>NW_024040817.1:19243984-19843984 GCF_014851395.1 Micropterus salmoides | reverse complement strand
CTGAGAAAATGTTAATACAAACTTGATTTTAATGTGAACCCCAGAAAATTATGATGAAAAGTGGTTTCACTTATTTATTCCCATCTCCACCTCTGCTTGGAGAAATATTTGCTGGTATTCTGTGTAGGTTCTGTACATTTCTACAAAGCTGGAAATGGTGTTTTTGTGCCTCACTACTTTCCTCATTTGAACACCTGAAACCAACCAGAGTGCTTCCATTTTTAGAGGTCTACCAATACAGCACCTCAGCCCTTTAATTGAATCGACTGTGATTTTCCACATTTGCCGAAAAGAATCGGTTTAAATTGAAACTGGAGCTACTCCCTCAGAAGACAGTGCAGCCAACCCATCTGAAACTCTCAGACAAAAACATCTCCCACTAGGGTCTGCGTCAGTCAGAAGAATAGCGCATGAGGCGGTAAAGCCGAGCTATCATCATCCATCCTTCCTACGACGAGACCACGCCCTCCCCTGTAGCTGTTTCTTTAAAGATGTCAGGCTGAATGTCCAACCACAGATCAGAGTAATGACCGGAGTCACTGATGAGGCAAACACATAGACGGCGAGGGTGAGCGGGGAGACAGATGAAGGGAGACAAGAGCGGATGAGCCTGAAGGAGAGCTGGAGTAAGGGAAAGATGGACAAAAATGTGATCAAGGACACCAGCAAGGGGAAATATGACAATATGTTAGATATGCACAGCTTTTATTTATCTAGAAAGCCTGAAATCCTGTCAAAGTCTGCATGTTTCTCGAATCAAAATAGAACAAAAAGATAAATTGGAAGAGAAAACACTGTACAATGCTGAGAAATAAAGGATAGGGAGCAGCAGCACTGCTCGGGCAAATAATTTACATAATTCATGTTAACTTCATATTTATATGCAATACAGACACACATACATATATATGAATAAATGAAAGTATTCAAAGCAAGAGCTGAAGCAGCACAGTTTTCCACTGATCAGCCTTTTGGGACATTACATGACACATTTCTGAGTGTGTGTACATGTGCTTGCATGTGTGGAAGTATATCTGTGTGCTTGGCATTCTCTGTTCCCTCCTGACAGTCATAATCCAGGGGATTTTGCTAGTCAGATGAATATTGCACGCTGCCAGAAAGCCTAGGAAATGTAAAAGAATTCAATTCCAAGTCTTAGTGAATCTTGTAGCTCACTGCCTGCCTGCTCACCACATCTGGACTGGTGTGTTTTACAGAATTTACATAATTCTCTTCAACTAGTAATGTGTGTATGTGTGTGTTCATTTTCTGTTTTTCTAAAGTGAGCTGAGAGAGAAAATCCAGCCCGAGATCATGGAGTTGATCAAACAGCAGAGGCTCAACAGGTTGTGTGACGGAACCTGCTTCAGGAAAATCAGCAGTCGCAGGAGGCAAGGTGAGACACACAGCACTGGTGTGCACACACACACACATTTAAACATATCCACAGATCATACCCATGCACCACCTCTGCTGTCTTAGCGAGGGTAATTCCTCTTTGTCCTCTCTTGTCTCTCCCTGTCTTGTTCTTTATCCCTCCTCTCTGCATCCCCCCTTTTGCTGAGACATAACGCAAGCAAATGTTGTGTGCACAGTCACCTATGCACATACTCTTTTGACTTAATTTAGTGTAAGTATTAATGATATTCCTTCTCAGTGATTTAGTGGAGGTGAGAGGAAGAAGTATAGAAAGGAAAAACCCCAGCAGCCAGCTGACATAGGAGCATATTCGAGTCATTCAGCCTGATATTGTGTTTCACACTCGCTGCCACAAGAGAGAAAGGACAGGAGGGAGGAAGAGAGTAGCAGTGGTAGCATTTAGCCTGTATAATATACTGCTCCTTGGTCAAAGAGGATTTAATCTGGTTGAGATCCCTTCACACTTCTGTCCTCCCTCTCTGTTTACATACACAAATACAAGAAATAAAAAACCCTGTGACAAGCTCAGGCTGTGTGTTGGTTTGTTGTTATTGCATTACTGTCGTCAGCTCCCCTGAAAGAAACTGTACTTCCAATAAGTCAAATCAAATTGAGCACAACCAGGTGGATTGTTATTTTCTACCGACGCCAGTGTGTTCTGGCATTTGAAAGCCTGATCATGATTCGTCTTGGCAGCTGTCATCCAGAGGCTGCTGGATTAATGGAGACCAAAAAACTGAAAAGAAACACAGGAGTGGATGAGGATGTGAGTTGAAATGATGTTGCAGGACAGATGCACAGGCGGAAAGCATCAGCCTGATCGTCTTCAGTGCCTGTGGTCGCCTGACTTGTGCTTGTTTAGGTTTTTGCACATTCATCATTGAGAATTGAGGACACGTAAATACACGCACTAGCATTCGTACTGAACACAGCATAAGCCATTCAGGAGCAGTACACCACACAGCACACAGTCGTATATAAAGCAGTTCATGAGCCTCACTGGATTTAATTTAGGAGCCACTAGCCTGTAGGGTTACATCGCCTTTAATCTGCTGCAACTGCGCGCTGACTGCAGGGCGAGTTGTCTGCCTGCTGCAAGCTAGCTGCAGCTGTCTTTGCCTCTGAGGACTCTTGAAGCAGTCAAGTGTTTCTCCACAACATGCCCTGGAAAAACTGGTTTTCTTTCTATCTTTCTCCTCGTGCATGCAAGAACATACACCATCTTCAAATGCTCCTTCCTTCATCCACTCCCTCTCACTCTCATCTCTCTTCCCTCCACCTGTACATGTCTATCCTTTGCCCCCTCTCCTCTATGACCCTTTGTTCTCATGCTGGTACATACAGCACATTATCTTACAGAACTTCGGGGAGCTGTACAAGAATAAAAATGAGCCCTATAGCAAGTTTAATTTTCACTTGTTGTTCACAAGAAATGAGAAGTTACATCAAAAGAGGGGTGTTGCATACATATCACTGAAACTTTTTTATTAGTGTCATTTTTATCTTGTCTTTTCTACATGCCTCAAACTTCCGCAGTGCTTTTACTTCTTAGAAGTGTTAACTCTCTATCTACTGTTATGCGTCTATCTTTTTTACATACATAAACTGTGCTCATCTCTCTTTCTCCCACTTCTCCCTCAGCATCTTGTACGACTATTTCAAAGTCCTCATGCCTGCAGGGACTCAAGTACCTACATCAAATATTAATTTAGCTGACTTCAGTGCATATTCCTCTTCTCTCTCTTTCTCTCCTTGCCCTCCAAAGTGCCAGTCTGCCTATTACAAGGGGATGCTTCTCTCTAAAAGCTCAGAACGAGCACTACCTGTGCAGTCTTTTAAGTGCAGGGTGCTGGCAGGTAACAGCACTTGGGGCTCTGGAGTGTGTGCCTTGTGTAAATGCTGCACTAAAGCAAAACTAAAATTGGAAATTTCTTTCTGTTGAATCTTCACCCACGTTCTGGCAGCTGAATCAGCTTAAGACAATGATAGTTTAAGTGATACAAGAATGAAACTCAATCCAAGATAGAGACACAGCATCTCCGAGCCAAAGGAGGAACATATGTGCTTGTACTTAGACACACATGTACACACAAATCAGTTAAGCACAAAACAGTTGATAGCATCCTCTCCCAAAACACCCCTCCCCTCACAACTGCCACACACATCTCTATCTGCTTCCCCATGGACTGGCGCCACTGTGCACCAGCCTGGCACCGCCAACTGTCTATTTTCAGCAATTAGGCTTTGGACTGTGGGAACTGTGCACACGCCAGCCAGACCTCCCCGGTCTGTGCCACTCACTGCCAGCTCCGTCTCGGTGCCCACCTTGGCAGGGAACCACTAAAGAACACTAGGCTGGCCACAGAGGCTACAGACACAGCTGGTAGTTAGAGGCCTCCACTGCTGGGGGATTGCACATCAAACCAGCCAAATAAAAAAAATCACACTTGATGTGATCTTCAAATTTTGTCCAGCCTTTGACAAAACCTGACCAATACGGTGATGATAAAACCTGTTTCAAGAGCTGCGTTAAAACTTAGACTTGAGTAAAACTGTTTCACCATCTGGTTGGTGAAACAGTACAACATGATTTATTAGTGTGCAGGTGTTCCGCTTTTTGTATTGCAGTGTATTTTAAGCACCATAGTGTTAAAACTATTTGTTTGATTACCTTTTAAGCAGAGCCTGTATTATTTAAATTAAAACATGTTGTAACATGTAAAGATGTCTTTTTTTTTTTCATCATGTCAGATGGTAGTTGGTGCTTCCTTTAGGTAGAGTAGGCATTTGGGGTCTGGTGGCTCTGCTGAAGATCTGGTACATGTTTGAATTTTGTTACTCCAGGTCACAGTTAAGGTTTCATGTTTGAGTCAGAGAAGAAAACCCTGGATATGGGTATATTGTTGTTGACTCATTGTTAAAATGATGAAGGCCAACTGCCTGCTTTGTTGCCCATCAAGATCCCTCCCTCATGCCAAGCATCATGGCCCATCTGTGGATTTTTCTTCAAGGCTGTTTTTTTTTTTTGTCAGATTTTTTTTGCCATGCTAATTTTCTCTCCTGTTGATGACTCATGCAATCCCATATGATGTCTTATGCCAGCCACTGAATTATTTCATAACTCCTCTAAATCTGTCTCTCTTTTCCTCCCCTTCTTCCTTTCTCGTCATGTTTTCTTCCAGATAAGTTTTGGTATTGCCGTCTGTCTCCAAATCATAAAGTCCTGCACTATGGAGATTTGGAAGAGAGCCCTCAGGGTGAAGTGCCCCACGACTCTTTACAGGACAAATGTGAGTATCAAGTGAAATTGTTGATAGTCTTAACCCACTGTTGTGACACGGTATTTTTATTGCACTTACTAAGACTTGCAGCTCACAGGATTTATTCAAATATGTATTTTCTACGAGTCTACCGTCTCTATCCATGCTATGTGCCCCAAAACACAATATCAGCAGACTGTTGAATTTAAGAATTGGTGTTAATATCAGTTTTACTAGCAATGCCTGCACAGTGACAGATCTGGGGAGAATTTAAACTTTTACTCACTTGAATAAACCAGCCACCCATCTGGGATGACACTGTTGTCACTGAGATGATGATGATGATGATGATGTTGTTGTTGTTGTTGTTGTTGTTGTTGTTCACCACTCACTTCTGTCCTATCTCCCAGTGCCTGTGGCTGATATCAAAGCTGTTATCACCGGCAAAGACTGTCCTCACATGAAGGAGAAGGGAGCCCTGAAGCAAAACAAGGTGCGTGTGTGCGTGTTTGTGTGTTTGTGTGCGCACCCACAGTTGTGTACACGTGCGGGTGGGCGGGTGTGTATCCAGGCGAGAGAACGTGTTTCTGTGTGCGTGAGAGTTGCATAACATGATGTCAGTTACATAAATTTGCTTTGGGAAATAACACAATAACTTGCGTCTCAGTGCTCTGCACAGAGAGACTGGTCCATCGGTGACGTCGTGTAGAAATAAATCACAGAATAGTCCTTTCAGCTGCGGACACAAATTACTCGAGAGCCACCAAAAGAATGCTGACATCTTTTCTTTACTGTTTAAATTTGAAAGTAACACATCGGCGTGCCCTCTGCGGTGCCTTAACCAGGATGAAAGAGCCGTTTCGTCTGTGTATGTCTGTGTACACATCAGCCCTTCCTTTCCCCCCACCCCCACCCCGCCGCCCACGGGACTCTGATATATTGGATCTTGGATAAATGGCTTTGAAGACAAAGGAGCACGCCTCCTCCCTGCTTTGTCTCCTTTATTACCTTGTCGATAAGCGCAGGTCTAGGAGAAAAACCTGAAGGGGGTCTGCGGGGCGTCTAGCTGGCCTGCCCCAACCTTGTGAATGAGAACACAAACACATTTCATTAGTCACTGTTACAAGGCCAGCCAAAGTCACCTCTACGGCCTTTAGAGCAGCGCTGGCCTGTGGATCATTTGTAGGACACTGAGACAGAGGTGGGAGGCTGAGGTGGCAAGCAATGTTTTCAGGTTGTGTTTCCAAAATTCTTCCAAACGTATTCATCATAAGCAGTTCTTAGACAAATGTCATTATTAGTATCTTTGTGGCCATAAACTTGAACTGGTAAGGAAGCTGTTAATGTACTGTGGGGATTACACTTAATTCATTACCAACATGCTCACAGTGACAACATGCTGATTTTAAGCAGGTATAATGTTTACCATATTTATCATCTTAGCCTGTTTCCATGCCGCCATTAGGATTTAGCTCTAAGCACCACTGCAAGTCGCTAGCATGGCTGTAGACTCTTAATTTATACAGCATTTTATTTTGTGTCTTCAAGGTTTTTCCAATTCTATAGCTTAATTTCAAGTTTTAAAAACTCATAGTATTAGTTATATAAATGTTTCAATGAATAAAGAGCATATATTAAGTAATACATTTACAAATTAGTGTTGTTTTGGCAGTAGTAAATGATTTGATCTCCTATCACTTCAGTCAAAAACATCTTTTCTGTTCAGAGCCCCTAGATCTGAGACAAACTGCGTCTTTTAACCTGTCCTGCATAAAGTGCACCTAGGCTGCAGTCCCAATCTCTGGCTGTGTAATTACCTGCTGACTTCGTAAATCAGACGCTAATTTCACACAAATTGCAAGCAAGCATTTAATGAATTGCTTTCATGTTTACAAATCTGGCTCTCAGTGTTCTGTCCTCACACTGCATTCAATTTATTTCCTGCAGTAGCCCAGAGTGGCGTTTGAGGGAATAAACCCGAAATCATATCGGATCACATCATATTCCCAGCCGTCCTAGGCGTTTTTCAATATCTAGTGTCTGAGGGCATCCCAGGTATTTCTCTCTTAGAGTTCTACCTCGCTGATACCTGATAAGTTGATGTGCAACCGATGTAACAGATGGTGAAAAGACCCAAGGAAGAAAGGGGAGGGAGATTACATTGGTATGGCAGCATTGCGGAGTAAATCTCACCGGTTTCTTCTTCTTTTTATTTTTCTTGCACCCTATTTTTATTTTTTTTACCTCTCCATTCCACCTCCTCTACTCTGTCGCTGTCTGTGTCTCCTGCTCTCTCTTTGTACCATTTTCTCTTCCTCACCCCTCCCTCTCTGCCTTTCATTCTGTCCTCTCTCCAGGAGGTGTTAGAGCTGGCCTTCTCTGTCCTCTATGAGTCCGACGAGTATTTAAACTTTATTGCTCCTGACAAGAATGAGGTAAGCCAACAGTAGCAGCCCTGTGGATGTTGACAGTGTCGGACAGAATGAACATGTGCGATTGCACATAGAAAGAGGTTTTTCTCACTCTAGTGTATCTATTTTAAGCTAACTGCATAAAATCTATAAAAGAAAACTATAATAATAACAATAACAGAGACTGCAGACTTAAGACTTGAACTCATGCCAATCTTAAGTCACAAAAATAAGGACTTGAGACTTGACTTGGATTTGGCTGCTTTGAGAATTAAAGATGTATACATTAAATGTCAAAATGCTGAGTCATTTAAATGGTAAGCATTCAGTGACTATAAAGATTAAGAATTTGCAGTTATGAGCGAGGGATATGGATAAAATCACTTATTACTGTATATGTAACTTTATATTACGATATCAATATTTATCATCATATAGTAAATTTCTGGAAAATCAAGTGAGACAAATCCAATATATCCATGAAACACTTTTCTGATTTGCAACATTGTTTGTCTAGCTTCAATCAGCCCACATTCAGGTTACATGTATTATTGATAGCCTAATACATCATGTTATAAATGGTGTCGAAAAATCAGTGATGGTAGACAATGTCGTATGTTGTCATATTACCCCACCCTCAAAGACTTTGTAGAACAGCCCTGCTTATAACTATAATGCCTGGCAACTTGGCTAATAGAAGAAGAGTGTTTTTGTTTTTCATAGATTCATAGATTAATATTACACATTGTACACAGAGGTCTAATAATTTAAGACTTCCTCTAAGGATAATTCACATCATTTTCTCAGTGCTTGATTTTTTTATACATAGAAGTTTGTATTTAGGACAAGAGAGAAGGTGGTGTATTACAGTGTACACAAACTTTCCTCCCTTCGTGGTTAGCTTCTTTTATGCCTGGACGTGTCTGTAGCAGGTGGAAGGTGGAGTCTGTACGCTGTCAACAGCCTGCTTTGAGTCTGAAAACATATCGTGCTTAATTATAGTTTGTAGACTTTGGATGCATTTACTTGTGTTTATGGCTTCAGTACTGATTTGTTTTAATTTTGGATCTCTCTGCAGTACTGCGTGTGGACAGATGGTCTAAACGCCCTCCTGGGTAAGGAGATGACCAGTGATTACACCAAATCTGATATGGACACCCTCCTCTCCATGGAGATGAAGCTGCGTCTCTTGGATCTAGAGAACATCCAGATTCCTGAGGCCCCGCCCCCGATTCCCAAAGAACCTAGCAACTATGACTTTGTTTACGACTGTAACTAGACGGACATCCCCACGAGCCCAAACCCAAACCCACCCAGTACCTACTGTACTCACTGGACCTATCCCCTTTTCTTACAAACTGGAACAAAAACAAATAAAACCACATAATATAAAAAAAATTAACTGTGATTGAAAGAAAAAGGATCTATTCAACTATTTTCCTCTTGCTTCTTGCTAGACCTTTATAAGAGAGAAAATGTTGCATATGAATAGGCTCACTGCACTTGGGGGACTCTGGGTCGATGCAGAGTCATCAGATTGCCATGGAGAGGAGAAACCAGTAAGTCTTTGGTTGGTCGTTCTGCGTCTTCTTCCTCACTCTCCTCCCGTGTCTGATGTTTTGAAACATTCACTTCTTCTTATCGGCCGAGGCGCCAGCTGTCATTTTGCTTGAAAATTGTTGTAGACCAATGCTTAGAAATTCTAATTTGATTCAGCTTCTTTGTTGTCCTTTCCTATGTTGACTTTATTATTTTTCCTCAGGGCTTTTGTTGGGGGAGGGATGATGGTTGTGTAATTCAGGAGCAGGGAGGGACGGGGTTTTGTGTTTCGTCGTCAACTTTCAAGAAGTATTTTCTGTCACATTCTCACTTACAGTATTCGTGACAGCTAGAAGTTTCATAAGAGGATGGAAGGAAGGTTTAATTACATTTTAAGATGAACACTTCATGAAAATAGTCTCTTATATCCACTCTGTCCTGCTACACATATACCGAAGACTGTTAGAATAAGTCGCTCCTCAAAATCAAGGCACTGTACTACAGTAAAAAGCCTTTCTTTTAAATATTCTAATGTTAATTTCATCATCCCACTGCTGCTTATGTGCATATTGTACACACCTTACACAGTGGCTTTGCCAAATAAAACCATAAAAACACCACCATTGTGAAACACATACAAACACACACTCGTCTCTCCCTCATTTGAGTCTCTCTCGTTGTAATGACTGCTGTACACAACATTCCTAAGCAATATTTGAGCTTTTTTTTGTTTATCATTTGTAAAATGGTCATAATTTTGTGATTTTAAAATTGTGAAACTGCCAAGTAGTTGGTATTACAATTTAGAGGATGTTAGTGTTTTGGTCAAGGGAAGTTGTCTTTTTTTTGTGTGTGTTCAAGACTATATGGCCACAAAATTTAAAGTTTATGTATTTTTTTTAATTTAAAAACAGATCATGGTTGTTATTTCTAGTATGATTTATATATTTTCCCCTTCCTATTTAATACCTTCAGATGTTTTTTCTTTAGGATTTTTCAAAGCTCCTCAAAACTGCTGTTTACATTAAAGAGTTAAGACCCATAACTGCTTTTTCCTTCTGTTCTCTCTTCATTCACAAGCCACATGTACTTTTTGTCATTGATTAAGAACAACTAGTCAATGCAGAAGTATAGTGCCCACAATCAGACAATCAGCCTTAAGCTAAGGGAAACAGAACGACTCCTGCAGCACTGCTTGGTACATGCCAAAGTTATTGGCTGGCCGTTCAAGGTGCTCCACATCACACCTCATGGTTGAGTTGGTGGGAGGTGTTGTGCACGGTTTCTCCATCCCACCACCTCTTCCTCCAGAGGTTCATTTCCTTGCTCACACAGCCTGCAGGTGTACTCCATCCACAGCAGCATAAAACATGACACTGGCATCAACAGACCTAGACAAAACTTAACAGCATTTGATGAAAATGCGTCGGTAGCCTCTGTTGTATCGCTGTGGGAGCTGTCATTTCTGAAAAGACACCCCGCTGGAAGCAAACAGCTCAAACATCATCCTTGCATCTTTGTCAAAGCAACATTTCCCCTATGCAAATCTCTCCGTTTAGCTTAAGTTACATTTTCTATATGTTAAATGGGAAAATGCTGAAAAGTTAATATTAGTTTGGCTTCATAGAATGTGCTCAACATCTCAGTGCTGCAGTAAATGAAGTTGAATTTGAATGCCAAACTCATTTAGATCAATCACTGCAAAAGCTGTCATCTTTCTTAAATATTTATGTGGAAAACAAACTGTCAAATACTGTGATTTATGACCCAGAATGAGGGAGGATCTACCTTTTGTTTCTAGACTGAATATTTTAGCTCAGTTTGCCTCTGTGTGTGTGCGCGTCCTTGGTTTTGGTGCCTGGGTTTTCCCATTACATGCCTGGCTGTGTCACAGGATATTTATTTCCCTGCACATAGGTCGTAACAGTCCCTTACTCCTCGGTGTGTGACACCATTTCGTGCTTGACGGCTCTATCTACCACCCAGCTCAGGAACTTCCACTGAGCTCCGTCTTCAGGGGAAGATTGTTCACTCACGAATGGCTACTGATGCCCCTATGCTCATTAGAAATGGAAGTCAGTGCCTAGCAGCATCTGTCTCTCACACTCTTGGGCAAAAAAAGAAAACACACTCTCTTGCCTACCACCCAGTCTTTTATGCACTCACCTTGTCTAGCTCACACACAGCATGCAGATGTGTTGACAGTCACACTTGGCTCCACTCCTGGGAGGGGGAGGCTGTGGTGTGTTGTGGGCTGAGAAGAGCCGGTCTGTGAAGTGGATTACTCACTGGAGCTGATGGCCCAGATGAAACTGTATTAGCCACTCGTTAGCAAGGAGGGAACAGGAAAAAACAAAGGAAGAGCAATTCAGGGTCAGGCAAATGAAGAGTGGGCAAAACAACTTATTAAAATAAAAAAGCTCTGCACTAAACATGAATACATTTTTATGAGTTTTAATTTAGATTTTCTACATATATGTACAGCATATCAACCTCCAACATACGTACTTCACAAACACACAAAACAAACATGCTCAACCTCATTATCTTGTTTTCAACCAAGTAAATCTTCATCTCTTTGATCAGGGCAAATGCTCAGCTTCAGATCACCAATTTAAGGACTGGGATTTTATGTACTCCCAGTTTGTAATACTTCATTCCAGTGCCATAGTGTCAGAGGGTATGGTGGTTTTCAAGGCTTAAACATAATGAAAAAGATGGTGAAATGAATATGAATTCCATATCAAATTAGACACTGGATTTTCAAAATCAGCCACATACAGTAAGCCAAAGTCAGTCAAATTAATGAAATGAATACCAAATAACAGTACATTCATAAAATGTACAGGAGTAAAAGAAACCACATACCTGCTGTTGCATCAGTTCTGAACTGCAAATGTACGTCTCAAATATCATGATGTAAGTGACTGAAAGACACTCAGTAACTCAGACTCAAAAATAACTTTTTCTATCTTTTATCAAGACCTCTAACAGACCTCAAGTAAACTGATTTTATACTGGATATGCAGGACAATGGTGTTCCTATCATTTTGTCCACTCCCTGCAAACTTTGCTTTTATTGAGTTATTGATCCAGATTTGTCTGACACACATTAATACATCTCTATGGGACTATGATACAAGGTGGTAGTTTATTTATCATTATACAACACAAAGTTTATAACGAAAAGAAAGTTCGTAGTCCTTTAATGTTACACACATAGATCTTAAGAGATAATGAATTAAAATATGGTAACACATAAATAAAATAAACAATATATACTACATTTATTTAAATACATGATTTTGGGTAGGACCATATTTTTATGGCAGCAACTCTTTCCATTATGATATGGGCAATGTCCTCCATCGCACAAGGTCATCCTCTGTTGATCTCCCCCAGTCTCTTTTACATACACAATTGTAGGTCAAGGCTAGGGGAAAGGGGCTAGGAACTGCATCATGTTAATACATTTTATTATAGGCACCTTTCAACACTCAAGGTCACCTCACAAAACACAATAAAACAGTATATCAATAAATTAATAAAATTAGCAAAAAGCTCAAATTACAGTTCATAAAACATACATAAACAACTGGAAACAAAAGATTGCTGTGGCCAGATGAACAGATCAGGTTGGATATTCCAGTTTAAAAAGATGTGTTTTCAGGCAGGATTTAAAAAATGGAAAGTGAGTCAATGTTACTGATGTCTGGTGGAAGTGAGTTCCAGAGGCGAGGGGCAAAGCCAAGGCTCTAAAACCCCATAGGGGTCAAATGGGCAGGAGGTAATGAGCTGTCCCCACGAGGATAGAAGAAAAAACGTGTGTGTGTGTGGGGGGGGGGGGGGGGGGGGGTGCATACTCTTAGCTATTGGAGAAAACAATCTTGCAAAGTTGCTATTTTTATGTACTTACCATATCTTGATTCCCTGAGGTACTCAGTGCCGTCGTGTCTTTGTGCATTTCCATGCACACTCTCCTGTGAACGACAGGAGGGAAAAGGACTTGGCTGGCCTCATTACAAGTTCTCGGAGACTTCACGCAGAGTATGTGACAGCAGCCGGAGGGCTGCAGCCAGCAGGGTGCAGCTCCTCTCCTCGTCCAGCAGGCAACACTAATCAAATCAGATTAAGGCTGGAACTGATTAAATGGGCATGCGTTCTTCCACAACAGGCTTTCAGACAAGTTGGCATGGCATCAGGAAGAGTCCGCCTTCTGCCCTCATTAGTGTCCACTTGATAGTGTTTGTAGGGTCACTTCAACCAAACTAAAAAAAACACTTCCTACTGAGGCAAATGTTCCAATTTAAACTACTGACAGTGAGATCTGTAGATTATCCAGGGCATTGATTCATTTTTCATTGTTGCAAGTGTGAGCATCCAAAAGTTTCATTTACCTCTATATTGGGGCGGCAGCAGATATCACTGAATCTCAGGAAATAACACCAAATTTCGAATTCAGAAAATGTGTTTTTTTCTGATAGTGGTGAACTAATCCTTTAACATCTTTGAGTTGGAATAGATCTTGTCCTTCAAAGTGTCTTCGAAGTAGGGAAGGGTTAAGGGTGAAACCAAAACAAACAAAGAAACCATACGTCTTTCTTCTTTTGTTATCGAATGCACTGCATAGTTCAGCCATTCCCTAAGGGTGTTATTGACAAAATGTCATCTTACTCGAGTAAATCACAAATCTAATGGTGCCAAAAGAGCAGCTTAAGGGGCAGAGAGAGAGAATTGTGCGAGAGCTATGCTAAGTTTTCCTCCTCATCATTTATATTGACTTGTTTTCTCAGCTTGTTCTCTCAGAGTCTCTCATTACTGGAGACATTGGACCAATGTGGACCCGTCAGAGGCCTCGGAGAGGAGTTCTGCTACACTGATGGTATTGATTACTGGACGGACAAATCCATATTGCTTGTACATTATTATTAATCAACTGATCCTGGAGCGACAGTTGTCAGTCAGTGTGGAGCAGACTGAACAGCGCTGGTTGCAGCATGTGCTCCAGGTGCTGAGTCTGGATAGAGCAAGAGTTACTGATTAATAACTCACACTTAAATCTCAATAGACCTCAGATACATAAATGTTGGTGTCTTATTTAAATCTAAATAAAATGGGGAAGATTCTGGAAAGGCCCTGAAAACATATTTTCTCAATCAGCCTTTTATACAAGGTATGTTCTTTTTACCTTTATTTAGCCAAGGAAGACCCATTGAGACAAAGTTGATAGTGCTCTGTTTATATATTATACATACAATAATTTTAAAATCAAAAACAATCAAATCTAAACTAAAAGTGTCAACCATCAATAGTCATATCAAAGGGCCTACATAGAATACAGAAACATGAAACTTATATAAATCAATCTTAACGTATCAGTAACACATTCAAATTAAAGGATGTAGTGGTATCACTATTTAAAGTATTCATAGACCTCAACGTCAAAGTCATATAACAAATATTTGCATTTCCCCAAAGAGAGGGCATTCAACTCGAGACCGGTCTTGGTCTTAAGACACTTTTTGATGGTCTTGGTCTCGTCTCGGACTCGACCGCATGCAATCGGTCTTGTCTCGGTCTCAGATATTGAGGACTAGGGATTTTATTTCAAGACCAGTCAAGACCATAACTTTGGGAATATCAATAATTTGCTTTTGCATTGTCTGATTTTCTAACATCCTAACTTTGATTGGCAGTAAAACATATTGCTTCAAATGCAACCAATAACCCTAATTAACGACTGTCCCCCCTCCCTGCGATGCTTACGTTGATTTCAGCTCTTAGTGTTTGTGGGTGTTTTAATGGGAATGTGGATCTTTGTGAAGTACCTATGATCTCGTTCCACATTTTATTGCGTGCCATGCAATGCAGGGAACTGGTCTTGGTCTTGACTCGGTCTCGCATGTAATCCTCACGACGCTTTCCTCAAGTGAGTACATTCGCTGCAAGTGTTCGCACACAACGCGAGAAGGCGATTGGAACCCGCGAAGATTTGCTCGAATTGGAAATTTTCAACTCATGCGAAGGCCTTCGCGTCGCCGATCTTGGTCTTGACTTGGTCTCGGTTTGGGCGGTCCTGACTACATCACTAGCTCTAGGAGCATTTTTTTCCAGTTCGGTTATACCTTTACTTTTTGCTTTATATACATACAGGAGCAAATGGCATGTCTACCCCCTGCCCGATTACAGCGATGCATTCGAAAATGATCACCAGTGATGAACTAATGATGAACAGTTTCAAAGT
This sequence comes from Micropterus salmoides, assembly GCF_014851395.1. NCBI lineage: Eukaryota > Metazoa > Chordata > Actinopteri > Centrarchiformes > Centrarchidae > Micropterus > Micropterus salmoides. The sequence continues at coordinate 19,829,111 of NW_024040817.1, read as the reverse complement.
GGCAGAGGCTGCGTGCATATAGATCAATATAGATATTACTGGCATTGTCAATGACTGACAGACTGTACTAACAGCGTTCCATTTTCACACGAAAAAACATGATGTATTTCTGAAGAGGATCCCAAGTTTCATGTTTAACGTTTTATCAAGCTCATCAACATGCATTTTGAAGGACAGCTTTTCATCAGTACATACCCCAAGTTACTTGTAGGAGGACAATTTCAGAGCCATCCAAAGTAAATTTCCTCCAAAAAGCAGGATCTAGATAATTGCATTTTAGCTACATTCGTTCTGACGATTTATGCTTGCTTGTAGAAAAATTCTACCTTAATGCAAATCAATAGCTTTTAACCCTACCCCTGACCAACGTGCATGCAAAGAACTTTAACGTATCATAAATCGTTAGCTTATCCCATCTTTTTTTGGGGGGGGGGGGTGAATATCCTACAAGACAGAATTATAGGATGATCCAATAAGTATTTCTTAAATACAATCTATCATGGTAGAGACTGCTTGTCATACTTTTAATCTGATTAATTTTGGATTAGAATTGGATTACTAAAGAGTGAATATTGGATTTAGTTAACAGGTGGCCAGAAACACGTGATGTGAATCCTATTGATTGATGTGTCGTTTGTGAACGGCTCCTTTAAGTGAACGATGGGACCTGGCACCGGATTTATTTTGGGAGACTATATTTTTTTGTAAATTCAGACAGAATAGGATGATCCTATTACGTATTTGTAAAATATGATCCTTCGTGGTAGGGAGACTGCATCGTAGCAATCATCAGTCCCTTCAGAAAGAATCTTTTCTTAAAACATGGCAGATAACAGTGACGACTAGGTTCAGGCACTTTTACTACATGTTTGATGCTTTTACAGTATTTAAAGGTTTTTATACCAAACAATGTAAAATTATGGTATCATGGAAATTATACTGTATGAGGTATGTGCACACATACCAATCATAGTTCAAAGGACTGCTAAATTGGCTGAAATAAAGAACCCAGAAGTGGCACTAAATGAAGAGCCGCTAGGGAGCCAGAAGAGTTTTTAGTGCTGAGCTGAGCCAAATGATATGGCTCACTATAAAGAGCCAGAATTCACATCAAATCGTAACTGCTGGATGTGAAAATGAGCTTTAAAAGGTATCAGGACGTATGGAACAGCGTGTGGCATCCTTTTACTTGAATCCACAACTCAAATGTAAATCTAGTCTCTCAAGTACTTTTCCTGTGGTGTAGAAATAACTGCAGACTTTAGATCAGCTTTTTTATTGTTCTTGCTTTGGTATATACACAAACAGCACAACATGAAACAGAAACAAACCCTACTGACTTTATCACCTGACTTTGTAAAATGACACGCTGTCTGCTCAATGGAAGTCAGTAAGAACTAACATTAGACACAAAAATCCAAAAGAGGCCTTATGATAAGATAACAAACTTAAGACATTGGCATGTTATTCATACACCATTTGGCGATACCAGACCTGGCAAAGATCTGAACTCTACAGAGTGCACTCTTCCAGTTTTATCTGCAATCGCTTGCCACGCTGAAATAGCACCAGCATGTGCATATATATATATATATATATATATATATATATATATATATACACACAGCATATTTTTGGTGGCAGTGATGATGCCTGTTAATGGAATACATCTATTTTAATAAGGCTGTATCATTGAAGAATAGCGCAGTGGGAGAGAATGGCAGCTACATTCAGTACATCAGGTAGAATAGAAAATACAGTCCTCCAACCTAAACCACAAAATAGGTCATTTGTACCTATTACCATACCAGTCATCAGATCAGAGGCTAAATACACTTCCAAAACCTAAATAGATAAAAACAGTAAATATTGATCAATATTCCTGTGACCAAAAGCACTCCCATGCTTTACAGGCGTATAACTTGAGAACTGAACATCCCAGTGATAGGGGGGCTTGCTAGCTTTGGTTTGAGAGGTTGGACATGATACAATGTGATTAGAGATAACTGGATGCTTATAACTGCAGCCATGTACAGTGATTACAGAGTGATTTATGTTGTGACAGAAGCTTATTTAGATGCTTGGTGTTTGATGTGGATAAAAATGGTTGGTTTGAGCTTCTAGCTGAGCCTCCTAGCTTCACAGAGGTGTGTAGCATGGGTGACGTGAATACTTTGCATTGTTGCAAGCCGTCATTGAACAGGGGAGGGGGTCTACGCCACCACTTATCCCCACTTACAATGCTGTCCTTTTATCACTTCCCAGGAAACTCAACAAACGTAACCTATTGGCCTCAGGTGAAGATACCAACGATGGTCGTTCAGTCTTGGCCACAGGTAGTCTTAACGACTGTAACGACTGTCGTCACAGCAACCAGGAACACTAACGAACCAGCGGTATCGATGACCCTGGCCAACGACCCCACTGAGGTTAAATAGCTGAGTTTCCCTGCCAGTCAAACAGAACTGAAGAAGTCCTTTGGATGAGGGATGAAACGTCTTCCAGTATCTTCAACCAAGTCCAGTTGCCCTTGATTTTAACCTTCGTTGGATAACTATGACCTGGATGACTGAGAATCTTCATAGACAACAATAGTGATGGATTACATAGCACTTCATTTTTGACACCCAAAGGGCTTTGGGGGAAACACCAGAGAAACTTTGAGACAAGTACGCTGGGAGACAATAGACTAATATTAAAATATATATACTTGTTCATATGCCGTTGTTGGAGTGTGAAGCTCGACGCGGGTATGTGCTGCTCGGCTTGCACCTCGTCCTTCTCATCCTGCCTCTTCTTCCAAGGACCCTGGCAGCCCTCCCTCCTCTGCTTCGCCTCGACCCCAGGCCGGTCCCGGTCCTGTCTCGGTCTGTGCTTGGCTCTGGAGGGCAGTTCTCATCGGAGACAATAATGCTGTCACATTGGAAGCTCTAACATGCAAAACAACGTACAGGTTATGAGTCTAACTCGAAATTCAAGTTCTGTAGTGTAACTGATGGAAACGGGAAAATGTGTATCAGCCTGTTTTTAGCTTTGCCCAATGTTACCGCAGCTGTTAGCAGTCAGAAGCAGTTAGAAGTCAGTCTTTTTAAACCTATCCAATATTAACATGCTAGCTTGATAGTGAGTGCTAACAACCGGGTTAGTTGTTTATTTTCATAACGATAAAGTTAAATGTTTTCTTACCCCTGATGTGAGCCGCTGCATTGCGCTGCCCTCTGCTCCTCACACTGTGCTCGTCCTCCGGCAGAGTCGGCAACGGAGTTTCTCTTAGATTTAAAAAATCCAGCAGTTTCTTGCTAGTTTCTCAAACTTACCTACCCTGCCTTTAATTTTATTCTCATTATTTTGAGATGTTACTTTAATATTTTGATAAAGTTTCTCATTATTTTGACATACTAAGTCATTTTCGATACTAAGCCATTGTTCCAAGAAGGTTTCTTATCATAAACAAGATTGGGGGGGTTTGCACGTTGGCAGAAATCTGCCTCCGTATACACTAGATGAGTAATACCAAAAAAAGGTGTCATACTTGTGTAACTGCATGTTAACAGCTTAAACCTAGCGTTGGTAGTTGCATTTTCTCTCTGGATAGGCAGATGAGTAGTGGCTGTGCCTGCTCCTCCAGCAGCTGCAGCACCTGCAGCCTTAGGCCAGGATTAGCAGGGTGAAATGATTGCATTAACCCAGACAAAGATCATCCCAGCAGAGAGGGAAACTGATTTAGATTATCAGATTCAACTCTGAAATTGATATCCATGTCCACCATTAAACAGTTGTTTAATCTCCGCTATCTCAGTGTTGAATCTAAACATCCTATCGTCACTGATGGTGGTGTGGTGATTGATTGAAGACTGCTGCAGTCAGTCAGTGTTTACAAGAGTTATACAAGCACTCCAGGACTAATGCATTTCTGATGCAAGAGGAGTAGTCTGCCAAGATGCATTCACTCTGCATGACTGAAAAACTGTTTCCTCTGATTAGAGGAGATCAAGTTCATATGTATCACCATTGTGACATAGACACATAGTCTATTTAGTAGCTGTTCTGGAGCTTTCAGTCATATCACTGATTTGTAGATGTCAAAATTTCCATTTTTTCCAGAGCACTTCTTGGATGTGTATTCTGGCTTAAAAGCTGCAGTTCAAAGTTTATTCTGTATCTTGGAAACCAAACTTTTTCAGAATATTCAGTTATATTTATAATGTTAAATAAGTCTTTCCTCATTCTTAAAGTTTTAAAAAGATGTCAAAAAAGTGCATTTTAAAACCTTTGTAAGGGGTGCTGATGGCGCAGTTGACAAGACACCTACCTTTGATGTGGGAGACCTGGGTTCAATTCCCACTGTGACATATCCACATATGTGTCCCTGAGCAAGACACTTAACCCCTAGTTGCTCAAGAGGTGTGCGGCCTCTGACATATACAGCAATTGTAAGTCACTTTGGATAAAAGTGTCAGCTAAATGAATAACTATTATGTGAACTGGGGAAATTCTTCATCCATAACTGTGTGTTTGTCATCCAATTATTGGGGCTTGAGTAGTACAAGAACAATGGTGTCTGTATTTATAAAATGCTTTTATGATATTCCCACATGCCATGAAACATACCTTTCAAGAACAAAACCTAATGGTGCTAAAAATGGTCCCGCAGTCACCTGTCATCTCAGCCTCTCACTTAGTACTTTTAAAAACGTATACATTTTAGTCAAATCCCAGCATAGCATTTCCATTTTTGATGTCCTCTACATCTCTCTTCTGTTTCCACTTTAACGCACATACACACACATCGCACATCACTATCTTTTGTTCTATTTTGGTGAAAAGCAGTCTCAGCAAGTGAACATGTCATACGTAAGTCTTTTGTTCTCCTCTGCGTCGCTCAGGATCTAAATCTGCTGAAGGTTGACACCTCTTGATGTTGATAATGTGGCTTTGAAGAGAGCAAGAGCACCACTGAGGAGGGGGAGATGATGAAGAAGTGCCTTTTTTAACGTGACAACAAATGAGCTGAACTTTGCCTCTGGTGTCTGTTTAGGGACCGTGAGGTTAGCTCCTCTAATTGCTCCTGAGGTTTGGAAAGTCACCGTATGTTCGTCAGTGTCGGGCTTTGATAAAGAACACGTGGGGGAAATGAAAGATGGATGAGGACCACACAAGATATACATCTGATATCAATACATCTTTCCCACGCTGCCTGCCCCACCCAACCCAAGGCTGCACCAAATTAAACAAATGCCTGATGAGTAGAGGGAGAGTCTTACAACCAGGTGACCTGATGGGTTCCAGTGAGTGTTAGCAGGCATCTTCTATTCAAAACACTCTCCCAATTGGTGCTGCTCCTTAGCTGACTAAGTGTGACTTCCCTGGAGATGACGAGCAGAGAGTTCCCCGTACAGTAATCAATAAGGCATCATAAAATCAATATTATTGTTCCATGGAATAAATCCAACTCAAGCTCTTTCTTCCCTGTCTGCACATCCTCCAGACAGTCCCATGAGACAGAAATGCTTCTCATCAAAGTCTTAGATGTCATTTCTGACTAACAATTCTCTTCTTTTCTGTGTTTGTCTAATCACAGGTGTGTGAGAGATCAATAAAGGAGGAGAGAGAAAAATGTCTTCCATTGGTTTTTTTTTTCATGCTGCATTGTGTGGGATTGACACAAGACTAAGGCGAGCCAAATCCAGCCCCGTGCGTCTATATTTACCACTGCAGAACCTGCCAGTGCCTGTGTGTGTAGGATGACAGCAGGCATAGCGCTTCAATAGGAAAATATTGTCAAGATGGCTCTTTGCAACAGCCAAGGAACAGGCTGAAGACTACTGTTGCAATATCAGGTAAGACCCTTAACTGTTTAAGATGCCCTAGGACCCTTCAGTCAAGAGTTATTCAGATACGGGACCTGCAGACGATTTGCTGTCTGAAGGTTTAAAACCAGGAAAGACAGAAGGAGAGCTTTAAAGTCTGTTTAAAGCTGTTTATTTTGTTTTACCTTGCCAGTAGATTGCTCCAGTTAATTCCTGCTAAGGGCACATCACATGCCATCTTTGAAGTTTCTCTAAAATATGGGTTAGCCTTAATTTAAATCTCTGTTTCCTCAGCTGCTACAAAAGTATAAACATTGTTGCTGATGTTCACAAAGATTTTTTTTTTTTTTTAGATTAGGTGTGCCAGTCCACCACCGTTAGAGCACTTAAACTGACTGTAAAGGCACCCATGGCTCAGATTGACGTTTATTAAGTTTCGTCTTGACTTTCAAAATTAAAGTCTACGAAGTACACGTAATCATCTGCTTTCATGGGTTATGTCCGAGTAGGAGTTATATTTTGAATACAGGGTTTGCTATATTAGTGAAATAATGTTCAAATTTCATGAACTGATAATTTAGGTTTTAGTGTTTAGTGGTTTTCTGCAAATATAGTCATAATTGTGACACCCACAAGTCGACACACATGAATGGATACAGAAAAGGAACTGAAATGGTGGATTGATTTGAAAAGCAAAATAAAAAAATATAGAACAAAAGACAAAAAGCAAAGCCATATTTGTTCAGGTCTAGTGCTTAACATTCTCTCTAAATCATCTTTGGAAGATAATCAGGGGGTAGTATTAATATAGAATACAGTAAAACTGCATCCCAGGACAGAAGTAATATTTTTCTGTTTGCGCAAACATTCACTTCACAATGATTGTTGATAGGGAGAGAGAGGGAGACTGGTGATTTAATCTCTTTTGATGCTCCGCTGTGTCATTTTGCCTAATGTGCAGATTAGTGGACCTCTCATAGCTGAAAAATGCTGCTAATTGGCATTTAGGCCTAATGTGACACACCTGCCTAGCTCTATTAGTAAATGTGTTTCTTACCTCTAATGATTTGTGTGTTGCTGTAGATTAAACCTTAATTCAAAATGTGAAGAGACTATTATGCCAGCTGGTGGTTCTGGTTTTACTGAAGTTTAAAATGGGATTTTCTATTTACAGCCAGATATTCCAGTCTCTAATTGTTCTTCTTCTCATCTCTGATAACTTTAATCGTCCTCAATTTATATTTATATGTAAAGCCATCAAGGGTGGATATTTCATGCCAAGGCTGGTGGGGATAAAAAATATTTTTTTAGAATTAAAGTCAGGCTGAGGGTCTGAAAAAAGGTTGGCAGTGGACCGAATCACTGTGAGGCATATGAGGGGGGAGGACATAATTTTTCAAAACTTAAAAAAAAATGAATTGCCCTCATAGTAGAGAACAAGAGCTGCTAACCGAATGTGGACCAAATACATTGACTAGATGCTGACAGACAACAGTGGTTATATTTTCATTTCACAAAATCATTACTAGGGACAATTCAGTAGTCGCTGGATATTGGTAGGGATATGACTACTAAACTATATGCCCTTGGAAGCTTTTAACATAGATTGGGACTGTTCCTCTTTAATATACAATGTTGTCAGACTTAATCATGGATTACTGCCTATAAGTCCAAGTAGTTTTAATAATGAAATAACACACAGAGCAGCAGCATAAGAAATATTATTGATATTATGTAGTAATAATTGTATTAAACCATTTTAGAGGGGCTGGACCTTAGGGCATCTAGTGTTTTTTTGCCTTTGCATAATCACACTCTTGGTACACCCACACAGGTGTTTTCACTTGTACTTGACCTGTTCTGAGTACTGTGTGGACTGACATCTCCCCAACTCTCCTGTAATGTTGCACCTCTTATGGAAACTTACCCCCTTAATCATTACTGAAGTTTGGCTTCTTCGTGTAATTTCTAGCACAGCTGCACCCAACTTCAACCTGAACAGAGGACTAAATAGCATGTGTGAAAACACCGGTGTGTAGAGGACCTTTAATAAATAATTAAAATTATTGTCACGCTACCATGCCATGCCATGCCAACAAACATTGTTTAAAGTCAATTTAAAGCTAAATTTGGGTGGTGCTTTGTTAAGGTCAGAAAATTAAGATACAGTCCCCTCCAAAAGTAACAGTAAGGCAAATTCCTTTGTTTTTGTTGTTCACTGAAGACATTTGGGTTTAAGATCAAAAGATGAGTATGAGAAAAGATTTCAGAATTTCAGCTTTTATTTCCTGGTATTCACATCTAGATGTGTCAAACAACTTAGGGCATATCACCATTTCTATTAGACCACCGCATTCTTAGGTGAGCAAAAGTAATGGAACAAATAATCTTAAAGTAAATAACATTTAATATTTGGTGGGATAACGCTTGCTTGCAATAACTGCCTCAAGCCTGCGACCCATCGACATCACCAAACTGTGGCATTCTTCATTTGTGATGCTATTCCAGGCTTTTACCACAGCTTCTTTCAGTTCTTGTTTGTTTTGGGGTGTTTCTTCCTTCAGGAGAGGTGAAATGCATGCTCTATTGGGTTAAGATCAGGTGATTGACTTGGCCAGTCTAAAACCTTCCACTTTTTTCCCCTGATGAAGTCCTTTGTTTTGTTGGCAGTGTGCTTTGGGTCATTTTCTGCTGCATGATAAACTTCCTCCAGATTAGTTTCAATGCATTTCTCTGTAAATTGGCAGACAAAATGTTTCTGTCCACTTCTGAATTCATTCTGCTGCTACCATCATCAGTTACATCATCAATAAATATTAATGAGCCTGTTCCAGAAGCAGCCATGCACACCCAAGCCATGACATTACCTCCACCATGCTTCACAGATGAGCTTGTATGCTTTGGATCATAAGCAGTTCCTTTCTTTCTCCACACTTTGGCCTTTCCATCACTTTGGTAGAGATTAATCTTGGTCTCATCAGTCCATAAGATTGTGCTCCAGAACTTTTGCGGCTCATCTCTGTACTTCTTTGCAAATTTCAATCTGGCCTTCCGATTCTTCCTGCTGATGAGTGGTTTGCATCTTGTGGTATGGCCTCTGTATTTCTGCTCTCCGAGTCTTCTTCCAACAGTGGATTGTGAGACCTTCACCCCTGCACTGTGGAGGTTGTTGGTGATGTCACCTACTGATGTTTTGGGGGTTTTCTTCACAGCTCTCACGATATTTCTGTCATCAACTACTGTTGTTTTCCTTGGCCGACCTGTTCGACGTCTGTTGCTCAGTACACCATAAGTTTCTTTCTTTTTCAGGACATTCCAAATTGTTGTGCTAGCTGTGCCCAATGTATGTGCAATGACTCTGGTGGATTTTCCTTCTTTTCTCAGTTTGACAATGGCTTGCTTTTCTCCCACAGACAGCTCTCTGGTCATGTTGGTTTATCCTCTTTAACAGGAAATGCAGTCTTTAGGTTTGAACCACAGAGGAAAACTTAGACTAGTCATGCAGAGCTATTTAATGTTTGGACAATCAACCCAAAAGGCAACACCTGGGCAACAAGAAACATCCGTCATTCATGTTCCAATAGTTTTGCTCACTTAAAAAACGGGTGGGTTCAAACAAAGGGTGGTATGTCCTGAGCTGTTTAACACAACTAGATGTGAATACCACGAAATGAGAGTTGAAATTCTGAATTCTTGTCTCATACTCATCTTTTGATCTTAAACACAAGATTTCTTCAGTGAACAACAAAAACAAAGGAATTTGCCATACCGTTCCAATACTTTTGGAGGAGACTGTATAATGCAGTGGCTGTAAACATAAAATTCAGTTAGACAAGTAATGCAGGAAATATTTGTACAATTTTTTTTAATTACTTTAACAATACATAATTAATACTCTGACATTGTACATATGTACAGTAATTACATTTCAAGTAGATGAATGTCTCATTCATAATCAAGTCAGTAAGAAAAATTTAAACATTATTACATATGATTTATGTACATTGTCATCAATACTCTGGAACTGTTAAACCCCACTGATTGTTAAAGGACCAATTAATCATTGCTTTTTATTAATTATTAACATCAAAATAACAAATTTTCAAACCAACATGTCTGATCAAGCTAAAGTCACACGTTGTCCAGGTTGAAATGTGACTGAGTGAAGAGATTTTCCGTCTTCTGCACCTCCAAATGCTTCATACCTTAAAACAAAAAAAGATTTATTAAAACAGTTTTATAACTACTACATGTAATATCTTAAAACTGTTAAGTTTTAAACAGGAGCGGCTGTGGCTCAGGAGATAGAGCGGGCTGGCCGTTAATCGGAAGGTCGGCAGTTCAATCCCCCGGCTCCCCCTGGTTGCGTGTCCTTGGGCAAGATACTGAACCCCCAGTGTATGAATGTGAATGTTACTTTCCGTTTGAGCAGTTAGGCTCAGAGTATGGATGTAGTGTAAAAGCGCTTTGAGTGGTCGAAAAGACTAGAAAGGCGCTATACAAGTACGGAGCATTTACATTTAAGTTACCATAAAATTCCAACTTTGATAGATTACTCTAACATAAATAAGGACCTACATCATTGCCCTGAAGTTTTTTCTAACTTTAATAATATATTTATTCATTCACTTGACACGAGACAAATCAACAGACTGTGTGATTTCTTTTCTCCAGCTCAGCAACAAAGTAATTCAACTCAATAAAAAAATGCTGAATACTGTGAGAGGAATTATAATGATTCATATTCCTCTATTGCTGCTACTTAGCAACAGCTATGAAACACCAATTTTTCAAATGTTTTTCATTTCCTCCTGTAGGTGAGACTAAGTGACTCATTATATGCTTTATACATTTCACAGCCAATTGAACCTCGCTTTGTTCCAAAAATAAATGGACAGCTGTGAAACAATGTCTTTACTTCCTGTAGTTTAAACTTTTTGTTTTATTTTTTTTGTTACAATGGTTTCGTATATCATCATAAGTGTCATTTGTATTGCCGTGCAGTGCAGTCCTGTGTCCTCATACTCACAGTTTTGTGTATCTGTTCCAGTCGGCTTTGCTAAGAGACGGTCTGGTCGCAGCCAGGGCGGAGATCACATGAGCCGGACGCAGCAGCAGGCCTGGCTGGGTGGAGGCTGTGTGCACCCGAACGCATTCCTCCTACACACACACACACACACACACACACACACACACACACACGTAATGTAGAATAGAATAAGCTAGTTTTAAATCAATAGAAAATTCTAATGAAATATATCAACAAGTATTATAGAATGTAACTGAATACTAAATATTGCTGTATTGAATGACAATGCACATACTGCTACACTCATTTGCACAGATGTAGTCTCAGAGACAAATGTTTCAGCCTTTTTTCCCCCCATGCATGGTTTGTGTAAGTTGTATATGTCGTGTAACTGTGACTTTTATTTTGATTTGATTTGAGTTTTGATTTTATGTAAACCACTGCTACTGCAACTTCCCTTCAGGGATGAATAAAGTATCTATCTATTTATCTTGCTGTATTGAACAAAGCCGTATAGAAAGCGATGATATTAAATGGAAAATATGAAATAAATAATCAGAATACCACAGCATTTAGATATTTTCTTGTCCACTGTTGTCACTTACGTTGGCTCTCCTGTAGTTGTTCTTGATGTTATTAATGTCTTGTTGTAGGCACTCCAGCTGCCCCGGACCGAGCTCTTCATACCCGCTCCGGAGGGAGGACATGTAGGCAGGAGGGTGTGAGCCACAAGAGTCACGAACTGACGCCCTTGTGAAGTCATGGGTCATGGAGTTGGATCCAGAGACGCACTGGGAGTTCTGCAGAGGAGAGAAAACGGAACAGAAACAAAAAACAGTTGGGAGAGAAATAACTGTTTCTAAACCATTGAGTCATAATGACAGAGGCCTGTGTTAATGTGTATGCATACTGTGACAGGTATCAGTATCGCTGCAGAAGACTGAAGTCAGGACAGAATTGTAAAAATGACTTGTAGTTTTAGTTGGGAGGAATGTGGTGTAATGATTTGTTGATGGATTAAACAAATAAAATAAAGTGTGATAATTATATACCATTCTGCTTGATAAACAATGTATGTATAGTATTACTATATAGGGAATTCTTGGGCTTCTGTAAATAACATCAGAGTACAGTCTAGACCTGCTCTTTTATGAAAAGCGCTGTGAGATAACTGTTGTTGTGATTTGGCGCTATATAAATAAAATTGAATTATTACATTACATAATATAAATTATTATGAATATCATGTATATAATTATATAGTCTGTTGTGTAGGAACTGGTGCATTGCATTTTAAGGATGGGGTGGGGTTTAAGACTAGGTTGACGTTTCATGTATGTTTTGATGTGTTGGTTAACTTGATTGTGCCTAAATGAAAATAAAATATAAAAGACTTTCTGGTTATTTTGCCAACACTGCTCACCAGTCCTGAAATCGGTGAATTCCCGAACTCTGACTCATAGGAGCTTCCAAAGTAGAGTCTCCAGACGTTGCTACGATGTTGTTCGTCTTCTGCTTGAAGCTGGCTTGGCTCTGGGAGAACCAAGGACTGGTCCAAGACCATGCCTGGGTCTCCCTCCCCTACTGAATCATCTGAACCACTGCTGGTGTTTGGGAAGATCATAGAGGACAGGCTCATGTCGCTGTCAGAGGTCAGCTCCTGATTATTACCCAGAAACAGAGGGCGAAAGTTTAAATACGCAAGCACGGGCTGTGAGGTGCCCAAAAACCATATGAACAAGCAAAGTGGCTTCAATGTGTAACTGCAGTTTAAGATAGATTAGATTTAAGCTCATTCTGCCTCTGGCAGCCTTTGCTGTTTAACATATTCAGTCATGTCCTTGTCAACCATGGTTGGGGATAAATTTGAATTATGTTGTAAACTGATAATGGACTAACCAGCAGAGCCTTGAGGGACGAAAAATTGCTTGGCTGTTTCAAAATGAACCATAAATAATTTGAAAATGGACTGGTCAACAGTTCCCTGCCTTCCTGCTTTGTTATCCTAAGGCAAGCCCATTTCAACACAATGAGCTCCTCAGTGTCTTTTCGCTACAATAGACTTACATGCGGTGTGCTGGAGCCCAGGCTGTTGTGGATAGCCTCCAGCTGGGCGTTGTAAAGAAGGGCCTTCAGGTCTGCCCCAGTGAACTGCTCAGTCGATGCTGCCAGCTGCTCCAGGTCCACATCAGCAGCCAGGGCGACACCAGCGCTCAGAGCCTTCAGGATCTCCACACGAGCTTCCTGGAAATATTGTCAATGGTTGGATTTAATACCAAGGAATCGTCGCTGAAGATTTCAGCACGGAGACATATCTAAATCACAGTGTAGTGTTATTAAAGTGTTATAAAATGATGATTGAAATGAAAGTGATTGACTCATTTCAATTCAACAGACCAGATCAGGAGCCGGGCAGTAGAGGGACTTGTCCAGTCGTCCAGGTCTCAGCAGGGCCGGGTCAATAAGATCTGGACGGCTGGTGGCTGCAAGCACATATACTCCTACAAACACAAGCAAGAAGGATTTTTATTTATTTAGATTAAATGGGGTAGTTTGTCATTTAGGGAAATACCTGTATGCATATCCACTTTCATGTCTGTCTAATAAATATGAAGCTGGAGAAAGCAGACGGTTAGCTTAGCTTAGCTAGCTGGAAGCAGGGGGAAACGGCTGGCCTGACTCCGTCCACAGGTAACATAATCTGCCTACCAACACCTCTAGAGCTCACTAATTACATGGACAGAGTCAGTCCAGCGGTTTCCACTGTTTATGCTAAGCTAACCGGCAGCTGGTAGTAGTTTCATATTTACTATACAGAAATGAGAGGGGCATCACTGTTCTCATCTCTTTCCAGTAAAAAGCGACCCACCCTGCAGTCCCTCCACCCCGTCCAGCTGGGTGAGAAGCTGGTTGACCACACGGTCGGTTACGCCTGTGCTGTCGTGGCCCCTCCTGGGGGCCAGAGAGTCAAACTCATCGAAGAACAGGATGCATGGCTTGGCAGCTTGGGCCCTGGAGCAAACAGAGGAAAGGAAATTATTCCATGAATGGTTAGTGGAGCTTACAATTGCTATAAATATTTGATGTTACTCATTATAACTAGCAACTATAAAGGTCTGCTGGAGTCATAAGAAAGTGAGTGTGTGAAAATGTTCACTAACCTCTGGAAGACATCACGGACACCCTGCTCACTTGCTCCAATGTACTTGCTCAGAAGTTCGGGTCCCTACAGAGAAGTAATTATGCTGTGTCACTGACGATACATTTGCCCTGATTAAAAAAACAAGACAGTGCTCTTCTTTGACTATCAGAACCAAATCCCAGCCTACCTTGATGCTAATGAAGTTCATACCACTGTCTTTGGCCACAGCCCTGGCCAGCAGGGTCTTCCCTGTCCCAGGAGCTCCATACAGCAATATTCCTGAGCGATGGCGGATAGGGAGACTGGAGAACAGGATGGGGTACTGAAACACACCAAAGACCCACAATCAATTACTAAGAATTTTTTTTTTATTATATTTTATCTGTGTAAAAAAAATTCTCACATCCATGTAAAATAAGAAAATATAAAAAGTCTGATAATTTCCTGTATGGTGGTTATTTTTTTGCAAGTAGTTATTATTATAGTCATTTTTATATTATTAAGCCTAGATAACTTTAATCAAGGGTAAACTTTATTTGGCCAACAAGGCGCCGTGAAGAAGACTACACAAAACAGTGACTACATACTAACTTTGAGGTATCCTCTATTGTATGAAGTGCACTTTCTTCTAAAAAGAACAGTGAATGTGTTATAAGACTTGTGCATAAACGTGTTGGCGTACTCTGCCCTGAAGGCCATGGGTCAGGTTTGAAACAAAACAATTGCAACAGAAAGACTGAAGAATACGAGGGCTGGCAGCATCAAAAATTACACAACACAAATAGATCAAATCAAAACATGCAATCACAAGACAATAAATACAAGACATGGAAGTAACTAATATGTAATCAGAAAAAAGTTAAGTTAAGTTGGAACTTGAAAACTCAGTTTTAAATGGGCAAATGATCCGCTGAATCAAATCACCATCATTTATCACCTCTTTCTATCCAACATCATAAACATATTTAAACATATTTATTGTTCTTTATGAAACACAATGAAATAAACTGATTATTTGGAATTTAAAGTTAACTTAATTAGTGATGAAAGTCCTTGTTAATTTGACTTTAAATAAATAAGTTTTGGATTAAAGTCCTTAGTGTTCAGTTTTTTTAATTGTACATTCATCACTTAACTGCTATCACTCCCACTTGTGTTGAGACTAAAAATAGCTCATCTTTACAATAATCAACAGCAATTATGGTGAAAAGATCATTGGTGATAAATGCATTGTCATCACATTCACATTTATTATTTAATTGTATTACCTCTGTTCCTCCTGGTGTTTCCATCTGACTGAGAACATACCTGGCTGTCTTGTGATTAGTTACACTGACACTGACCTTAGCAGGGAGCAGTATGGTGTCCATTAGCTGCTGTCGCACCTCCCTCAGCCCCCCCACCTTCTCCAGCCCAACTCCACTTGGGGTGTGGAGGTCTGCACCCCAAAGCGAGGGGGGCGTAAATCCCTTGAGAGCCTGCACAAAGTCCCTCCACAACAGACACACACCTGAGAGACACGGAACGCAAAAAAATAATGTGAAGGTGGCATAATAAACTAGCATTAGCTTAACACACCTGGAAGCGCTTAACTTTAAATAAACAACATGAAACTTTATTACGTAGCCAAAGTATTTTGGTACCCTGGTCACTGTGTCCTCTTTGCACAGTGTTGGCATGCACAGCCCGTTCCAACAGTAGTCCTAGGTCTTGGGGCGTGTATCCCTCTGTTTCCTTGGCAACAGCTTCCAGGTCTAGAGTCTGTAAGGTCTCCCCAGATAGGCTGGTTTTTCTGAGGATCAGGTGGCGCAGGATTTCTGCTCTTTGAGCCTATAGGGGATAGCAAACAAGATGGCTGTTGGTTTTTACTTTTTACCTTACCAGTGAGTGCACGTCTGCGTGTGAGTGTGTGTGTGTGTGTGTCTGTCTGCGTGTGAGTGTGTGTGTGTGTCTGCGTGTGAGTGTGTGTGTCTGTCTGCGTGTGAGTGTGCGTGTGTGTCTGCGTGTGAGTGTGCGTGTGTGTCTGCGTGTGAGTGTGCGTGTGTGTTGACCTGGTCTGGTGGCTGGATGTGCACAAAGCCCTGGATGAAGTGGGACCCCTGCACCTCGGTCAGGGAGGAGTGGAGGGAGTGCTCACTCTGGCTGGTGATGATCAGACATAACAGACTGGAGTGAACCACCACCTCATCCACCGCATCCTTCAGACCTGCAGCCACAGACAGACGAGAGGAATCAGCTTCAAGGTCTGGAATCATTTTCAAGCCTATCTGTGAGCATGAAAACAGAAATCCACAAAATAAAGAAGGAATGTTTTACTCTGGGCAATGTGCTGCTGCAGCAGAGCCTCTGGGCCATGCTCATGTTCTGGTGAGTTTGGTGCCCCAGTTATATGGTCCAGGTCATCGAGGAGAACAACAGAAGGCTGCCTCCACTCCGACTGTTCAAAAATATCCTGCAGCATCTGTCTCACTGTTTCTGTCCTTTTGCCTGAAAAGAAAAATCACAATTCCTGTAATGATAAATCCATTCAGCTACTTTTCTTTGACACAAACTATGTTCATGGAGTTAATCTGTTAACCTTGTAGCTTTTTGCAGTCCACCACCTCCACATGTGCATCCAGATCTTCTCTAGCTTTTCTACAGAGGGCTCGAGACAGAGTACTCTTTCCACTTCCCTATGAGGATACATAACAACAAGTTAACATATTATACAAAACAATATTGTTAGGGATAAGAATGCATTACAGTATGTTGTTACTTTGCTGTCTGACGACAAAATCAGCACTCTACATCACTTCTTTTCTATTTTAATTTAATCTCTGTAAAGTGTAGAAATATTTGTGTTGTGAGTAGTATTGTGGTAATGTAAAGAGATACCTTAGCACCAGTGATAAGTAGAGCTCCTCCAATGAGTCCCCGCCCAGTCGTACCAAACTCTCTCGAGAGGGGACTACCCAGAAGGCTGTGGGAGATGAACTCAAAACCAGTCCTACTGAGCTCATCTATCCCACTGGAGAAAGACAAAGGAGTGAGACATACAGAGAGAAATGTATGCTGACAAAGATACACAAGCTAACAAATAGCAACACACGTACCCAAGAATACTGAGGGAGGGAAGCTCTGGGTTGGCCGTTTCAGTGACAGATTTCACAGCTGTCACGGTCACTGGCTTTCTGTCTACCTGTAGGTAACAGGCAAGTATGAGCTTTTTGAAAACATGGCAGCACCACAGAGGGTTTGACAGAACCCACAGGATAAAAATTGCATGCAGCAATCCATCAAGCATATTCAATATTAACATGTGTACCTGTATGTCTCCCTTCTGGACAACAGCAGATGCTAGTAAAAACAGCTGGTCTGGAGGGTCACTCTCCGGTTCTGGTTTCAGCACAGTTAAAGCAAACTCTAACTTTGCTATAAAAATGAAATAATAAAAATAAGAATGTTTTATTGCAGCTCTAAGTACTGTATTTAAGTAATGCATTTTAATATGTGCATAATTAGGATTTTTAGTCTCTCTGGTATTCAGTATATTGGTAATTTAAAAAGAACTTATAAAAGAAGAGTACAAATGAATCACCATCAGTTCCATGTAGGATGATGTTGCCAGACCGTGCAGTCAGACAGGCTAAAGGTTCGTGACTCTGAGTGTGCAGCCAACCAAGGAAAGCTGTCTGGATCTCATCATCATCCTCCTCCTCAGGCTGAAGAAATCACATGGACACAAGGGAAAGGGGTAGATATAATCTTACGCACCACTGACAAATTAGCGATTTGAGGACTAACAGTTGAATAAATGAAATGAAAAAGAATCTCTTTACACCACGCTGTAACCACTCACCAGTGGTTTCAGGGGCTGCAGGCGAATAGAGGAGGCTACTTTGATAGTTGATTTGACTGGCTTAATTCTAATTGTTGAATGTGGGATGATATTCAACCTCATAGTCAGGGGCTGTGGGATCTGAAAATCACATTTTTTATAAGAGATATATTACGGCATATAAAGAAGCAGAGGACCCATATTAATCACAGGTTAAAGTGGACAAATGGAACAAGACTTAATACTCACCCATACCCTTCCACTGTGGATCTCTCCCTTGCTGCGACTTATCTCCTTGCCTACTAGCTTCTCAGTACTATGGCACACCACCCTGACCACCATGGCTTCCTCTTCTTTCATCTCCTCTCCTTCACCCACAGTAGCAGCAACTTTACTAATTCCTGCGGCCTTCTTCTTCTCCATGGCCTGCTTGGCTTTGTCCCTTGCTTCTTTAGGGGAGACAACTTTGGAAAGCAGGCCATAAGTCACTGGAGACTGACCTCCTCCAGCTAGCCCAGCATTCATTCCATGGCTCCAAGGAAATAAATGAATGACACCAGTTGCAACGTGGCTTATAGTGGAAAGAGAGTCTGGAGGTGCACCGCACACTCTGTAGATAGAGTCAGTGAGGAGGGCAGGGACTTCGGGTACAGGTGGCAGCTCTTTAACTGGGTTATAAGTACCCGTTATCATATAGCGTAGCAGGCTCTTCAGGTCAGCTATGCCACCCCACTGGTGGCTTTGAGGGAAAGGGGAGGGACTTTCTAATGACTTTCCTGATTGAGAGGAAAGATCCATACTTTGCTGTCTGTGGAAATGCTGCTTCTCGCCGGTTCTCTCAGAAGAATCACTGAGGTTACCAATTCCAGCGCGGCTCTTAGCGGAGACAACTAGTTCTGTGAACTGCTCCAAGCGACCATACGGAACAGATGGTAAAAGCGATGCTGCACGGAGTTAAAAACAGATCATACTATGTTCATTCATATTGTCCCTCGGTAGGACCAATACAGAAAATGTAATCATAAGCAGTTGAACTATTGCTTAAGTTAGTAGGCTTAACTAGTGGAAACCACAGACCAACACAATGTTTTAGCATTAATAGGCCTACATAATGGAACATTACATTACATTTTGGTCTTCATAAATATGTCTTTCAGAGCACTGACACAAACTCTACAGGCATCAGAGTGCATGTTCAGTATCTTCTCCCCATTCATTTCTCAGTTTGGAAGAACACAAGGCAGATTTAAAACAATATTTGGTACTGACAAAAGACAATAATTATTGTATTAACTCTGACCTATTCTGATGTAGATAACTGTGTGGCTGTCCACCCACACAGGAAACACGGCATCTTGGAAAACCACTCTGATCTGATCCAACAGCTGCTGCTCCAGCGTGGCACTGTGGAGCTCCTGGGGGTGTCAGTCACAGAAAACAGATGAAAAAAATATTGTTTCATGTGGTTTGGGGCCACAAATCTGTCCCTGGTGTATTCCTTTGTAGTGGCAGGTTATTAAATTTATATACTTTAATAATGCTTGCTGTACCTGCCGCAGTGTTTATAGCTCATTTAGAACTGATAGTCAGTTGTACCCAAAGGAGTGCCCCTCTATTGGAAATGTACTTACTGGTTGGATATAAGGGCTCTGTGTATAGTCCAGCCTTTTAACTGATGTACTTTTCACTTTTTTCAGAGTACATTCTTACACAAGTAATTTTACTAGTACTCTTTCCATCCCTGGCTACAAATTACTTAAGTCACTAGGCTCACCCACCAAGATTTCCCAGTCATCAGATGACAGAGGCTCCACAAACACTTGATGCACTGATGAGACCTGGTGACATGGTCTCAGGAAGCCCTGAGGGAAACCACACAACCATTCAGTCAATACAAACACTTAGTCTGTATTCACTGTCAAAAGACTGTCAGGATGTATCACACAGAGATTATGAACTGTTCAGGTGGGAGACAGAGAGCATGGAACAAATTACCTGCTCTCCATCTTTCAGACCCAGCTTTTCTCCCAGTTGTCGACACAGCTCCACTTCCTGGCTGTCAAGGCTGGAAGAGGTTCTGCTTAGAGTCCAGCTGAGGAACACTGGAGCTCCATTGCCTGAGGACAACTCCAAAGCCTGGGTCTAAACACAGACACGCAAAGTGCAGTTTTTGCTGTATGTTTTGATTGCCATGGCACTTTATCTATTAAAGTTTTGTTAATTAATCTTCCTCCTTTGTCTGCCAGCAAACAGGTTCTCCTTGTTTTGCACAGCCCAAGCAATCAATGACAGAACTAACAAGTTTGATTCCTTCCAACCATAATCTATACCAGTTTATTCGTGCAGGGTCACGTGGGGCTGCAGCCAATCCCAGCTGATACAGGGCGAGAGGCAGGGTACACCCTGGACAGGTCGCCAGTCCATCACAGGGCACATAGAAATGAACAACCACTCACACTCGCACATTTACACCTAAGGGCAATTTAAAGACACCAATTTTCCTTTCAACCTGTATGTCTTTGGATGGTGGGAGGAAACCGGAGCACCCGGAGAGAACCCACGCAGACATGAGAAGAACATCCAAACTCCACACAGCAAGGCCTGGGACGACCAAGGTTCAAACCCACCTTCTTGCTGTGAGGCAACAATCCTAACCACTGCAGGGTTGAACCAATAATTCTCAAATAGAAAAGGAGAAAAGTTTGTACAATTGTCATGGGGACTATCTCGCGCTCCTTCAAATTATTCCACACAATTGTCATCTAAAAAGATAATGGTCTTTATGGATTTATAAAGATGCTAATAGATCACAGAAAAACAAGATGCAAGACCATGCAGTACCCAGTCTCCTGTTTCATCTCAAACATAAAGTTTTGTCACCACCAAGTGAGATTGCAAGGGAACTACTACAGAAATTGTCAAGTGAAATTGGAATAATAGTTGGAAATACTGGCATCTTTGATAAGAATGTTTTTTATCTGCTTCCTGATATGTGTTAACAGTGAATATTGCATAAACTGTTATGAAACCAAATAAGAACCTACATGCATTAAATTTCCCATTTCTTCTGCTGACATCACTCAACTCTTTTCTGCCCCCTTATGTTGACAGATGCCTTTTTTCTGACTGACATACAGTCAGTTAAGTGTGTCCAGTCTTCTGGTAGATCTCTCTGAAGATGTCTTCAGCAGGCCTTTCATGTGGCCCTAAACAGTTTATGTTAAGGGGTACGTAGACATAATGAGCCTATAGCCTTGAGTACTTTCGCAATGTAAACAATGGGAGACAGCTTTGACTAAAATGTCTCAGAAATTAACTGACAGCAATATTAAATCTGTTTTGTTTTTTTTAAAGGAAATGAACAGCACATGTTAACAAACATTTTTGTAAACAGGCTTCTGCCTGAACGGTGTTTAACTAAACTTCCACTAGCTAAGTTAGCTGGCACTGACAGTTAGCTGAGCTAACTTACCTCGTTCAGGGAAAGATGCGACACCAACTTGGAGGGGAGATGAAGAAAGCAGTTTTTCGTGTTGCTAAAAACAACAGTTACGGGTTGGATGCCTTGGTTACTGAACATAATTTTCACATAGCCTGTTCTCTTCTGTAAATGCAAGGTAGGTTGCTCTGCTAACGTGTTATGTGTAACAAACTCTTACTCCATTCAGCTAGACCAAAGCAGGTGATTATCGAGCTCAGCATTTTTCAAAATAAGATATTACACATGGACATGCAATTGAAGCATAGGTATTCAAGGGAGAATGAGCTCTTATTTTGAAGTGCGTCAACCACAAAAATGCTTTCCGTAAAAATGGCGGCACCTGTTAGAAACAGTTCAGGGTGTTGGGGCGTCCCAGAGGTTTATAAACACCACGAACAGCGGAAAGTATGCATTTCTCGACCAAAATATAGAGACGGGAGGAAAGCGAAAGCTGTTAAGGTAAGACTATGCTAAGTATAAGTAAGAAACACACAAAGTATCTTAAACTGTCTCGCTGCGACTCCTATCTAGAAGGTAAACATCCAGAATGTTGCCTGGACAATACAAATTACCTAACTGAGTATTGCAAAGACATTGCAGAGCAAGTGTCATCATATTTGTCTTGTCCTTTATCAGGTGTACACCATCAATTTAGAGTCTCGTTACCTGATGGTGCAAGGGGTCCCAGCCATTGGAGTTATGACAGAGCTGATCCAGCTGTGTGCACTGTACGGAGCTGTGGAGGAGTACAGGCCCCTGGACGAGTACCCTGCTGAAGAGTTCACGGAGGTCTACCTTGTCAAGTTCCAGAAACTCACCAGTGCCAGGTTCAGGATGTAATTTACCTAGTTCATTATACTGGCAAAGTTGAAAAGACGTGCTAAATAATTTGCTTTACATTTTTTCTCTTCTGTCCAGAGCAGCCAAACGACACATGGATGAGAAAAGTTTCTATGGTGGTGTGCTGCATGTGTGCTACGTCCCAGAATATGAGACAGTGGAAGACACCAGGCTAAAGCTGCAGGACAGGAGGAGATATGTAATAAGGGCTGTTCAGAATAAAGGTAAACTTTAACATCTAATATAGGAATACTCTTAAAGAAAACACTAATAAATTGATGTGATATAGGTAGGTGCATAGATACTTTGGGGATGGGCAAAAAAAAACAATAATGATAATTATCACAATATAGTTTTCCTCAATAACAATATATCAAATGTTCAATAAATGTTTGATGTAATTCATTTGAATCACAAAAGAATTCACACTTAATGTTTATATTAAGATATTCATTTTGTGGAGGAAAAGGGATTACCCATGCATATTTGTTGAAAATAGATTTTAATTATAATTGTTTTGAATGTTCTACCTCAGATTTGTTGTTTGGCAAGTGTTTGACCAGAATAATAGCTTTCTTCAACTTTGACTCAGGAGCAAAAATCAGCCTTTAAACTTGAAATAATAATGAAAGAAATAATGATTTGACATTTATCCTGATAATTATCAATATCGAATTGTATGAAATTTGTTATTGTGATAACATTTTTGGCCATATCGCCCAGCCCTGTTTGTACATATACGTATATACTTTATTTCATGTGGTTCTTATACTTTCAGTGCACTTTTATTTGAACTGTTGCACTCATATTTTCTGTAGATTTTTTAATGTTTTGTCTGATCTTTTGTCAGTTGTACATAGTTGGATGACAAATTAACCTGACCTTGAACTATGTTGTTTTTCTGTAATATTATTAAAGCAAAAGAAAAGGAACAGAAGAAAGCAGTAAACCAGGAGCACACATCATCAGACACAACGGCCTCCACATCAGAGGCGATCATCACCAGACATGATGAAACCACTGATAATGACAAGACACGGGAGACTTCAAACAACAGCCATTATTCAGGCTTTCCTCTACTGCCATTACCTCCCCAGGAACATCATTACTACAGACATAAATATCAACATGTGACTATACCAACAGAGGACAAAATGGGGACGTTACATAATGCCATCATTGACACAAAACAGGAGCCAGTGCAGAGTTCAAGCTCCAGCCAAACCTCTTTGGACAGCGCCCGAGGCACAGAACACAGACTGATCTCAAATCAGTCTTCTGCAGTCAAATTTGTCCCGAGGACGACACACTTGGAGAACAGGAAACGTAAGATGGGAGAGGTTGCGGAGCATTCACCAGCTGTTGTGACTAGAGAAAATGAGCCACTTATTGGGCCAAAGCTACCAGAACCACCTAAACTGGACATGGAGGATAAGTCACTGAACACAACTGTAAGCCTGATCAGGAACACAATGAAACAGGTAGCTGATAAATTGATGTGGAATAAAGAATAAAACAAGTTCTTCACTGTGGTCTAAATGCCTGTTTTCATGTCAGTAAAAACAATTGTGTAATTTTTCTCAGGTGGGATCAGTTCCTGACCTCAAACCAGTGGAGAAGAAGGTGAAACCACGTCGTCGTATTTGATCAAGCGAGCTGCCTTGGCGCTGGACTTTATGCAGAGATCACAACTACTTTGTTTGGTTTTTTTATAAGTGTTTGCATCACAATACATACAGCTGTTAACATTTTTATTAAAGAACTGAAAATGGGCATGAATATGATATCTTCATAGTTCCAGCTGTTCCTGAAATACACGCTGCTCAAATGTCTCGATACTCTGAAAACAGAGGAAAATACAATGTCAGGTTAACCATTTCTGACTTACAAATTTAAGTTATTACAGTTTTTAAACACCCTTTCATTTCTGATTACCGTGGTGTCAGAGAGGCATGTTCCAAAAGCCTCAAGTAATAGATTCTCCTCTCTCACTGCCTTTTCAAAGTCATCGAACGATAGTCTGCCATCATGGTCATGGTCCTAAAAAAATAAACAAAAATGTGTTTGTAGTGTTGATACATTAGTGAGATACAGGTATACACATTTAAACCAATAGGTCAGCAGCATCCATCCCCTCACCATCTTCTTGAGTGTGATCTCCACCAGGTCTTTGATTCCTTCGTCAGGGTCCTCCTCTGTGGGCTGTCTGATGAGGCTGTTCTTCAGCATGTGAAACATCTCCTCTCTGGAGATGTAGTTGTCACCGTTCAAGTCATACACATGAAAGCAGTCTGAGCCATGCAAAGAGGAAAGCGTTATTACCTGCATTACAGGTTGTAAAACTGAATTTTTATTTGTGTGGGTGTAAGGTTGAGAGCTTACATTTTATTTTTTCATCCAAGGTCCCTCGAAGAATAACAGACAGTCCCTCAATCCATTCTTTCATGCTTACGAAGCCATCATTGTCTTTGTCAAATGTCCTGAAGACTGGAGGACATGTAATATGTAACATGTTAACTACTCTGCATCCAAACTGTTTTTTGTGAATCTTATATGTTTTGTCCTTCCAAATATGATACATTTGTCATCCTGTATACTTGTCTACAGCATCAAAGTGCCACTAGCAAATGTCTTCTTTTTTTATATATATATAGATCGAGCAATAGACAGAATACCTCCATCCATGATCATGTCGTCGGTCATCCCAAAGATGTTGTGCAATATGCTCCTGAACTTCCCTCTGTCCAGGCCGTTAGCTGCTCTTCCAGGGATTGTCGGCTCCCCAAGAAGCACGTTAAACTCTCGGATGAGGCACTCAACCTCTGCTTTATTGACTGGGGTCGTTGGAATAGCAGTTATATAAGCTGTATGATATTTACATTTTATGTACTTGCATGGTAGCTTAATTAAAAACAACTTAACATAGGCATAGCGGCAGGTGCGCCTGTTGGTACAACAGACTAGCTTAGCATAAGATACCGCTTACATAAGTTTTAACTGAATACTCACAGTGCTCCACTTGTTTTGAGATAGTTTCAGCGAGAGTTTGTATCAACTTTCTGTTCATAGCGGACATTTCGGTGGGGTTTTTTTTTTTTTTTTTTTTATAGTTGGGAAGCCGCACAGGCACGACGTCCTCCGACAGGGGCTGTGTTGACATACCGTCGCCATGGACACCGCGCGGGGGTATAACTTGCACAAATGAAAATGGACAGCAGGCTAACAGTTACGTTCAGCGGCTCTTACATAAAGCAGAACACTGACTGAAGAACCCAACATGTTTATGATGGTGGGGGAAACCGGAGCAAACCCACGCAGACACGGGGAGAACATGCAAACTCCATACAGAAAGACCTGTGTTCTGTCGATTTATTGCACATTCCTAAAGAGACTGTCCTCGTCTCCCACCATATTTAAAATGTGAAGCGTAGGTCGTCAAGACGGATTGCAGTTAGGGTAAAGCTGTGTGTGCCTGGGTGCCCTACTTCTCTCTGAAGGGAGTCTTCTAGCAGGCTTTCAATCAGGCTTGCGGTCTACGTTGGTTTACAATTATGTTAAATTCACAGGAAATCTGATCTAACTGATCATTTATCGTGTAATTTTACAGGATAGGCCCTATATGAATATAACCAAAGCACTGGGTGAAGTAGCTGTTAGACCTAAATTGATTCTAAAGGGATCCAAAAGGGTCCAAATTCATTGTCAATTAATTTGCAGTAGCCTTATCTAGGAATCTCAAATTAGCAAAAAAAAAACGACAAAGAAAAACATTTAAACAATCAAATAAAAATACAGGATCCCAATAGAGCTTCCTCATTGAGGGGTCCCTCTACATAAGGCCCCATATTAATTTTTTCCTGGAGACTCATAGTTTTCATACAAAACATGAAGATCTTGGCAAAATGACTAAATATATCCAGTAATAAATATTGAGTATCTCCTAAAAGGTTTTTGAAGAATGGGAATTAGGCTATTGAAGCACAGTTTCACACTGGTAGCCTACAGGAGCTTCATTGTCTGGCATCAAGTCACCAAAAAAAGATGGAACTGATGTCACCTCACATTTAAAGGGTTAAGACACAGCACAACTGTCTGTCTTATTGAAACTTTATTTTGGAAGCCAAATAGCTCCACGTCCGGTCTCAAATCAACCCGAAGCAGGAATGTTAAGATCGCCATCTGCTGGACAGGAGTTCTGACTCACTGGATAAATGCTTCACGCCATTTCATGTTAAAAGGTTGGATGGCTACCTGATGTACATAGATTCTTTTGACGTTAAAAAAAATTAAACAAAACTCGGGACAAATTACAAAACATTGTCTCTTATGTTCTAGTGATCTTGACCTTATGCTTCACTGCCCCATCTGTAATTTGCCTGAGTATAGTATAAAAAGTATAAAAGTCTGGCCACAAGGTGGTAGTTAGCTAATCCATCAAAAGGAATAAAATTAACACATGTAACCACAAGCCTTTTCTGTCCCATCCAATTACAGAAATGACACCTCAAAATCTTAATAATTGTCTGAGTAATTAGCATACATGTTCCTTAAGGGTGAAAGTGATTAGGCCAATTTTTTGTGCCAAAGATTTTGAGAAGGCTGGGAAACAACCTTAAATAAATATGTGGTTATTCATTTCTTAAAATGATCTATGCTTGATGTGGTATTTTTATTTAATAAGATAAGGGCGATTCAGTTCATGTTTGAAATTTAATTAAGAAACTACAATGGATTACAAATGCACTTTTGTCAGATAAAAGAGACCGAACCAAAACGTACAAGTAAAACATTTTAAATGCAGAAAGATTTGGTTTCAAAACTAAATATTGTAAATATCTATGCCATTAATTCACAAAATTGCACCTCTACTGCCTCCTCTGGGTGTGTGTGTGTAAAAACAGAAACAGTTCTTGTGCATATCATTGTGACAGAGAGGTTAATTGTGGCGATGTGCTGAGGATGTCCTTTCAGTCCAGCCGTTATATGAACACACGCATGAATGTGTGTTTGTGGACAAAGTGTGTCACTCAGGCCGATGGGAGAGGTTAGTTCTGATTGGTAGTGTTGTGTCGATCCAGTGGTTTGGGTTTTCGATCATAGAGGTCCACACAGCGATCTCCTCTTCGGTGGAGTCCATCCAGCTGACGGCCTCCCCATAACTCTGACCTGCCATGAAAAAAACACACAATTATTCAATATTTATATTAAAGACATTCACCACAATCCACACACTGAGAAACGATGCTATGCTTAATGAGGCCATGGAAACAATCCAAACAACCAACCACTGTTGCTGTATG
The DNA here is from genome assembly GCF_014851395.1 of Micropterus salmoides. NCBI lineage: Eukaryota > Metazoa > Chordata > Actinopteri > Centrarchiformes > Centrarchidae > Micropterus > Micropterus salmoides. The sequence goes on along the minus strand of NW_024040817.1, from coordinate 19,801,689 downwards.
TACATGCAAACTTACTGTATACATATAGGCCTACTATATATTCTTGCATAAGACATGAAAGTCAAGTGTTCGTGTTTTATCTTTAGTGCAGGCTCACCTGGAGAAGCTTTTGATTCTACAACAGAATAAAAACTAAGCTTAAAATCCAAGACAATGCCTGACAGCCAAATTGAGAAATCACAACCAATAAACAATCCCCAAAGTCTACAGAAGTATGTCCTGCCTTCTGATTACTACAACGTTATGTTGAGAATCTGTTTTTGACAAGCAATACCTCATCAAAGTTCCCACCACTCTACTGACATCGTCTTCCTTCAGGAAACCCACAATGAGACAGAGGTGGCTGCTCTATCAGTGGTTTGATCTTGAGTGCTACTAATAAGGCACAGTAACACCAACTAGCAAAAGAACACCATCTGTATTGAGGCAAACTACTTCACAACAACTACATAATCTTAAATCAGCATTGTTTCTTTAGCAATGCACAGTAACATTGAGGCACTCTCAGGTAACCTAGAAATGACCTCCCTCTGATGACATGGCCATCTGAAATTCCTGAAATGCCAACAGGAAAAAATGCAATGCAATGTGAAGAGCTGGACTGAAATACTGTCACTATACCGCTTCAAAACACCGCTGTAGATGAAGCATAAAACTACTTTTATGGCACCAGGTACAAAGCTGACTATAAAATTAACCAACCAGTCAAACAAACCCTTTAATGTCCCATTCCCTGATGCAGAAACGGCTGCCCTCCAACAAGCCTAGGAAATGTCCGTGGACCCATGAGTTAGCACTGGATATCTAATCACAGCTCAGCACAGGAATTAGGAGATGTTGGCAAAGCTGAATTTTACAAGGAACCTTTGTCATATAGAGTCATGTCTGCCTACTGACTTATAGAAGACAGCCCAAGACAAACATGAGTTAATTTAAAAAGCCAACAACAGCCCGGATCTGAGAGGTGCTTGATAAGATGTCCTCCACATAGTCCAGGCTGGTAACCACATAACTGCAGCACAGGAGAACTAACTGTCGCCAATACTGACTGCTGCTTTCAGAACAAGGTGAGGATGGGAGTTCTGTTCCCCTATCTGGTTGCTTATTATATCATCTGTCACAAAGGGTGTCAGTTGGCTGGTCTTCTTAACGGGGACATTATTAACAGCTCACCAGTTCCACAGCTGAGACGAATCCCTCCTAGGACGCGCATTTTTAACCCTTCACGCTGCCAGACAGTCAGCTCAGCGCAGGCGTCTCTCAAGTCGCTGGTGTGGAAGCCATCATACACCATGGTGTGGTTGTAGGTAGGACTGATGGAGCGCTTTGCCACCCGAGTCTTCTGGCCACTCTGCCGACTAGCATCTGGGAGTATGTAGCTTGTGGGGTGAAAATTATGAGACAGTTAAATTCAGAAAAAAATATGTGAACCCTTTGAAATTATTTGGATTTTTTTAACACACACACACACACACACACACACACACACACAGTATATATGTGTCCTGTTCTACAAATAAAAATTGTTGTAAGGATGCATAACTGATCAGGAAATATGTTGCAGAGTGGACACACCTTCTAACAAAGGAGTCTATAGGGCCCCCTTTGTTGGATAGGAGACCTTGAGCCTCCCGAAGCCAGATGTGAAGCTCTCCTGTCAGAGGCAGACCACCACCTTACACACACACACACACACACACACACACACACACACAGTATGAGACATGTGTGATTGACGTAGGAGATAACTTGTATCCAAATATGTGTGTGCTCTGCTCACCCTCAAATCCATCTGGGATGAACTTAACAGAGAGCATAATGGTCCCGCGACTGCTAATGGAGTCTGGACTCAAATGAACCTGTGATGGGGGGCAAAAGGGTGGGGAGAAAAGAGAAAAAGATAAAGGAAGAAGAAAAGACACATGAAGAGAGAGAGAGAAAGAAAAAGCAAGGGGAGGGGAGGCAGGAGTGTGGAAGCAGGAAAAGATTACGATTACATAAAACCTTAGTTGAAATTCACAGCATGTCTTCTTCTCCCTTCAGCTCTCCCAGACACAAGAGACACTCCTCCCTGTATTCTGTGTCTCCAACAAAGCTGCAAAACTGCTGTCACACAGACACTCTGATACTAAACAAGTGTAAACACAGGGCATCATAGTGTTTTGGTAAATATTTGTCAAGGATTATTCAAACTCACATGGTCATTTATGTGACTGCATGATTGTGTATTTGCATGCAAATCATTCACGTCTACTCTTCCCTACCCGTGGCTGCAGGTCCTGCCACAGCGGCTGAGTGCAGGTCCAGTCCCACAGGCCCAGAGACACCTCCACCTCCCCCAGAAACACGTTTCTCCCCAGGGACACGGCATGCCACACAGACAGGTTCAAGGTCCGGCTCCGCAGCTCTCCGATGCGGACTTTATACTAGAGAAGATGAGAACTAGAATCAGACCATGCAGGACAAAGCATAACATCTTCTCTGCCACCATAAGGGACAAGATGTAAACCAAAAATTTGGTAATTTATTGAAAGGATCTTCAAGACTGGAGTGACTGCAGTGCATGGTGCGGGACACGTGGAGGAGAGCTGAAGGACAAGTGGAAGATTTCTGTGAAGGCTGCCACTTTATGTAATATGTAAATGAGAGCGTCTCACTCGGAGAGTCTGATCATAGACTGGGTTTAGGGTCTTCTTCTTCACTGAAGTTTTCTTCTTACTGTGACTCGACTTGTCCGGCAAGAGATAGGCTTTTACATACCTGTCAAAAATGCACACACAGAAGAGATTTTTGACTGATTTTGTATGTGACGTTGTCGCTGGAAGATGCACCCTCCCATGCGCTTTGACTTACGGGTCAGAGCGGTTCTTGCGTGCTGATGCAATGTCCTCGCAGCGACACACTTTCACTTGCAGCTCCTCCTTCTGGGTGTTGTAAACCAATGAGAATTGGATACGGCCCCTCACCTCCACTGCTTCAAAATCCCCCGTACTGAACAGACTCATCATGCTTCCACTGAGCTACATAACACACACACATACAGACACGCAGAACAGAGATCAGCTCTTACGTCATTGTCCAGAGCTGAGTCATCTTGCGTCGTTAATCAAATGTGCACGTGTGTGTGTGTACCGTGTAGCCTGACTGAATGCTGCCGGTGGAGCTGCTGGTTTTCAGTGAAGCTGGATCTGCCTCTGTCAGGTTGCTGCTTAAGGAGTCAGTGTCCTCGCTGTAACCATTGAAGGCTTCCTAAACATGCACGCACGCACACACATTATTCTGAGAAATAGCATCACTACTGATCGTCTATCAGTTGTCACCCTCTCCCTATACATCATATCCTTCAACTACTTTATTATGCTCTACTATTGCATGTAAAAAGAATGAAATGTGTGATTGATTTAAATCTTTTTAAAACCTTTTTAAAAATGTTGCATACTCAGTGTCGGTGGAGTCTCTTTGATATGAAGTGAAATAATTGGCCCGTTCAAAGCAGTGTAATCTGTGAACATGGGTGTGTGTTATAATCACCTCAGGTTCCTCTGAGTGGCCATTACTTTTCCTTTCACACTCTATGAGGAGAATGATGAGTTGTTAATAATAATAATAATAATAATAATAATAATAATAAGAGACTGCCAGAGAGCTACAGAGGCACTGAGAGAGAAACTTCCGTACCTTTGGATGATGAGGAACTATTTCTATGCAGGAGAACCTGGAATTGAAGAGGACTTATTGATATTTAGGTTTAAAAAAAATTCAAGCACAGAAAAAAAAGCAAGCATGTACACACCACACAGACCTGTGCAACGGGTGCTTTTGTTCTGGGTGTGGGTGTAGGTTTTGATATTCCTTGACTCCTGAAAAAACAACAGATATTGGAAAATGCAGATACACACAATGAAATTATATTTTCTGTGACAGGCACCCTCACTAACCCTTCACTCTCCTCTTCTTTGCTGTCCGTCAGTCTTCTCTCGGCCTCAGGTGAGGTGTTGTTGTTGTTGTTGTTGTGGGAGGTTTCCCCTATCTCTCCATTAAACAGTCCAGCCAATGGCACATCTGTTACAATGACAACAAGCAGAGCATTTCACTGGGATATCCCTACAACAGTAGGAAAAACAGCCCCACAGGCCAGTAATAGTAGCACCACATTAACTGGAAACTGACCTCTGCTCTTTGTCTTCCTGTGTTGTATGGTGGAGTGGACGAGAGCGCTGCCCGACGTCCGGTTGCGATGGCGTTTGCTGCGCTCTTCACTGAACCATGCCCCCGACAGTGTGCGCAGACGTGTCGCGTCTGTCCCTGTCTCCTGGAGGCTTCTGCAGCGTGACACAGGGACAAGTTTAACAGCAAACAATCGCATACCTCCTTGTGAGAAAAAGTCAGCAGATGTCAGCCTATGTCACAAACTAAATAGTAACTGTCGTCACTTCTGTCATGCAACGTACTCAGCGTATAAACGACAAAGACATCAGTCAATTCTACTAATGAAAAAAAACACACACAACGTTTGACTTGCCAAGTTTCTATGTACATTAACAGGCCGTTTTGTACTATTTCTCTTTGACTACCCTGATAGTACAGCTGAATCAATCAGTCAACTCATTCATCAATTAACTAATCTACAGAAAATGAATTGGCAAGAATGTTGATAATTTATTGTTTAAAATAATTACCAAGCTAAAAAGCTTCTCAAACATCAAGATTTACTTTCTACTCTGGGAAATTGTGAAAATGTGTAGTTCTTCTCCATTTCCTGAGGTTTGGATAAAAATTAAAAGGAAAACAGTGGAGTGGAGAAACAAAGCTGAATGATGATGCTTTTTTAAAAATGTGGATCCTTTATTTAACCAGAAAGGTCCTATTGAGATACAATATATCTTTTGCCAGGGAGCCCTGGTCAAGGTTTCCTATAAAAGTACAAAAGGGAATAGATAACGTCACACAAAAACATAAACAGGGCTAAAAATCAAGGCAAATTAAAAGCAACATTGTTCTGTCAAAACCTATTTTTGAAAATACTTTTGAACATGTCAAGAAAGAGTAACGATTCCAAGTCTGCCTTCCAAGCATGCAGAATGTGAAAGGAAAAGGCACATTTACCCAGCTCTGTTCAGGTGTTTGGGACCATAAGAAGAATTTTCTCTGACAATCTAGTGTTATAGCTGTAACTGGAGTAATGTCTTCATAAACTGGATAAACAGTCCATTGAACCATTTATATCAGCTACAATGATGTGTACAGACGCTTGCACCAGTTGCAAACCGCAAGGCAGTATCATAGACTACATCCAGTTTTTTGTTTGTTTTTTAAAGAAAATATCTATATCTAAAATTTAAAGTACTTTGGACCAATATTTTTTCTAGCAGTAAAAGGAAAAAAAACAAAATGGGCTTTTTTTGGAGGTTATCAATGGACACCAAAGGTCAACTTGTCATCAAGCCAGATGCCAAGGTGTTTGTAAGAGGTAACCCTCTCAAGGTTTAGTGTTAAGACCTTACAATCAGTGGGAGATGGACAATATTGTGTAAAAGTCATACATTTGGTCTTTTTAAAATTAAAAATTTTTATTTTAAAAGTGACTGCTTTAGGTAAGTAAGTGGTCATTAAAGAATACATTGCCACTTCTACACTGAATAAATAATAGTGTCGTCTACAAAGAGGTGTACCTTTACTGGATTTAATCCTACACCAAGACAATTTATATGAACCAAAATAAAACTGGTCCCAATAAAGATCCCTGGGGAACACCCCTCTTTGATGTTAGAGGTGCAGAGTAATGATTTTCAATGAACATACATCTAGGTCTCCCAGTCAAATATTTCAAAAAACAATTTAGCACAGGGTCAATAAAACCTATACATTTCAGTCTTTGAAGGAGAAGACCATGATACACTAAATCAAACACTTGGGTAAATCAAAAAATTGTGATTTTTCATCATCCAGAGCAGTAATAATATCATTTGTAAATGATACAGCTGCAGTTATAGACTATGATGAAGATTTAACCAACTTCTAAAAAGTTAAAGGTAGTATTCACTTTTTAAAAATTTCAATTTAATGCATTTGTTAATGGCTGGTACTGTACCTTCTTTTAGCCTTGGCTCATGCCTTTTCTCTTTCTCTAAAACAGGATGATATAGATTCATTAAACCATGTGCTGTCTTTACCACTGACTCTTAATCTTCTCAAAGGTGCATGCTTATTAATTAGGTCCAAGAAGGTTTTTGTAAAATAATGCCAAGTCATCATCCACTATTTCACAGACAAGGTCCACGTCACTGTTATGTAGATCATGCAAAGATTCTTCCTTACAGGTGCACTACATTATCCTCCAATCACATTCTCTGACTTGACTGTGACTTGTGCTCTTTGAATGTAAGTGTTACTGCAATTCCACTCCTTTCATTTTTCCCCTGTCTGTACATTAGTGTATATTACTGGACAAAACTGGCACCTAAAAAGGATAAATAGTCACCTCTGACCTTACACGTTCTTCATCGAGACGACTCAACTCCAAGTCACGCTGCAAGACCTGCAGGATGGTGGACTGCTCTTCTTCTGTCAGGTGGTTCAAGTCAAGAGTAGAGTCTGCCCGCGCCCGCTCCCCCTCCATCTCTTGAGTGAGAAGCAAAACCACAGACCTTAAATAAACACAGGGCAGCTCTTGATCTCCACCTACAATAAAAATTGTAGAGGTTTTAAAAAAGGATTGAAGCCTAAACAATGTCTAGTGTACATGTTGCAAGGAGTCACTTTGGGCATTTTCATTTTTGACTCAGTCAGAAGACAGTATATTGCATAGTATATTAAATATACTGGGAAAATTTTTGTTTGCTAAACCAGTGCTTTCTAACCTTTTTGCCCTATGGTCCTTTAAAAAGAAGCACAGTCCTCAGTGTTTCCGTTGTTTCATAAATTCTTGAGGCCTGAAGAACAAAATGCTTGAAAAAACACAATATAAAACACTATTATGACACATAAGAAGCATGTTAGCGGTACCATAATATAGTAACATTAGTATTTGAGAGTATGTGGCCACTGCCTTTGGGCTAGCTACCGCTGAGTGCGATTTTCCTGTCCAAGCGGTTAAAACATTTGCAAACAGGATATGCATCGAGTGCACCACAGCACAATATATTTTCTTCATAATAATATTCCTGTCGTAAAGTGCAGTAAGAGTAAGATGGATGTAATATTTGAAGCTATATTTTGGAAGATTACTAATGCGTCTTGTCATGATCATTTACATGAAGTCTCCCTTTAGGAAAAATAGGCCTTTGCAGCACTTTCCTCATCGTGAACACCGCGCGAGAGGACACCTGTCGCCACTTTCCTCCTTTAAGATCAAAACGTCTCCCCAATCACATTCATTAAAAAAATACGCAGAGAGAAAAACACAAAATCCCAAACTGTGTTACCTTACTTAACAGCTTCCGCAAGTTCCATCAGTGAAAAGTTTGGCGAAAAGTTGTTATGAGTGTGGTGTGTGTCGAGGTTTGTGTGAAGCGTAAACGCAGTGACCACGCCCTCCAGAGGGGCTGCGGTCAGCTGGGAGCTGAGCATGAGGCGGATCAAACAGAAAATCCACGGGTGTGTGTGTGCGCGCGTGTATGTGTGTGTTTGACTGTGTGAAATGACTCACACACACGGATGTTTTACCGAATGGCAGGGTGGAGGTGGGATGTAACTTTCCTCCTTCCACACCTGCTAAACACACACTGCAACTGCACCTAATCTACTGTACACACACAGACACACATACAAACAGAGATCTATGCTTGCTTTAATAGCCAGCAGCACGTAAAGCCTGCCTAAGCTTTAGTGTGATAATTTGTGTGCTAGGCTTCCCTTTATCTCATTGGAAATGTGTTTGTGTGTGTTGGGGGAGGGTATTCAGAGTGAATTCAGAGGGAAAAGGACCTGTATTCAGTCCTGTCCTTTGTCAACAGACTTGGATGACAGCCACAGTCTGCCCAGTTGGGAAACCTTTTTGTATGGGTTTTTTCAAGCCTGTAGGGTCCTGGCTCAGACAGAGACTGATGTATTCAGCCAGCCATCCTGCTGCCCCCCTAAAGGCCTCCACCAGTGCTGTGGCCTGCTGCATGCTGGGAATCCCTACTGACTCCCAGATATGTGAAGATTAATAGGTTATTCTTATCTGCAGATACTGGGTAAGTATCCGCGGTCTCTAGTCACACCCAGGTTAGAGCTAGTTCAAACTCTGCTGGCATGGGTAAATATGCACTCAACGCATAGCCTACTGCACAATCACTTACTGTGATTAACTGTTACCAACTCATTGTTTGCATGCAAGAACGCAAACTTGACACAAACAAACACAGAAAAAGGTGTTTATCTGTACTTTATTCAGGCCCCAGCCTTTTAAAGCATTTTCCATTCTAATGGCATCACAAAAAATTCATTTTGATCAACATAACCAGCATTAGCATGAGCAAACATGCTCACATCACATATGTTTGAACTGCTATGAAATGGTTAAAGCTGATGTGTATGCAATGTAAATATGAGCAGTCAAAATAGAAATCTCCTCCATGAAAATTAATTTATAAAAAAGGCTCTGAGTTATTGACAAGTCAGAACAAAAACACACAAATCAGGGGAGTGTGTAGTCGTGAAGCTTAAAGGTCCAAGGTACAATTACAACAACGATTGGGCCTTGTTAAATAATAAAGTCTAACTTTCTATGTCCCAAAAACCGGAACCTCTAGGAGGTCATTAAGGTCAACAGCTCAATTATATAACTCACTGCAAGTTATCAAATGAAAGAAATATATAACATACATAAATATTTTATATTTTGGTTTCAATAAAACACAATAATAAAGTTATGCAGCTCCACATATAACTCAAAAGTATTTGTAGATGATGGACAAAATCTCCAGAGTCTAATTTTGGACTATTTTAGGGTTCTTTAAAATAAATTTTAAAATGCCTCTTATGACCTTGTCTGACCTACAGTCTACATGGTAGTATATCAATCTTTCCCACAACCACGCTGTACTGTTTACACAGTTGGAACGGCTCACTTGATAGTTGCTTGTTGTTTGTAGGTGGACAAACACTTAACAGTAGTAGTAGTATTGGTGAAAATGTATATCGCTGAGAAAATCAGATCCTTTTTGTTCCTCATTTGTGAGGAACAAAAAGTGTATGTATGTAACACCATCAGCCAAAATATCTCTGAAATATGAATACTATACAAACACAGTGAACACATGCACAGACACTCGTTACACAACGCAGTATTGTGAGAAAAATGTCCTCTTATAAACACACCCATCCCCCAGGGGTACACATGGGGAGTAAACCAAAAATGACAGGGGCTCAGAGAAAAAAAAACTCTTGTCGTCACAACTCGATGAGTCACTGCTCTGCTGTCCTCCACCCTCGTCTGTTTGCCCTTCATACACCTTGTCTTCACTGTGGCTGCTCTCTGTATGAACACAGACATCATTTTGATATAGACAGATGGAGTTTGTGATCAGAATACAATCTAGAGGGACGGTAAAGGTGAATCACGTTGTATATTGGGTGCTATCGATCACTCCTGCCACTAGAGGCTGCTGTTGCACCAACAGACCATCACTTAACATGGTGGCACAGACACATCGACATGCACACGCTTAAATTGATGCAGTCACGCTAAATTCTCTGTCCTCTAACACCTACATGCACAAACTCACATGGGGTCATAGTTGCTCTGCTCTTTGGATTTGAGGAAGCGCATGGCGAAGAAGCCGCCTGCCTGCACACACAGCACAAGTATGATGCCGCCAATGAAACTGGACATATCAAACTTGGCCTGGGAGAACTCTGAGTTGGTGCTGCCTCCATCTCCTGGGGAGAAAGGAAAAGAAGAGTTTGATGGGTTCATAGGGAAATTACATGAAAGCAGGGTGGGTGGGAAAAGAAGAGAGTGTCAGTTTTGTTTCTGAGAAAGCAGGGACAGGGATTTTTACTGGTGGAAATGACATGAGTGGCATTGGGGAGCATTTTACTCAGCTCTTATGGGAATAATAAATGTATGACGCAAGAGAGAGGGGAGGGGGTGGTAGAGTCAGTGCAATTTACCTGAGTCACTTTTGCCTTCTCCCTCAGCTACAGTCTCTACAACTGAAATAAAACATGCAGAAGAGACAAAAAGTCACAGACATTGCAGAGAAATATCTTGTGTTAATTTTGGAGTGGATTGTTTGCTACCTGTGCACAATTCAGACACTCTAGTCCAGCTACAGTTCATGGCACTGTCTGCTGAGCTGCCCTCATCAGTCACACACATGCCTGTATCATTACCTGAGACAGAGAGAACAAGCATTTTATTGTGTGTGTGTGTGTGTGTGTGTGTGTGTGTGTGTGTGTGTGTGTGTGTGTGTGTGTGTGTATGTGTGTGTGTATCATGTGTGCATTCCTGGCATACTAAATAATTCAGTCACCTTGTACAAACCAGGAAAGCTTATGTTACAGCAGCTATGATGATTGAATTACTATCAGAGGTCAGGGGTGTGTTCATCTGTGTGTGTGTGTGTGTGTGTGTGTGTGTGTGTGCGCGTGCGTGCGTGCGGGTCACCATCTGGACAAAGCCTCCAGACACAGCCTGTCAGGTTGAGCATGGAGTCTCCGACGCACAGGTCACATGACTCGGCTTGAGAACAATCTGTAGGAGGGACAACACTGGTAGTCAATTGGCAGTGTTGCTCAAAACAAATTGATTGGCTAATGCACAATTATTTTCCCACAGAAGCTTTGTAGCAGCTTAATTATTGCAAGACAACTGCTCCAGTCTGGGCAATGTCAGAATAGGCGACTTGCTTAGAAAGTGAGTAGGAAAAATTAAGTAATGCCAAAGAAAAGCTTGCAGATTGTCAGTCGCCTCTCACACTTTTGCTTATTGTCAGCTTGTGAGAAATACTGGAGAACAAGCCATCATTACAGGTTATAAGACATTTATTCTTTTTTTTTTATAAGAGCAGAGATATTGTCAAATAAATACCCTTGAAAGAGATCAAATCAGACTCTAGTTGAAACAAAGAGCCATGGAAAGGAGGCAAGACAAACCAACATGTTTCTGGTACACTGACGTGGTCTTACAGTATAAGAAAATAAATGTCAGAGATGTGGATGGACCCATACCTGACTGTGAGGACACAGAGGGCACCACTGCTAGAAGCAGCAGAGTGGAGCAGAGGACCTTCAATACCAGCTGCTGCATCCTGAGAGCCACAGAGCACCAAAATCTGCAACTGACAGCTGGAAACCTTGATGCTTGGAGAAGAATTACTATCAACAAAAAGTTTTATAAACAAAAGTATCTTCGGTAGGTCCTCAAGAGGGTATCCAATAATGGCAAATGGAGATATGGCTCCTGGCTAGGACACTGAGGGAAAGAGAGGAAGACTGAAGACATGGAGATCTGTGTAATATGAGCGACACCAAACTTGGTTGCCTGGCAACCAGCTGGCCCACCTCAACCCTGCTGAAATGCACACCAGTTTGGACGGAGTGACACCTGCTTATTTCAGCAGGCAGTGCACGCACACACACACCTGCATTCACACAGATGTCCTTACAAACACCATCAGCAATAGTGGGACACACTGGAATACCAATATTTAGAAAGTAATTAAGTACAAATAATTTGCAATCTAATTACTTTTGTAGCCCCCAGGTGTAATTTCATCATTATTCTGCGTTTTCCTTTCACACTGCTCAGATGTTCAAACTGGGTGTATGTTCTAGGATAGTCCCCTGAGTCCCAACCTGGGGTGCCAGGACCCCTCAAGCTGTGCTTGGAGTGTTAGCATGCTAACATTGGCTTATTAGGGCTAAACATAAATAAATTACAATTTTGCATGTCAGAACCAAATGCTATGGTAATCCATCCAAAAGATATTTCAGTTTGGACCAAAGTGGTGGACTGACTGACTGACTGACTGACAGACAGACGTCTCTATTCCCAGACCACCACAGTCACCATGGCTAAAAATACTGTATATCCCTGTTACACAACATGTGATTTTTTTCTAACCTTTTTCTTGAGAAATACTGGATGCTTTCACTAAGCCTCAAAAATCCTTAGTCAAACTGATCAGAATTTATGTTCAATTCAAGGCTATAACATGCGACAAGGGGTCTAATGTAGCTTTATTTGAAACAGTTCACAAGACAGTTAAATGTGGTAACCATTGTTTGAGGAAATAAACTAGAACCAGCAGGAATCCATTTGGCTGTTTTTCCTATTAAGACTCAAACAAATACATTTTCTTAACAGGCATCTGCTGGGAAAGTCTGATTAAGCAATTCATAAATGTGCTCATTTTAATCAGGGATGTGTCTGATAATTAAAAATATGTGTCTTGTGTGATTCAATCAAATTAATACAGCTCTAAATATAGCTACCACAGGTGTGAATGTCTTGGGGTGGGAGGTAGAACAGTGTGCAGTAGACAGCATGTACGTCAATCCTCTATTACCACCTCACTGACTGTGATGAAGTGCTGCCTTGTCACTTCTTATCATCTCAACCATAACTGATTTCTCTCTGATTAATCTAACATTAATCATCACAGATCTGATCACAAATAACTTAAAGGTTTGGAACACATTCTTAAAGTCACAGCAATGTTACATAATCTGAATTTAAGGCTACATCATCTGGACCCAAGACAGAAGGTCTGAACAAGACTATTATTGAGCACATTGATAACTATATAATTGATACAGATAGATACACTGAGTCATAGCCCTGGCCAAGCCCTCAAAATCAGATACATTGAGCCTAGAATCACGACACGCTTTTCAGATTAATGCAGTGAATTCCACCACCACCAGCACCCCCTCCTCCACTCACATCGACGTGGCTCTTGTACTCCCACGTCTCATATGCTCTCACAGATTGCCTGTGCACATCTGTGCAGCTCTGCGGGGTGGCTGGTCTGTGTGTCGGCGTGCGAAAAACACACAAAGGGATATTCCGCAGTAGAACACGATTCCCTCCTCCAGTGTTGGCAAAAATCAGCAAATAAGTGAATACTGTTGCATCAATGGCGGCGAGACGACCTGTTAGTCTTAATAAATACATATAAGACAGTGCAAGAAGATAAAAAGGAGTCCATCACAATGGGCTATGGTGTTACAGACGGAAAGACTACTCATATATATTACAATGTAGCTTCAGTTTAGTTTCCTGCTATGTGTATAAAGGCTATCCTTCTCATTTGCATATAATGTTTTTGTATTGGTACTATAAAATGTGTCATGAAAAATGGGGCATGCAGAAAAGTAGGTCTTCAGGTAAAAAACACAGCTGTAAATGTGCACACATTTGGAGAAGAGCGATTATACAGGCTGTACTTTTTTAATGTGACAAGTGCTGCACTTCAGATCCTGTAAGTGACGTAGGAGGGGTTTATCGGCAGGAAATGTTTCCTAATATGGCTCGAGCTAGAGGAGATCCCCCCCCTCTTAAGTCATTGATATGCGCGACCACGTAGACAACTGTTCAGCCCATCCTGCAGCACCCACGCTCACTATCAAACCGGGGAAGCCATGAATTCCCTGCTGCTGTTATGATACTGCAAGGGGCAGGGGCCCGTGTTTCTATTAAATTATGCATTAATCAAAAAACCGAATCAATACATTAGATAACAAGCTAAATAAATGCTATTCTTGCTATTGTTTGATGACAGGAGACCCCTCACTATCTACATCATAACACATATCCTTATGTATGTACTGTTTGCATATATGCATAGTCCTATAAGATCTGTAAATGAGTGTAGGGCTACTAGTCCACATGTGTGAATCTCATAATGTACAATTTGAATAAATAATCAATGTGTCAGAGAGGAGAGGTGTTTATTAAAGTGTGTGATCTATTTTGAGGCTGCTGTTTGTGCTGATGTTATATTGGATTAAATTAATGATTGATAATGATAATGAATAATGAATGATAATTATCATAATTAAAAGGCTGTGGGTTAAGGTTTCTGCCAAGTTGTGTAACCTATACATTAATAAACTTCCAGTGCACTAATAATTAATAATTGGCAACATATAAGTTGTAGCTGGGTTCTGTGTGTGGAACATAACATAGTAATTAACATCACACATAACAGTCACATTTTGAGCAACATTGCCCCTTTTCCGTTCATTTAGGTGGATCGTTTTCACGTTTGAGGTGTTTATTTCAGAGATGACTGTTGCTCTGCAGGCCATCTCCCCATGAGTCATCCTGATGCGTTTCAGCACCGTGGAGAGCGCCAGCCCTGAGCTCCGTCCCCACAGCTCTGAGTTCTGCACCAACACAAAACAATACCCTCTCATTCAACCATGCCTCTGGGTCTTATTGAGAAAACGTGTGTGTGTTTGTGCGCCTGTTGGAGGGGGGTGACTATTTGTGGTCATTATTGACAAGACAGTAGAGAGTGAACCGCAGTGGGAGGGGCGACAGAGATGCCGCATTTTTCTGAATGAAATTACTCCATCTATCTCCCCTCCCCATACTCTCCCCGCATCTTTAAGCCGACACCTCATTGGTCGAGCCTCCCAATCACTGACGTCAGGTAGGCTCTCTTGTGGATGACTCCGCGCGCAGGAGCATCCATTCTGCCTCCCATAAGCGCTCCGGAGAGATTGAAGACGAAGAGATGCAAGGGACACCGAGTTAAAGTTTGGAGCAACTTTGATGAAGCCCGGAGCACGGAGAGGTGTCACACACACTGGGACTGTCCTTCTTATTTAACCCGGTGCTGAACATCACTACGTACGGCATCACCCAATCTCCATCATTTGACTTAGATCTTAAAAGAGGAGACAACACATCTGTTTAACTCACAGAATCACATTAATAAGGTAAGATGAATAACCCGCCTAATCACAGATTATGCATTTATAAGTGTATGTGCGATGCGTGTTCATATGAGCTTGCATGTGTCGGTGACATCCGCTGTGGTAAAACTGTATTACACAACAGGGTCCTCCGCACCAGGAGGTGGGATATACCTCCTCACTCTGAGACGTGAGAGGGAGGAGGATGAAAGACTCCTGGCGCTTCCAAAAGAAAAATGACCTTAAAATATTACAGTTGTGGTATTTACTTTCAGTAGGCATGCAGCGCACTTGGACACGTGCTAAAGCAGACAACATACCAGAGACCACAAGCGTAATCTTCTAACAGGCGAATTCCTGAAATAGCCTATTTGTAGCCTAAAGCTTTCTTATTCGAGATGTGAGTCACTGCATAGAACAAACTGTCCGAGGTTCACACAGTGTGTAGTTGAACACTAAGCTTGGACATTAACAAGAGGGAAATCTCGTAAACGTTTGTAGCCAACTAACTTAATCTGGAAGTGAGTTTACATGCTTAGCCACACCAAACATTATATCAACGATGTTTGTATGCATTTGCAAAACAAATGGTGGAAAGCGAAAGCCAATGATAGCCCGGACTAAGAATGAGTGCTTAAAAACATCTAATGACAGTTTATTCAACGACAGCCTAAATATGTATTAATGCTATAGTAAATCAGTCTATGGCGTTGCATTAAGCCTACATATTGGTTGAATATATGATTTGCGTGACTTCCCGCAAGATGGTGACGTCACTGACATTTAACCAGCATGATTACTGTAACATTTATTTGGGGTCACTTAAAAAAATAGGCCTACATATTGTAAAAGTATTTTCAGTCTTGGTGTTTGTATTCTGTGGTATATAGCTTATTTCTTGTTTGTGTTGAGCATATTTTTTATTGCACTGTAAAAGCTTCAAGATGGGTTCAGACTAATGCCAACACGTATCTCCTTTTTTCTCTTGCGTAGGTTGTTTGCTGATCAGCCATGATCCTGAACGCCTCTGACCTGGGCTGGGATGAGTTCTCAGGTGCAGACCCCTTCTTCCCCCTGGACAAACCGGATAGTTCTCCTCCATATGAAGTCCCGCCCCTCACAGTGTGGGGCGTTGCACTGTGTGTTTCAGGAACTCTCATCGCTACTGAAAATGCAATAGTTGTCACCACCATCTTGGCCACCCCGTCTTTTCGCGCCCCTGTTTTCCTGCTGCTGGCAAGCCTCGGACTGGCCGACCTCTTGGCAGGTGTTGCATTGGTCCTGCACTTCCTCTTCTTGTTCTGCGTGGAGCCCAGTGATTGGTCAGAATTGCTGATCTCCGGACTGCTGGTGACATCACTGACTGCATCCCTCTGTAGCCTGATGGGTGTTGCTTTGGACAGATACCTGTCTTTAAGCCACGCCCTCACCTATGGTTCGAGCCAATCGCGTCACAGAGCCGCCATCCTCCTGCTGCTGGTCTGGTTGGGTGCTTGTGTCATTGGAGCGGGACCTGCAATGGGATGGCACTGTCTGGGAGAGCCAAGCTCCTGTTCTGTAGCAAGACCTCTGACCCGGACATATCTGTCGCTGCTGTGTGGTGGCTTCCTGGTAGTTGTCATGGTAACCCTGCAATTGTATGGTAGTATATGCCGTGTGGCAAGGCGGCATGCCCACGCCATTGCTACCCAGAGGCACTTCCTCCCTGCCAATCAATCATATGCAAGCAAACACAGCAGTGGGAGAGGCTTTTCTCGGCTGATTCTGGTCCTCAGTGTATTTGTGGGCTGCTGGATGCCTTTCTCCCTCTGGGGGCTGCTGGGAGACGCTTCCAGTCCTCCTCTGTACACCTATGCCACCTTGGTGCCGGCAGCAGGTGGCTCGCTGCTGAACCCAATACTCTACAGTCTGAGAAACAAAGACATTCGCAAGGTGCTGCTCCAGGCCTGCTGCCCCCACAGATGCACACACAACACACAGATACACTACCCTGTTGATGTGTAGACTGCCAAACCTACCCAGACTCAAACCACCACATCAATGCCAGACATATCACTGTTTGTGTGCCAAATACGCACATAGCTGCACTGACTATCGTCCAGAATAAGAACATGAAGTCTCAAACACACACACACATACTCCCACACATGCAAGCTCCAAGAGATGAAGTCCTGCAAATCAGAATGTCCTGAACTGTCCTGGCTGGCAGCCATCTTGGGACTAAAGACTAAATGTACTGTCTTGTATGTATGTTGTGCCTCATCCTGTCAATTGTAGATCCACTCGATCAGCAGACTGACACAACCACAGGGATGCTATATATATCCCCACTCATAAAACGGTGGATTTAATGACCATCGGCACTTTAAGACGAGAGGGACGGGTTTTAAATGTAAGCCTATCACAATGTAATGACATATGTGATCCAAAGGCCAATTTTATTTACTTGAATGTCTAGAACATTTGAGATTCTATTTTGCACACGCTGTTAAAGGCACTTTGAAATGTACTGACCATATGTTCGTGTTGCACAGCCTTTTTGAAATGAATGAATATTTTATACTGATGAATAATAAATATGCTTTTTTTCTACTGGGTAATGTCAGCACTCTTCTCTTTACTGCTGCTGAGGCTTTCAGTTTGTTTGTCTCTTTCTATCTCTCGCTTTAACTCAATTAGGCCCAGACTGCTGCTCTCTATTCCTGCATCCTAAATTATTTGGCGGCTAACGCAATCTTCAGTATTATTACCAACACTCTGCTGTCCTTTAAAACCTACAAAGCAGCTTTGGTATGAGGATGTAGTGATTATGCAAGAGGTTTTTCTCTGCTCATTTTCGGAACTTTTATCCAGTTGATTCATTTTCACACTCCCTACGCAGTCAACACCGGGAGAGGTGTCCAGCACTGACAAGTATGGAGGATGAGTCATGGATAAAGCATGGGCAGTCTTATGCCAAGGCTCAACACATTACAACATTTACACTATGCAATCTCACAGAAAGGAAAACTAAACAATTGCTATTATTAACTCTTATCTTTATTGAAATAACTATAATCATTTGGAATTTAAGGCAGGAAAAGCAGAACTTTGGCTAAGCACGCTGTGTGATTGTGCTTTAACACAGGCTGATTTAAAATTAAAAAAAAGGCACTTGAAATGTGGCCCACACTACACATCAGTCAGTTCTACGTTTGTATCATCAATGGCAGGTGTTAATCTTTTTGGAAGAAGCTGATCGTTAACCAGCGTGGATAACCAAAATAAACATGGACTGACACTGAAATGCAGTATAAAAAAGGCACTTATCAGGCAGCAAGAAAAGGCATATGGCTGGCTGACTCCACACAGATCACAGTGATCAGAGCCTAGTTCATTCCCGGGTCACAATAAAAACTGCAGGAAGAAATATGTAACAGAGCTGAAACACAGTACAAAATGAATCATGGTATTTGTGTTAAATGTCTGCATATGTTCGGTATGGAGATTTAATCAAGCACCCCAGGTGTCTGCCATGAGCCGATACTTCCCCTATTACATGGAATAATTCATTCATGAATTCGTTTACAAGTGACAACCATGCCTCATCCACAAGTCCGTTGTTCCCATGACAACCACACAAAAAAACACTACAAAAGTGAGGTGAGTAAAAGTGATAAAAAAAAAAACTGTGCTTTAAATGGATTGCATTAATTATCTTTAGTAGATATGATTCAATATGGAATATAAATTTTACATCTATATCATAACCTATAAATGAGCAAGAATGTTTTGACATCAACACCTTGTGTCTTTCTGCTGAGTACATTCAAATACTGTGTAGGGAAGAGGTGTGTACTCCATCTCGGTTATCCTTTGCCATAATATACTAAAGCAGATAAAATCAGAGATTTGGCCAGCAGCAAAGGGCATCTTATTGTAATGTGATGTGTTTACGCAGACTTGGTAGAGAGACGTGCATCACATCACATAACACTCACATCAATAACAGCGCTGTGTCATCCAATGACAACAGTGGCAAATCAGGAAACCAGGCACACTCACACTCTTTCTCAATCTTTGGACTTTTGAACCTCTGATCATAATAATTTTGGATAAATAGAAAGAAATTGGTCAAAGAATGTGATTTGTAATAGGTCACTTGTACAGACACAGAACATGGACCCCTACTTCACTGGTACTTAATACACTGATGTTTACAGCACGAAGAAAGACACAGAGGTGGTAGTGAAGGTGAAAAGAGATGACAATCACTCGGACCACTGGTCATCATCAAACTCTGAAGAGTCATCCTCACTGTCACTGCACTCCACAGCAATGCGACGGGACAGGATGGCAGCCACGTCGTTGCCAATGTGATCCCTCTTCTCCTGCTCACGCTGCGCCTCCACCTTACGCAGGTTGAAACCTAAGATGGGAGTTGGTGAGTTACAGTGAACGTGTGTGTCTGACAACATCTGCATAATACTTTGCAAGCAGTATTCTATCACTATAGTGAAATGGGTGGATCCATGTTTTGTTTGAATAGGTGCGTTTGAGATGACGGGGGCTGACTTTCGCCAACTTGATAGTCTTACATGAGCTGCACTTGACTGCAGGGGCGGGGAATAAAAACGCCGCTGTCAAGTCGGACACATTCTTGCTCCCGCGAGGTTTTAATGTCACGTGACATGGTGACATTTTGCAGCGCCAGCGAAAGTCTGACACAATTTCTAACTAGCAGGCTGAATCACCAGTAGGTAAAATCTGTTTTTCCCAACTTCCTCGAAATAATAAGAACATCCGTGCTTTATTTCAGAAAGAAATTGTTTCTATTCCAAATGTTACATTTTATTGGAACCGATTTGTAAATGACATTGACTGGAAAAAGGTTTGGATGATCCCTCACAGATACTTGATAGTAAACAAGGTGAAAGAAGTGTCGTTCAGAATAATTCACAGATATTACCGCACTAATCATTACATGGTTAAATTTAAAAGAGACATCAATACAAACTGTTCTTTTTGTGAAGACCACCCAGAAACTGTTTTGCACCTCTTTTGGTATTGCTCACACACCAGAGCATTTTGGCAAAGCCCTCAGCAGATTCATCATTGACCATATTTATAAGACTTTGCCTTATTATGGAAGAATGTTGTATTTAGCTTTTATGGAAGTCAAAGTAAAGAAAAGTTGTACTTCATTATAAATTTATTAATTCTTTTGGCAAAATTTCACATTCATAAATGCAAATTCAGCGCTAAAAAAACCTAATTTTGTACTTTTTTCCCATGAAGTTGTCCTTTATATTAATCTTATTTCTGGCTCCAACAACAGAAAAGCAGTTAAAACTGTCAACATATGGTCCTCTTTCTCTTTATGACCTATAGGCTTCCCCTGGCAAAACTGTATTGTATTCTGTCTACATGTTATATGTTTGTATATTGTTATATATATTTTGTTAAGTCGAAAAAACAAAACAAAAAAACAATTTCTAACCAGCATGCATCACGTTAAGTCAGCGCTGCGCAGCGCCGCATGAAGTCAAGGGCACCTAATACCATGCATGCTCACGAACACGCAGCAATGTCCCGCTATTCCACTAATTGACAGCTGACGGCAGTAATGCGCCTAGAAACATGCCAGAAAAGGCCAAGGAAGAAGAACATGTACACACTGTTTCAAAA
The DNA here is from genome assembly GCF_014851395.1 of Micropterus salmoides. Taxonomy (NCBI): domain Eukaryota; kingdom Metazoa; phylum Chordata; class Actinopteri; order Centrarchiformes; family Centrarchidae; genus Micropterus; species Micropterus salmoides. The sequence continues at coordinate 19,781,169 of NW_024040817.1, read as the reverse complement.
ATACAGTGTGTACAATGTTTTATGAGAAAGGAGAAGCAATTTAATAGAGTGATCCCATAATATTTGCCTCTGAAATATACTGGAATAGACATGTAACTAGGGATGGGTACCAACACCCGGTTTTAAACAGGCCAAAGAGCTAAATTGTGAAAGACTATAGAGTTGATAAGCTCCAACGTTATCGGTTCTGCTTTTGGTCCTACAGAAATTATGAATATACATTTATTATTGCTACATAAACATTATCTTGCACATTTTCTCTCACCGACTGTGTCTAATAAGATAATAAGATGTAATAAGATCTCTCGCGAGCCTGCATGCTTTCTTTCTCACATCCATTTAAAGATTTTGCAACTTTTTTGTTAAGTTAAAGTGTTGCTCTATACCACTGTATTTTCTTTTGCAGTTTCCCATCAACACAACATTAGAGTCTATAATAGTGATTTGTTCAAAATATTGTTTGTTCAGCTGTAAATATTTATTTATTTAACATTTCAGTAAATAAAGCAATGTTAATTCTGTTTTGAATTTGTTTTGTTTTTTCTCTTAACAACAAAAAGAACCGATGACAATACCATTAGAGTACCGGATTGATAAGCATCGGTAAGTGTAGTAATATCGTTAAAATCTTACCTGATACCCTCCAATCTATAATTTTTATTCAGCCAATCAGCAGTAAGGAGGTAGGGTCTTACCTTGTCGGATGGCCTGCAACAGATCACTGCGAGCATCATCAACAGGCTCTGGCGGAGGTTTGGGAGCAGAGCTGGGAGCCCCACCACCACCAGAGGGAGGAGGGTGAGCAGACTGGTTGAAAGATGAGGGAGGAGGGCCAGGGGGAGGTGGTGGAGGGGGAGGAGGTGGTGGTGGGCCGCCACCTGCAGGTATAGGTGGAGGAGGAGGAGGAGAAAGAGCACTCATAGTAGGTGGAGGAGGGGCAGCAGGTGGGGAGGGATAGGCGTTGGGTGAGGAGAGTGGAGGAGGGGGAGGTGGGCTATCAAAGCCAGGGGGAGGTGGGGGAACCCCAAAACCAGAGGGTGGAGGAGGGGGAGGAGGTGCAGGTGGAGGGGCGAGGTTGGGTCGAGAGTTGGGAGAGGTGGGAGAGGTCACGGGGGGAGCAGGAGGTGGGTGGCTTGGACTCAGCATGCTGACACGCTTCTGGGATGGTGCTCCATGCTGTCCGTCATTATACCTGCAAAAAGACAGTGTGGACGTTAAAGACAAGGATAAGTTACCTTTCTCCAATCTTGGCAGCTCATGTTCATTAAAGAAACACAGGCTGAAAGTAAAATGTAGTTTCTTATCTATTTTTGCTACTGTTGAACCCTTTAATCTTGAGTAGGGCTGTAAATAATCTCTCGAAATGTTTAGGCTACGCTGTGATGTACAATATATATATCTCTCGAGATTTTCCCCATTTTCTCCAAAATAACATAGCGTTAATTCTCAAATAGTAGCCAAGGCCTTTATTTCTCTCAGGCCTTTATTTTGAAGGTGACTTAGACAGGTCTTTATTTTTAATTCTCCTTGTTTGATAGTATATTTGATTACGTGTTAGCATGAAGCCTCCTTGTTTTCTAATCTGATCCCGTTTTGCTGTATTAAAGTTAACACATTGCACTGTAAATTACAATCCTGTTTTTAAAAAAATATATAATTTTAATTGTTTCCAGAAAAAGTGATTACATATGTACAACATCTATGTAAATATGGAATTGCACCCATATAATGATTTAAGGGTAACTTCAGTGTTTTTTTTCAACCTTTTTCTATGTGACTAATTGAGACAACAGTTGAGCCAGCACACTGCACTCGGCACCAGTGAAACAGGGCTGCAATGTAATCCTTACAGGCAAGTGCCCTGTTGAACTACGTCACTGAAGTGCTTGTTTTTGCCACTTTATTTTTAAAGATTAAGATCCTTTATGTTTAACACCAAAGTCATGCAACGACACAAACTAACCAATCGAGAAAGTGCTAGACAAGAGAGGTATAATTACTAGATTTTTGTGGCTTGACGAGAACAATTTCTGGTTAAGCATAAGGGATTCTACTCTTTAAAAAAAGGCCTATCTCTGTAGGGATCCTTTCCACAATGTCGTCAGACAGTTGTAATAACAATCTGAGCCTGTCAGCGGCAAAAACAAACATCTTAAGTGGAACAACATTTTTGGAAATCGGTCCAGTATTGAGGGAGCGCTGCCGACAGCAGCTGCAAAACAGGGCTGCCACATAATCTTTGCAGGCAATTGAACCCTGGCAAAGTATGTCCACTAATCACATAGACAAAAAAAACATGGGAAAAAAGATCCATAATGGAAAATCTTAAAGTTACCCTTGCTTGTCGCCTTGGCTTTAGATTGGCTTAGAGCGATAACTGAAATTGGTATCTGACATTCATTCAGTGAACCACTTCATCAACTAGGAACAGGATCCAAAATCACTTTTGTAGGAATAAAATAATAAAAGACACAATACTAAGCTTTACCTACATACACAAATCTTTGTTCACTTGATTCATGTTTTTTTAACCATTAAAATACTGGTGTCCGGGACACTGTGAGTTTACTGCTTTATTAGTGTAACACACACAGGCCTGCAGTCTTCAGTTCTGGGACGACAGAAGCAAGTGACTGAAAAAGGCTAAAAACTGTATTTTCCGCCCAGCCCTCCCTGAGAGGACGTGTTTAGGACTGCAATTCAGCTGTGCAGTACAAACATAGCTGTACATTTATCACACATAGGGAGTGTGTGTGGGCGCATGTGCAAGATGCTACTTACGCCATGTCTGGGGGTGGAGGAGGCAGGAAGTCATCAGGGCCAGTCGGGGAGAGAGGGGAGCTGGGGTCATAAGCGTAGGAGTCGGTACTCTGCTCTAAGCCTTCAGAATTGAAGCCATCTCCAGATCCAATACTGCCATTCAGACCTTCAGAAGAATTCCTTAAAACAAATTAAAAACATCACAATTGGCACAACACTACAATAAGTTATCTCTACTGTTTGAAATCTGGACATGACCTTTATCAATAACACCTAGCATCTACAAACCTAATTGGCAGTTGTGTGACATGTACTGTTTGCTCATTAGTTTATGAGAAATGACCCTGAAAAGATTTAAGAGGTAGTATCACAAACGCAAAAGCAGAAGACACAACAGTGACATTGACACTTGTGGTGACTGGTTCACAAAGCTATGAAACAACACAGTGTTGTACACAGCCGTAAGAAATAGACTTGTCCTTCAGTTTAACAGCTTGACAGAAAAACTTTGAATATTGAGATTGAGTACAGCAGCTCATCAAGCAACACAGTATGTATTTTATGTTGTTGTTATTCATGTGCTTTTTATTGTATTGTTTCTTTAAATTTTCTATTAATTTAATAAAAATAACACACTGTAGAATAAATAATATACAGTCAGTTCAATTCTACCAATGTGACTCTAACATGCTCTTTAACTGCATCAGATATTTTTAAATACTTATTTTTACATGTTTACTGTGATCATTATATGTCACATGCAACGACACAAAAATATTCAACCCTAAGGCCTGGTGTGACTCACAGCTTTGTTTACTGCAATTTGCATGACAGCCAGCGCTACACTCAACTCCGCCGAGAACATTTTCAGAAAGGACATACCACCCATATCACTGTGTACAGATTGATTGATAAGACAGGGCAGAGTGGAATTCAGCATGTGAGTGCATTCTGCACTTTCACTGTGTTAACTTGAGAGAAACAATGAATTCATTACTTTTTACATTCAAATGCATTCAAACACTTCTTGGGCCGTGGGTGACCACAACTTTGCACCAATGCACACTCCCATCAGTCTGTAGATACTTCCACTTCACTTCACTCAAACTCTCAACTTACATCATTTCATTCTTTGGCTCCACAAACTCCTCCCCCATCTTACGGCGTTCCCATTCATCCTTCCTGGTCTTGATCTTTCGCGGATTGAGCGTCCGTTGGTTCAGGTCTTTCTTCTCCTTCTACTCAGAAAGGAGACAGTGAAAAGAAGACATGGAGGCTTGGATCCAAATGATTTCAACTGAAGCGACCAATGGTGTAACATTACTTGTTTTTTTGTGAATGAGCGTGTTTAAGTGTCTCACTCTGTGCTTGCGTTTTTCCTTCATGATGTCCTTGGTGTCCTGGAGCATCTTCTCCTTCCACAGGTCAAAGAAGTAAGAGGGATCAGTGTAAAACTTCAGGGCCTCCTTCCCATCATCTCTGTTGAAAACCATTTACAAATATTAATTAATTACATTTGGGTGTCAATTACACTTTGCTATTTATGTCTGTGGACACAAGATAACAAAATGTCTGCAGACAGGTTCTAATCTGCCTTATGTGATAAACCATAAGTCATAGAACTTCCCTTTTAGCTCAACAAAAGAGACCATTTTTAGAAACATGCTATGTTCTTTTGTCACATATTACACAGAATGCAAAATAATTGAACACATTTACCATATTCTGTAAATATCTGTCATGGTCAAATTAATGCTACTTTTACTTTCAAACCAGTCACAGAGAGTCTTTATAATATCATTGGAGAAGCTTATAATCTCACTCTGCTTATCACTGATGCCACTGCTTACCGATTACACAGACTTCAGCCGTTATCACCCCACTCTCCTTCTATTCTGGTTTCTAATTAATCATACTTCCGATGACATGTCATGCCTTGTGCATAATTAATATTCAAGATCTCACTGATGTGTGTCAGCTGGGTTGTGACACTTATGGTCATTGTTTTTCCCACAGAATTTCTTCAGTGCTGCTTTGATTCAAGTGAGTATACTTGCAAGCATGGCCATTTCCATTTTATTTGAAATGATCCGGTCCCTTTTGCCATTAAGTGTGTCTGTGTTTAGTGTGATTTATCATTATGTTTGCTTGTAAGCTCGTTAGACCCCCATTAAGATAACCTTAAGATCACCATTTGAGACCAACTACTTGAGGAGGTTTGAAACAAATGCATCACAGAGGTAAGTTTAAATAATGTAATAATAATAATGCATGCACGTATCCTCTTAGAATTTCTTGCATGCCATGCTCCAGTGAATGTATATGAGCAATGAGTGTGCATCTGCTGAGCCCTACCGGTATTGGCTGAGGTAATTGAGCGGTGGGGGAGGATTGCAGGTCGTGTAGGTCTCCTGTATAGGCACTGGCAAAGACGGCCTGGTGAACAGCTGCTGGTCCTGGATCTGATCGCTACGGAAGGCCTTACGGGTAGTGATGGCCTGCAAAGAGACTGAGAAAAAAAACGGACAGATTAAAGAAAATTTAGTTAAATATTTACTGCACTTCAGTGTAAGAGGTATTTTTATTAGGAAAGTCACTTTAATTTTCAATTTCATTTGGAGTCAGTGTAAAAGTGGATTTAAACTGGAAATGTTAAGTTTCATGATTTATATAAGCTAATGAACTACTCTGGTCCTAACATAAGTAGTAATTGTAACAATAACATGTGGGTGTACTTACCCTCCTCTTCTTTGGGGTCCAGTTGGGTGACTTTAACCTGCAGACGATCCACTTTTTCACCCAGTGCATTAACTCTGATCGCAAATTCTCCAGCCTGGACAAACAGCTCTCCGAACACATCCTCTGCATATTTGCCTACACACACACACACACACACACACACACACACACACACACACACACACACAGACAGACAGACAGACAGACAGACAGACAGACAGACAGACAGACAGACAGACAGACAGACACACACACACACTTAGGATTTGCATTGCTGTCTCATACATGTCCAATATATGCATATTCACAACTGCATTAAATTCAAACTTTGAATAAACATGTTCAAACACACATACACACGCCACATTTTATTAGACATTAACACAACATTTTAATGATATTTAATTAATATAACCATAATGACACCCAACCACACACAGCAGACACTCACTGAGGCTGCCGAGCTGGCGGATGATGTTAGCCAGGCTGATATTGGTGACACATTCCAGCTCACTGCGGATGTTGGAAGGGATGGTCTGGCGACACACGTGCCGTGGCTCTATATTCCTCGTAACCAGAGGCATGGTGGGGTGTTGTGGGTAGGGGGGCCCAACCCTGATAGTGAACAAAAGGTGTGTCATTTAAACATGCTGAGATGTATTACCATGTATTACATACAGATACTATTAAGTCTAGTGCTGAAATAACTGTGAGTTCAATTAGTGGCAAATAGTATATAAATATAATAAATAACCATTTTGATAACATATGATAAGTATCTCTTAATTTAGTATTTGCTGTTTTTTTGTCTGTTTTATACCACAGTAAATGTAACCTCTTAAGGTTTTGGACTGTTGGTTGGACAAAAGAAGAAATTTAAACACACTGAGTTCTGGGAAATTATAGTAGATATTTTCTTTTACCGATTTATGGATATTTTTTGTTACTTAATTCCATCTCTGAATCAGTCACATGCTCATGTGACTCCCAGACACGCATGTATAAATAAACCCTAGACCATAGAGAGCTAAAGCAGAAGCAAAACTAAAGCCTTGGTCAACTCAGCAAACATTGCTGTGAAACTGGAAAATTCAACATTAAAAAAAGAGAAAAACTGCGTGAATAATGATTTTTGCACCATTATTCTTACCAAAGTGTAAATATTTCAGATTACATTGCACAAATCACAGTCAGTGTGTGACAATGTGAACTCCCCACACAGAGCAGTAACTCTGCATTGCAATGTGGAATCTGTTCAGTAAATGACTAGGCGCTGACTGCAGACTCTCCCTGCTATCAACACAGTGCAGACTGGCAGAATTCAGCTTAGTGTAAGTATACCCTGCAGTGCTTCCTATTCCCCATTTTGGTTGCCTAATTACACGTTTTTCATGTTAACGTTGGGGCGTCAGAGAATAGTGAGGTCATGATACAAATGTTACTGGGTAGTACTTTTCCTTGGGTTGACAGGCACATTTTTTTGTTTTTTGTGTAGTTTCAATCCTACTGTAAGTGTCAGATTGATCAAGTTCTTCATTAAAAGTCGAGCTTGTTGTCACAGCTGTATGTTCGGGAAGTAACACTCTCTCTCAAACTGAAATTATGAAAGGTTTTACTAATAAGTTTACTATCTTTGATAAACTCTGAATTTTTCCTAGATAATATACTACAAAAGCACGGTAAGTCAGTTACACTTTTACGCCCACAACATTAGCCAAAACAGGCTACAATGTAACTTGGGATCTCGGCCTTGTCAGAGCAGGAAGTAGCTTGTAGGCGCTTCTTATCTCGAAGGGACAGCCAAATAAAAGTAATGTTTAATCCTAGATAAACTTACGAAACTATACTCACTAAACATACTTTACTTACCGTCAAAATTGTCAATTTTAGGCTCTCTCTATGCAGTCTGGTTGTTGTCCTGTCTCAAGATTTCCACAAGAAATGTTGAACTGCACTGTACACTGACGAGCTAAACGCATCATAAACGTCCCGGGATTGTGAACTTCTGATTGGTCGAGCGTCTGACTTCCTCAAAGCTGATTGGCTACTGCGCCTGTCGCCTGTATTTGCTGAGAACAGGATGTGGAAAATTCAACGTAAAGAGCGCAACTCCACCCTGACTAGTGGCAAACATCTGCCCGCAATTTGCGTAACGGAGGGTGGAGGCAGAAGCACATTCCAACGTGCGCTCAAGCGAGTTGGAACGCGTCCGAGGAATGACTGGCATTGGTCTTTATGAATCAGAGCTCACTGTGAAGAAAAGCACTTATGAAGAGCTTCGCCGGGTGAGTGTTAAGTGCATCCTTAACCTCAGCTCAGCCCGTGCAAACTGGTAGTACACAGGGTTTATGGAGGGGAGAGGCAAACACTCTCCAATAAAGGTTAAATCATTTATCCCAGTATAGGGACGTGTGGGAAATGGTAGTATTGAGACAACCTGTTTGCTTGAATATTGCAATAAGAGAACAATTATAGTCTTGTCTTGCTGCGCAGTGTCTACATATTAGGCTTTTGTGAGAATAAACAGTTTTATGGATTAAGTGCAGACATGTTGAAAGGAAAACACAAACACTGCAACTGAATTACTACACTTAAAATGTATTAGAAAGTCATAAACTTAAGATCATCTATTATCAAAATGATATTCATATGCTTGCATCTACAATACAGCCCCTCTGTCCCCTTTGTTTTCTTCTTTCAGAATAAACTTAAATTAAGTCATGAGTTGTTACTACATACCTCTACATACACTATATCAAAGGATGATTGGGCAAGGTTTGCATGAGGTTGCAAGGCGGTTAATTAGCTCATCTACTGACTTTCATTCAACATTAATCTAACACCCTTTTTAATTTATTTACATACAAAGGAAGTGAAGATCATTGTGTCTGCCAGATGCCAGAATGGCAACGTAATTTACAGTGTATCAGTTATATATAACCAATAATCTAAAAACTCTAACCCGTCTTCTTATGGAATTACAACCAACAGGGATGATCAGGGTTCTCCAAGGCCATACAAAGAAGCAGTCAAGGATTTTTGGTTTTATTTGGTGTTTTATTGTGGTATTAATGCAGGGTTAAAACATGGTTTCATTATTTACTTCTTACAGTACACAGTAGAGTGCAAAAATGCATCAGTATAATGGACAAATTTCTATATTTTTCACAGTAGGCACTATCAGTCTCGGTATAATTTAAGTGTCTCTTCAATGTAAAGAATTATTGCACATAAAAGGCCTTCAGAGATGTACACAAATACATTAAACAATCTGCTGAATTCAACTACATTCAAACTACAGGTGGATCAAATTAATGTGAAAGGGTATTACTAAAATCGCAGGTCTGTGCTTCAACTTTTTTTTTAAGAAATGAAAATGTGTAGATCAAATTATTATATTATTTTGCTGTTGTCCAGTTAAATCACCAAGCCCTCCTTCTGCTCCACGTTTGGTCAAATTAGCCAATATTATGCACATAAGATCACATTTCCCTCTGAGGGTGGAGTCTTCAAAAAGGCAGATCTTTTCATCTCCACTAGAGGGCGGTGTCATATTAAGAACTGTGTGTGTCTGTAATGACAGGAAAAAAGTTCATTGTAAGAAAAGTGAAAACTATTTAAGTTTGACCTTCTCCTTCTTGGCTGAGGCCATCCACAATGTCAGGTCATGTGTGTCCACAGTCTGTGTCCATTCATGTGTGAGTGTCAGTGTCTTGTGTTGACCCAGCTGAGCGTGTACAAGCTCTGAGCATTTGTTACTGTCCGTTTCAGGACACTGTGACCTTCTCCCGCAGAGCTGTGGACTAGCTTGAGTCCAGAACCTTGGAGACCCTGTAGGATGCTGTACCAATAGCGGAGCACTTCCTCGTCGCTTCCGCCCACCTCAAAACCTGCCCATTGCAGGTGCACAGTGGCAACCAGATGATGGACACTCTGCAGAGTTCCCGACTCAATCCAGTTCTGGAAAATTCTCCACTCAGCACTGAGCAGGTCAGCATACAGGAAGTGAACCTGAAGAGAATAGAAATTCAGTTTGTCCTGTATAATGCACAATAATGATCATATACTCACAATAGCAATAAAAAGTACAGTGTGTTTTACAAATTACTTACAAAAAGGTACTTTTTGCTCTTAAAATGAAAGCTAATTGAGATAGTCATCCTAAAAATATCAGGATGAGAGAAAAGTTTGATAAGATTTGTAAAAGTTTTGTCTATATTCTGCACAGTTTTGCTGTATTTTAATAACATATTAGGATTTTTTCATGTTGTGCAGGCCTTACTGAAAATCAAATTAAAATCATTATTGAATATGTATATGCCTTACACCCAGTGTTGGACAAGTTACTCAGAAAGTTTTACTTATTGCTCCAAAAAAAGTAATAATATTACTGTACATATTACTGGCTATTAAAAGTAACTAGTTTAACTATATTACTATAGTAGTAGTTAGTAGTTTTCTGCACATTTATAAGAGAAGTATTCAGTGATTTTACCAAACATACAACGATGCTTAGCTCCACTTTCTCCCGACGAGTGCATGCATCACTGGCAGTAGCGGTCAGTTTCTTTCTATAAGTTTCACATTGCTGTGCTGCTTTAACAGATACTCCAATAAATTACAACAAAGTTTACAACAGACAACAATGTTCTTTGCATCTTAGACTGAGACACAATAATGGCGATACTTCCAGCTGTGGAAAGAACGCCTATCTCCCTCCTTCTCCAGTCTTCTTTGAGCTTCTTGGCTGACAGCTGACTTGAACAACGAAAGATCACGTCAAGGATGGTGCGTTCTGCTAACGCAGTCACGCTGCGATACTTGGAATAGTAACTGTAATATTACTGCTTTGGAAATATTAATCTGTTACACTACGCTGGGAAAAGTAATAATATTACAGTAACGCTGCCCAACACTGCTTAGACCATTTCTTATAATGTCAACCAACACAGAGTCAAACTGTAGGTATGTAGTTCCCTCTTGTGGCTGCGGGATGTAACCGGGCCAGTGTGTGGTTCACTCACTTAAACTGTTTCCATGGCAGCCAGGGATGGCGCAGAGCCCTGTTGCTATGGGAACATACAAGTAAGAGAGATTTGTGGGTATACTGGGTCGAAAAGACTCTAAGGTATGTTTGTTTGGCACTCTTTCTCCAACTGTCTGCGTGTCTTACTGTGTGATGTCCCAGAGCTGCCATGATGTCTGCCAGTGTATGAGAAACACCGCCCAGGTTGCCTCTCGTCTTGTGCCTGCGCTTCCTTGGAGCTCGCCACTCCAGCCACATCTTGTGCTGGCTGACCACGCCTCCATCACCATGGTTACTGGCCAAACTGTTGCCAAGGTGACCACCAGATGCATTGGAGTTGCTGGGATCAAAACTGTGGACTTCACACCCCAGCCCTGACACGGTCTTTAGAAAGTCTGCATCTTCCCCATCCATACTAGAGAGATGAAGACAAATACAAAACGAGACAGGGGAGCACTGAGGTGGTTTGAAGATTGTTGCATGCATGATTAAATATGCATTGCGTTGTTTATTCCAGCTCTGCCAGTGATGTGAATGCATAAGCATCACAGCACATGCACATCGTATACAGACATATGGGCACACCTAAAGGAGTATGCAACACACGGTTTATCTGCAGCTGGAAGGAGCCAGTCCTCAGCACACAGCAGCCAGTGGGGTGAATCTGTAGGGTGCTGTGATGCCTGAGCCTGACCTGGAGATAAAACCCTGGAGCAGTTGAGCTGGGGATGGACAGGAGAGGAGAGGTCACATGAGATGGGTTGAGTAGAGGTGTGAGAACGGTCTTACTCATACTTAGTATTCTTCTAAGAAGAGAAGAAGTTAAAGAAGAAGTTGGGTAAAAAGCTTGTCTTGGGAAATTTGTGAGAACATACAGTGAGTGGGATTCTCTGGTAAAAATTTACTCTTAAATGTGAGATTCAGTTGATGATAATCATTTAACTTGAGGAGCTATGACAGTCATTTTGACTTATGGCAGGTATTGAGTAACTACACAACAAAATCAACAAAATATACTTGGTTTAATCATTTCCCTCCCAGTTCCCCAGCTCTCATTGTTACGCAAGTCTTAACTCTTGTATGGGAGTTTCTAGTCTGGAACTCAAAGTCCTCACTGGCTCCAGATTCTGCAGGATTCTGCTGCCAGAATACTGACAGCGCCTGACTGATCATATTACTGCTATGTTAACCCCCACACTGGAAGTCTGCAGTTGTAGAAGTGAAGTAGTTGAAAAAGTTAAGTTTTTATTGATTACTCCTGAGGCTTGGCAAGATCTAACTCCTGGCTACAGTATCTGTTGGTCCCTTATGAGCCAGAGTGTAGCTTGAGACCTTCAGGGAGGGCCCAACATTGTGGTTCCCAAGCTGAGGGTCGGGACCCCACCAAAATCAAAAAATGATCACAAAAACTGAAAGTAAGAAGGAAGAACTTACTGCTACTCTCTGACTTTCTTTCTCTCGTAATTTTAGCTTTTGTCTCATGAAATACTGGAGTTAGTCATTGAATCAATCTGAAAAGGGACAATTTTGTCATAAAGTGTCTAATATGGTACATGTGATGAGGCGTCATAAGCAGACATCACTTTTCACAGGGTCACAAGCCAAAAAGATTAGAGAACACTGCATTAGACTATGTAATTCTGTATTCCTTTATAATTTTACATTTTATTTCATCTCAGAATTTATAATTGTTTCATTGTGTCATTTCACTCTGCTTGCCTGTATTATTGACTGTCAGTCTGTCAAGTATCATAAAAAACCCCAGAATGTAACAGTTTCACACAGTTAAAAGGTGCCACATAGAGTGAGTATGAATCAGAAGTGTCCAAAGTGTTTATGTTTGGGGGCCTTTAAAGTGCATTTCACACACTGACGCACTTTCACTCCTTTTCAAACATTATTTTTTTGTTTTCAGTTTAGTGAATGACAACTCACTGGAGCTAAGATGTGTTTATCTGAAAGCACTACTGTGATGTTCTGTGTAGCCCACCTGTGGCCTGGTGATATATGTGATGATCCGATTAAGTTCTGCTTTGAAGGACGGTTTGTCCGCCATCCACGGCTGCAGCTTCAGTGATCTGGGTCCCATCTGGGGAACACGCACACATACATATCAATATATTGATACTACAGCGCAAGGAATACCAACAGAGTCATGGGAATTTGGACGGGGTCTGAATAACGCATAGGAATGACAGTAATGTGTGCAACCCCTGCCTCAGGTATGAGCGCTGAGGAGGCAGGTCACAGGCTCTGACCTCTGTCCTGCTGATAACACATTTGCCTGAGGCACTGTAACATACAAACACACACACACACTCAAAGACCCCCAAACCAACTCAGACTGAATCCTGTGGTCACCATGGCAACCTCGGGGAGGGGGGGTTGGGGGTGTTGATGATTCACTTGTATGAGTCAGAGAGAGTTTAGCCTTGGGCAGAAAAAGAGACAGCCAGAGAAAAAGAGAATGAAAGACAGAGGTGATGAGGAGTGAGGGGAGGGAGTTTGAGGTACAGAGAGGACAGATGCACCCACACACTAAAACACAGATGAAGGTTGAAGCTCTGTGCAACTGAAGGGCAAAGCGAGAGACCGCTGCCACCTCTCTGGTCCGGGGTCAGTGCTGTGTTCACCTCCTGCCCTCACCTGTTCCAATATGTCTGTAATAATGCACAGAGATGTGCACAAACTGACCCGGCTTAATGAATAAACTGGATGAGGAAACCACAGCAGCAGGGTACGTTTTTATCTACCCCATCTGCATCCTACTTACTCTCAGTATTCAGTTTAATTGGCGTTAAGGTAAGCAATATGGCATAAAATTAACTGGGGTAATGTGGTAGGTGAATTTTTTTATCCCCCCCCCCCCCCAAGAAAAAAAAAAGTCTTAGGCTGGTAGCTGATTCAATAAATATCTGTTCTTCAGCAATAATGCAATTCAGAAACATTTCAATTAAACTTTTATCTCTCTTGCAGTTATATTTAGCTTACCTGGCGCGAGTGCGTCTCGTTCTCATCCTCATACGCTTGTGTCCCCTCCCTCCTTTCCCCATCTTCCATCTCTACCTCTTCCTCCTCCTGCAGTCCCGGTCGCCGGGACGGGGATCCCCACTGGCGTGAGTTGCTCTCCGGTTCGATGCTAATAACGGAAAATGCAATCGCGCTCTCCGGCTCCTCACCCTCCCCCACCCTTGCGGCTGGAGGTAACCGTGGTCCGACGACGAGGAGTTGGAGTGCGAGGAGAAGTGGGGGGGTTAAAAGAAGGAGTAACGTTATTCCCGAGTGGATTGGGGGACCACCGCGGCCCCACCACCGCGCACAGGTCCGCATACCTTCCCCGTGGAGACACCGGGGAACATCTCCGTGGCGGCGCCAAGTGATTCAACTTTTTTTTCTGGAGGGCAGTGAGGAAAGTCCCAGCTGAGAACACCCCTCCTCCTCTTTCCTCCCCGACCTCCTCCTCCTTCTTCTTCTCCTTCTTCTTACCCCCAGGGGAAAGTTGTGATGACGACGCGCTTTCCTCTGTCACCGGTGGCCTTATTGACACAGTTTTATTTACTTAGCCCATACAGGCCTAGGCCTATAGCTAACTCATTTAACCTGTATGCGGGACAAAAAAAACCTTTTACTTGGTCAGTGAGGAAACAGGCCAAAAACCCACATGTTAAAGTGTTGTTAAGCTAAATGCTAAACTTGTATAAAACTAATATGTTAATGTAAAGAGAATGAAGAAGAAGCTCTCACCAGAGCAGTGACTGTAATATCACTAATAGGCTAATTATTATTATTATCATTAATAATAATGTTGAGGTGACTGTTTTAAACTTGTGGACAACAAATAGCCTCAAGTGGGCTAGTTTTAAGTTAGATAGTTACATTGTATGCTAGTTTTTACCTCTTAAGTTAGACCTCTACAAGTCAGAGGGGAATACTGCAGTTTTTTGCTGCACATTAGACAGCTACATGACTACTTAGGTGATTAACATTTTACATAGGAAACTTATGATTAGTTTTTAAAATAGATTCATTATACAACCCAATGGTGCATAAGTTGTTAAAACTAGCTCCTCATTACATTCAAGTGCTGCTTACATGTTAATGGATCAGTAATCAAACAATGTTTGATTACTGATGTAATCAAACACTGTAAAAAACAATGTAAAAAAGTTACAGGGGGTGTTCTGCCGCATAATAAATACTTTACCTTTTGCATTAGGCCTTAGTACATTTTGATAATAATACTACATGCTTTTAGTTACTTAAGAAATGTTTTAAATGCAGGCTTTGTGCTTGTTATGGTGTATTCTTACATTGTGGTTTCTATTTTTACTTAAGTAAAAGATATGAATACTTCTGCCACTGATTGTTGAGGAATAATGTTACAGATTATAACAGAATAGTGGTGTTAAAGTTGCTAAGAGTATGGGATTTAGTTGGCTGTAGAAAGTAGTCATTTGTATTTAAATTAAATTCTGCTATTTTGTAGTAGAAAAGAAAAGTCTGAAAGAGAGCTGTTGCTCAGCACCCTTTTCTTCTCTGTCTGTCATGTAGTGTTGTTGACAGTATGTGTCCCCTTCCTCCATACAGTGGAATGTCACAGCAAACACATTTCCTCCGGCCATGTCTGAGTCTATTTAGTCAGCCTGTTGACAAACTGTACACAATATGCAGCCAGTAAACTCCCCCCCATCTGCTTTCTTTCTCTCGCACTCCCTCTGCCTATCTGACACACACACACACACACACAAGCATATACTCAAGCTGCAGATGTACAGTATTTGCTCTATTATAGCAAGTTTCCCTGTGAGGACATGAAATGAGCATGGTGTCCCTTCCTGTCAGCTCTCTGGTACCACCAGCCTGTACGCTGTGCCGTATTACATTTCCTTATTTGGAAGAGGAATTTTGGAACAGTACATTTTTGCACATTTTGTTTCAGCGTTCTTAAAACCACTCCAACACTCTTCTGATTTCCTTAGTCTGGTTTCTTTCTTTTCCCTCCAACAACCCCACACCCCACCTCCACCAACCATTCCTCTCCTCCCCTCCCTTTCTCCCTGTCGAATTGTGTCCTTGACTGAACTCTCTTGCTCACAGTCCCAGACAGCCTGGGCAAAGCCCAATACTCAGGGAACACACACACATACAAACATGCTCACACCTCCCATAATCCCTTAAAGAAGCAGTATGCTATAGACAAGATTACCAATGGCAAGAACAGAATGTGTATTTAAATATTTTGCACCTCAGATACATACATGATATGTAACAGACAGATATACAATTTTTTTTCATCACAAAAACCACCAAACAACACAAGACCACAGAAAAAAGAAGGGAGAGAGTGAAAGAAAGAATGAGGCCCCATAAAGACTTTGGTGTCTGGGGAGCTTCACTCCTTTTGACCCCACACACACACAAACACACACATAAATTCACACATACACACAACTACATGCATTACTGCAGTCACGCAAACACACCCTCCTCTGTCTCACATTCGCACACAGAAAACAAGAGTCTCTTTGGGGCCGTTGTGTGATTTCAATGTCTCTTTCCCTTGTAGTTAAAACAGCAAAACACAGGATGTTGGGTCTCCATGCTGCAGTCCTCACTCCCCCCCCCCCCAGAGCAGAGAAACCATGGCAGAACACTGAGGAGGGCTTGTTGATGATGGACCTTCAGAGGGGGCCCCTGGCTTGGAGCTGGAGTCGTATGTACAGATGCTGGTATTTCAAGAGCAGAAACTGGTTTAGTCCACTTTTCTCTTATGACACACAAGACAAGGAGTGCACAGAGCGGGACATTTGCTAGGCTCATGGTATTTAAAAAGTTGACTTGGGCTCAGATGCGGTTCAGGTTACGGCACAAGACAGAAATGCAGGTTTAGTGTAGGTCGAGTGCAGACCATAGTTGCTGGTTTAGCAAAGGAGTGGAGGTTGAGAGAGAACAGAGGAAAGATACAGAAAGAGAGAGAGTAGAGTGATGCTAGTATGTCCAAATTGCAGATGTACAGTACGGGACCAGAAAGATTTGGTTACACACAGACATCTGGGAAACAGAGTCCTCTATGCATCACAGCAGGACTGAAAGGGCTGAGGAAATAGGTTCATCTCTGTCCGTCAGAGCCTGCTATTCATCTGTCAGCTCCTCTCGGCCATTCCCTCATTCCAGCATAGAGTGAGTGAGTGAGTGTACACATGTATGATTTGATGTGTTCATGTTTAGGTAGTGGCTTAATCTGCACATGCGTGTCTATGTTTGTGTGCGTGTGCATGTGTGTGTGTGCATGTGTGCGTGTGCGTGTGCATGCTTGGGTGTTTAAATTGCAGTTGATCTTGATTGTCAGTGCTGGAGAATTAAAGCTTCACTGTCCAAAGCTGGCAGCTAAATTCTCACCCTTCATTTCACAGTCTCTCACAAAGAAGTATCCTTACCAAAAAAAAAGTTTGCAAATCTGTAAAAGCTTGAATTGAATGCACCTGAAAGAAAAACAGAGGGGGAGGAAGGGAGAAAGAGATGAAGAGAGATATAGATACTCTTATGAACTACATGCTATGAATTTAATGAACTAAACCTTGACTCTGTTTTATCAGGTCATATTTACTTACATATACAGTGCTCCTACATACTCTAGTGTATTGTTTATTACCCTATATGGTGTGATTTGGTGATAAAAGTAATGTGATAAGTAACATGTACACTGTAAGGTATTGGACTGATTGATTGATTCATTTGTGATGTCTGTTTTCTTTATTTATTTTTATTGTCCAATTAAATATCAAATCATGAGCTTCTTTCAAAACAAAAGTATCATCATCATCAGTAATTAAACAGTCCTCTGTATTATGTATTAGTGTTCTGGTGATGCTCCTTGGTTTTAGGATGACCTTATTTGTTCAAAAGGTTTAATAAACTCACCTGCTGTTACAGGCTGGTGACGCTGAAGCTGTCATCATTGGCTGGGTCCAGGAGTTGGCACAGCACCCCACCTCCCTGAGTGGCCTGGGAGGCGAAGCGGTGTCCTATGCCCTGGTAGGACTGGTGGGACAAGGAGAAGAGACTAGTGTCCTCCTGATGGGGCGAGGAGTCCAGGGGAGGTTTGGAGTATGGGGAGTGAGGCAAGGGGCCCTGGCGGTGGCCTGTGCTCATAACGTGGGGCGTCAGATCCCGCTTGTGGGAGGGCACGGTTGATTGAGGGCTGCACTCCTCATAGAGCACAGGTGTTGAGTGGGAGTGGAGACTGGGACTCTGGTTGGAGTGTGTATGGGAAGGGAGGTGAGAGTTGGGGTTGGTGTGTGTGTTGTGGTGGGGCTGATTGTTGGGGTGGGGGTTTGAGTGGGAGAGTGGGTTACTCTGGAGGTGTGAGGTGGGATGAGTGTTGGTGTGTGAGCTCAGGTTTGCATGGGGCTGTGTATTGTGATGGTGTGTGTCATGGGTAGTCGGATTCATATGCGTGTGCGTGTTCGCATTTGGGCTGGCGAGCGGATTACCATGTGTATTTCCATGAGGACTTGTATGCGGGTTGCTGTGTGTGTGCATGACTGTATTTGAGTGTGTGCTGTGTGAGTGGGGGCTGGGGCTGCCGCTGTGCGATGTCTGTCCGTACCAATAGGGGGAGCTGCAGTAGCTGGGGGAGTCATACTGCGAGAACTGTGGGTCTTTTGGAGGGGGACGGTGTGAGGGACTCAGTGCAGTGCCACAGTGGGGTGTTACCCGTGGTGAGGGAGAGCAGGAAGGGGAGAAAGTCCTGGAGGGGACAGGGTGGTAAGACTGGGGCGGAGGTGGGGTCGGCTTTGGAGGGTAAGGGGGAGATGAGACACTGGGTGAGAGGGAAGAGGAGGACTCTCCAGGGTATAAGGCTGGATATCGCTCCTCAGAGGAAGGTGTGGACGGGTGGGCAGAATAAGGGGAGGGGTACTCACAGGGCTCCTGGAGGTAGGTGGAAGGTGGTGCAGGATTTGGAGTGGCCAGGGGAGAGAGGCTACTACTGTCTCCGCTGTAATAGTCCAGCCCCTCATGGAACAGCCCAGAACCCTCCGGACCTCCAACAGTCACTGCTCCTCCCGCTCCAGATGTGGAGGCAGCCTTGCCCCTGCCTTTGGCCCCTGATAGCCGCTCTCTCTGACATGGAGACAAACCCCCTCTGCCTCCTCTAGACCCTCTGCCCCGTCCTCCAACCCCCCCCCGCTTAGGTCCAGGAGTAGGTGTTGGGGAGGGACTGGATGGGGAATCAGAGTGTAAAGCAGAAGCCCCTTCTTTTTCAGATTGTGGTTCAGTCCGTTTCCTGCGACCACGGCCAGGTTTGCTGGTTCCCCCACCCTGGAATAGGACATTCTGGCTCCAGTTGTACGAGGGCCCCGAAGCACTCTCATGCCAATCCATCATCAACTTCTCCAGGCTGGACAGACTTGACTGACCCCCGTCTCCGCTAACAGAAGCGGCCTCATTCTGTTTGTAGAGGCCACCTGTGGAGCTAGGTCCACTACCAGTGGCTGCAGAGCCAAGATGTGAAGAGTCAGAGGAGGATTCTGATAGACTTTCAGGAAAAGGTTGTCGCTTGGCCTTCTGGGGGGTGTAGTTTGAGATATCCAAGATGTCTTTGGACTCACTGGAGCCATATTCACTGTAGCCGTGATACTGATGACCAAAGCTGTCTGTTGACCAGCCACCATAAGCTTGTCTGAAAAAAAAATATATACATACATAAACACAACACAAATTATTAAACATACAAACAGCACTTGAGCACAATGTGTGTAAATATTTAAATTTTCACTGCTCATGGAGCACATGGTGGACATATATATATATAAATAATGTGCTGGAATGAAACATTTATATTGAGTAATTCACATATTTTTGATCCTGCTATGGTCAGATGTTTATTAGTTTGTACTTCCAGTACTTTTACTTGATATAGTTAACATTAAATGACATATAATTAAAAACCTTTCATACAGAGTCAGAATTATGAAAAGCCATTTATACATTTCTTGACATCAATGTATTACTTTGTCAGTATTTTTTACCACAAGTGATTTACCTGTAGCTCCACTGATTAGAGTTGTACTGTTTGTAACCTTCTGGAGAGGAGGAGGAGCTGAATAGGCTACTTTTGGCCACAGACATGTAGCCTCCACCTGGTGATGTGGGTCCTGTCAACTCTCCCCGCACCACGGAGGAATGACCTGCTGCAGGATATCCACTATAGCCTCGCTTGGCTGCTACCTGATAGCTAGAATAACCCATTTGACCAACAGTGGTGGCCTTGCCAGTGCTGTGTCCAGATCCATATGCAAAGCTGCAGTCTGAGGATCTCTGTGGCACTGCAGGAGAAGAGGAGGAGTAGGCAGAGGAGAAGTGGCCATAAGAGGCAGGATGGGGGGAGCTAGGAGAGTGTGAGAGAGATGGAGGGGTGGATTTGGGATAGGTAGAAGTAGTGGGGGATATTTGGGCCAGGCTGGCATAGCTGTATGGAGGCCTGGCTGAGGAGCAATGTGTCTGGGAGGAACCCTCCACCCCAGAACCTGCACCCTTAGTGCTCCACTTTGGGAATGCAGGGGACCAGCTGTGACCAGGAGCTGGACTGGATGGCTCATATCCAGGGGTGGATGAAGCTTTGCGGGGGTCTGACTGTGAGGAGGAGATGTCCAACAGGTCTGAGGAATCATCAGAGTCAAGAAGTGACCGGAAATATCCAGCAAACAGGCCTTGTGAGTCCTCCCCAGCTGGCCCAACCCCTCTGCTTCCTCCTGTGTTGCTGTAGGCACCTCCCCTTCCAACCTCACAGGAGGAAAACCCCCGCCTTGGAGATCCACAGAGCTGATACCCACTCAAACCTTTTTCCTTGTCCTCCCCCCAGCCACCTGCCCCATTGGGCCAGTCCTGCCCCATGGACACCCCCTCCCCCTTAAATGCACCATTTTTTCTCATACGTCTCTTCTTGACAGTTTTCTCTCCCCCAGGCTCAGTTCCTACGATACCCCCTCCCCTACCAACCCCACCTCCAGCCTTTCCCCTTTTCCTAGGTAATCCATGCTCAGAATGGGGGCTCGGTTTCCGCTTCTTGCCAATGGATTCAAAGAAGTCACTGAAGGTGCTCTTATTGCGTTCACTGCCCCCAATCCCCCCTGCTGCTCCACCTCTTCCAATGCCCCCTCCTCTGCCACCTCGGGGGCGTCTATACCCAGTGAGCCGGTGGAGCAGTGTGGATATTCCAGGGTTTTCCAAGGGGGTATGGAAGCTTTCTGGTTCACTGGGTGTCCAGCAGCGAGGGGGAGAGCAGCGGCCAGTGGTAGGTGGCTGGCGGTTTAAGAAGGCGAGTTTGGACAAAACATCCCCATATTCTGTTTTCACATCATTAGTATCATTGACATAGGATGGGTAAGGGGAAGGGAGCTTAGTCCGACGCCGCCTCTGTGGCTTCTTCGGCTGGTCTCCATTACCACCAGCATTCCCGGCATTCGGAGGCTCTCCCGGTATTACTGGCAGAGCCTGTTTAGGTGGTCGTCCCCGCCTGCGTTTGAGAATAACAGGCAGTTCTCCAGGAGGGAACATCACCATAACACTCTTCCCATTGTTCTTCATGCGGAGAAGTGCGGTTGGCTCTCGAACTGCCTCTGAGCCCTCCAGACCGCCATCGTTGCTTTTCTCTGTCCCTGTAACTGTCTCCATATTAGAAATCTTGTAGCTCTTCTGTCGGCGGCTAAGGCTGACAGGAATGCGAGCCACCTTGACAACAATCTTCCTCACCTGTAAGGCAGAGGCCAACATACAACATGTAAAATTGCAAATTGTATAAACATCATACATGGTACGAAATTGTGGGTAATGTCAAGGAGTAACTTCAATTATTTGTAACTATAACTTACGCCAACAAAACGCCCACGTCTCCGGTTATTGGGAGGAGATGTCCCCAACTCCGCAACAGGTTCCTCCTTTACAGTTAGCAGAGGTGCAGGGATGGTGGATGTGTTCACAATTGGGAGATGAGGGGTAGCACGCTGAGCCATGGACTGGGCTGCCTGGCGCTTTTTCATGACACTTTTAGGACCTGCTTTATGGACAGATTTCGGTGCAGGCCTAGACCTGGATTTAGGTCCAGGTCTATGCCCAAGTCTGGGCCCAGGTTTAGGTATAGTTTTAGGAACAGGTTTGGGTACAGTTAGAGAAAGAGCGATATCTGTAGGGCAGGGAGCCGTGGGGAGAACAGCCTCCACAGACAAATGCTCTTCTTTCTCGCCAACAGCTACCTCCTCCTCTTTAACCCTCCAGATATTCTCCTCCAATACTTCATCCTCCTCCTCTCCTCCCCTGTCCCTCCCTGCTCTCTTCTCCCCTTCCTCTATGCTTCGACGTAGGCGGGAGGATTTGCGCAAGTGACAGGGGAAGCGGGGACGTCCAGAGCTGCGGAGTGCATACTTCTTCTCAGCCTCCACAGGAAGAGGGGTGGGAACTGTGTTTCGGTTTGGACCAATAGGGACTGGACAAAAGGTTGAGGGCATTTCTGTCTCTGCAGTGAGCACTGGGGCTGCCAGCTGATTTGCGGAGGCAGGGCGATTGCCAAGTGTCAAAGACAGGGGTTGAGGTGACGTTGTGTGTATGGCCTCTGGTGTAAGAGTTCTGGCGTGTTCTGGCCCTAAAGAACGCGTTTGTGTGTTAATATCCATGAGTCCACAATTATCCACGTGAGCATGTGAAACAGCCTGAGCATGCACATCTGGGTCTATGTGCGTTTGCATGTTTCTAACTGTCTCTGCAAATGTGTGTGTCTCAGCGGTAGTGTGAGTCTCCGTCTGCCTCCGCCGGCAGGAGCTGTGCCCCAGCCTTCTCTGTAGAGGGAGGCCGTTGGCCAGGGCGGAAGGAGAGGGGGAAGGAAAGTGGTCGGAGGTCACCGGTGCCAGTCCATCGTTAGAGGGATCCTGGGACCCCTCCTGGAGCCCAAGCTCCCTTGTCCAGAGCTCTGGCCCTGCCAGCCCTTCCACACACGCTTTTTCCTCTGCCTGAGTCCCACCACAGCTCACTGGAGCCCCAGTTTGGCCTGAATGTAAGTGATCTGACAAGCCACTCATTCAGTGGACGGTCTTGCTGGTACTGAGGAAGGAAAATGAGGGATGTTTTCTGCTATATGAATATGTTTCTTCTTTGTAGTCTTCTTCTAACAGCTGGCAAGACGATTCTGACCTATGGACAGAAATAAAAGCGATTATCAACTGGATAGGAAGTCCACAAATAAGTTAACATTTCCTTGTTCCATTTAAGATATGTAATATATACTGCTTGACAATAAATGTATTGGTCTTTGTAAGGCATCAAACAATGTACATATAAAAATAAAAAAAATCCAGCACAGATGAAATTGTGGTTGTGTGATAGAATCATCAACATTTTTGGCAATGGGCCATAAACCTAATCCGTAATGCACTCTACTCTATTAACTGTGCCACCCACACAGCAGCATTACAACATTAGATTACATTTACCATTCATATCCTGCTAAATTGGTTGCTTTTACCGAATGGTTGTGGCGGTGATTCTGATTTTGATTCTGAGTTGAGCCTCACTCTGTCTGCCTGACTGGCTCTGTTCTGCAGGGGATCATTGGGTCATCAATACTGCAGTGGAGAGCTCACATACTTCTCTCTCTCCCCTCTGCTCCTGTCTTTTGCCCATGGTTGCTAGAGTGGGAAAAAGAGAGAGAGAGAGACATACAGACAGACAGACAGACAAAGGGACAGGGAGTTGAACAAGGTGGGAGAGACGGTGGGTGGGGGGAAAAGAAAAAGAAAGCAGGAGGGTGGAGCAGAAAGAAAAAGAGAATAAGAGATTAGTACATGATGTCACAGCATGCATCAGACCAGACTAGAATCAGTATTTTGGTGAGGGCTGCACCATCTCACATCAGACACAATTATTTTGGAATGACTTGCAGTATAAATTTTTAAACTCTAATTGTAGTATGTGGTATTTAATTTCAATATGCACCAGCATATTGTAGGTTCACATGTAAGCAAGAGCCACTATATCTATGCTACTGGATTTTCAATGTGCTCACTAACACATACTGTGGATCATCACTACATGATGTTGAGCAGACTCACAGAGTTATGTATTGTTCATGGGATTGAGTGAGTTGTGCCACATTTTTCAATCTCACCATATTTGAGTGAGTAGATGTACATAAATATATACATTAATTATAATAAACAATTGAATACTGGGGAAAAGCGCACACACAGAGACACATTCTGACACTGAATGCCACATTTGGCCAAAACTATTGAAATGCATTACAAAGCACAAGACTTGGAGGGTGCAACAAGAACGTGTGAATAATCGCAGCCACCAGGGGGAAGCATAGAGGTGATGAATAGAGAGGTGTTAAGAGGATGGAGAGATGAAGGTGACAGAAAGACAGGAACGATGGAGGGATTATAGAAACCCAGAGCGAAGTACAGACAGTCAGAACAGACACAAGTCTTATGAAATCTAGACCACACGTGCTATCAGACTCACACGTGACTGCATGCATGCACACATTCAAACACAAATGCAAGCATGCGTGCCACACTTGCACACATATACACACTTGCTCCAACGCTGTACTACACTCTCCACATACAACACAATCCTGTCCATCCTCCGATCTCTCCACCTCCCTCTCCAACATATGGCTCCGATTAGGAGGGAGGGAGAAGGACAACGAGGGGGGTGGGGGGGAGTGAAAGACATTCAAATGAGAATGTGAATGGGTGAGAAAATATGAGAGAGGGCGAGAGACAGAAGTAGTGCAGGGAGGTGAAAGACGTGATTGAGGCAGGGAAAGGGTAGTAAGAGAGGGATAGACAGAGACAGACAGGTTTAAGTGGGAGGGAGAAAAAGTTGAAGGAGGTGAGAGGAGGAAGAGCGCAAGAGTTTTGCTGTAGCAGAGTTTAGGGCTGCACACATGGAGCAGACCGACCTCAACATTCTGCTGCTTTGAGAAATGACACAACTGGGACAGACAAACATGGAGATGAACACACACACACACACACACACACACACACACACACAACACATACTTTCTTTAACCCCCTCACCCACTCCCTCCCCTGCCCAGTGCTGTCTCCCTGCCTTTCTCTCTCCCTCCCTCTCTCCCTTTCTCTCTTCTCTCCCATTCTTGTTCTCACCTTCTCTCTCGTCTAATTAACAGCATTCATTAATTAAAGCTCCATCTGACCGGTGTGTGAGAGAAGGAGAAGAACACATGCTTTAATTAAACATTGCTGCACATGTGCTTACACATAAATGCGCACAGTGTCACTCAGATATACACACACACACGAACCAACACACAAAGACACATTCAAATATGCCCCCACAGCTTCATCCTCCCACACACTCACACGTCAATTTGCACATAAAGACATACATGTCTCACACATACACACACACATAGTCATGCACACAAAACAAAGACACACATGCAAATATCTCTCTACTGTGCTCAACAGGGGGCATTCTGACAGGGCTTAGATGCCAGCCAATCAAAGGCTCACACTATGATTCATTGTTTAAGCAGACACTCCTGGCATCCATCAGCCACCATTCCAATATATTCACCGTCATACGTAGCAAATGCATTTTGGTGCATTTTACTGTGAATGGCTCGGGGGTTTTGGAACACACAGTGGCGTAGTATTGTCTCTGTGAAAACAGCCGATGGTGTGCACACTGTTCCCACATGATGATCTGTTGAAACTGTTTCACAAAGAGCAGCTCTAATATGAATGATTTTGTTTGAACATTTTTCATCTGCAAGTAAAAAAGTTGTTTGGTGCTATTGACTGCTTTCAAAAAAGGCAACAACGCAACATGCCACAGAGCGTATGTGCGCCCATGCCAGTGTGAAATCAGAGAAGAGAACCTGTCATTTTCCAGTTTGGGCAGTTGCCCTGTTGTGCATAGTCTGAGAAGGAACAATCATTCTGTACATGGTAGCTGTACAGCATATCTATTCTCTTCCCATCTATCTCACTGCCACAAAGGCTTGCAGACTCACAGGCCTGCCAGCAGCAACCCTCAATGAGGAACTAGACCCTGCAAGCGTGTGTGTGTGTGAATGTGTTTGTGCTTGCACGCATGTGTGTGTGTGCGCGCGCGTATGAGTGTGTGTTCCTGGGTGTGTTTGTAAAAGCACTCACTGAGCTCTAACGGGTGTGCAGTTGTTGCTAAGAGACAGGCAGCAGCACCGAAACAGCATGGGGGGGGGGGCGAAGGGAGGGGGACATGGAGGGGAGAGAGAAAGAGAGAGGTGGTGAGGGGAGGAGGGGATAGCTCCACAGAGAGGTTTAGACAGATAAGAAGAAGGGGGGATAAAACAGAGAGAGGGACAGAGAGAAAAGTGTATGTGAGGCCAGGAAAGAGAGAGAGAGAGGTGGGGAGGGGGTTCCTCAGAGACTGACACCATGCAGAAATGCAGCTACCATCAGCCTCTCATTCCTCCACACCACCTCAACCCTGATGCAACCTCAACCTGCAGCTCCAACAGTCACACCTGCACACAACACACAACTTCTTCTACAAAAAAACTATCTATCAAAAGACAATCAACAAAACTGTTAGACAACTTGATGACTACCTGTTTTTAAGTCATTCATAAGGTTTTTTTGTTGGAAAACTGTGAAGGAATGCATGTCATGGTGTATTCCACATGATAAACGTCTGTCTGACTGTCAGTGAAACATTACACATTACATGACATTTCACAGCATCACTTTAAAGTGGCCAAAGAGTGACTGTAAAGTGTAAACCCTCACAGTGCGTAGTAATCAAACCAAATACTTAACAGTGATATACAGTCCTCTGGGTGTGGAGCTGTATAAGTAAGACCGTTTATTTATGGAGATGTTTTTATAATGGATATTGGTGTGATTTCATATCATATCATCTTGAGCGATAAAAGAAACAGACTTTGTTCATTTTCAGAAGCAACGCAGAACAACCTTCATTTAACACGAGCACAACCTAAACAAAGCTTAGACGTCTTCTTAAACTGATACATTGACATGTTAAATTCAAAGGTTTCATTTTCCTTCCCACTGTGGGAAAAAGTTTTCAATATTTACTCAGTGCTCAGCCAAACTGTGCAAAGTTTTAATTCAACTAAATGAAAAAAAAAAACAGCACTGAAGTTATAAGGTCTTGCCTTGACTGCAGTGCATTGTAGCCCAACAGGCAGTAACACTGAGCAGCTAATCTAAGCACATTCAAACTCTTTCACCAGACATGGGTTTTTGAGAGCTTGAGGTTTAAGTGAGCCAAAGGGGGCGAGGAGTGTTTTACACACATATCACACTACTGGGGCCAACATACTTGCACACAAATTACCACCAACAACCCTCAAAAACAGAGCTGAACTTTGGGCTTTGGTGGGCTACAGCTCCATGCACACGCACGTCAGTCAAACAGAGACCCTCACCCACCCCCCATCCAATCAGACTCTCTTTCAGTCTGACCTCTACTCTCGTTCTCACCCACTCATATCCCCCCCCACCCTTCCCAAAAAAAAAACACCACCACCACCTCCCCAGCTGCAGGAAATTCCTAATGATCTCCATCATCAGTGTGCACTGTAACTCCTGCCAAGAGCAAGCACATGCATGCACACACAGCAAACACGCACACAAAGCATTTAAATGAACAGAGAGCAACACATAAACCATATGTGCAGACAAACAAAAAGGCAGACAGACATTCAGACAGACAGATACACATCTAACGTAAACAGACTTCACACAGACCAGATACAGTGGCAGCTAAGCCAAGGATGCACACAGAGGACTGGGGAAGTAGCTCGAAACACTAGACAACACAAAACAAGGACCCCCCACCCCCATCTGACTGTCTCACTATCTGACTGTCTCACTATCTGACTGTCTTTCTCCTGTTGTTTCTGCAGGAACCTACATGCTGTAGTTATTTTAAGACAAGGAGGACTGTATTACCCCTTCCCCTTCTTCCTTCACCCCCCCTCCTCACTGCTCCCTCTCTCATCCCCCACGCACACCTCCCGCCCCCAGTCTCTCTTCCATAACACACACTCCCACTCCCCAACACCCCTCCCTCATTTTCAACTAAGCCTGACACTCTCTCTCTCTCTCTCTCTCTCTCTCTCTCTCTCCTGCAGGCAGTTTCCTGGCGCTGCTGATGGCCGCCCCTCAATCAGGTCATGTGACCAACCGCGCCAGCTGGGAACAGCTAGGAGTGTGCACATGTGCGCATGCAAAAACACATACGAAATTACACACAAACAAGGACGCACAGGGATACACACAAACACATGCAAATAGGGGAAGATGAAACCAACCACTTAGGTGCGAACACAGAAATGCTCCCACTTACAGTTCATGCAGGTGCACAGTGAGCTGACTTGTACACACACATTGGGAGAAACACACAAGCAAAGGCACACGCTCACACTGACACACACTCCACGTAGTCACGCTGGCGAGAACTCACGGGCGCACTTAAAAACCACACATACCGACACACATAAACACAGTCACGCACTTCTACCACACACACAGAGGACACACAAACCAGATGCTTGGACCCCAACACACACTCAGACCTTGAGGCCAGTGTTTTGGAGAGGGGCCTCTGTGCTGCGGCCCTGACTTCCTGACTCCTCCTCCTCCTCCTCCCTCCATACTCCTGCTCCACAGTTGCTGTGGGAGACGCTGCTGCAGAGCCCGTTGCCAAGGAGAAGGCTGCTGGCTGTTTGAACAACAATGGCCGCCTTGTGAACGTTCCAACTGTAGGTACTGACAGCTCATCAGCCACAGCCTCAACGTACACACCGCTCAAGGAGCACACGCAGCCACACACATGCTGCTCACACTACACACTGACGCTACACCGCTGTACCTCTCAGAGTCTTGGCCTCAAGCCTGAGCGAGGTAACACTCTCAGACACAAACACAATCAGGCGTGCGCACACAAACACACATCTGTGCACGCTCTAAGAAATTATGACTTCTGCTGAGAGGATAAGAAACCCTTCTGTCCCTCTCTGTCTACCTGCTTCTCTCGCCCATCTCTCTCTCACACACAGACACACTCAGTGCGCAGTGCATTCATCCATCTTCCCCCTTCTCCCCGACTACTCTCTGTCTTTCTCTCTTATCTCTTTCTCCCTCCTCCCCCCTCCAAAGCCTCCTGATTTCACTCTCTCACTTGCTCTTCACTTGCTCATCCCTGCCTCTCTCTCTCTCTCTCCCTTTCCATCTCAGGAAGTGTGTGTTCTCACTCTCACGCACACATGTGGAGAACACACATTCACACACAGAGAGAGAGGCACACTCAGTCTCTTTCTCTCCTGGAAGGTAGCGAATCTTTTTCGTCCCTTGGGGGCATACACTTCCTCAGAGAAGGAGGGAAAAGGGAAAGAAGAAAGAGAACTAGAAACAAGGGTGGAAGAGGTGGAGGGAGATGGGGAGGAAGGGAGGGAGAGAAGAAAGGAAAGGGAAGAGGGTGAAAACTATATTCACGGCGGGGATTTATAGACAGAGCCCTTAGTGCTCTGATTATCTGTTCATATTGATGGGACGACATTGAAGCCACACTGGTGGAACGTAGAGACGACACTGAAGCCAAATTGGGTAGGGGGGGAGATGGGTGGGGGGGTGGAGGAGAATCACTAACAAGTCTCTGCTTATCCTCTGACTCAATGTTTTTAACACACATACTCGGACACATGTATACGCACACTCAAACTGCTGCTAAAAACAAAAATAAGTCTAATATGCTGCCACACGAGGATAACAAAACAAAAAAATCTGACATACTGTACATGTGTAAGTATGCTGATTAGCAGATAGATGTGTGTGTGAGTGTGTGTGTGTGAGAGAGAGACAGCGTGTATGTGTTGTGTGCCAGACACCGAGAGATGCTTTTGTGTGTGTGTGTGTACATCTGTGTGTCTGCGTGTTTTCCCCATCTCTCGCTCCTCTTTAATAATTGAGCTGAGTCTGTCCAGCTTGTTAGAGAGGTACACAGCAGCTTCACACTCTGTCTTTCCCTCATTCTCATCCTCTCATGCGCTCTATCTCTCCCTCCTCATCCATCCATCTTGCCGCTCTCCCTTCATTTATCACTCCTTTTTCTTCCTGACCCCGCCGTCCTCGCTTTCTCTCTCGCTCTCTCTCTCGACCGACTCTCCGTCCCTTCCCCCAGCTCTCCTCTCCCTCTTTCTTTGCAAATCCCTCCTGTTCTTTGACCTCTCCCTCGCCTCTTGCAGTTTCACCCCCCTCCACCCCGCTGCCCTCCATCATCCCTCTCCTCTTTCCTCCCTCCCCCTATCCTCTGGAGGTGAGAGGTCGAAGCTTCCTCTCTACTGTCAAACCGGCTGCAACCAGCCCGGGGGGGGGGGGGGGGCACAAGGAGAATGTGGAGGCAGGTGAGGAATGACATATAGGAAAGAAGGGAAGAGGAGAGGGAGATAAGTGGAAGAAGAAGAAGAAGAAGAAGGGACTGACTAAAGGACAGATACGGGGGGGGTTAAAAGAGGGAAGGGGGGGCGAGAGAAAAGAGAAGGGGAGATGTCTTCTATTGAGTCAGTGCATTTGGCACGGAGGAGTCGTTTTATGAATGTACCGTGTGGGAGGTGACAGAATGGAGCATACAAACACTGCTTACACTAATGCTAAATGGTTGCTGTGTGTGTGGGTGCATCTGTGTGAGTGTTTGTGTATTTGTGTGTGTTTGTCTGCATGTGTGTGTGGGAGTTGAACCACATTTACCTGCCTGTGGCAAAAGCTATTTCACTTCAGGTGACGATTAGATTAATAGGAGTCGTAAAAGACAGGACCCTTCACTCCAAGGACAAAGTAATGACTAATTATTTTTTGCCAATAGCTCCTTGTATAGTGGAAATTATTAAAAGTTGTAAAATATTCCTAAAATGTTCTATTACTCAATATCTAACCAAGCAGATTTTTTCACTGCGAATAGATGTGAATTGTTTATGTGAATCCGTGCCCTAAAATTATGTTCTCATGTATTTTGGGAGGCATTTCAAGTGCTGAGTAATAATGGCCTGACTCATTCACAACGCTGGTGTAAAGTCCCTTTTCCTGAATGGCAGTAATATATCTGTTGTGAAGAGTTCAAAGGGCAGTACCAGAAGGATCTCAGCTGACTTTCACACAACATCTGTAACCAGAAAGAGAAGGGGGGGAAAAAGCCCTTTGTTCATTTGACAAATCTTGCGCACAGCTAGAAGCCAAAGTCATGAAATGAGATGCTTTGTAGCTGTAAGGAGAAGCCTGAGATTGTTTTTGGAGACTCTGCGTTTGAACAGACCCAATCTCTGATAGGATATCCTTTCTGATTTAGATTACTGAAGCTCAGTCTGGTGGCAATGTTTGTGTGGTCTGAAAATTAAGTTAAAAAGATTAATGATAAGACTGCAAAGAGCTTCAATAACTTATTTTGTCTCTCAAGCTAACTTCCCTCATGTTTAGACCTGATGCATCAATAAACTGCTATTCAACCATTCAACAGGTTGCACCATCCCGATAACTCAAAACTTCCCATAACACCAGGACATCCGTGGATGTCAGTACTGTACTGATCAATGTGTGTGCATATACATGATTATGTGTGTCCATTCTGTCTTCTCCATCTCCATGACGACCTCCATATCAAGAGGACGTCTGACTACGGCAACCTCACATGCTGATAGGTAGAGAGAGAAAAAAGGTGATTGGTTGAGCTGTTGGCTGTCATATCAGCAGGGTGTATCTTTGTGACACACACACACATGTGCTCGTACACACATACACACATCTGCACACACACAGGCACACACACACAGCTTGGCTTGTCTATGCCATCAATCCACACGCCTACGAACTGCAGCAAGGTGCAAACAAAAGGTACTTCCACAGCACACACACACACACACACACACATAGAAGTACAAATGTGAATGCATACACACACACACACACACACACACACAGGTTTGAGACGAGATGTGGTGTGTTAGGTGCACTGACCCTGCCAATGAGGACAGGAGGAACATCAACGGAGCTACAAGGCCGTTGCTATGACAACTAGCCCCGCTCACACAGGTAGGAAGCACAATAGGCCTAAGCTGTTATATGTTCACGTTCCCTCTGTTTGTCACACACACACACACACACACACACACACACACACAGGGCTGTGCACTCAAGACAGGTCTGACAGACAGCATGCCAAGGTAAGGCCATTTCCTTTTCATTCCAGCATTCAGAGGGCTGAAATTGTCATTATGTCCATGTGGAACCACCAATAAGAGAACTCACTCTTCAACCAGCAGCCCAAGAGAGTGAGTCTGTGTGTGAGTGTGAGACAGACAGACTGACAGACAGAGTATCACTCTGCATACTAACGGCACCTGCACTAGGGCAGCCTGTGCACATCTCTGAGGGGCCCTTAAATAACGAACTGTCACTGCCCAGACATCGACATTGACTTCCCTCTGCTTCTCATCCTCTCCTCTCCTTCAGTTTCTAATGCACTCTTTCTTCCTTTGTACACCCCCCCCTCCCCCCCCCACTTCCTCCTCCTTCCCACTAAGCCACAGACAAGAGCTGATAATCACCACCATGAGTACGCGGTGTCTCTCCAGCACACCGGCCCTGTTGCCACTGCAGGATGTGCTGCTGTTGTGTCCTCCCTATCTGCCTTGACAACTCAGGGGGCTACTGGGGCTGGACGGATGCTCACGACGGGACTCTCTGTTTCTCCTGTTTATATGTAAAGCAAACATCTGTCCATCATCAGGTGCTGGGCTCACAGTCAAACCTCTGGTATGTGTCACTGGCACGTAAATTCAGCATTAGAAAAGTCCCATCAAACTTACCCCGTTGCGGAGACAGCAAATAAACAAGACAATTATGTGTGCCTGTGTGTGTCAGCAGTGTGACTGTAACCTGGGGAGATATTGTATACTGTCTCCCTGCCTACACTGTATATAGATTCGGTGATAATGAGGCTAATAGGTGAGGAGATTGTAAATACTCAGAAAAACAGGTGGGGCTACACAAGGTTCATTGCGCGCACATTCAACCACATTACGTGAGTGCGTGAACATCATCATTTAAGATCTCACCACACACGCTGCATGCCCACAGTAAAAGCCCAGATGACCCAGCAGCACGAGCAGTAGCCTACGAATGCAGAGCTACGTCCGTGAGCGGCAGCGATGAGGTTAATGTAAAAAAAAAAAAAAAAAAAGAACTCAAAAAGAAACGTAGCCAGAGGTGCGCAGCACAGCTGGCTGAGCGGACAGTAAGCAAAATTTTTTGGTGTTGTGTACTCAAGACGCTGCACGCGCACTCACCAAGGGAGTGAGAGAGAGTCTGGGGGCTCGCGCTGGCTGATGGAGCTGTTGCGGTGTCAACGCTGGCTGGCTGGGCGGTGGGCTCGCGCGGCTGTCGGTGGCGGTGCTTCACTCCTCTCCTCACCCGGGTCACGGAGTCGATGACTTGACGGCTGCAGCCGTCAGCGCGCAGCATTTCCCCTTCATATAGGCTCCCCGCGTCGGAGGGAGATAGTCCTCCCACATTAGTGTAAACGTTGTCTCCTCCTGCCGTCGCGCGCCTCCGTCTCGTGCGGCTCAACGGAAAAACCGCTTCTCTGGCTCACATCAATATCTGCACCCAGAGAGATGGGAAAGCAAAAACAAAAAAGGAGGAAAAAATAAAATAAAATGTGGAGCACGGACGTTGGTTCACAGTCTTGTCCCCAATTAAGGTGCTGACATAACCGCGCTCGAGCCCTGTGCTCCGGTTTTGGTGACAGGCACGGGACTTCCCAGTATGCGGGAGGCGAAAATCGACCGTGCGCCCGTGCGTCTCTGCCTCTGCAATTCCAGCTCTCTGTCTCTCGTGCGCCCCAGTCTCCACTGTGCCTCTCCAACGTGCCTGACTGTCAAAGCCATCCGGGCACCCGTAGCTGGCCTCACTTTACACCTCTGGAACTATGGGAACAGTAGTTTACTGAAGACTGGACTAGAGAGAGTGTGAATGAGGAAGACAGCGAAGAGAGAGCGAGACATAGACAAGAGTGGGAGGACTGATAATAGTTGCCAGTGCCAGGGATACCATAACACGAATAATATCATTATATTTTATTAATAATATTAATAAGTAAGCTGTCAATATTTTGTTAAAATTATTAAGTGATTTGAACAACTGATTCCATTTTGTACCAATTTTCTTTAGTGTAACCAGAAATGTTGTAGCCTATGCTGTGGCATACAAAAATATGACGTTTTGCTTGAAGCACAAAGCGTGAAGTAGAACTATTTCCTCACATGAGCCATATAAATTCACTAAAGGAAAATGATGAAAAAATTAATAACAGCCTATAAATTTTAAGGCAGACCTAAGGATCATTCATTCCTGTACAGCAGCTACAGTTGTGTGTTTTGCATGTGATGGCACCTGGCTTAAACATTACTACCTAAGAGGAAACATCAAATAAACAAACACATAGAATAACAGACGTGTCCCAACCCAGTAAAGATATTTGATATTTATTAAAATAACATGACAGGGGATTCACCACATCTAAATGTAACACATACATTTAAAACACTATCCTTCCACTGACACTGACTTTCCCCTTTATGTGTAACATTTCACCCTGCCCTCCCAATGGATGAAAACTGTATATATGTTAACTAGATATAGAAGTCTTTGTGATGCACAGATATATCTGCGTTAAATTAAAACAACAAAGGAGACAGTTCATACAAAATTGTAATACAAATGATCAGACAAACAAAGCAGTCCTCACCATCTCTCAGTATTACATTTAAAATCTAAAACAGCCCTTAATTTGACCACTTTAAGGCACATATTGGAGCCATTTTAAAATCAGTTCCCCCTTACAGGTGATGGACATGGATCAGTTCATCTTATTAAATCTTATATCGTCTGTGGCTGTGTACATAATCTACTCAGTTACCATCAAGGTTCACAGGACATTTTTCCAAAGACAATATTCCAACTGAAACCTGTTGCAGCTTCTATTATTTCTGTATCAACATATATATTTATCTCAGGTAAACAGTTGGCCTACTAAATCTCTTTTCTCAGACACAGAAATCAAAGGAGCTGAACATATATGGCAGCTGAACAGATCGAGTACCAACTCGACATCCCCCCACCTCAACACAACCATCTACATCTTCTTTCAGTTCCTTGTTGTCATGGTTACAGAGTAAAGCAACATTACTGCAAGGCCTGACCAGCAGAGCTCCGACTCTGCTCTTCAACATGGTGGACTGATCTGTCTTGAGTGGGCTGCGGTGATCAATGATCAAAAGGAGGAAACAATTAAACAAGGCAAATGATATGTATCTTAATATTTGTGTGTGCATGTACAGTATGTGTGGAACAAATACAATGAAAGCATGTACATGGACAATGACATGCCTATCAGTGTAAGTGCATGTACATATCCATGCCTGCCTGCCTGTCTTTCTGTCATTCTCTTTCTGTTTGTCCCTTAATTGCTCCACGTCTGTCCTATGCGTGTTTGGTCACAGGTTTTCTCCGGGCTGGTACTGCGGCTCTGTGGCGGTGAAGTAATCCTCCAGGAAGGACTGCAGGTACTCAAAAGTGTGCCTCTCATCGGCCTCCCGCCTCCAGCACTGCAGCATCAGTTCATGGAGCGAGGCGGGGCAGCCCGGGGCGCACGGCATCCGGTAGCCCCTCTCCACCTGCTCCAGCACCTCACGGTTGTTCATGCCTAAAGGGATGGATGAGGAAATGGGGAGAGGGTTGGAAAAATATAAAAAACACATGAAGCACAAAAATCCCAACACATATTGGATATGGAGAAAATTGTTTAACAGAAAAGTGAAAAAAGGCAAATTACTGCAATAGCAAATAATCCACACATTTTGAGAAATTAGTATTTTAAGATAAATTATTTATAAAGTACATTTGGGCAAAACTCCACCCAGTGCTGTAATGTAGTTTGTTTCTGGTTGAAAATGTAAGTAAACTGTCACCTGTCCAGGTTGTAGCAAATAACTAAAAATATCTAATCCTGGATACTTTTCATTGCAAAGGATGATCTTATGATGTTACTGCAAGAGATTGAGAAATACCGAACAATCAGGTTTCATCCAGTACCTGGGTATGGCACCCGTCCCTTAGTGATGAGTTCAGTTAGTAGGATGCCAAAGCTCCAGACATCTGACTTGATGGTAAAGCGTCCATACAATGCAGCTTCTGGAGCAGTCCACTTGATGGGGAACTTCGCCCCTGAAACCATGGCAACACAGTGAAGATGCATAATCATATAATTAGGATAGGTTATGTATAAAAATATACACATGGAGGCAGAGGCAGACATATTTAATCATCACATTGTGCAAGTGGGGCTCTCTTCGTCTCTCTCTCTCTCACACACACACATAAACACTTAATATCGCATGCTGTTACCTTGTCTGGCTGTGTACTCGTTGTCCTCAATGAGCCTAGCCAGACCAAAGTCAGCGATCTTGCACACCAGATTGTCTCCAACAAGGATGTTAGCTGCTCGCAGGTCACGGTGGATGTAGTTCATCCTCTCGATGTACGCCATTCCAGCTGCAATCTAAAAACACAAAGTGATTAAAAAAAATAACTGAGATAGATGGCAAGTTTGTCATTGTGCCTCTGTTTCAGTGTGTTTGTGTTTAACACACCTGCGCAGCCATGTCCACCAGCTGAGGCAGCTTCAGACTCTGCCCTTCCCCATCTTTTAAGAAGTCCAACAAACTTCCTGAAAAAACAAGACTGTAGCATCATGATTGGCCCCTTACTTTTCCTATAGTTAGACATATCTGCTGTGTATCATGGCATGTACAAAATATATATTTATTAATTATTTTTATTAATACATCTTAATGCCAACTTTTGTCTCTTTTATTTTAGTTTTTAGTGAATATGGAAGGAATGTGTCATCTTCCCCCAGGCGGCCTCCACAAGGAGGTCAAAGGTCATGCTCAGAGGAAGAAAGAAAATCCCTAGAATTGTTATAATTCAGTGTTTTGCCCAGCGGGAGGCACAGGGGCTTTAACTGTGATTTTCCATTTTATGAAATGTCTCCCTGATCCCCGATGTTTTTGCTCCTGTTGGTCTGTTTGGTAATGAGCAGGAGATATCAAAAATTTGTTGTTTTAAAGAATGGTTGAAAGTTGGGACAGTTTACTCAGCCTGATACCTTGGCTCATGAACTCGGTGATAATGTAGATGGGTTCCTCAGACACAACGGCGTAGAGCTGCACCAGCTTGTCATGGCGGAGTCGCTTCATGATCTGAGCCTCCTCCAGGAAGGCCTCAGGGGACATGGTTCCTGGCTTCAGAGTCTTCACCGCTACCTTGGTGGTACCGTTCCACATGCCTGGCATACAGACAAGGGGATGTTAATGCACATATAATACATGAACACACACAGAGACATGCTGCGCAGGCATACACACCAGTTTCCTGGCACACTGAAAAGGTGATGGCTGTATAGTATATACATGTACATACTACTTATATGGGGACACAGACACCCACACATTCAGGTGTAAATATAAAAAAACAAGGCACATAATATGCAGGCTGTAACGAACATACACATGTTGTCAAACATGTGTCTGGTGCATGCAAATGATGTATTTGAGAGCATGCATGACCTGAGACAGGTTTGTGTTAGGAGGGAGTGAGGGGGGTTTGCTGGTCTTACATCAACAACAGCAGCACCTGAGTTACACGGACAGGCACAAAGCATGGCTGGGTTCGGGGAGAAACTGTAAATTGCAAGGCCCAGAAAACCCAACGGGGTCAGGGATACTGTATGGCATTGTAACTGAAAATAAATCATGTGGGAATATCAAGCGATACTGGGAAAAACATCAAACGTTATTTACATACACTGACATCAGTGGCTGGCCAGAGCCAGACATTTAGCATTACCAACAATCTTTGCTACAGGACAGTAACAGACACTTCAGAGGACGGTGCTGGTCAGACAGTTTTCCCTCTAAGCCTGTAGAGGGTGTCAGAGGTTGGCAGTGTCATTCTCACCCATCCAAACGTCCCCGAAGCAGCCCTGTCCCAGCTTCGTTTGCATTGACAGCGTTTCCCTGGACACCTCCCAGGCATCCCGCCCAAGGCCTATGGTGAGCGGGGTGCTGTTGGGACAGGGCATGGTCAGGTAATAGCACAGCCCGTCATTGCTGCCTATTTGGGGGAGGAGATGGGAGCCAAGGAGGGTGAAGATGTAGGAAAAGGAAACAGTGGAAGTGGTTGATGAAGTGATGGGTGTGAAGATGGAAGAAAGATGGGGGGGGGGGATGACAAAGACGTGAGGTGAGATGATGAAACATGCACATGCAACAACAGGGGAGGAGGGGCACAACTTTGCACACCTGGATGTGAAACAAGGCCACATTTGAATTAATTTGCTGCTGCCTCTGTGTAAAGGTTTATTAAGGATTTGTTCCACTGCTACAGTTTGTATTCAATGCATAGCATTTAAAAACTGGTCTAGACTACATCAATCCACTGTGTGTGTGTTGTCTATGTGTTTATGTGGTCTGATCCAAATGTATATTTGATGCAGGTTGACAGACTCTGTACTACACAGACACACTACACAGACAGATAAACAGGGCTTTACAGTATATGTTTGTGAGAGTGCAGGTGTCTTGACACCAAAAGCATTTACTGATGTTCTTGTCAACTGAACACAACCAAGACTTAAATGCATTATATATACCTGCTCATCTTTTAATACTTTTTTTTTTCCAGGTGTGCTCCCGCTGTCACCTTCCCCCACTGCAACACAGTCCCACCATTCCTACCCATCCAGACTTCTCCAAACTGGCCGTTGCCCAGTTTCTTAATCAGCTGGAGGGATTCGCGGGGAATCTCCCACATGTCCTTGGTCTTCACTGATAAGTCAGCCAGTTTAGGTGTGCCTCGCTTACAGCTGCCAATCAAACGGCAGCACAGACCCGCCGCTCTCTCTGAGAGAGAGAGGAGAGACAGACAGGCAAAGAAAAAAGGGAAAGAAAACAGAGGAAAGAAAGCAACAAACGCAGAGATAAAGAAAGAACAAGACAGGTTGCTTATGCATTTATGCAACTGACAGGTTAACCAAAAGCTAAATAACAAAGGCACAAAGAAAATGCTCCAAAAGAGACATAAAACACATTCTGTGTGCGGTGGCCAAATCTCTCAGGTTGCTTTTGATGTCATGTAAAGTTACAAACTGCAGAACGTGTGTTATATCAACACAAGCCACTAGGGGGCAGATATACACTGACAGAGAGGAGAGGAAGTCCAGGGTGTGAACCCTGCTTGTTGCAACTACTTGTGTACAGTACAGTACAGATTAGAAAAAAAATTATTTAGAGAATCAAAAGTAAAATTCTCAATAGGCAGAATGGCGACTCTCAGGGTTTTGTTTTATTGTATATATATTACACTAGTAGATGACGGAGCTCATTACTTACTGTACTGTAGGGTAGATGGTTAGTTATTTAACAATGCATCATATTATATAAGCTGATTATATACTTTTTATGTAAGTTGTGAATCTGTAAAGTAACTTGAAACTTAAGCTGCACTAAAACGTTCAACACTTTCTCTGAAATGTAGTAGAGCAAAAAGTAGTAATGTTCAAGAAAATTACCTCATAATTGTCCTTATGTACAGTAAAAGTACTAACTTCGCACCACTGATAATACTTTAATTACAGTATGAATTAAGTAGAGACTGAATTAGGTAAAGATTTTCTCTTGCAGTTGGGAAGAGACTTTTAGATTTAGAAATTTTAGATGAAATCCATAGATGTAGGAGCTTTGGAGCTTGAAGGTGCATCAGAAAATAGCAACACAGCATGTTTTCACTTTGAAGGACAAGCAGAAAAAAAGAGGATGAATTAGTTTCCCTGTGCGTGTGATTATGCGCTTTACCTGTGTAGTGCTGTACCAGCTGCGGCACAGTGTCAAACTGTGATCTCGTGGTGATGTAGTAGCCACCATTGTCTAGTTTGCGGATCTTATAATGCTTGACGTGGTCTCCCTTGTTGTCGTCCCAGTCACGGATAGACAGAGAGTAAGCACCTGTGAAAGAGAGAGGAGAGAAGAGGAAGAGCGGGGGGGGGACAAAGGAGGGAGGGGGTGGATGAAGGAGCATAGAGTGGGGGAGAGGTGATAGGTAGAGAAAGAGAGAAATTGAATGCTTTCACATGTTTAGAGCAGTAAGCTGCTATTAAGAGTGTGTGTGTATGTGTGTGTGTATGTGTGTGTGTATGTGTGTCTGTCTGTCTGTCTGTCTCTCTGTCTGTCTGTCTGTCTGTGTGTGTGTGTGTGTGTGTGTGCGTGTTTAGCCTACTCACCCTTGGTGGTCTCACTCTCTCTTATGAGAAAAGTTCCCCTCTGGTTGCCATGGCCGAGCAGCTGTCTCTCCGCATCCTTCCTCCCCATCTTCCCAAAATACCACCTGTCACCATGACAACAACACACGGGTCACAACAGCAACAGCACACATCATGCGACCTCTGCCCTCAGACTACGTGTCACATATTGAGAAAATCTTTCAACATAAATTATCAGCACAGCACACGTAGCTTTCCCTACTGTGTGTGTGTGTGTGTGTGTGTGTGTGTGTGTGTGTGTGTGTGTGTGTGTGTGTGTGTGTGTGTGTGTGTGCTCACTCTTCAGCCTGTATGGAGTCAACAGGAGCTACGTAGTTGGAGGGGATGTAACCTGAGTGGCCTGTGTCCAAAGAGCGAGCCTCCCACCAGTCACCCTCTCTGCAAAAAACAAACATAAAACGTCAGTTGGCTGGTGGAATATGCAAAACATCAGATGTGTTTTAGAAAATCAGATATATACGGTGTAACAAATACAGTCAGCTCACAGTTTTGTTATGATGCTCGATGGAGGTTTCATAGTTTATTTTTTTGAGAGATAGAGGAATTGAAGGAGAGAGACAGGACGACTTGCAGCAAAGGGCCGCGGGCTCGAACACTCAGTCCGCGCACTACCAAATGAGCTAGATGCCCCGGAGGGTTTATAGTTAAATACTAAATAATAAACCGCAAAATTAAAGGTGTCAAGAATAAGATTAAAGAGCATAGGTGTGAACTTGGCTGGACCTCCAAACACCTTTTTTGGTTGTTCATGTTGTTCAAGAGCATGAGCTTGTCGACATCGCCAGCAGCCGTTCACAAGGTTAATGGGTCACATTTAATTGCAGCCTGTGGCATTTAATGTATGTAAACAAAATTAATTACCTTTTGGAAGTCAGAGCTGATCTCATTTAACACTGATCACATATTGTTATCGTGCATGCCACAAATAGTTATTACAGTCATTTAATAGGTGTTTTTCCCTAAATTTAATGACATTTGTAAACAGATGTTTTTAAAAGATGTTTGTGTACATTTAAACTTACGTATTGTTGATGATCTGGAATTTCTCTCCTTTCTGAAAAGTAAGGTCATCTTCGGTGCGAGCGTCGTAGTCATACAGAGCTATAAAGAGAGTGACTCCACCACCTGCATACATGTTTGCATGTACACACAGATGATCAAGAGTTACACACATTAGTTTATACCACTGAACTCTAATAGCAATCTATTTTTGCTGTTCTAAAGCAGAGGTTTGCATTCGTCTGTCTGTCTTAAAACAATACACATATATCCGCATATACTGTAGATTAAAATCGTTAATGGAGTAAGGATTCCACCTGTCCATACGGGCTGTGAAAGATCCTTTCTTAGCACAATTCAAATGTTAGAGATAGGGACAAATCCACAGTCAGAGGCAGTATGGACAGGAGGAACCATTACAGCAATTAAAAACTATTTCAATGTACATGTGAGCATTGACAGGCAACAGATGAACCTATCCTTAAAAATGGGTTGAGGAATCACATCACAGCATATCATCATGACTCTTACCATATGGATTTCTCTGATTTTAAGACCCCCGTCACACAGCACAAAAGACATCATTAAGAAAACACATTTAATAGATAGAAACACTGAAGAAGTGCTAGGTCCACTTCGATTCATCAATTATTAATGATTGATTTTGATTTTCACCCTCTTAAATCTAAGTAATATTGTAAAACCATTTTACTTGGGTCTCACACACACATACACAAACACACGTGTGCACACACAGTCCTACATGTTATGCCTCCAGCCCGCTGGTGTGTGTTGGTGTTGGGGAAGATGGTGCTCGATGTGAAGCCCTTGTTGAAGTCTGGGATGGTCTGAGTGGGGTCGGGACAGTAACGGCCCTGATTCAAGGCCGCGGACAACCCTCCATCTGCGTTGCTAGGAGACAGATCTGTAACGTCTATTGCTGCTACTGCTTTGGTGGACTTCTTCTGCTTGCAACAGGCACACCCCATAATAACTAGCACGGAGACGGCGTCTGTGAAAGCAACCAGAGTTAATGATATATACCACAACTATATAAGTAGTATTAGTAGTAGGACTAGTAACGTAAAGTTTTCTTTAAAGAGATAATAACAAAGGTTAGTTTAGAATAAAAACAAGGAATATACAAATTCAAAATTAACTGTTTAAGGAAGTGGTCAAAATAGGAATATCCATATTTTCAGTATGTGCCCCAGAAACACCAGATCCTACGTTTTCCATAATGCAACTTGATCATCTTTCCTCAGCCCAACGCTGCCTGATAAACGCTCTCATCTTTTTCTTTTTATTATAATCAATATAATTAAAAATATCAAGCCCAAGCTGCAATAACCCCGGTGACATCACTAGGACATTATCAGGTTGGGGTTTTTTCAAACTCTGGAAAGCTCCTCCAGTCACGTAAAAGAAAACATTATATAACTGAGCAGTATCCCTCAGCAGCAAACTGAACGTTGTGTTTAAAATCAGTGGAATGTCCATTGAATTACAGTGATTACCCATGACTTAATTAATTACAGTATCGCCGCTTATCACAAAAATCAAAAATACAAGAATCTAGTAGATAATCACAATATTCAGCACAAGAAAAACTATAAGTAATCGAATTCCTATCATTTCTGT
Source organism: Micropterus salmoides (assembly GCF_014851395.1). Lineage (NCBI taxonomy): Eukaryota > Metazoa > Chordata > Actinopteri > Centrarchiformes > Centrarchidae > Micropterus > Micropterus salmoides. The sequence continues at coordinate 19,738,535 of NW_024040817.1, read as the reverse complement.
CTACGCAACCTGATGCTTCAAACACAAGCTTGAAAGTGAAAGCAACAAACACCAACAACATGAAGGGGTCACCCGGGTGTAAAAAAGCTAGAGAGAACTGCGAAGAGAGAAGTAACAAACTTTCAATAAAAAACTCAACTTCCCTCAAGCAGTAGATGGAGGAGGAGGAGGAAGAGAGGATGAGTGGTTGGAGGCGAGGCGGAAAGGAGAAGTTAACTTTTTCTCACCTGATGTCTTCCTCTGTCAGATCATCTGTCAATCACCATCGCCACTAGAAAAAAAAGAGGGAGGAGGTGAGTGACATGGGGTGGAATGAGAGAGCAGGGCAAGGGAGGATGAGTGGCAGAGAACCGGAGACAGAAAAGGTGGTGGAGAACGTGGTGGAAAGGCTCAAGGGTGGTAAAGCGTGAATATAGACACGCATGAAGGAACCCACGGTTAGACAGAGAAGTTTGAAAAAAGCACAGTGACAGCCAGAGATAAGGAAAGACAGAGAGACATGTGAGGTTAGCCACTTCCCTTTTCGCTTCACAGTTTCAAGAGGGGGTACTCAGTCATTCTCTCTGGTCAACAGCTGTGTCTCTGTGTGTGTGCGCGCGTGTGTCTGTGTGTGGGGGGGGGTGTTTAGGTTTGCGGTGAAATATACCTGTAAATGTCATCAGAGGAGACAGAGGTATCTGACACAAAGGGACAGAAGGTCCAGCGATGTGAAATATGTTTCACAAAGATCATTGTGTCGATGTTCACACATGTACGCAATCCTGACTTCCAGTTTTGAGACGGAAAGCATTGTTTGAGTAGAACATGTGTTGACAAAGCAAAAGCTGGTGCCAACATCAGGAGGAAATAACATACAGAGAAGACTGTAAAACATTTTAATTGTGTGCAGAGGTGCCTGCACACAGTCATCCACATGAGCTTTCAGTGAACCTGAATATCTTTAGGCTTTAGACTGTTGATTGGACAAAATAAGCTAGTCTATTAGTTGTCCACACAATTTGAGGGGCACATTTGATGGACATTTCAATAGAGAAAATAACTGGCAGATTAACCAATAATTTAAAAAATTATTTCAAATGTAGCTCTAGATTAAACATTAAGGTCATTTGGAGGCTGTAGTTTCTAATATTTAATCTACTGATGTTGATATAATTAGGGTGGACAAAATTTTAGAAATACCTGTCAGTATAATGTAATACAGCTCAACAGCACTGCCAACTACAGCCTCCAAAATGCCCATGAAGTTTCTGAATAAATTTACATTACAACCTTCATGACGGCAGATTGTATTGTAGGCTCTTTTGTTAGACTGCGTTAGTGTTAGCTACTGTGGGTGTACCTAATAAACTGGTCACTGAGTGCAGAGCTTTTTATATACAGTCTATGGTGCAGAATGGCCCTAGGATTCAAACTGGCAACCTTTCAAGCTGCAAACTCCCCACCTACTAAGGAATGTGAGGGAAGTCACACACAGGAAGAACAATACAGGTTATGGCAGGGGGAGGCAAGAACACAAAAAGTAATTCACTTTTATTATGAAAAACCATCAGAGCTCTGAGTGAACAGCGTTTGTCCCATCCACAACACAAATTCCAACAGAAGCTATTATGGGCTACATCCAGAAGAGTCTAGAGCAAAGTATGCAAAAATGTTACGTGCGCACAAGCCCACACACACAAACACACACACACACACACACACACACTCATTCACTATCTGTTCAGCCATCAGGAGAGCTACAGGAAGTTAGCCCTGTTAGAGTTTCCTGTCCACCCCTCTGATGGCTCCCCCCTTTTCCTGGAAACTGAGGACAGAGTCCACACACACACCAGGCAGCTGCAGGGCCACAAACACACACACACACACATCTTCCTCTCTGTTGCTGTTTTTCTCTACACCATGCCCACACCCCTCCAACAATAACCTTTCATATTCCCTCTATCCACCCCTTACACCAAACCACAGCTGCTGCCCTCTTTCTCTTTCAGATAAACCTTAGAAAGGAGAAGTGACAGGGGGTGTAGAAGAGGTCTCCTCCCTTTCATCTTTATCTGTCCTTTCTCTCATCGCTTCTTTTTCTGCTTTTCTAAGAATGTCCGGTCACCACAGACAAGATAAGCACAAGAACAGGTATATGTCTTAACACACATACATACAGAGGACTACTTGCAGGAGGGCCATGCAGTTATTGTTCTCCTAATGGTTCCTGTTGACCAGATTTCCCCTGCTCTCCTCCGTCTTCCTCTCTGCACACAGAAGCTATGGTAATTCTTAAAACCCACCTAATAATTCAGTTGACCCGAGGTGTTTACACCATCGTCACACTTAAAGTCACACATACAGAATAGTACGCGGCCCACTGAACAAGGGCTTCACCGAGCAAGCATGCACAAAGAGCTAAAATAGGCAATTGTGCACCAACATACTGGTATATAACCTGTCATGGTGCAGAATGAAACACAAACTAACATGTGTGTACTAATGTTCACCATTGTCTGCGTTTATGATAACAAATTCGGTTTCTGTTTCACTAAGCCACCAACATTAAAGATACTAGGGTAAAGTGTGTGTGTATGTGACTGTGTGGGTGTGTGGTGGTGAAGAGTGGTATATAGAGGTTGCACATTCAAATTGACACACGGCATACTTTTAGGTGTATGTGAGACAGAAGTCTGCATAAGTACTGATCGCGCCACAGTAATTTAAGAACAGCCTGAGTTCCTCTTTGCCTCTTGAAACCAAGTAGGGAAAATGAGCGACAGTAAGTAACAAACACACATAGTTTAGCTTAGTTTCAATTATTTAAGTATTTAAGGTGATGAACGTTACAGTGATATTCATAAGCAAACTGAGTACAGAGTTTATACTGCCATTCACCTTTTCTAAAATAAGTTAACCCTCCTGCCACCAGTTGCAAAACCTGCATATGGTGTAACAACAAAATGGCACAGTCATTATTTCTATAAGACGCTAGTGTCATAAAAACTCACCTCTTACCACAGTAAACACCAAAATACTTTACCAATATTTCATTTAAATTTAGACCCCTTTTTCGTCTGTTTGCCGTTTCAAAACTAAACTTCACTTCGCTGGTTGGCTGCTGAAGGTCAAAGCTGATTTTTTTATAGCAGCTGACAGAAGAACTAATTAGAACACTCTGTGAAACAGAAGCAGCTTCCTCTGGTGGGGAGAAGTTGGGTATTGGTTTGTGATAAGTCTGTCTGCAACAACTGGCCATTTTACAACACAGATTACTACTTCACATTTATTAAATAATGCACATCAGAGTTCATGTCATTGACAGTTTTTCAAGGGATGTGTCATCCAAATTACAAAAAAAATGGTGGTATGAAGCAAATACTTTTTTGGGTGTTTTTTTTTGGCCCAGGTTTTGAAATATCCGCCTCCACCAAAATAAAATGGAAGTGAATTTTGAAGTTCACAGAATTCACTGGAAATACTTTCTACTATAGAAGTTGTTGCTAAGAAACCTGTCCTCTGTATGTTCAGTGAATTTTCCAGAATGACAAAATGTCTCTGACAAGAATTGTCTCTCAATGCTGTGAGTGCCACACATTTAATTCAACTCCGCTGTATTAAGTTGGAGGCAGAAAGCTTGAATACCTGAAAACCTGGCCAAATAAAATCAAACTATATGCACAGCTGTATCTTTGTTTTTTGGTATTTAGTTAACCGAACCTTTGAGTTTAATCTATTGAAAAAGTATTCTGAACAATTATGTACAGTAAGAAAATGCAAAAATGCACCCAAAGTAAAAGTACTCTAAGCAAAATGGCCCCTTTTACACTACTGCAGAATAGTATATTTGTATATTCTATAACAATATAAAGACACCTACAAAGCATTAGCAGGCATTCTTATAAAATCACAATAACATCACCTCCGTCGTCATACTCGCAAACATCTAAATCCAAATGACACACCCTTTCCTGCACAGTTGACCTGCAGATAAGCTGCTCCCAGCGGGGAATTCACTGCGGGAACACAGGGCAACACACACACACACAATTGTTCAGATCTGTCGTTACTGTACTTCTAAATCAGCTCTGTGTTCTAAGCGCAGACTTTCTCCAATCCTCCTCCTCCTCTTTTCTAGTTCCTCCATCTCTTTTCTTACCTTTCTTTTTGTCTCTGACTCTCTCCCTCGTTAGCAGGAAGTCCCACAGGATGCAGAGTGTGAGTGGAGCAGGAATGATAGGACAATGGGAAGGCAAGCTGTCACCCAACCCTCACACACATAACACACACTCATAGAGTTCACACACACACACACTCAGAAGGGATGGGGGGGTTGGGGGCAATGGAAAAATAAGGTGTCTCGGTCATCGGGACGTCCTGTTTCCACATGAAATCATCATATCCTCCAGATACAGAGGACTGAGATGGCTCGTTGGAATGGACACAGACATTTACATGAATTGAGTAACTGAATTGAAGCGGCCTAATCCTGTTTTTTAAGCATTAGGAGCTCGGGGCCTGTTCCTTTGTGAACAACAAGAAGAAGAGTCATAACAGTGGCTGAAAACCGCAAAGACCCTGATCGAAATGGCAGACTCAACTGACACTATCCATCCAGGGGTGTCCGCAGGTGCTACCATCAGGCTGCAGGTTGCTTGGTGGGAAAACTGTGTGATGATGGTAACATCCATTTCAAAGAGCTCCCACTCCCCCCAAAAATCTTCACCCCCCCTTCCTTCCTGCCTAGCCCCGAGGCTAAAGACAGGAACTGACCTCGTAAAGAAACAGGAAGTGATGAAGTCCGTCCTTGGACAGCCTAATCGCGTTTTTCCCCATCCCACCCGCATAATTTCACAAAGCCCTCTTCCCTTGAAATGAGTAGTGAAAGAAACATAAATGTTAATTATTTAAAGGAAGGTGGTGGTGGTGGGGTGTTAATGTGCAATCTCCCTGCAGCCTGGCATAATGAAAGAATGAACACCTACACCAATCTGACATGTTAAGGAAACATCCAGGCCTGCCTTTTCCTCAAGGTGGCTTCCTGTAGGCCTGTTGCCAAATAAATCACAGTCACGTTCACCGAAGAAATATGCTGGCTCTGGAGCAAATTAAACAAAGTCTTTCACAGACAGACATAAAGCCATAAGCCTAAATCATTTTTGAAAGTCAATGAAGTTTGACAAATGTGCAGTACACTTACAGACAAAAACATCCAGTTGATCCCTGATGAATCAGCCAAATGATTAGTTATTCTTTGACCTTTTACATTTCACAATAAATCTATTATTGTTATAACATTATACACATATAAGCCGTGCCTATAAATAGTAGGGCTCTGACTGGAAGAGATCCTACATTAAAGGACTTCTCACTAAATAATCGGGTAAATTCCACTTTTTCAATAATGCAATGTTGGCTGTTTGATTTCTCCTCTGTGGTATCAGTCCAGCATGAAGAGTGGAAGTAAGCTACTGGCAGCCGCACTTAATTAACTTCTCACAGGCAGTTACCCAAACTTCCTTTTATCTAACAGTAAACACTCCAAAGTTACCCAATTTTCACAAAATCTGAAAACACACTTTTTTTTACTTTTCTTTAAAAAAAAATTTAAAAAAAAAAAAAAGGTACAGGGTGCCCTGGGGTGGTGGGCTGCTCAAAATACTCATCTAGGTTTGTTTGGCACTTCATTTTTATCTTCCTCGGTTAAATATACACTTGAAGTTCTCCGTATGTAGTCAGAACTTCAGGCGACTTCCTCCACCCAAACAGAGCAAAGCAGTGAAAAAGTTCAAAGTTAAACCCATTTAATAAGCAGTGTTGGAAAACTACCTCTCCATATGCATCATCCTTTACGTGAGGGTTCCCACGGTTTGCTGGGGTAACATTTCTTCAAACACCACAAACCACTCATTCTTTAATAATAAAACTATAAAGTAGCCTATATCGTGCTATATCATTTGATAAACAGAGCAGACATACCTGACACAAATCTGTCGTTATCCCGGAGGATCCTGGAGTCAGGCGCACGGGAACAGACACTCGCGAGGCGCACGAAGAAAAGCCGCGCGCTACTGCGCTGAGCAAGTGAGAAGTGACGCCTCATCCGGAAGGCTTGGGGAACGGACTTGACGCGCGCAATGAGGTCCACCCAAAGGGACGTGCGCGTGCAGTGGACAGTTGAAAAAGGGACCGGTTACATTAATAGAAACTATTTAAAAACTTTTTTTAGAAGTGCGTATAACCAGCTTTTTTCTGCCAATTTATGGATAGTATATACCCCGAGTAATTATTGTCCTGTTAAATTTAATTACGCTACTTCACACATGCAGCCACGTTGTCTTCTTTCTGATCACAGTGCAAGTGCAAGAAGCGACACATTCGCTCCCTGGTGTGAGCTACAGGAAGACTGAATAAGATGTGTGATATCCGCGAGCAAACTATAAGCGTAGGCTACAATCAAAACTGAGACGGTGTCTCCTTTGTAGTGCTCACTGATGAGACGCCACTTTTTTATCCTGTTAGCTATTGTTTTGATAACGGATTACATCATGGGTTATCACCAGGCCATGCACTTTCAGATGTAACTCAAGAAAGAGGACAACTGTATTGACACACTATTACGATTCACCTTGAAGAGAACTGTGGTGACGTTTCACATTTCATCAAGTCTTTGTCTCCATCTTGTGGCGCGTCAAAGAAACTCTTTCAGCGACACTTCCACAAGACTTGTATTTTCATCGGTCTTGACATTCAGATAAGCAAAAACACTTGTTTTAATTTTGATAACAAAGTAACTTTTTATTGTATATAAAAATACAAGTTATCTCAGATGAATGAGTAGACATGATGTAGTGAACAATCGCTGAGTGACACGATTGTGCCCCGAACAGACCTGTCAAATAAACAAGGAGACTTCTGCAAAGGAAACACTTGAATCATGATGACCACACCTAATTCCACCTGCATACCTGGCATGTAGCATGTAGATATGTTGACATAAGACATTCAAAACAACATGAGGCTCAAGTGAGAAAACAAAACCACCATCCATTTCAGTGCAAAATAAGTAACACATTTTAAAATATCAGATATCCCAGTCGGAAAGCAGCATCAAAACATTAACACTGAAACATAAGATATGCATACAGAAAACATTCAATTTAGTCTACGTGTGCAGGATTGTTAATCCATGTTGTGTTGTGCAATGGGCTGTGGCACCGTCACAGCTGGCTCAGCATCTGCAAAGTGTGTGTGTGTGTGTGAGAGAGAGAGAGTGAGTGGGTGTGTCATCTCATGTAATGTGTGATGGCTCGTAAGGTATAAAGAAGGGCTGCTTGTAGCCGGGCTTCCATCACTATTAGGTTTGCATGAACCTGAAAAAAAAAATAGGATGTTATTACCTACAGGTTACTAGGTGACACACTTTCAAGTCCTGTCTGTAATGCTTCCCTTCTCTAATGACAATTAAAAAAGGAAGGTAAACGAGGAGACAAGCTGAAATGTCAAATGATTCACTCTTTGAGGAGGTGCCAAAGAGAGAAGACACGGTAAAATGTCATAGTCATTGCGCCGGTCAGGTGGTGTTTGAACACGCTCGTACCTTTTCTGAATGTCTGAAGCGTCTCCAGAAGGCGTGGTAGATGCGTGCCGTGGTCTGCTCAGGGTGACAGGCCATGGTTTTGACAAACACCTTCAGAGAGCGTTCCAATAGCACATTCACGCTGCCATAGTCGTAATCATCGTAGCTGCACGGGTGCGGTGATAAAACGTTAGCGACAGAGCAGAGACAAAAACCTATTTCATAGTTAGTTGATTAGGCAATTTTTAGGTGCGACACTGACCGTATCCCGTACAGACAGTGGATGTAGTTCCACAGAGCTTTCCTCAGAGTGTGAGTGTCCACACCTTCATGCATGGCCATCCTGTTGTAGGTCAAGTTGCTCACAACCTGCAATGGCACCATTTAATCTCATTATAATATGCTCAGTCAATCATTAGTTAACGTATATGCTTTTCTGCAGTCAGAACAGGATGCCAAGGAGTCATTTCATCATCTGGTTCCCGGGACACCCACTTGAACCGGTTTGTGTTTTTCCACAGATTCTACTAAATTTGGTTAGTAAAAAAAATTAATTACACAAAAAATATGGAATTTGGGAACAAATAAACTGAAACTGTAAAAATTAAAACTGATTTCATAGGGCCCTAGTTTAAAAGTTACATCACACACGAAAAACTCACTGGAGTGCATCAACATGTCATGTTATCCACACATCAGTGTTTCAGCTTCTTATCAGATTATTGGTGTTTATTAGTGTACTTCTACTAGGTTAAAGGTGAGGGTACCTGGAATTTTTCATCCAGGAGCTGGCCCATGTCTGGCAGCAGTCTGTTGACCAGAGAGAAGCCGTGGTCCTCCCATGAATAGTCCTGCATACATCAGACATCAAGTCTATGACCCAGCGCAAACAATTAATAGGCAATGTACACTGTAAATAATAATAATACTTATAACAACAATATAAGTTACACTAATATAAGTATAACTTGGGAATGTGTGTCCCAGAAATGCTCCAAACTTACCTGGGCTCTCATGGTGGGCGGTGACTGCTCTCCTCTGGGGGCAAAGTCCTCGTATCTGAACTCTGGATCCTCCACCAGGCGCAGCACCAGGTCAGGCGGTGCTCCTCGCACCACCGCTAAACAAACACGACAAAGAGGAAGTAGTGAGTAAACAAATGTCATCCATGTGAATAACAAGAGTGAGCACTAGATAAACAGGCGTGTTTGTACCTGTCGGTATGCTCTCGCTCCTCTCCCTCTCAAACCGAGTAACCATCTCCTCCTGCGTGCGCTCCTCCTCCTGCTGCTGCTGAAGCTCCACCATCCTCTTCATCAACACCTCCACCTCCATCGCTCCGTCAGCCAACTGGAGAGGATATAAAAAAAATAAAAAATCAGGGCTTGAGGAACGAACTTAGGTTTTGTTTTTCAACACTGTGAATTGAGCCGTGTCTTCTATTGTCACTAAACTGGTGTGACTGGTGAAACAAAACTGGAATCAACCAAATACCTCCTTCTCCTGGTCATGGGGTCATTATTAAATTTAGACCTGTGGTGAAGAACAACTGTTTGACTCACCTCTTGTTTGCCGTTCTCATGAGCGGGGCTGTGAGGGCTACGAGGGAGGTGACTGGGCGATGGAGGTTGGAAGGTATAACCTCCAATGTGGTCGGGTTCCGGGTTTAAGCCGCAGCCCCACACTAAAGAGCAGAGTGAGTGAGCGTGTGCCATCAGGACCACAGCGTGTATGAGTTCAGCCAATGACCAGCGAGGCTCTGCTCCGGGACAAACCAGCTCCTGCGGGGCAGAGGGGAGGTTGTTGGTAGGTAAAGGATGTAAAGGGAATTTCAACAAAAAATACTTCTGAAATAAGTTGCCTACCACAGCTTTCCCTTTTTATCCCGCACCTACATCAGGTTAAGATTTTAACTTGTCCAAAACGAATGACATTGCCATCAGCCTCAGCTGAACTGTGTTTAGTGTCGATTAGCAACTCTTAGCATGCTAACACACTAAACTAAGATGGTCCCCTGATAAACACCCGTCAAGCACCACCACTGTCACTGTGACCATGTTAGCATGCTGATGTTAGCATTTAGCTGTGCACCGCTGTGCCTAAGCACGGCCTCAATAAGCAGATAGCATGGCTGTAGACTCGTACTGTTGTTAAGTTACAACCACCATATACAGAGGAGAATCCATTGAAATTAATGCCTAACAATTTAGTTTACTGCAGTATCACAAAACACAAGGAAAGACTTAAAAATATCACAAAGGTTGTATTTATTAATTGAGCGCTGCCTTAGGAGTAGAAAATATTGCTTTAATAATATATATTATATTCTTCCTGTGTGGTGGAGGTAAACTAGCTTGCTATGGATCACTGGCATGAAGACTTACAGGATTATACAGGTCAGTCAGGTTCTGTAATACAGTGTAGTTAATATTGTGTCCACTCTCTCTTTCTATGCAAGTGCTGTGTGATGCCACTTTATTTGAATGTCCGCATTCTGAGTGTCTTTATCCACAAAATTCCCACCAAGGAACAAATGTACACTACTTTCTGCGTAAACACCACAGTGCAATGCATCACATTTTAAAGAAGCAAAACTACACCTGTCACTGATGCTGCAAAATGATGATTCATAAGTGTCCAAAATATGAATGTACTACTCGTAAAAGAACTATTGAGTGTTTAGTGAGGGAATCATTTGATTACATCATTTTACTAGGACAGACTATGAGCAAAAGAGAACGGGAGAGTGTGTAGGTGTGGTGTCTGACCTGGATGTGCTGCTGTGTGATGAGCCAGGGTCTGTGTGCCAGCAGCCTGTTGAGTGTTTGCAGGCTGCGGAGTTTGGTGGGAGCGTGCTCGAGGCCGCTCAGCCAGCTTTCCTCCCCTCCAGCCTCTAGGAAGCCCGCGCTGTGTTGCTGCACCAGGTACGTACAGTGGTGTCGAGCCGCAGCCTGTGAGACATCGGGAAAAGAGGAGCGAACCAACATGACTCCCAGTCCATTAAAATTAAAGTTCAATCATTGGTCTGTGTGACAAATACATAATGCATAAGATATACATAAAGGGCTTGGAGGTTAAGGCCACACAACGGAACTCCTCCACCTGAAGATCATTCTGAGTCTAATGACTGGCATTTCTGATGTAAGAGGGCAGCTAATGTGATGTGTATATGAGCGATGAGAGTCATTAAATGTTTATAGAGAGGATTACAGTGTTTGGCTGAGCAGAGTGGCTCGCTATGATACAGTAGTTGGATAACCCTCAAGAAGACAATGACCTGCCAAGTCTATTTTGCATCGGTGCTGTTCCTGCTTGGAACAAGATCATTCAATTTTTCCTGATTTTTAGGTTCCTACAACCTAAAACGTTTCCGTCATTAGAGCACAACTTTTAATATATATCAGGTGTGTCTCAAATCCACCCCTTGTTCAGTTAGTAATCAGTCAGCATTCAGAGAGCTGGATTTCAGCCATAGCTGTACAAACTATTACCCAACTAAACTAACTAACAAACAAAAGGTGCATTTGTTTGTCAGGTGACCCTTTTCACAGCTGCATGACATGGACATGAAGCAACCTTTTTGCAGCTGCAGCACACAAAATGAATAGGAAGTTTGATTGGAAGGGTCCAGTGCTGACATTATTGTTCATTACAGCTGAACTGACTGGGGCTGTAAACACTGTTGGCTCCAGTAGAAACAGCTTTTACAGAAATAACTGTTTAACTGCAATATCTGGTTTTGTCCAACTACCTGCGGAGGCAGGAATAATGGTTTCGCCATGTAGACAAAAATCATTAGATTTGCGTGTATAAAAGGAAAGAAATCACAAAAACACTTTGGCCCTAAACTCCTTCACCAAGAGAGGACTTAATAGCTGTAGAGTCTGCCATTATTTTTAATATAAAAGCTGTTAGTCATGCAATATCAAGCTAAAACTTTAAAAGGATGCACCCACTGTATCTGTAGCCTTTCACAAACCAATTACAGGCTTTAGAGCGTTTATAGCTGCTGTTATTGCTGCCTCATTTGACACAACAGCACATAATATAGATGCAAATAATCACAAGACAAACACATGTTCACTACCACTTTAACACTTCATTTATGAATTAGATCAGAAAGTAATAACTGTTTTGACATTATGATTTAACCTGCAGTGTCACTCCTTGCGGCATTAAGCTCTGCACACCATGATGGAAAAGCTAAACAACAACAATCATCTATTTATAGCAAAAGGATAGGATTTATATGTATGCATCTAGTCCAATAATGGTTGATTGTACATGTACAGATCTACAGAATACACAGCGAATCAAATGGTTCACTATTAATGAACACTGCTTAACATGTTGTTCTTACATCTGTCATGATCTGGGAAATATACTGAAATATTAAGAGACTAGCAATAACTTTGAAGAGCAAATACACCAATCAATGCAACAATATCACATTAGAAACTGCATGTTTTTTTTTCCCTTTTGTCAACAGCAATTTGTGGATCTTCATTTGAACTGCTCTTTGATTGTATCTGTTTAAGATATAGTCAACGTTCTACTGTTGCTGCAGCCACTGGCCTTTAAAAATCATATATTGTGGTTTTCCTACCATAATAGCAATGTAGTGTCTCCAGTGACGGGGCAGGGGGCCGTCCAGCTCCAATAGAGCATGCTGGGTCCTCAGGAAGCAGCTGAGGTAGGCAGGGTGCAGCGCCATCACCATGGTGACATGGTCCACGCGACCCAACGAAAGAAAAGATTCGATAAGGATGTCCTGGTCCGGTCCTTCTTTCAACATCTGAGGAGGAACAGCAAAATAAAAACACGTGTTCAAAACTGACAACAGATTCCACAGGTTATATTTTTACTACTAAACGCTTGAGGACAGACTGCCAAGGATTCGCTTAAAAATCTTTCGCTTATGGCCGGAAATAAGCAGCCTTGAAGGGCTGACACAACACTCCCACTTTCTCCACTGGAAAGCTGGGAATGAGTCACATGTTATGCAAACAGCATTTTCAGCCATCAGCTTTGGCAACACATGTCTGGTGTTGCATCTCTTGATGACATGGACATGAAGCAACAGGCACTGCAGTATTGCAGCAGAATAGTTCGCTACACTGCTTATACTAGCACTGAATTAGGGATTTGCTAACAACCTTCACAAGTACATGTATTTATTTTTCCATGGAAGGAGATTTATAGTAACAGCTGGCACAAACACATATGCACAGATTTGACTGTTTATCATGACGCCAGCCTGCAAAGAGCCAAGCAGAATCTCAGGTTAAGATAGGGAGGCCAGCTGTGTGCCGTGCTGAAATCAACACATCTCCAATATGAGCAGTTTCATCAATAAACATTATATGGCAACAAAGAAAAACTGGTGACCAAAATTAAGCACTGCCACATGCAATTTACTATTGGAAAGAAATTTCACACTCTCGCAACACTTTACAAACCTGCATTTAGAAGACAATAACAATTGTCTTCCAAATGCAGGAAATCTCATCTAATGGTTAATATGTTTAATAATGGAGCCCGTTTAATGTTTGTGAATTAATTCTTTAAAACTTTTAAAAACAAGCTATACACACCTCTTTTGAATGCATAAAGGCACTTGGACCTGAGGCCAGAGCCCGTGGTACTTCAACTCCTTGATCCTAGAGGTAAGAAGAAAACACAGAAAGTTAATTATACAGTAAAATAACAATAATTCTGACAATTATCTCATTTAATCGTTTGATCTATTTAATGTCAGAAAGTTGTAAAAAAAAAAAATGCTGATTGTCATTTCCAGAAGCAACAGGATGTCACTGACAGTCCAAAACTTAAAGGACATTGGAGGTTATTATCACATTAAACAAAGAAAATTCTCACAACAGAGAAGCTGGAACTATGGAGTGTTGATCAACATATTGATTAAATCTGCTACTTGTTTCAGCTTTACATTGAAATGTCTAAAATATGTTTATAGATTAATTCCTATTAGTTTTTAAAGGCTTTGCACAAACAACTAAAGGGTGAGATTCCTCTTAAAAACATCAGAATATACATATGCACTAGATTTGAAGATAAATGAGGAAATCTGCTGACAGCTTCAACCTCGTTGGACTTACTTGACTGTAGCAGCTGTAGTGTAACTGGAGAGACAAATTAGGGAACTTGCGGCCCATAAAATCTGTAACCAAACTCACCGACGTCATTGGTACACAGGCAGCAGAATAACGCGCCTTCAAAAGAGGCGAGAGCCAAAGTGAATCTGCGCCACCCGACTTGCTTTTTTTATTTCTAGAAGCTACAGCGGGCTATGAAAAGACTCGGGGGTGTGTCTACTGTGTTTTTCAGGGCACCGGGAGGGGGCGTGTCCGGCCTGCTTGTTTGTGCCTGCTCACACCGCATCAGGGTCTTGCATCACCTCCCACAGTTCAACGTCTGATGAAATATCCAGCAATCTGATAGAAAATGGTAATCAGCTGATAACTATGGCTGATCAATTTGCAAGATCATCATGGCTATTAATCATTCATTCACCCAATCTTGGAATTGCATAAGAAGCAAAAGCAAAGGTCCTTTAAAATATTTATTTAAGATATTTCGTGTTGGAAAATAGTGCCCCACTGTCTTTGAATTGAGTGTTTCTGTGCTGCTGCGGGTCTACAGCCATTACGAAGAAGAAAGGACTCAACATTACCTGTGCGGCTCGCAGCAGCTCGGTTGCTCTCCCCCGCACCTCCTGCAGCGGACACGATCGGGACAGCCGAAGCAGATGAAGGAGTGTTTGTTTACTCAGCCGTGCCGGTCCGGTCCGGTCCAGTCCCAAACACAGCAGAACCCCTTGACTCAGCTCGTCTAGAGCAGCCGCTCGCTCGTCCTCGTCCCTGCTGCAAAGCCGTGCTAAGCTTTTGACAGTCGGGCCAACATCGGGCTCTGACTCGGACTGGTGGCGACATGAGCGGCCAGGGTCAGACGCTCGTCCCGGTGTGTTTTCCCCATTAGCCTGACAGGTGGAGCCTGTCACGGGATTACTGGCCATCTCTCGTGTTGGTCCCGAAGCACCTGGGTCACCTGACGTTCCTGCTAGCTAACGTTAGCTTGATCCAAATCTACCAGGTGTCCGTCGCCTGTCTCCGTTCACTGCGCAATCATCACCCACAAATCATTAACGCCGGAGGACCGCCTTCAAAGCTCTCTCACTACCCGGCTACCTGAGCGCAAAGCCAGTCTGCCCATTAGCTCGCTACGCTAGCCTAGCAATCAGATGCTGTAAACTTGTTTCAACAGCGGGTCTGACGACGATTCAATGGTTAAAAAAACACACACTGTGAGCCAGTGGTCTGTGTTTGGACACCCAGAATAAAGTACACTCTATTTTAAAGTTTAAAATGTTTTCATAAGGCATCTAAATGTTATTTTCTTTACAGACTTCAGTCGCTGGTTTCGTTCAGCTGTTGTTTTTTTTCCTCCTGTGCGCACGAAACTTTTCACTAATGAGCTGCGGGTGCACTATGGGTGCACTTGTGCCGCGTTCCAGACTGCTCGGAATTGGGAAATGTTGAAATATCCAACTTCTGACCTCAAAGCCTTTAAGGTGCATGGTGGTGCATGACGCCAAATCTAAACAATAAACATGGCTGACCGTGACAAACTGATGTTTCTTTAGTTTATGCACAGTTAAATCCTCAGCAGTGCACTTGGTGTTAATTTAAAGGATGGCCATTTTATTAAAAACAAGTGCGTTAACTGTGTATCCTTCTAGCTACATCAGTTGGTAATCCTCTAAAGTCAGCAAAAGTTGTAGGCTATATTTCCAAATGTTTTCACATTTCTGGGCAAACATTTTCTTGAATAACGTTTGGGAAGAGAAGATGACTTTCAGAGAGTGTTTCCTGTAACCGGCTACCCAATAACATTGACAAAATATTTCTATATCAATTTACATGCAGAACAAGTTTTACTATTTGATACTAGTATGTATTATTTTAAATGAATACTTTACCTTTCAGATTATGTTCAACCATTTACAATGTGTGCTTCCATGGGAGCTGCCATTGTTGTGTGACGTCATTCAGCTGCTACTCGTGAGGTCGGGGTACATATTTTTTATCCGAGTTCACAAGTAGGAAATCCGACTTCAAATGGCGTTCCATAGTACTTTTTATATTTGGAGGTCGGAAATTTCCCGATTCCGAGTTGCCTGGAACGCAACATAACTCCTCAATTCTAAACACTACCATTTCACCTGTAGCATTGTGCTGGTTTCGCTTATATCCTGTGTTGCCGATTTACTGGTTGTATTTCTTTTTAAAATCAGTTATGAACTTCTGCATTTAATTGTATGTTACCACGTTATGCTTATTGAACATTGGTAAATAATAAAATATAAAAACTGTTGCACATATATACTTTAAAGGTACAGTTTAGATGACCAAGTATTTACTTTTATTGCCCTTTAAACTATTTATTTATTAATCACTTAATTATGTATCCTGTACAATATCAACACTGATGGTGAATGCCCATCATTCTTACTAGTGTCTAAGGCAATGCCTTAAACTTGTCCTGCCATTCGTTTCACAATATGAAACCACAAAAGGCAGAAAATGTAGCGTCCATAATGCTGTAAACAGCAGATATGTGTTGTTACAACAAATCAAGATCAGGGGCTATGATTAATTTTGTGTCACGATGATTGAATGATTAGTTGATTTCCACACTAAATTACTTCGATTGCAGCACTCAGGAGTTAACGTTTTCTTGACAGGTATCCCACAAATCCACAATAAAGTATGGATCCAACTAATCATTGCCATCTGGGACAAATTTCAGTACTTCAAAGACTTCAGGTGGAATTAAAAGTGCAGAAATCTTTGCCACTGAAGTGAAACTGTTCACCGTTTCACCTATCTTGAACACCTTGAACTTGAACACCTATCAAGTCCTTGTGGTCCTTGCAGCCCACATTTTGGAGCCGAAGACCAAAGGAACATTCTGTGTACTTTTATACTTACTTTTATTTATTTAACAACTAAAACTCTGTAAAATAATTGTTTTGTTTCTGTGTGTGCATTTGTGTCTGTGATGGTAATTTTGAATACAATAGTTTCACAGTTTATATGTACTTCCTGAATGACCTTTATTTAGGAAAATTAAAAAAAACATCAATGATGTACCCATTATCAGACATATCTTATATTAATTTTTCCTGTGTGTGTGTGTGTGTGTGTATTCACACCATATATAATATGTGTGTGGGAGTATGAGAAGAAAGCTGAAGCCTTCAGATATAAGAGGACAGAGAGGGAAAGATGATAGTGACAGACATAAACAAAGAAGTGAGGGTGATGTGCTGATCCGTTTGACATGACAAGACACAGTATCTATGCCGTGAGGGGAAATTCAACACTGTGGCAGCAACAAAGAAAAACCCTTCAGTGTACCGTTTCCCTATGAGGGAAGACTTTTATTAACAAACGCACAGACTGGCTATGGGAAGATGACCTTCAGAGCGCGCGCGCGCACACACACACACACACACACACACACACACACACAAAGGTGTGGTCCCCATGGCAACTGGCACTTCGTGTCCCAGGAGACCCAAGGAAAGAAGAGGTAAGACCAAGAGAGGATGGGGCAGAGGTGGTTGGGGAGAGCTCAGGATACAAGCAGAGGTCAGGGTTCACACACACACACACACAGCAGTTCCTCATCAGCATTTTACAGGAAGTAAAAATTATATGTGTGTGTGTTTCTGTGTGTACGTGGGTGGGTGTGCAGATGTATCGGGAAGAGGGGTGTGTGAGTCCTCAGACGATTTTGTTCTCCAGCAAGGCGATCCTCTTCGACATACTCTCTAGTGAGATTTTGTCAAGAACAACAACAATGCAATGCATAATATGACAGAGACATTAACACCCCCCCTCCCAACATCATATTCTCACACCATTTCACTCGTTGCAAAGGATATATTTTTTTGTTAGTGCCTGTAGGGCATCTTCTACTTTCTTCTGGAACTTTACGAGGGAATTGCACTGGCAAGGGTCCTCATCTGTGGGAACAGAAATCACAAGTTCAATATATAGTATGTATAGTGAAATAATAATATAAGTAAGTATTTTAATGTCTGTATTTAATCATCATGTGTGACCTTTACAGATGTTAATCTGCAGCTTCTTGGCGATCTGGGTCATAGTCTTGAAGTCAGCAGTGTAGAAGTAGTGCTCTGCAGTCGGCTCAGAGGCAATCTCCTTCAGCTCATCCTCCACTGCGTTGCCCACTCCAACAGCATACATCTTGAAACCTGTAACATAATCACACACAGGTTTCCCTCATCACACTAATAAAAGTAGATTTTGTACTTTTACTCCATCCACGCATTAAGGAGTAATCTATCCTCTCCCTCTCACCTTGCTCCTTGCACTTCTTGGCGGCATCTCCAATGTAGTCCTGGCTGCGTCCGTCGGTGAAGACAATGCCCACCTTGGGGACTCCAGGCCGGGTGCCCTGACCGGGGGCAAAGCTATTCTCTGCCAGAAAGCGGAGGGCCTGGCCTGTCATGGTTCCCCTCTCCATGTAGTCCATCTTCTTCACAGCATCCTTCAGGTCTTTCTTGTTGTTGTAGCGGCCCAGGGGGAACTCCTGCAGGAGGGAGATGGAAAACGTGATGTTGATACGGAAGAGAAGGAAACTGATTATTAGGAGACACTAAATGCCAAATGAAGACACGTACCTGTCTAACTGAGCTGGAGTACTGCACTAGTCCAACATGAGCCTTGGTTTCAGAAATATCCAGTTTATCGATGATCTGGTTGATCCACTTCTTGACTAGCTCAAAGTTCTCAGGACGGACACTCTTAGATCCATCGATCAGGAACACCACATCTGTCGCCGAGTTGCTGCAAGCTGGTGATGTCAGACACAGAACGGGGCATATTACTTTGGGAGCACAGTGACCGTGCTTGGACGAATACCTTCATTCCCACACACTCACCGCTGCAGCTGCGACCATCGTCCTTGAGGGTAAAACCATCTTTGCAGGCACACTTGTATGATCCGGGGCTGCTGATGCATACCTGCTCACAGTCATGATCCCCAGTGGCACACAGGTCCGACACTGTGTGTGTGCGTGCATGCAGTACACACACACACACAGTAGAATATATGTTGAGGCACATACACACACACAGGGGGGGAGGGGGGTGGTCGGGGTTAGGAGGAGAGAATGAAACTATGTCAGTTTGAAAATGGGAAACTCTAGCATTGATTTTTAATGATCCACTGCGACCTGCAGTTGACCTGAACAATTTATACTTTGAGTGGATGATGCATGAATCCAGTGGATCCTTAAAACAAACAGGTGGAAAAGATTGGAGCAGCCTCAAATAAAGAAGATCCGTTGGTGTGTTTCTAAACGTGAGGCACAGGCTCGTCCAATAACAATCCAACACTGCGGTCATGCAGCTCTGCCCTTGGATGAAAACATCTGCAGCGAGACTGGCTGCTGCAAAGTGAGTGGCAGACAGCAGCCAAAACTGCCGCAGACAGGGAGAGCTAAAGGGCATCACTAATTGGACGTTTAATGATTGTCACTAATGGATCGGTAATTACAGAGAAATCAGTCTCGCCTCTCGGTTATGTGAGAGTTGACTGAAGAACAGGAGTGAATTTCGTTCCAAAAGGTTGTTCCTGCCCTAATGCCCTCTTGCACTGGGGATATTTAATGAGATTAATGGTTGAATGATTATACTGTAGTCGTGTTGAGGCAGAGTGGAGGACAAAAGGGAGAGAACAATACATTGGAATGAAAAGATGACAGTCCTGACACCTTACCCTCAGTATAGGGGGGCCAGCAGACAGCTCTCTCCCCAGGCATGGTGGATAATGATGATGACCCACACAGTGACCGTAATTCTTTGCAGCCATCTTTTTCATTTTCCATCACTAAGGACTGATCCCTGTTTTCTCTGTCCCCCCTAACGTTAAACAATAATCATCTTTCCTTCTTCTTCTCCCACTTCCTCTTCTCTCGACCTCCTCCCATCTTACCACAGAAGGCCTCCTGGAACTTCTTGGTGAGCTTCTCGATGACGCTGTAGCTCTCCACGTAGTCCACATGGTCATCCAGAGGATCACTGGCCATCTGCTTCAGGGTGCTCATGTCAACGCGTCCCACGCCGATGGCAAAAATCTCAATACCAGCATCCCTCGCACGCTGAGCCACATCCTTCACGTTGTCCTGGGGACGCCCGTCTGTCACAATAATGGCAACCTTTGAAGGAAGAGGAGCAAAATTAGATAAAAAATGATGATCATAATTATGTAACATGTTGAATTCCGTGGGTGAATGCATGTAAATATGTGTCTGACCTTGTTGATATCAGGAGATTTGACACGAGCGCCCTCGCTCTCACTGAAGGCCACATTCAGGGCAAACTGGATGGAAAGACCGGTCATTGTTCCAGTGGACAGCGGCTCGATCTTGGTCACAGCCTTAATCAGTCCGGCTTTGGTGCGGTGTGTCTTCAGAGACACCTACAGTTGCATAATTGCAAGGTCAGTAATGTTAATACTTCGACAAGTAAATGAAAACTTTGCTCGGTGCTGATGAAGGCTAGCTACGCCCCATACCTCATTCTTGACATGGCTAGCATAATTTACAACTCCCACGCGGGTGGCGTTGGGTCCAACATCCAGCCCCTCGATGACCTTGGCCAGGAAGACCTTGACCTGCTCAAACTCTGAAGGGCGAACGCTCCGACTGCTGTCAATGATGAACACAATGTCTGTGGGACGAGTTTTGCACAAACCTGCCGCTACACATAAGGAGACAGAAAGGAGATTATTATGTATTCATATCCTAATAGTATTAATAACAGCTGTACATCCTCAAAATTATCCGGAAATGTAGATGGATTAAGAATATAGGTTGATGAAAAAGGGAAAAAGGGGGTGGATGGATGGGAGGAGCATGGGCCGAACGGACGTATTGAGTGGAAATGGGAGGGTATAGGGGATGAAGGCTGGTGAGAAAGTGTGAAAAACAGGATGCAGGGAGGTGTGGAGAGAGGCGAGGTGGAGGAGAGATGGAGAAATGCTTGGCCAGTAAAAACAATGAAGGGCAGAGAAAGATCAAATGAGAAGTAATCTGCTTTAAATATATTAAACTTATTTTTAAAGAGTACCTCTTAGATTATAATATTAATAAATTATGACAACTGAGCAAGTTGACTATGAGATCAGAAAAAGTTGCCCTGAAGGTAAGATCTTTTTTTGTCAAAATTATTATTGATGCAAACATTTTTGCTTCAACTGTTCAGCTGAAAACACCCGTTGGAGCTACCTCATGAAAGACAGAAAACTGTGATAGTGCCTGGTAATAATACTACAGCAAGACTGTTTACAGCAGGGAGGATGTGTTGAATTTTCAGTGGGGGTCCAGGCACTTGTGTAAATTAACTGTCACTAAAACTTCCAGTGTCTGTTTAACATCACTGATCTCCCTTCTCACCCTTCACCTCTCTCCCTCCCTACAGTTTTTCCTCCTACCAATTTCTCCACCTCTACTCCATTACACGCACACACACACACATACGTCACTTTTGGGGACATTAAATAGACCTACATTTATTATATGGAGAATTACCCCAACCACTGAAAATTATCTTTTTCCTTATTGGGGACATGACCTTTATTCTCAATCAACTAGTCTTTAGTCTGAAATGTGTCCCCGATGGTAGCATAAGTCAGACACATAAACTCACACAGTGTACCACCTGCCACACACCCTCCTGAAACAAAACAAACAAAAAACACTGCTGTTTAACAGTTGCTGACTAATTACTCCAAATCTTCTAATCAATAAATTCCCAAAATACAAAGACACAAAAGACTATACCACATGCAACTAGTTCACACACATCATGCCACCATGGATATCAGGAAAAGACTGACCCCAGACCTCAGGGTTAACCATGACAAGACTTAAAGTTATGTCCTAATATAATAATATTTTGAGGATAAGGAGTGAAAAACCTTTGTTAGATCAGTATCAGGTATCACACCATCAGAGAGTCCTTGTCTGGCATTATAGGATCGGCTTTAGGGGTTAAAGGTCATCATTCTTACCCATGGCGGCGGCTGTGCGGAGGTCCACGGTGGCATGAGCTCCTATGAAGCAGAGGAGCAGCAGGAACAGTGGCGGGGTGAGCGTCATGGTGACAACGACAGAAGGGTGACGAGTAAATGCGGAGGTCTGAGCGCGTCCGCAGACGGTCCTAGAGTGAGAAGCCAGAAAGCAGACAGAGCAGGGCGAAGGGAGTTCCAGGCGAGGGCAACGGCCACAAAGTGAGACTGAGTGACTCTGAGCTGCAGGTTATCAATGCAAGTGCTTCACACACTCAGCCCACAGACAGCCCCCCATACAGCTGCAGTGTGTGTGTGTATGTGTGTGTGTGGGGAAGTGAGGGAAATACCTGCCCTGGGAGGACCTAAAATGGTGGGCAGGGAAAGACAAACACACCTTGATATGGCTAGGATGGCTAGATATTTGTGTGTATGTGTGTGTGTGTGTGTGTGTGAGTGTGAGAGAGAGAGAGTAGTAGAATTGTGTTGTGTGAATGCGCATGAGTACCTGAGTGTGTACATTATGTGTGCGTCTGGCTGGGGGTACAGGAGCGGCTGGGGTTTGGTGCAAAATGCGCGCCAACGCAGCCGGCCCAAGTTGGATTTGACCGAAGCTCAAATAAACACCAACATGAATTCCTCTTTTCTCCCCGTGTTCCCTCATATAGCAAACGCACATTTATGGTGCGGAAGTGAAGGAGAGCCACCTTACACAGCCTACAGTGTTCCCACTGCTCCACACGTTGGGATGTGTGTGTGTGTGCAATTTTTCCATAAGCATGCATTTCTGTTTAAGTATATAAGCCAATTCCTGGATTCTTAAGTTCAGCTCAGTTCAGTGCTCCTGAATTATATGTAATATTTTGTGTTTCTCTGTCACTTTTTTTTGTTTTCTCTACCATCCTTCCTACTTTGCATTTTTGTAGTTGTCAGACTTGTCTTAAATATGTTTTTAAGGTCAAATCTATCACAAAATAGAGAGCAAAAACATACAAATAGAAGGTGAAGATTCCCAGATTGTAACCAGATCAAAAAGAGAAACCCATTTCCTCCTTTTACTCTGACTCTTCTTCCTGCCTATTTCTCCATTACGCTCCTCTCCACTGTCAGGTAGGCAGCGGGCCCCAGTGGAGTAAACACAGTAGGAAAACACACTTTCATCAACGCACTCACATACACATCTTTAATCTCTCTATGGAGTCCGCATACACATTAAACAGAGACCCCTCTTTTCCCCTCTCAACAACTCGCTCCACCCGACCCAACCCTGCATTCCTCTACACCTCCCCTTCATCCTCCTCCACACACGACCTGAACAAGCCGCGATTCAGGGGGTAGACTGGGAGGGGAAGAGGAGCCGGGGCTCAGGCTGTACAGTAACTAACCAGACAGATTTCTACTGAACTGAACAAGCTGTAAAATCAACAGAGTGTGTGTGTGTGTGTGTGTGTAATGGTGGTGATGGATTGGACATGAAACATTCGAGATGTTATTCCTGGACATCGTGTCATCTCTGGGATCGGGCTATTTGGCAGAGAAGACAGACACACACATACACACATTCGTGCAAACATATACAGTACATTCACAGACACACACGCAGGTTATGTAACCCTGTCTGCTTAGCAAGCAGGACAAACACAAACATAAGCAGGTAGCTGGATAAGCTTTACCTGCATCCATCAGCATTTGTGAGCTATTTCACAACGCCAGGAAATCATTTTTGATGCTGTGTTTACACACGATTACAGTTACAAAGCAATGGTGGACTGTTGAGATGTGGGAGTTACACTGTGTGTATTTAACATGTTATTGCAGTTTTAGGAGGTCAGTTCCAATAAAATCTATATATATTATTTATATTTACTTTACACCTTCAAAGTAGGGCTTTTATTTTTCAGTTGATCATTTAGTCTAGAAAATGTTCAATGAGACATCTTCAAATGTCTTTTTTTGTCCGACTAAACAGTCCAAAACCCAAAAATATTTATTTTACAATAATGTAAAACTGAGAAAATCAGCACAGTCTCTGAATGTGTGGCATTTTTTGACTTTTAATGACTCTGATGATTTCTCTATAGCCCGAAAACATCAGAAAACTAATAATATTAATAATAATAAATAGTGATTTAAGTCCATTTTCAAGCAAAATATTACTAGTTCCTGCTTCTTAAATGTGAATTTTAACTGTTTTTCTATATTACCTTAATGATAGTAAACGGGATGCTTTTGGGTTAAGAAAACAAGCCATTTAAAGACGTCACTATGAGCTCTGGGAGGAATTTTTGTAACTTTTTTCTGACATTTTACAGACTACAGATTTATTGACAAAATAAAAAATATTAATAATATTAATAGCATATTAACCAATAATGGAAAAAAAGGCTTTAATTGCAGCCCTAGATTCAACTATCAAAATTGTTGTCAATTAATGTCATCATTTTCAGCACTAATCCAATGGTTTCCTCATACTCTGGACCACTCAGTTGAGTGGTCAGTGTTGCAAATTTAACCCAAGAGTTATTTTCTATCTCTTTACTCCTTTTCCATTTCCTTTCCAGTAGCAACATAGAAATCTAATATAAAGACATGGCATATTTGCTTTTTTACTGAAAAAGGAAATGTTCCTGTAAGTTGTCTTTCACAGCCAAGCCACCTCAGGGGGCTCAATTTAGAGAATATTCATTACAATAGTTCTGCCAGACCCATAGAGTAAATGAAACAAGTCTAAAAAAAACAAATTCCTCCATCTCGGCCACACTGCATACCATTAGGCATTTTTATACAAGGCCACAGTCAAATAACGGCTCTTCCAGTGAATGTTTACAATCAACATGGTTAGGTGAGATATTTTATCGCTGTCAAATCTGGACCCTCTACTGTTTGTCTTCATTTTTACACATTTAAATAAACAAATCTATTCACTCTATCCGATAAGTTGTTTATCTCCCCAGCCACTCTCCCTCATATTCCCTGTTTTTCCAAAGCCAACAAGTCTATTTGTCGTATCTATTCAAAACAAACCAAAAATCAACACCCTCATGGCATCTGAACCAGAGAAGTAAACAACTGGAGGATCTCCAAACCGTGTTTCAGCTTTGTTCCACAACAAACATTATTATTTTCAATCAGTTATATCAATAAACTGTATCCAGTAATATCAATAAACTCCATTACTTGACCGTATCTAGCAAGGTTTTCTTTTACTTTTTTCTGTCAGCGTGCGTTTGTGCATGCACACAGTCACAGGGTTTGGGAAGACTGCAAGGATTTCGTGTTTGACCACATCCATAAATATTGAAACAAGTTCCCTTTCTTCAAATCTCAGAATACTGAGTAAATATTGACGCGGTGAACTGAAGCATCCCATACCTCTACTTACACTCTCACGTATGCACATACATGAAAACACACCACACACACACATATGCTTATAGAGACACACACACACACTGGTGCTCTCTGAGCACTCTCTGTTCACACCAGGGAAGTCCTGGAAAAATTAATTGCAAAGCTAAACCGACATGAAGCCCTCCTCAGTCACACATGCGAGCTCACTGACACATGAATATAAAGAAATGTGACACGTGGACTTCACCAAGAAGCAGATACACAAAGTTACTGACTTCACCTACACACAAACAAAAACTCAAATCCAGAGTAAAAACTTCACCACTGAATAGAGCACTCACACTAAGGGTTTCATTCCTGAAATGAATGTGTTGTGTGTTTCTTTATGCAAGAGAGTTTGAAAAATTTCTGTACTGCAAAAGAAGTTTTTATGTGTGTGTGTATGTGTGTGTTTATGCTGCACTTCTCCTGCCAACAGAAACAGCTCAGTAGCCAGTGAGCAGGAAGAGAGGGGTTCATTAAAAACCCAAATACAGCAGTTACATAACCAACAGTTCTGTTCATCCCAGAACCCCCGGTGCTACGAACACACTCCTCCCTCATTCCTCATCTTCTTCTCCCTCCCACGTCTGGCAGAATGCTGGCAGAGCCCACCCATCATCCTCTTCTCCTCCCATAGCAACAGCTCATCTCAGCTCTCCTCCCTTGTTCCCAGACCAACACACTGCCTCACTCCCCCCCCCCCACCCTCCTCCTTTATCTGCTCCCCTGGTCCCTGCCACCTCCTCCTCACTCTCATCAAACAGTTCCTTCTCTTATTCCCACATCATCATCCAAGCTTCACTTCAAACTTTACATACAGCAGGACTACGAACCAGGAATATTAACTACAGTTAAAACAAGAAACTTTTTTTTTGAAAATGACACGCCGGTCCCAAACGTCTTTTCTATTCTCTCTCTGCTCTTTCAGTTTCATACAGGGATCTGGTTTCCACAAGCCCTTACAACTGACTTGCATACTAAGAATAAACAGAGCAGATAGTGCAGTAAGTGTGTGAACACAGCAGATGGCAACACAGATTAAGGATTTGGGCGGTATCAGTGATTGTCTGGGATACCTCTACCCTACAAACGCCTCTGTCCTTTTTCTTCTCCAGTGGATTAGCGATTGTCACATATCCCCCCTGATGGAGGATTGTCTGAGAAACAACATGCGGTTAAATAAATCCCAGCATGCGGTCTTCTCACATGAAGGAACAGCGCCCCCTTGTGGCCCGCAGACAGACCTGAAATAAACCATATAAACAGCACATTTCATTTAAATCAGAAGTACCCAAACCCTGGGCCATGGACTGTTACCTGGAGTATTTACCTGGGGTAAACCATACGATCAAGCTAACAAAGCTGAATAATAGTTACTGTAACTTTGAAGGTTATTATAGTCAATACTTGAATTGCCCTTGGGATTAATAAAGTATATCGATCGACCCATCTGTGAGGTCATTATCCTGAACTTGGCAAAGCCTGTATGTGCTGCATTTCTCTAATCACTTATCTACAGATGATCATAGGCACAAAGTAACCGGTCGGTCACCACCACCATTTTTTAGTGTTACAGAATACATGAACCTCTGTGTGAGGCCACAGCCTCACTGTTCTGGAGAGGTCTATGTGTATTTATTTATTTTTTGGAGGGGGGGGGGTACCAAATAAAGTAGTTTTTGGGTAACATTTTACTTAAAGCATTTATAGGTTGTATCAAAACATTTAAGAATAACAAAGTATAATGTAGATGGATGCAGATATAAGGACATTTATGTGCTGTATCAAAATATTTGTCAGCTATAACTTAGCCTACTATGTTGTCATTCATTATATATTATACAGCAGCTTGGAAGTGTTATTGCTGTTCTCAAACAAATTAATAAACACTCATATCAAAAATATGTCAGAAAGCAACAGAGCAATGGACCATTTATTGCAGCCAAGCTAAATGCAGCCCAACCGAGTCTAACATACATCTGCTAATATGTCTACTGAGAAAATTCTAAAATAGTAATACACATGGAAAATACAGAAACACTCACACTTAAACAGGATATATTTACACTGATACGTCAAACACACGCACTCTCTCACATGAACAAGCATATAGTCAAAAATGTATGGGGGAGAAGTCGCAGTGGAAGTGGCTGTGAATCTCTCGAGGGCTGTCATACTCTATCTTAACACAAGGGGGCACTGGAGGGCTTTCTGGAGAAGCAGGGCTGACTTGAGAAGGCAGCAGAGACATAGCCTTGGTTGGAGTACTCTCCGCTCTGAGGCAAGAGGGACGCAGAGAAGAAACAGGAGGAAGGACAGTGGTGCTGCTGCTGCTGCTGGTGTGTGTATGGGTGTGTGACGTGCACTGGGAGTTTGCATGCGAGGGCCCGTGGTCCCCCCGGGTGAAGAATGAAGGGGTAGGCACGGTGGTGGTAGAGGAGGGCTGCTGGTGATCTCGAGCACCTCCCATGCTGGTGGGGTAAGTTGGAGGGCACTGAGCACGCTGGTGGATGGTTGGTTGAGTGTACATGCTACCCCATGGGTACGACTGGTATGCTGTGATCCCACCTGCATGTGAACACACAGATTCAAACAGATTTTTTGGAGGCTTTACTGGAGGTAACTTTGCTCAGGTTCAGGATCAGGACCACACCTCACGGCTTCCTGTCAAATGTCCTCTTGATAGGGGTATTTTTGTGGCTCCATAATAAATCAAGTAATATCTCATCCCAGTGACTCACCATGATGACCGGCCGACTGCAGCAGGATCTGTCCTGCACTCTGGGACTGGAAGTAGTTGGGGCCTCCAGTAGAGTAGGTCACCATCCCAGTGGAGTTTCCTCCAGGGCCAAAGGTCAGGTAGGAAGTAGGGTTGGAATCTGGAGGGTTAGGGGTGAGGTAGGGGGAGGGGGTGAGGTAGGCCATGCGGGGCAGAGGTGCTTGAGGCTGGTGCTGCGGCTGGCCGGTTGGGTAGGTCTGGAGCTGGTAGGAGAGAGCGTTGTTCTGCTGGCTTGAGGTCAGATAGTCAAGCTTCTCCCCAAAGTCAAACAGAGAACTGAGGATTATACAAAGAAGAATTTAGTCACTCACACACACCCATAAAAATAGTGTGTTACTACAAAGATACCTCTTTGGTCATGAACTGCTCTGATACTACCATCTCTCTCTGATACAGTGTCTTTTCATTGGCCTGTTCAAAAACTAGAGGGCAAGGAGATATACAAGTGGGTGTTCTGTGAAAGCTGAAAGACTTATCAAAGCAGTGAAAGGATTGTTAAAAAACAATATCTCTAGCCGCAATAGGGGGGCTGACAAAGACTTTTAGAACCGTTGATATATACAATGATTATTTTGTAAAATCACTCACATGAGCTAGCTGAGTTGTCATCACAGCATACTCTTAAAGGGTCGGTTCACCTAAATTACAACAAGACTTAGGGGCATTCATGCACAACCTGGGACAGTGATATTCACCGTAATTCAAAACTCTGAAAGCAACATTGAGACAAAATGTCCCAATTACTCTACAGAACTCGGTTTTTGTGTTGTCTTGCATTGGGGTTTTTAGTGCTGTGATCATAATTGCAGTCAAACAAACAAAAATCATTTAATACAAAGCAATCACTGACTGAGATGTCTCCCAGCATGTTTTCTGAAGTATTTCAGAGCGCCAGCTGAAACCGACTCCCTACTATTACAGACACTGTGAGGCATCATTATATGCTCGTGTCTGCAGCCTGCCAACCCTCTGTCCTCCTGTCATCTCGTGTCCTCATCCCTGTTCAAATCATCTTCTAGTATTCATGTCACAGTCAAATGTGAGCTGAACTGACCTGGTATCAGTCTGCAGAGACTGGGTCTCACGATGGGCCAAGGAGGAGCCACCCTCCAGAGCATCCAGGAACAGAGGTGGGGTGTGAGCCAGGGTGTTAAGGAGAGGTGGAGTAGGGTTGGTAGGGTTGTAGGTCGTTGTGAAAAGGGGGAGACTGGCTCGCCGCAGGGGGGGAGGGCTATGCATGGGGCGGGGGTGGTACTCTGGCAATCCCCCCTGAGATGAAAGCTGGTGCTGGTCCCCATCTTTCATTCTGGATTGACCTTGGAGATAAAACAGAGATTAAACATCCAGATTAATGCGATAATGTAGTTTGGATTCTGGGGAATTTAAGTCTCAACATGCAGGGTGAGTTCAAACTCGATTCAAGGTTTCTACAGAATCAAGGTAAAGTTTCTCTTAAAGAAAGAAACTAAACCAAAGACTGATACACTAAGATTAAACTTGAATATTTAAGGGACTTTGGTGCCTTCGGTAAGAGCTCTCAGTCAGCACTTCCTCTTAGTGAATATAGCTATACACAGGGCTATAGCTTTACTAGCAGGACTCCTGAAAGTTGGAAAGAAAAATAAACCAGTTTAATCACTGCTGGATAACTTTACGTTTCTTGCTGAATTCCACTGCCTCAGCATCCCCACTGTGCCAATGCATTGGTCTTCAAATGTACAAGGGCCTTCACCATTTTGTACTATTTGTAAATTAAAAATGTTTTTTTACAATAAATTGTTAATGCTAGGTTTCTGATCAAATATTATTAAACCCTCTCTTGTGGAAAGTCAATTATTTATATATCCCAGTATCACACTTTCACATTTGCCTGCTTCTTCATAACAGACATTCATGGATTACATTCATCTAGTTTAGTTTCACCACTTGGTAAAACTTCTAGTTTTGCACAAAGGCATCCTGACTCTGGTTCAGGAAAATATCAGAGATCCTCAGACCTGGGCTGCTGAGGCTGGCCAGCAGGTTGTCGTACGAGGGCGGAGTCTGGTTGGAAAGGGTCGGGTAGGAAGGTGCCACAGGGGTTAGCTGGGGCATCTGGGTGGCAAAGTGCCCAGTAAAAGCGGGAGGTCCCTTACTGAAAAAGAGAAAAAAACATAACTAACAATAGTCATAGAGCCAGTCAATTAAGCTAAAATACGTAATATGTTATTTGCACCATGTGAGGACAAAAAAACTACAATAACACATGGGGACAATGCTGTAATACCTGTTGGTTGCCAGTGTACAATTGAGTTGGTGATGTGGGGAGCTGCTGCTGCATTCAGCTCTACCCGTTCTGTGTTCAACCTTTGCTGTGATGGAGCGCTCCACCTTCCTCCACTTAGCCCTGCGGTTCTGAAACCAGACCTGAGACACGGGAACATAGAGAGAGACAATAACATGGATATCAGGAGTGAGTCAATGTTGAGACAGGAAGTGAAAACATTACTCTAAGTTTATTTTTACTTAAAACTGTAAAGGAGACGTAAAGGGGTCATAAGGGATATTTCACAATCAAAAGAGCAAGATGGCTGTCTAACCATAATTCTTTGAGGTGTGACACCAACTGAAGCAGCGATGACTTTCCTCTTCTCTGCGTCAGGATAGTGGTCCTCCTGGAACAAGGCCTCTAAATGCTCTAACTGATCTGTTCATGCACACAAACATGCACCAAACACAGGTCACCTGTTTGCATAGTCAAATCTGAACATACCTGGACAAACTGACAATTCGGTTACCAGTACTGTAGAGTGTTCGTGTTTTCTTCTTCGGTGCAGGCGGGAGCAGGTAGCTGTCCACCGTCTCTAATCCCGGCAGCAGAGGGAAGCTCAGGGCCCGGCCTCGACCCCTGCCGCAGTAGCGGATGGAACGTCGGGTGGAGTAGACCTGGGTTATCTCCATCTGCCATGAACCAGACAAACATTACCTCAGCACTCATCATCTCAGTCAAATTCAATCAGCTAAATATTGATCTGATTGACTGTGTTTTTTCTTTAAAAATTATGATTGTCTAATTGTCAATAATCACATTTATTTAAAGCTGAATGCTTCCAGAACACCGTTAAAGGTGTACCAATAAGTGCATAGTTCAATGTTTCAGCCCACAGAAAACAATACTTTTCTGGAAATAAAAGTTGGTTCAGTTCAAATCATTGACTTCCAGCCATCATCTATGTATTTCTCAAATGTGACACAGATCTGTACTCTAGGACGGCAGGTAAAACTGATCTGCCAATATTTTCTTAAACAGATCAGTTATTTGGTTTTTATTAAATATCAGAAAGCACTTGCCTATTGCAGTTTCCAAGGTAATGTCTTCAAATTGCTTCATTTGTCTGACAGACAGACTAAAACCTAAATGATATTCAATTTACCGTAACTCAAATCAAGAAAAAGCAGCAAATCCTCACATCTGGGAAAGCTTGGACCATCAAATTGTTGCTTGAAAAAGGCTTAAACAATGTATCAATAATCAAAAAAGGTGATGATTATTTTCGTATCAATCAATCGATTAATTGACTAATTTTAGCCCTACTATACTAGACTCAGACTTTATGTTGCTTAGTAAGGGTCTATCCAGCCACCCCAAGACTAGCATGATGCTTTCACAAGCCAAGCTGAAGCAAATGTCTTGCTTTGCTCAACTTTATCTACAGTTCTCGGTGGTGAACAGAACCCTTCTACAAAAATCTATGAGATACTTCATGGTGAAGAAATACGTTCAGATGTTTGTCACTATATATGTTCATTGTTCAACAAGCATGAGCAAGTGATTGGTAAAGAGTCAGTGTGTCGTCACCTCGAGAGGCTGTGGACCCTGGTGGGGGAGACTGTGAGGTAGAAGGGGGCTGTATGGCCTTTTTGTCCCGTGGGGCTGAGGAGGTGCAGCTTGGAACGGGACCGGAGGTTGTGAGGAGTACAACAGGGGAATGGGGGCTGGAGGGCAATACAGCCCTGTCTCCCCACTACACAGGTAGACTGGATCAGACAAGTCGCAGCTGTTCATCAGTCCAATGGGAGGCACCGACAGAGCCAGGCTCTCCTCTGAGCTCATCACTGAAGCCTCCTGTATCTGACTCTTCTTGTCCTCCTCAAACCGCTCACCAGCATCTTTTAAAGCTTTCCTGTTTCTCACTCGCTCACTTAACTTTTTACCTCGCCTCTTCCTACTCTTTTTTTTCACATCTTTCTCTTCTAGACTTTTAGTGTCTTTGTCCTCTTGCTTATCAGCCATTGTTCCCTTCTGCACCTCCCGTGCCTCCTCCGTCCCCAGCCTACTCTCTGGCTTCACCTGCTCCTCCTCTTCTCCATCTGTCGCCATCAGTTCCTCTTCTGATACAACAACTTTCAATAACAATAACTTTCTTTCTGCCTCTTCATCTTCACTCTGATTAAACACGTCCTCCTCTCCTTCTCTCCTCCTCCTCCTCCTTCTCATACTCCCTTGGCCATTCTTTGTTTGCAAATCCACCAGTTCCTCACACAGAAGACTTGGACAGTCTGCAACAGAGTGAAGTGAGAGGCTGAAAACCAGACCTGGAGAAAAAGATTCATGAGCTGCCTTTGTCTTGCTTCACAATAAGTTAGATATAAAATATATGAACCACTCGGGTCATCAGACTCTTGCTGTTCCATAGTTCATTTAAAACTGCCTTTAGTTGATGGAATAAGCTCCCTGAGGACTCAGGTTGTGCTCAGACTCTAGTCACTTTTAGAAGCAGCCTTCAAGCAATTTGCGTGGCCTTTTCAGTTAAGTATATCACATCTTTTCTTATAGAATTATTTATGTGCGTTTCTTCCCGTGTGCTTGTTGTGAACGTCTATTATTAGCAGTAGTAGTATTTTCTTTCTTTCCTTCTTAATCTCCATGTGAAGGATGTTGGGTTTTCCCCCATGTATGTAATTTGATATATACAGTAAATAAAGCTTGGAGGCTGTTGAGTTAGGCGTCTCTGGTTTGTCACAATAAAAATGACAAATGCAGTCTTGTTTTATTCAGTCTCAAATATTTTTATAGTTCTGAACCTTTTTATAAAGACACAAAGGGGAATCAAATGAAAAATTAAAACACATTGTTGCTATATTATAAGCTGATTCCAGTGTTTAATTTTGACTGTCAGGCCAACGAAAACTAAATTAATGAGGCTCCACCATAAGTGTGAGGAAGGCTTTGAACCTTAAGATTGTTTTCTTCATTGTCTAATAATCTGCTGATTAATTTAATGTTTTGGTCTGTAAAATGTAAGGGGAAAAATGCCCATAGGAATTTCAAATTTTCAAAACACTTGTTTTGTCCAAAACCAAAACATTTTCAGTTTACTATGATAAATCCAGCAAACATCCACATTTAAAAAGCTGGAACAACAGAATTAGGCAAAAATATCCTAATGCAGATTCAATTAATCAACAATTGTTTCAGCTCTACTTTGAACTGACATTCAGTCCATGTTGGGTATAATGTAACTAAAAATATCTAATTAAAACAGTTAACTGTATAAATAAAATGTGCCAAGTCTAAAAATGTACTTAATAAACTTTTTAGAGACCTATTTATCTATTGGCTATGGCCATGTTTGCAATGGTTTTCACCTCATAAGTCAAGAAAAGATATATCTTATTATATTTATTTGATTTTATGTAAATTTATTTAACTTGGTCAGTTATAGAGTTTAAGTATAAATAATTTCACCTAAAAAGTACTGTCAGAAATAACTTGATAATGTGAGAAGAGTTATGTCTTTCATATTTCATAAAGTGACCTACAGGTTGAATAACGCCTGATAAACGTCATCCTCAGGAGGAGCTGCTGCCTGCAGTGACTTAATTAGTGTCCCAGCTGCGCAGCGCCTCGTGCCACCTCACCTGACAGTTAATTAACTCTGGCCGGCTAGCTGCAACTAAACTAGCTAACCTGTCCCCATCTACAAACACAGGGTCGTGAATGTTAATAACATACTTTTAAATTCTGTAATGGTCTCTGAGGAGCTGAGCAGCACGGGGAGCCTGACCTCACAGGAAGGGTTATGAGCTTTAAATACTTCCAAAGTTTTCTTTCAAAGGTTACAAAATGACAGGGAAGTTGAGTAAAGCTTTGGTCGGCCGGTTGAAATAAGCAAGCCAATAAGCCAATAAAACAATTAAATGTCAGCCTAAATGTCTTACCAAAATCTTCGGCCAAATCACAGTCGGCGTCCATTGCGACTCAAGCCAGTCAAAACCAATAAAGTTTTACTAACAATCAATTAAGCCACGTTGTTTCACGAAGCGAATTGCTCCTGGACTGGAGGCTAATGAGGTTGATTGGTTGATTACCTCGGTCAGCAGCGTGACAATTATCGCGCGAAGGGTGAAACTCTACCAGCCAATCAGTGACCACAACAGGTCCAATCAAAACCTGTAGGTACAGTCTGAGTCTGATTTAATAAAAAGTTCGTTTTTAGTCACTGAATATGGCTGAATAACTGACTGTTTTACTTTTTAGTTTATTAATTTGTTGTTTTGGCCAAATTTTCTATTCACTGATTATCGCTGATTATCTATGTCAAGCAATACATTTAATATATAGCTAAATGTACAAAAAAGATGTTAAAACATAAAACACCTGTAAGCATTAGGAGGTTCTCATTTCTTTATTTTAGTTTGTATCATCCTAGTCTCCCTGACATGTTTATATTCAGTTATATTGTCTGTTACCTGCCTGTACTTTTTATATTTGTTTCAAAAAATGTGTGGAGAAAGATTTATCTTGTGACCCTTTGGATGCGGCCCCACCCACAAGTTGGGAACCACTGAACTAAACTACACTGCGTGCACAAGTATATAAGTATTTTGAATGAATAATTATTTCTATGCACATTTTCCAACTCTAAAGCATATAAAGTTGAATGAATGAAAACTGCAAAATACCAGTCAGACAGATTCAACATTCTTGAAATAGCTAAACTTTTGAATTGTATCCAATGGACTGTTAAACGTTTTGTTGCTAATAGCTAACTGGGGCGCAAAAAGCACATGAAGAAGAAAAGGCACAAATTAGCTGCAAAAGACTTATGTAGAATTAAACGTGAAGCTTCCAGGAACCCATTATCCTCGAGTGCCCCATACTCCAGAGCTGCAACCTACCTGAAATGTCCAGAGGTACAAGGTGCCAAGTGCTCAGAGACATGGCCATGGTGAGGAAGGCTGAAACACAACCCCCACTGAATAAGATTCACAAGGTAAGGCTTCATGATTGAGCAAAGAAATACCTGCAAACAGATTTTTAAAAGGTTTTATGGACAGATGAAGTGAGAGTGACACTTGATGGATGGGCCCGTGACTGAATCACTGATGGACACAGGGCACAACTTCGACTCAGGCACCAGCAAGGTGGTGGAGGGGTACTGGTATGGGCTGCTATCATTAGGGATGAGATACTTGGACCTTTTTGAAGATGGACTATAACTCAGCCCCCAAACCTACTGCTAGCTTCTGGAAGATACTTTCTTCACATACTGGTACAGGAAAAAGTCCTCAGTTTTCAAGAAGGCCACAGTCTTTATGCAGGACAATTATTCATCACATGCCTCCAAGTACTCCACTGCTTGGCTAACCACCCAGGGCCTCAAAGATGCGAGAATAATGACCTGGCCCCTTTCCTTACCTGACTTAAATCCTATTGAGAACTTGTGGGCCCTTCTCAAACGTCAGATTTACAGTTAGGGCAATACACCCCTTTGAGCAGCATTTGGGAGGCTGTGGTTGCTGCTTCAGCGAAAGTTGATAGTGAACAGATCAAGAAACTGACAGACTTAATGGATGGAAGGCTCATGACAGTTATTGAAAAGGTGGCTTTATTGGTCACTAAATATTTTAGCAAAGGCCAAAAATTTTGTGTTGTTACACTGATTCTAAAAATTGAGAATAATGAGAATAATTATATCGAAATTATTTTGGCAATTTACCATAGTTGCATAATAGTTCTGCACACATATATTCTCCTGAGCAAGACAAAACTCACTTTTCCTTAGTTAAACATTCAGGTTTGAGGTTCAGTTATATTTTGGATTGACTGAGAGCATTGTGTTTGTTCAACAATAAAAATTAATCCTGACAAATACAATTTGCCTAATAAGTGTGCACAGTGTAACGTTAGCCTATAAAGTTGTTGAACTTAAAGCTACACAACAGTAAAATGTTGCTGCTTGTCTATCTAATGGAGTATTTTTACACTGTGGTATTGGTACCTCTACTTAAGTAAATTACCTGAGTATTCCTTCCACCACTAATATTCATAGTACATCTGTTTGTACTCAAAAGTGAATCTCAATTATCTCTTTATAACTTCTGTGGTATCACTATAATGTGCAGTAATAACAATTCTGAGGCACTGATCTCAATAAAATTGACTATTGGATTGTTTCAGTAATGTTTTGTAAGATTGGGTGTGCACAATAAAAATCCATGTAGCCTATAATTAAAACTAATCATACCCCTGTGAATCATATCGCCATAAAATTATACTGTAGCTTAATAAAAGACTACATTATTATGAAACTTGAGTCGTTTAATGCATTTTAATGTGTTTTGGGATTTCAGTGCAGGTTGACTCAACTGTTAAGCACTGACGGGCTGCTGCTTTTTCAGATGATTTATTCACACATTTATGTGTCCTTAAGTATAAAAACACCAGAAAGTATCAAACCTTTTTGGCTTGTGACTAGGGTTGAGCTAGTACTCAGTTGAAAGGAGTATCCGGTACCAATAATATAGGTTACTTTTTATGAGTACTAGT
This sequence comes from Micropterus salmoides, assembly GCF_014851395.1. Classification (NCBI taxonomy): domain Eukaryota; kingdom Metazoa; phylum Chordata; class Actinopteri; order Centrarchiformes; family Centrarchidae; genus Micropterus; species Micropterus salmoides. The sequence continues at coordinate 19,701,872 of NW_024040817.1, read as the reverse complement.
TTCATGTGTCAGTATCTGTTTTCTAATAAACTATAAATAGGAACCTTTTTTTTTACAGTTGTAAACTGTTTTAAACAGTTTTCTAATAAATATAGCAACTTCTGATCAACCCATACCAATTTCATTATTTATTAACTTCCGGTAAGTCCTGCCCATTCCAAGTACAGATACAGATACAGATAATTTAATTTGTTGAACAGATACATATACAGATACTGGTGTACTTGCTCATACCTACTTGTGACCCTGTAAATGTTGTACCCAGTCATGACTAGTTTAACCAAAGTTTTATTCAATAAAAGCCTGAACGGCTAAAAAAATGAATGAATGAATAATCTTGTGACCCCTCAGACTTATCCTGAGTCCTTGCGGGGGTCCAGTCCCCTAAATTGGAAACCACTGCAGTAAATTGAGAATAATTAATGCAGGTCCCCCGCGACCCTGTACGCAGGATAAGCGGTTGACGATGGATGGATGGATGGATAATGCCGATCCTTTGAGCTTCTTATTCTACAAAGGCTTAAAATGGGGCAACTAAAAGACATTGTTAAATAAAGTATACATATAACAGCTCACTATCGGTTACTCAGTTATAGAGGCTACAGAGCTCCCAATCCAAGCTAATGCATGTCTGTTGTGAGAAAGCCAGGTTAACATCAGGTTTGTCTTACCACAGTTGTTCCTCTGTTACCCACCAGATGGGGTACTGACTGGACCAGGCTCTTAAACCTTCTTCTGTCTACTCCAACTCTACTTCAGCTTTCACTCCTCTGTTCTACCCCTCCCACACAGAAAAGTTCTCACATAAACCCCCCCCCCACCATCCTCTGTGTGAGGCACATTTCCATATCACCAGCCCACTACTGAAGCCATGCCTGGTACTCCACCACATCAGGTGACCTTGGTTTCATCAGGTTTGATGCAAAGAATGTAAATTGAAGCTCTGTTTAGAACAGTTTCCTTTCCTGTGTGCTCACAAATCCCCACAGACAGTTTATCTAATCACTTCATAAGTACACTTTTATGTGACGACTTAAGAACAATAACATCTCTGGTTGTTCCTCCCTTGAGGGTCTACTGAGTTCAGCAAGTGTAAATGGGCTGTTAAGAGGCTGCGATCATACCTATACTATAAACAGTAGCTAGTATGCATACATGGTTGCATGTAATGTCACCAGGTCAGAAAAGGCCAAGCTAATGCTGGAGTGTGTTAACACCAGAGCGAGACTTTGTGTCTGCATGTAAGTTCTTCTGAATGCCCTTTTTTATCCACAGTTTCAAGTCCTGAGTGAACAGATGAACAAATGGTAGGCCTCAAGTTTGAATTCAATCCAGCACCGGGGGGGTTGTGTTGAGACCAAGGATTGAAAGAGTCAGTTCACCCAAATGGTCATCTTTTATTTTTTTCACTTATAACTTCTGAGGCTCCAAAAATCCCCAGGTTCAATGCATGTTAATTGCTTTTGGTTATTTGAATAACGGTGCATTTGTTAGGGAATTAGCACAATTGGTACTGTGGCCTAATCTTTTTAGTTTTGCAGGGGAAATCTGTGTCAAAATCAACATTATTTTTGTTTATATTGTGCTCACATGGGGCACATTCCTAAACCAAGTTGCGTCTGGGACGCAAGATGTAGTCTGGTGTGTGCAACGTAGTTTGACACTTTTTTGCTTTCTTACCAAGAGTGAGATGAAAAAGTCAATGCCAATGTCAGGCCAGTTAGCTTAGCTTAGCATGAAGACACCTACCAGCACCTATACAGCTCGCTCCAGCCATCCAAAACATAGTCCGGTACACACCGGCACATGACCCCTTAAAACCACAACTTGTCGTTTTTATACTTTGGTTTTTTTAATCGTCCCATCTAACTCTGGGCAAGAAAGTGAATAAGTGCATTACCTAATATACCGAAATATTCCTTTAATGGGTACATGGAGGTGATATGGCACATACATACTGCACAGAAGGTGTTTGGTCACATTTTTGCTTCAGTCATGTGATTGTTCATTCTTATTTTGGTAATTCTTCTTCTTCTTCTAGTTTGTGACCAGACCCAGTTCAAATCGAAATTATCCATCATGTATTATTGAGACCAGACTGGACACTAACAGTAGAATGGAAAATGACAGGTGTTTTGATTGATCCACTTAAAATTTAAAAAGACAAGAGAGGACAGATTTACCCAATCAGGTTTTTTATTTGGAACAGAGTGGCAAATTAGTGACAGGGCGGTGGCGTAGAGGATCCGCCTCCTCTCGCTCACTCAGCCAATGACAGAAACTCAGCCTTAAAAAAATGCAAATGTATAAAAACAGGAATGGGAACAGCAAACATAGAGTCGTGTAGCCTCCATTGGGCTTCACACACACACACACACACACATACCTAGACTCACACACGTACAAATTCACCCTCTCTCTCACACCCACACGTCTTATTTGGCTACGCAGGCTTAGATGGGTACAAACACACGTTTACACTTTGACAGTCACTTTAGAAAAGACAGTACGTGTTAAGATCATTCCTGCCTGTGAGAAAGTGGCGTGTTATCTGCCCGTCTGCCCTGCGGCAGAGAGACAGACAGGCAGACAGACAGACAGTGAAAAGACAGTTAGAGTGTGAAAGCCACTGTGAGGGACCAGCTGTCCCTCGTTCAGCAGTGAACAGACTAAACACACGCAGACACACACGTCGACAGGCTAGTCAGTGTACACAAGTCTGCTGTGAAATACCAAGGTGAAGCGCGCGCACACACACAGACACACGTACAGGTGGTGGGTTTAGATGAAGTGTAGACACACATACACACACACATATTCTCATACTGGTGAGGGGGCAGGTGACGTACGCACACAGGAGTGGAAGAGGTGTGTTACCTGTCTGTGGAAGAGCGTGAGAACTGCTGGAGTAGGTAAACACACACTCAACCATAGTACATTCCAACTTTAACTCACCCCTCTTTTTCTTTCAAACGCACAGAAACACACACAGGCATCCACACACACACACCGAGACTAGTATAGTTTTGACTCCCATGCATTTTTGTTCTACAGTACTGATTATAATAGAAGCTACTAGCCCAGTCGCACTGGTGTGGTTATTGTTACAATCTCTTAGATAGAAGCACTCCTGTCTCCTCACATTCCCCTTCGCAAACCGAATCCTAACCCCATTTCCCTGTTGTCCCCCCCCAAAAAAGAGTCCAACAGCAGGCAAAGTTGACCCCATGAACACCAATTCAGTCTCTCTCTTCTCATAACCTTAGCTTCAATGACAAGTCGTGATTTTGACCAAATTAATGCTTGTGGGAGCAACTTCCTGCACAGATTCACGCTTCCTGTTTTTCATTATAGCCCCTCTCACTTCCCAGAGGCCCTGCCCATCCCCAAACAGAGAGCCAATGGTGGAAGAAAAAGAAAGTGAGTCATGCAAAAGGTGTGTGTGGGGGGAGTATCAGATGACGTGATGACATGACACGTAGTTGTGCTTTTACACAAACAGACCAAACTCTAAACCAACCGGCAAATGATCCATAACTAATCAATAACATATTGAAACCACCTGATCTCGCTTGTATCACAAGTGATGACTATCACAATGATGGTGATGATGATGATGAGGGGTTTGATATGCATTTGAATGATATGATTTACAGAATATTTCAAGTCTGTGTGGTGTATTCAGATGCACAGCAATTTTATATGTCTGCACTTCTGTGTTTGTTTGTGTGTGTGTGTGTGTGTGTGTGTATGTGGCTGACGAGAGCACAGTTCATCTAAGTGATGACTGATGTGATGAATAAAAACTCTTCATGATCATGCAGATGGATAGTGATGCCAGAAAGGATACGTTGATATTTACATATAAACCTTTTTTAAAACTGCTAAATACACATCCTCCTGTTTAAGTATCATTATTGTTATTATTATTATTATTATTTCGGTATTATTATTATTCACCACCCAGCCCCAAAACATTGATATATTATTGGTTATTATTACTATCCATAACTAGTCTTTGTACAGCTAAGAGGAGCAGATGGGTCGCCGGCTCGGCGTGAGCAAATGTCTATATGACCAGACACTGTTTCCACAGCGGCTCCCGGACGTTGTGAAACACATCGAGGGTCGAGCACTGTTTTCTGGTTGGCCAAGCACAGAGAGAGAGGTCAGAGCCACCTTCAAGCTGACACCAGTGTGTGTGTGTGTATGCATGTGCATGTGTATGTTTATGTGGCTGTATGGATGTGCGTTTACGTCCTTGAGCACCACAGGGATGGAAGGCACAAAAGAGACCTTTCCTCTCACCTTTGACCCTGGGCTCTGTGCGGCCAACCAGACGCTCCGTCTGTTTTTTGGGGGGGTTAGGGTTGAGCCCACCACTCTCTTTTTCTTTTGTGTCTCGCTCAGCTCGCACCGCCCCTCTCCTCTTTCTTTTTAGCCTTTCCATTTACTCCATAAAAACAGAGGAGGAACTTTTTTTTGTGCTGGAAAACACAGGTTAAGAGCTTGTGTTTTGTTTGTTTTTTTGCCGTTGTTATTTTTTTTTTACAAAATAATCATATCATTACATACAGAACAAGAGAATCTGCAGAATATCGATAACAACATTTACTTTTAAAAACATCTTGTGTTTATGTGTTATTTTTTCAGAATATATTTAGATTTTTTTCTTTCTTTTTTTTGTCCTCTTTTTTTGTTTTCATTGAAAAGAAAGTTCCAAGTCTGCAGAGAGAAAGGCGCTCTCAGGTGTTTTGGAGACGAGAGGAGAGAGGGATGAGGAGAGGCGAGCAGATGAGGGGGAAGCGACGAAGAAGAAGAGGAGCAGGAGGAAGGGGCTTAGAGTATCTTTCTCTCTTCTCTCTCTCTCACTCTTTCTCTCTCCCTCGGTTTGCGGTGCGTCTCTCTGGCATACGAGTGTTATGCGTAAAACTCCTCCTGCTTGTCTGGTTTCTGGTAGGTGACGGTGGCTTGTTTAGGTTCCTCCAGTGTGTAGCTTCCCTCGTCCTTCTTCTTCATTCTGTACACCAGCAACATAACCAGGAAGGCAGCAAACAAGGCGCCCACCACTCCTCCCACTATCACCGCTAAAGAAAGACAGAAAGAGAGGTTAGATATCAAAAACTTTGCAGAACAATACAGATTAGATCCTACAAACACTGAGAAATAAACATAAACAAACACTACACACTACACTACATCACGACAAACGCATTGTTTCAAACACACCTAGTATGAAAGCAGAGCAAAGCTACCACATCATCACTATCAGCTAGCTGCTAAGTGAAGACTGATGAGCCTGAATGTGCCAGCATACGTTCTGTGCTGGCAACAGCTTTGTGCTAAATCGCAGCCCTGCAGTGCTACATAGTAGTTTAGCCCAATGGGGCCGGTGTAACCAATCCGCAGCGGCTGCAATTTTCCTCCTTCTTCTGCACACATCGCTAATGAACTCTTGCTGTGTGCGATAGATTAATGTGTGGTTATCAAATGGGGAGGAAAAAACTTTCCCTTGTTAAGCTAATTGGTATTGACGCCAAAACGGTGAACAAACTGTTCATTGCACTTCTACTAACTACTGTTCCCATTCATTGTGTGTTTACTTTGTTTATTTCATCACTGTCAAAATCAGAGTGCATAGGCTGGGGTTTTTAAAATAGTAGAACTTTTCACCATGCACTGTTACTGCAAAGGCATTCACCCCTCCTGACTTTTCACACCATTTCTTGTAATTTTATTTTTATTTATTTTTTGTCAAATCATGCAGTTTTTATGTGTTATATTGTTGTTGTTTTATGTGTTATATTTCAATTTAATTTAATTTTAATTGTTCATACATATGTACCTCTACCATCCCTTTTACTGTGGAAGACAATTGTGATATTGGACATGAGAAATATTAACTGAACGCATGCAGTTTCTTATTTTTAGAAGAACTACTTTTCCTTAAATCCATAATATCAGATCTTTATTGCCATCACTGACTAAAAGATTTTCAGCCATGCTCGCAGCATGGGTCAGCCATGCTCGCAGCATGGGTCCATGGATGCCACTGTCATTCAGCCTGTCCACATTGGTCCAGACTAAAATGTCTCGACAGCTATGGGATGGATTGTCATGACATTTGGTCCATACATTAATGCTGTCGTCAGAATGAATTGAACTTTGGTGACTTTGGTTTCATCAAGCATCATCATCAAAATGTCTATTCATCCAATACTTTGGTTTATGACCAAATACTTGCAAAACTAATGAAATTCCCATCAGCCTCAGCTGTACTTGTTTTTAGTGCTTCTTAGCAAGTATCCACATGCTTACAGGCTAAACTAAGATAGTGAAAACATTATTCCGGCTAAACATCAGCATGTTAGCATTGTCACTGTGAGAATGCTAACATGCTTAGCATGCTAATATTAACATTTAGCTCCTAAGTACAGCCTCACAGAGCTGCTAGCATGACCTTAGACTTAAAATATTAAACGTTCCCAGCACAGTACTGTGAAATATAGAATAGATTTGGGGGGATGAAAGGCAATTTTCCAATAGTTTTGGATGAAAAACATTATGAAGGAAACACAACTGCAAAGTACCATATAATTTTTGAAATATTTGGCTGGGGGAAAAAGCCTGATTTAAATATAAATGTTATATTTTATTTGTCAAAACTTTGAAATCCTTAGTCTGAATTAGTGTGAAAAATCAAAGATTGTTACTACCTGCAAATTACTGTATATCCCACGTTCCTTGATATGTTACTTCCACAGATGAAAGCGACTACACATGTACAGCACTATGTATATATATATATGACTGTATGAGCCTGACATGTCCAGTCGTAATTTGGTTCTACCATATAGACAGTCTAGTCTAAAGTCTGTTGCCTCCTGTTCTTTACCAATGACCAGGAAATCAGCGAAAACCACCGCCAGCAGTCCCCCAATCAGAACAGCTAAAGGAGAGACAGAGAGCCAGTCAGGTCAGGAGAGTTGGCTGCTCCCTCACTTTCTACAACAGCTCTTTGGGATGAGGAGAAGGGGGCACTTGAAAAGAAATTGGATTTACCCAGAGGGAAAATGATGAGAAAAAGAGGGGAGAAAGGAGGGGTGGGATGACCCAAGAAGAGGATTGTTTGTTCTCAATGGGTCAAACAGGGCTAAGTAGCACATTCACTTATTGTGATGAATCTGCTCTACGAGGTAATGCCAGTTTATCTTAGCAGCTCCCAGAAACCAGGGAAAGAAGACAGGAGGCAACGGGGAAATTTAATCTGTTGATCTGAGAGGTGACTACCAAGTGGTATGTTTGACAGAAAGGCAGACAGACAGGATCAGATAGACATGTAGTGAGACAGACAGACACAGAGCTTGATGACCAGGACACATATCTGAACAAAAGTTACAAAAAACATTATTAACATTGACTTTACTGACAGATTTTCCTACCTATCAAGACCTCTTTTCTCTCCAGGATGTTCTTCTGTGGCAGCTGGGCGGCAGAGCTTCCTCCGTCCACCGTGTTGCCGAGCAGATCAGGATCCACTGGCATTACACCTTGACCAAGATCATTACGGCGATCATCGCGGATCTCGAAATCTCCACTTGGTCCTGCAGCACCCACATCATTGTTACCATCCTGAAAGAGAGAGAGAAAATGAAACTAACTCACTGAGACCAAACCAACACAAACAGAGAACTTTCCATGGCACATATTCACCTTTGAAACAATGGGCCTCTATATGTTCTGATTGTTGGAAAGTTGCATATTGTCCAACACATATATACACACTTCATAAAATCTGGCAGCTTAATTACGATGTGGAAAACCAGACAAATCTAAATGCATCACACTTTAATGCAGGACTGCTGCAAATAAACAGAAGCACACCAATCAGAGAAATTACTCTGGTCTGTAAATTATTAAGCTGTCAGAGTTAAAGAGGCAGTCAGAAAGAGGGCTGAGTATCAAACCCCAGTAGTTATTGGTACTGACCAAAATTAGTCCATGAAAACAGAGTAATGAAAAGGCTAGTATGTGAATACTTGGTCAGTTTTGTGATCTTATTCACTCATTCTTTGATCAGATAGTTCCTTATTTAAATCATCATTTTGACAATTTCAGACTGTATTTTATTTAGGCAACAAAAACTGTACAGCTGCTTGTATTTATGCTAAATTTAAAGGTTAAGTCTGGCAATATTCTGAGTTACAAAGAAGATTTGTCTGTGTCGCCAATACCTGATACAGCTTATTCTTCTGTGCCATTAAAAAAACACATAAACGAGCCACACTGTTGCACTGGTTACATGCAGGGGTGTTAATCTTTCAGTATCTCAAGGTTCAATAACAATTTCTAAAAAATCAATTTGCAATTGAGTATATTGGGGTGCTAAATTGTAGCTCTACTGTAGTCCGATGTCTGCTAAGACAGGCAGAGTGGCAAAAAGCAGCTTTACGGCATGAAAGCGACTCTGGGTGATTACATTACATTAAATTTAACTCTGGGTGTTGTGTGTGATGTGAGCACAGGCATTTGTGGAGTTCCCAGAGTACTTGATTTTCATTTTGCTTGGGGGGCAACGTTACTGGAGGTATCAACTATAGTAGCTAATTTTAATTTAAGAACATTTCATGGTTTCTGCTTGACAAATGTGAAGACTTGCTGCTTATCTTTTTAATAATTTTTATTTATTATTAATAATGTTGAGGTTGGGCTTTTAGTTGAAGTTGGCATTTTCTGCATTGAGTACTTTTACTTTTAATATTTTAAGTACATTTTCCTGATTATACTTACACAGTCTTTCTACATACACCGCGGGGCCCCTAACATGGATGTCGCCATCCATGATCCTCCTTATGGGAGCTGAGCTCCCTTAAGGAGGATCTGAGCTCCCATGGAAGCAGTAAAATCATGCATCTGTCTGTCTGTAATTCATTTATCAACAACCATTATTTTGAATCACAAATGATGTACTATTCATTTCATTAGTACTATTACTTACATTAAAAATATAAACAGACTTAAATCAACATGTTTTCCTAATGAACAGCGCAGCGCACCGCATGACTGACATGATGGCTGCACTTCTCCACCATCAGCCACTATGGTGCACAGTAGCCCACAGTTTTGATCAAACAGGTTAACAAAAACTTACACACTGAACCTTTAAGTTGACTTGCGCGTTGTTATTGGTCCTTTTATGGGATTTGTTGACAATACAAAAAATATACAAGTCTTACCCTTTAACTTTTGAGAAAATTGACATCCTTTGTTAAAGGACAAGTTTCATTCCTTGATCACTTTCTTTCTGAAACTGAGATGAGAAGATTGATACTACTCTGCTGTTTGTACATTAAGTACGGAACTAGAGACCGGAGACGATTAGCCTAGCTTAGCATAAAGACTGGAAACAAAGGGAAACAGCTAGCCCAGGTTTGTCTAAAACTCAAACATACTGTACTCTCACCAGCACCTCTAAAGCTCATTAATCTACATGCTGTATGTTGTTAAATCCATACACAATCAGTAATGTAACACCAACACTTTGTCTTGCTATAAGTATTACTTGGCAAACATCAGCTTGGCGCAGTGATTCCCAGAATTTTGTGAAGCCCTTGTGAAACTGCCAGGCAATCAGTGATGACGTATGTTGTCTGGGTGGATGGGTAAACCTAAGTCATTTTTACATAACTCTGAGTCTAAATTCCCCTATGAGAGGGGAGGAGTTATTATAGAAACTCCCTGCTGTGTGGTGTTTTATTGCGTGGGTTAGGGTTAGAGATGATATTGAGGTCAGACACCACAGATCGGCACTGTTCAAATTCTATATCAACGTAATAATGTGAGTTGGCTAACTGAACTAATTAATGTTAACTAACTAATTGAACTAACAAATTTTGACTCTCACCTGTGTAGTTGTGGGCTGCTGTGGGCGGGTTGTTTTCTCTGTTGGCACTGCCTGAGTGGCTGTCGTACTTGGAACCCTGGGCCTGAAGGCGAACCTGGTCTTGACAGTGGTGGTGATCGTGGTGGTGGTAGGTGCAGCTGTGGTGGGCTCAGGGGTGGTCTCAGCTGTGGTGGGCATGTCTTCCTCTGTGGTGGTTTCCATGTCGAAGCCTATGTAAAACGATGTAGGTTCGGGTGACATGTTGAAGTCCTCTTCTTCTTCTGTGGTGCTCAGGTCGTCCAAGCCGGCAGAGGGCGCTGCACTTTCCACAGGGCTGATTGCCGGATTGGTGGTCACCACGGGGACTGCAGCAGGGGATCGTGGGGCGGCTGTGGTCTGGGCGGCGGCCCTGATTCGCTCCAGCTCTCTCTCTCTTTCAAGCTCACGCTCTCTCTGCCTCTCTCTCTCTTTCTCACGCTCTCGCTCACGCTCCCTCTCTCGCTCACGCTCTCTCTCCCTCTCCTTCTCCCTCTCCATTTCCCGGACCCGCTCCCTCTCTCTTTCCCTCTCTTTCTCCCTCTCCAACTGTCTTTCCCTCTCCAACTGTCTCTCCTTCTCCAGTTCCCTCTGCCTCTCTTGCTCTTTCTCTCTCTCTCTCTCTACCTCCATCTCATTCTCCTCTCTCTCTCCTACCGAGAACACACCGCTCTCGCCATCGGCCTCGGTGGTCAGCGGGGTGGTGGTGGTTTCCTCTGGGTTGGGGCTCGGCTCAGCTGCAGGTGAGGCGGAAGGGGCGGGCCCGGTGGCCTGGGTGGTAGAAAGGAGGAGGGGCTCTTCCGTGGTGAAGGACACACCCACCGATGTTGGCCTCATACTGATATCAGGAACTGGAGAGGAGAGAATTTCGAATTAAGAAATTAATTAAACAACAATAAGCAGAGGAGGCAAAAAAATTTAACCTTTTACACATCTCACTCAGTCACACATCCTGTTCATCTCACAGCTCACACACTCACATCCCCGCACAAACAGTAAAACCACTTGTTCCTTTTTCACGTCTCCTTAATAAACACTCACTGTCGCTGTACACAGCAGTGTATATGAACACTATTTATTTCAATGAGGGTTTTTTGAGGACACATGCATACATTTCACTGTGTGGATATAGTAAATATAGTCCACTATATAGTAAATGGGAAGTTTTTAGCATTTTTGTCTTTGACAGGATACAGTTGAAAATCAGACAGAGAGATGTGAAACAAGGTGCCCTGCTGGATTCAAACCAGATATGTTGCAGTTAAACAGCATAATACCACATATACTGCTAGCCTTCCATGATGGCCCTAAGCCGGCTTAATTTTGAAACGCTTCCTCTTCACTCTGGTTTGGACTTCTATCTACAATAAGCCGGGATTTTTCTCACCGAAAAAATGGAGCTTGTTAAAAAAGCTCTCTATAGTTGAAGAATAAAAACACCTGCCTCATGGCTTACAGTGGATGAGGGAAGACTGAGTTCGATGCTGTAAGCCTGGTGGAGGGCTGTGTGGCAGTCAGGTTAAAGGTGTAGTCAAGCATTTTAGTATTGTTCTTCCATAAGGATGGGGGACTTACAATCAGCAGATATAAAAAAGACTGGTCAAAATCTGTGAGGCAAAGGCCAATATATCCTGACTTTTCGTCCCTAGTGTGACTCAAGCTCCCAAAAGGCTGGAACCTAAATTTTTTGGACTGCAACTAATATCACCTTTTTACGCAAGAGTCTCCTTGACTGGTAAACACCCACATCTTTCAAACTCCACGCCCTTATTTGTAACACAGGCTTTCTGTTATTATTGAGGTATTTAAGTCCCAGCCCAGGTAACACTGATGACATCACTATTAGAGCCCGACCGATATGTTTTTTTGGGGGCCGATGGCGATATTAAAGTAAATTTTGAAAATGATTTGGATACCTGTATAAACTACACTTAGAGCAGGCCAATATTGAAAGCTGTTCTGTATGTGGGCTTCAATACCTTTTCCTGAATGGATTATGTTAAAAAACAAAAAAGCCACAGATGAGGCCACCATGGCGGCGGCTGTGGCTCAGGAGATAGAGCGAGTTGGCCGTTAATCGGAAGGTCGGTGGTTCAATCCCCGGCTCCCCCTTGTTGCGTATCAAAGTGTCCTTGGGCAAGACAAGGCTTGTTGTGTTTCCCCAAGTGTGGAACAGTTTTTCAAGTTGAAGGGGTGGATAAGACATGCCTTTGGTGTGAGAGACTGCTGTTCCGCCAGTGTATGAGTAAGTGTGAATGTTAGTTTCCGTTTGAGCACTTAGGCTCAGTGTATGAATGTGTAAGACTGGTGAATACAGATGTAGTGTAAAAGCGCTTTGAGTGGTCGAAAAGACTAGAAAGGCGCTATACAAGTACGGAGCATTTACATGGCATTAGCTAGCTTTGTGGCTAATCTAATTTAGCAATGTGCAGCGTTAGTTAGAAGTGATGAACTACGAAGATATTATAGGACCTTTCGCTAGAACTGCCACACTGTTTCAGAAAAAAATCTACAGTCACATTTGTCAACAGCATAGCTTCCACCACTCAACTACTGTAACATTAAACATACTGGTGTGACCCAGGAGGAAACAATGAGAGGGAAGTGAAAAACGGGAGGTTTAGCAACATGCGTGCGGGAAGGTGGTGCGGAGGGTACTGCAATACCCCTTATTGACAGGGAGGAACACAGTGTGCGAATGGCATGTGCAGACTACATAATGGGCACTATTGTTACTAAACGGCAACATAAAATACAGCAGGTTAGTGCTGAATTCAGAGGATGTTCTGGTTGATATTACAGCCTAATAATTTGACGTCAGCAGCTGTTTGCACTGTTTTGTCACAATTATAGGTGAATAATCATGTGCGCACAAATCATCCACCAGTCCCCTACCCAACTAATTATTTTCTCAGATTTACCCCAGCTCTACCGATCCTTTTAACTTTCCATGTGATTTTTTTATTGTTTAGTGTTTTCTTCAACGATTTACTTTAAAGATTTGAGAGTCTGCTGTCAGTCATTTTAAATGTTTCCATGGGTGCATTAATGTCACAGCAAATACCGTGGGACATTTATGCAGCAAAACTAAAAACTGTAGTTATAAACTTGACAGGACAGACAGAGGAAAGTCTGCAGAGGAAACAGAATTCTGCTTTTAGCTTCTAAAATAATTTAGACGCACTAATGGAGGATTGATCAGAAGGACGGCTGCTTTACTCCAAACAGTTTCACTGTATAAACCTGGAATGTGTGTGAGACCTTTTGGATGTGGAGAAGAAAACAGAACATTAATTAACGTTAGATTCTAACCGATCCTGTCGGCGTGTCATGAGATTTAAATATGAAGTTATGCTGCTGTGCCTCGTGCGTAAATGCACATAGCGTCTTTGCTTTACCCTATTTCACCCTCCACGAAAGTTACAAAATGTATCGTCCAAAGCTCTGCCTGCAAACAGCAGTGCTCTCTGCACTGCATGCACAACTTTTTGATGTGCTTGTTGTGTTTCCCCAAGTGTGGAACAGTTTTTCAAGTTGAAGGGGTGGATAAGACATGCCTTTGGTGTGAGAGACCTGGGTTCAATTCCCCACTGTGACCCATCTACCATTGTGTCCCTGAGCAAGACACTTAACCCCTAGATGCTCCAGAAGCGTGCAACCTCTGATGTGTATAGCAATTGTAAGTCGCTTTGGATAAAAGCGTCAGCTACATGAAATGATGGTAGAGACTGGTAGGTATAATCAGCTGCACATTTAAGTTGATCATGTTATCAATGTTTTTTATTCAAATGATTTCATTCATACATACATACATACTGTATATCAGTCCAGACCTCAGTGACCTCATATGACCACTCTGTGTTGAAGGAAAGTGTGTAAGTGCGTGCCCACACAGTCTGTCATGCACGCATTTCTACTGTACAGCACCCCTGAGCGAAAATGTCTTCCAGCCCGCCCGGTTAGCAAGTATGGTCATGAATGTTTTCAGGAGAGGAGAAGTGATGAGGGCTGTTTTTATTATTATTTAAGTCATGCATTTCACGTGAAAAATTACCATCTCACAAGGAACACAGTTCCTCTCTCTATTTTTTCTGCATGCTCCAGTAGACTCCTGTAAGCTGATTGCTTTGTGGTGGATGTGACAGGATTTGAACAGGGGATCTGCAGAGCGCCCGCTGGTGGGCAAATTTGCAACACTCATTATATGATTGAAGGATCGGTCGGGCTCTAATCACTATGACATCATCAGGGTGATTTTTTTTTTACTTGTCACAGCTCCTACAGATCCACTGATATTATATATAAACTGTACATATAAAACATAGGCTGAGACCTCCCATGACTGATCTTTATGTGTAAGATATTGAAAGCCAGTGGAATGCTCCTTTAAGGGAACAACTTTCAGTCCCCTCTCCGAGCTCATTTTAAATGTCAATATAACCAATCATACAGCACAGCTATGTTTGTTTTGTCAAATGACTTTAGGATCATAAAGTAGTGATTTTATTGACGACTCAGCGCAGCAATCAGAGCCGCAATCAAATTCCCATTTTCTGCTTGTTTAGCTGTCTGACAACAGAAACTGGAAAATATGTAAATGAGAACAACCATGGTAAACTGTGAGTTCAGCTGTGTGGACAGCAGGAGGTGGCAGAACGGAGGTTCATCCAACTGAGACCAGGCTGTCTGTCCCACTCTGAGGTTTGTTTCCTTTTGTTTTGGACTTTAAGAGTGGATGGAGACTTTTATGAAAAATTAGCTGAAAAAGCTTGAGGTGGATGCATGTAAACGGCATAGTCTTAGAGAGAATAGGAGAGGAGAGAAGGGGAGTGAAGAGAAGAGAAGAAAGGAGAGGACATGGCGGTGCTGACTGATTCATTTTCTTCTTAAATCTCATAATAGTATTATACCACCTTTCATTTTGTTATAGCACTGAGGCTCCCTGGGTTGAAAGAGAAACAAATTGAATTTACAGGCACAAAGACATGGAGGCTGACAGAGGAGCTGGAGAGGATATCGAAATATGGACTCGAACAATGCAGCTTCTGTTAAATTTATCAGACGCCTCAAAATGCCGCATTTTGAAAGCAGCAGCGACGCAAAATGCCCATCAGTCTGTTGAAAATGAGCTTTACCTTTGGAATCAGACGGCTCTGTATCACGGTTTGAGATAAAGTAATTTGCCGGGCTGCTCTTTCAACCACAGGGGGTGCCTCTGCTGCACTGTCCTGCTCTGAATTGTAATTTATTTTGAGCGTGCTCGCCACTAGCGCATTGCCTGAACCGAGGGCAGCCCTCAATGAGTCATGCTTAATAACGAGAGGCATGCTCAGGCTTCAACAGCCAGATCAGAAAATCAGCCTGAATTACACCAGTGTGATTTACGTTAAGTAGGTAATTCCTACACATGCAGACAGCCAGCTCAGTCAAACGCAGACATGCGCTCGCTGATAGGTGCACATGGCTGCTGGTATGCGTGTGATCGCCTAAACTGTGTGGACTGTAATCTGATTAGAGTAAATCAGATCTGGGGGAATCAAGCCCAGGTTGCTGCTGGTTTTCAAGGTTGCGTCTGTGTTTAAAGGTGTTTTCAATAAATCTGTATCAAAACCTGTCTTTCAAGCCAAACGGTGTTTGCATTTTGTGACTGTGTGGCCTTGGTGCATCTGAGTCTGGTGAACCGAGCGACAATAACTCCAGGACACGGAGGGGGGTCGGGTCTTCAGGGTCAGCAGATTGAAACCCAGCAGCTGTCGAGTTTGAAAGCACCAGGGCGTGAGTGTGTAACCTCACACACACACACACACACACACACGCACACTGATACACAGACTTACAGCCAGAGCCCGAGCCCGAGTAGAGGTCCTCATCATCGTAGAACTCATCTCTCGTCGAGCCGTCATCATCGATAGACGGCGACCAAGTCTGTCCCTGTGAGAGACACGGGAGGGGGGGGGGGGGTACAAATGAAATGATGATTAGAGTTATTCGTCATGAATGACCTGTTTGTCAGACACGCACACAACTGTCCAAGAGGAGGTGCAGGCAGCATTATGGTGGACAGGGTAACATCTGTCCGTCTGTGGCTCTATGGAAGAGCATAGTTAATGAGTTGATCTAAAGCTGGGATTTTGGCAGAGGAACATCAAAGCCTTTAAGAAGAGAGAGGTTCCATCCAGTCTCTGCCTACGTGCGAGTTACAAGTGATGCTTAGCCTGTAAAGTAGCAGAGTATAAAGAAGCAGTTAACTTTTGAACTTAAGCTGCTACTCACAATTCTTCCATCGCCAATTCATGTGTAAACTGTTTTCTTTTTGAATTATAAATCGATAGATGTTAGATGATAAAATTCCCAAAGCCAAAGGTAAAAACTTCTAACGTCTTATTTTGCCAATTTAACAGTTTAAAAGCAGAAGATTTTCAGTTTCCAATTATATGAAACAGAAAAAAAAGAAACTTCGAATGTGAGAATGGTGGGCGTATTTCCTTCATAAACAGCTAATGAGCTACTCAGTCAACTAATTGTTTCAGCACTAAATTGTTTTTATCTTATATCTTTAAAATGTCAGAGAATAATAAACAAGACTAGACAGTGTACAGCCATCAGCTCTGTGAGGCAGTACTTAGACACAGCAGTTCTTTGAGCTAAATACTAACTGTAGCATGCCAACATACTCACAATGACAGTGCTAACATGCAGATGTTGAGCAGGTTTAATGTTTACCATGTTTGATAACTTAGTTTAGCATGTTAGCATGCTAATATTTGCTAATTAGCACTAACACAAAGGCTGACGGGAATGTCATTAGTTTAGCAGGGATTTATAAACAGGAAGTTATAATCCAAATTTCATAGCATCCAATAGTTGGAGCTAGCGTGGCTAAAAATGCCATCACCATTTATTAATGTACAAGGTAACGTTGTTTTGTCCGGCATAGGCTGACCAGACGTCCCCGTTTTCCGTCTGGAGCTGTCCCCGGAAATGTCCCCGTTTTTAACGGTGTGTTTATCATAGACTGTATAAGGTGTCGACAGACCTGAAATCAGATTTTACGTGTCCAGCAAGACTGGACAGCAGAGCATACAGGTGTCGTGCCGAAAAGCGATAGACCGCCGAAAACTGATTGTCATTAGCGCCCACAGCATGTTAAAGCTGTATCGCCCAGTCTCTTTAAACAGACATAACATGCAAATAAACATCACTTTATGTCCATGGTAATAGCAAATGTATGTCTTTATCTAAAATCTTTATCCGGAAACAGAATGTAGCCTATAATTAATTAAAATTGATTTCATTCAGAAGTTATATTTGACAGACTCAACTAGTACTTTTTTACCTCTTAATATGCCTTTAAATGGCCAAAACAACACATAAAATGCAATATTCTACTTGCCAGGAAGTGATTGCAGCCTCTACTTACTGACTAAAAGGTAGTTTCTGCTTCAAAATGACTTGATTTCATTCAGAGTTATATTTGACAGATTATAAAATCAAAATTGTCTCCCTTTTTTAATTAATATATAATACATTATATTTTTTAATGACATACTGACCAACAAACCAAAAATGTCCCCGGAAGAAGTTAGCTTTATAACATTTACTCATTTTGGCATATAAATGAAATATATAATCTACCTATCAATTTTAAATCTACGACAAAATCACCATTTCTTCTGAATAACTACTGCTGTACAGTTTTACAGGTGCACTCTGAAAGTTCTCTGCCTGTCTGTCATTGATCATTTTACAGCATCCGCCCTGCTCAGCGCTGTACCTTAATCCAGGCCTATTTCATGTATGGCTGTGAGGGGAAAACATAAGTTTGCCTGCCGACCTCTGTCAGGGTCAGGTAAGAGAGATTAATTGTGGATCATTCGGGGGATCAACCTCTGAAGTGAGTGACCTCGGGCTTCGGTCACTTTGAGGCTGATCCCTCCTCTCTCTTCATTCATCTCTCTCTCTCTTTCTCTTGATCTCGATCCCACATCCCTGCGATGTTTGAACACATACTTAAGGGCTCACCCATCTCACAGGGTCAACTAATACTGCCATCAGATGCATGCACTGAAGAGACACCGCCCGTACTGCAGTGCATTGACACATTTTAAACTACAAGACATACCACACTGTGTTTCAAGACTGTACTATAGACTGCATTCATTTCAAGTATTTACAGGTATTTCATGTAGATGTATCCAAATAACAACCTATTTTGGTCTTTTAAAATACGTTCACATACAAATACAACACACTGTGCGCTCATTTTGAAATATACTGTCTCTCTATTGATTTCTACTAATATGTTAAATGTTCCTTCTACTGCTGTTTTGTCATTGGTAGAATGTAATTAGGTACATTTAGTGTACTGTACTACAATTCTGTGGTACCTGCACTTTATTTGCTCATTTCCATTTATTTTACCGTAATTCTATTGAAGTACATTTATCTGAGAGCTATAGTTTCTGGTTACTTTGCAGATTAAGATTTGACTTGCAGAAAATTCTAAATATTAAGCATTGTTATAGATTGAACTACCATTACAATTATCTCCACCTCTAACAGTTTCGACAATAAAATGTTTTTTACACCTTATAGCATCAGTAACTCAGTATTATAACATATAATATTACTTTGAAATGGGCCTTTCTGCAAGTACTTTTTAATTTTGATTCTTTGAAGCTGTGTGACTTGTTGGTTTGGCCACTTGGGGACTTGGGGAAGTAGCTGTAAACTATTCAATTAAATTTTATTTATAAAGCGCCAATTCATAACAGTTGTCATAAAGTTGTCTCACTGCACTATTCATATTGAGCAAGTCTAGACCATAGTCTTTGTAATATTATTTACAGAGACCCAACAATTCCCACCATGAGCAAGCACTTGACACAGGCAAGGAAAAAACTCCCTTTTCGGAGCAAATATAGAAACACAAGACTGATATTTTATATCATGACTGATATTTCATATCACTTTGTAAAGTTGATATTAGTATTCATTTTTGGTCACCACCAACACCTGAGGGAAATATTTGGCTCTTTAGCTGTTAAATCTTGAGCTCCACTATGTACCAGGGGAACTTAAAGGTTTTTGTGGGTTCATCACTACAAGTGACCTCTTTTACTAAAAGTAGTCTGTTGTTAATATAACAATAAAATAGAGCGACTGATAATACTTCTGTACTTCTACTTGCAGAACTTTGTAATATGTTTTGTGTTGTTTTGTGTTGTTTTACAGTGCATTATTACTACTTCTATTTAAGTAAAAGAGATGAATACTCTTTCATCACTGCATTTTGTACCTAGATTCAGCTCAGTATACATTAAATAGTACACTGTTGTGATGCCAAGAACACAGGGCATAGCTTTGCTCCAGGTACTGGAAAACAGTCAGTCTACTGCTGAAAATGTGACCAAAACAAACTTATCTCCTCAGCAATCTTAAGCCCATCCTGAGGCTCTATAGAGCTATGTCTTTGCTAGCCTCTGTGATACTAATTGTATACACACACACACACACACACACACACAGAAGCAAAAGCTCCTCTCCGGCTCCAGACAGAGGAAACCTGATGCCTTTAAAAGCCAATAAAAGCATAATGGAATCTAGAAACCCGAGCATCCCAGTCCATCACATCTCAGCATGAGGTGGAGTTGAAACGCTATATGTACATCCTGAAAATGAAATTGACTTGAAGTTGTTTGGAGCCTTGACATACCGAGGATATGGGCTTCACAAAGTGGAAGGACGAGAGTGTGTGTGCTTCATGCTTCGACAGTAAATGTGTGTATGAAGGCCTGGTGATCTCAAACACTGAAAGTGCCGAAAAGTACTGAAAAGACGTCTCAGTGTGAATGTGTGTGTGAGCGTGTGCGTGTGTGTGTGTGGATCAGTTTTACAATGAAGGCCGTTGCTATGGGCAACCTTTGCTTTTCACAAAAATTCCTGTCTCCCAGTGAGAAGCTACCAGACACACACACACACACTTTTAAGAGCTACATAAGCAAAGGTGTTATGTAACGCCAAATAAACAACCCTAAAAACCAACATCAAAACAGGCTACTCCTCCAGCTCCCCCCTCTATCTGTCCCTCCCCCTCTGCCTCCCTTCGCCTCCCCCCTCTGGATCTACATACTCTGTGCCAGTGTATCCCCGTCCTCGCCCTATTTTCCTTTCATCTTAAACTCCATTTCTTATCTTTAGGCTAACCCCCTAAATTCAGCGTGACTCCAGAAAACACACACATACTTAAATAAACACACCCCGCCCCAAAGGCGGCACCAAAGCCCACCCCAGGGGCCCCTTTTACAAGTCCCCTATACACACAACAACCTCCAGGACATACTGTAGCTGCAGAAGACGAGTCTGCTGTTTGCCCATTTTCATTTTTGGAACTGGCATGTGCTCTGTGTGTTTAAATGACATCCTAACCTTTAAGAGTAATATGTACCCTCTGTGTCTCGACATGTTTCATTTATGAGCCGATATTATAAGTGTGAATTCATGGTATGGCGGGCAGTAGTGCGTCACTATGTGTAATTACAGCGTGTGTGTGTGTGTGTCTGAATGGGTATAATCACAGGTTTTGTTTGTGGTGTGTGTGCACATGCACACACAAATGCCCCTCAGACTCATTTCTGTGTGCGGGGGGGGTGTTTTACGTGATTTTGGGGGAGTCGAATAGGGCCAGCTCTGCATTTTGCCTTTGTTTCAGGAGCTATAAACAGCTGTGCTTTCTGCCTGCACCACATAGCTAACTAACCACAACGAGACGCATTGAGCTCTCCTCCACCGCACGCATAACCCAGGGCCAAAATCATCTGTATGTTGCCCTCAATTTCCCTCCACCACTGCATTTTGTTCTCATTCGTTATAAAAGGAAACTGTAAGATGACAGCCATGTTCCGCTGGATCTGTGGAGTGAACGCAATCCTGGTTTTTGGCAACGTATGAAGCACTGCCATTGTAAGACATGCAGTGCCAGTTGGAGTCATTTTAAAACAATCTGGGAGTGTGGAATATATAATTATGTATACTTGTATAAAAAGAGAAGAAAACATAAAACCAAAGGATAGAAAAACAGAAGCAGACAAAGAATCTGTGTTTGTTGGGGTTATGTCATGTCCTGACAAAGTGAATGCAGGTGTGTCCTCTGAGGAGTGTTGCAACATTTGCAGTGACTCAAGTAGAAACCTGATCTAAAGCTGACATCGGGCTTCATTCTTTACATTTGATCCTATACACTGCAGCCGCTCTGAGTGTGTGTGTGTGTATGTGTGTAAGTGTGTCAGCTCGTTTTCCAGCTACAGAGCGTGGATTTTTAAACCTGAGCTGACAATGCTGTGGTTTCAGACATTTTCCAGATTTTAATTTAGTTTAATGAAAAAAATGCAATATTATAAATGTGTGACATAAAAGTGGCAACACTGCAGCAACTGGACAATGGGAAGGGGTGTGTGTGTGTGTGTGTGTGTGTGTGTGTGTGAAGGTTATATGACAGTTACCAATTACGTGTGGGAGAGAAATTGACCATGGTGCTTGTGTGTGTCTGTGTTGTGTCTGTAGGAAAAATAGGCAAAAACTATGATGCAGGAAGTCAGATAACGATAGTTAGACACACTAATTCACCACACCAGGATTCACTCACACAAACACACACAGTGGAAGATTAGCTGGCAGATGTGTGTGACCTCAAGAAGATTTTTTGGGGGGGTTGATTTTCTGGCTGGTCCAGTTAAGTTCAGTTCCCCTTCAGGCTAGCTGGGCAGATAGAAAGCTTCATTGTGATTGACTTCAAATGCATTCCTTGGTAACCCGAGAGGCTGCCGCTGCTGCTGCACAATGCCTGGCACACACACACGCGCGTACATGCACACAAGCAAGCATTTAAAGCTCCCCATACAGTAGATGCAACCCCGCTCTGCTTTGGAAAAATAATCGTTAATTGTGCTTTTTAATATGTGAGATTTTATCACAGCGAATGTTCTCGACAGGCTGCAGCATCTCAGAGTACTGTGAAGAATAATTTGAATACTCCCTCTGCTTTCTGGCACCATCTGTGAGTCCCACTCCTCTAGCTGTCCCTCCATTTACTGCATCCACAGTGCTGGAGGGGAAGAGTGAACACAAGTACAATGAAAAAGACACAGAGGTCATGTCCATTGTTTTCTTTTTTCATGACCATTTTTCACACCACACTCTTCATCTTGGGATGAATATTTACTCAAATGCAAGCATGAAATAGAGGCATTGTATCCTAAATTTCATCTCCACAAAAGTTACCAAATGAAGGCAAAAAAGGCCCATTATAGTCTAAACCTCCACATGCCACAGTCCAAGTCATGGACAAGTATGTTTTGCTAACGAGAACAGTCGTCCCAACTTTTTTGGTTTTTAACCCCTCAAAATAAAGCACTATCTACGTGTGTTACAGTTTCTACACATGTGTGTAATTCTGGCCTATTCTAGCTCAAAGACAGTCTGTGTCACACTTGTTCACATTTGTACCAAAGCCTCACATGAGCAGAGCCACATCACCAAACTAAATATGTATTATTGCTGAAATGAATGGCTCAAACTTCAAGGTGGGTGTTCTGAGTGAGCCGACGTGCTGCGTCACCAGGCACTTGAACACAGCACGACAGTAATAATCATCGGGCAGGAATTTGAGACCTAGATCAGCCCCCAAAATGAGGCAAAGTGAACTTTATGGGCCACATTTCTAACCTCCCTGCAGTTTAATTCACTGTCAGTGTGTGAGTGCCCACGCTTCGTAAGGCTGCTGCTGATTCACGGCCGGCTCTGTGTCTGGAGCAGTCTGACCTACACTGATATGAGTTGGACAGTTTAAGCCTTGCTGCTTGCTGACAGAAGTGGATCGTTGATAACTCTCTAGCTGGAAAGAGTCTGACCGGTTGGACACATGCCCTCCGACTGAAAAACTGCAGCCTGTTTACTGTTTGTATTGTTCCACACCCATATTTCTTTCCGGAGCAATTCTTTGACCCTGTCAGTAGTGACCTCTAAGCTCCTTCCATCTTTTGCTTTTCTGCCTCGTCTCACTCCCCACCCTGCTCTTCCTCTCTTACCAGCTGGGCAGGTTGGATGGCAGCCAACCTGGACGCTAACACACTTACAGTTAGACAAGGAGATGTGAATGAGATAGAGGGCAGTGTGTGTGTGTGAGACAGTAGGTTACCAGGTGACGGCCTGGTTAAGACACATGCCACCTTCAGCAGAGATTAGCACAGAAAGCCTCTGCAAACACTTGCTGACACCTTATAACACACACACACACACACACACACACAAGGAGAGGGTCGGGTGTCAAGACAGTATCTTGTAGCAATGACGTCAGGTGAACTAACCTTAAAACAGCTAACACCTGCACGCTACAGCCAAGGGGGTCAAAGAAATTCTGTTTCAACCTACTGAGGTGATTTAAAATCCTAAAATATACTCCCTTAATCATGGACACATAACAAGCCAACGGGCCCATGGGCACAGACACATAAAAGGGCCTCCTCTTCTCACTCAAGCAAACTTGCACATCATTGTCAGGTGTTCTGCTTGTTTTGCGGTTTTATTTTGCAGGTTCATTTTAACTGTTGTTGTTGTTGGTTGATGCTGTTTTGCTCAAGCTTGCACTGTGCAGCTGTATTAGAGAAGAATGAACAAAAGTATAGTTAAAATCTATATCTGATCAGACTTAGTATAAACATACAATTTGATACTAAAGGATCTATACATCTCTGTATTTGAAACTCTATTAGGTAATATGTACAATAAATCTAGGATAGTACCTTTAAATAAAAAGAATACTATATTTTTCACACAATAAGTGACATATAAAAACCCTCCCCCTGTGGCTCAAAACCATTCAGTTCTGGATGATTTTGTAACTATATTGCTAATACATACATTTACTGTCAGAGGTTTAATGTCCGTGAGGAATGTCTCCTCCTGTGAAATAATAAGCATTTTCAGCCCCCCAGGCCTCTTTGTTAGGCAGTAAGCCAAGTAAAATAGCTCCAAATTGTAAAGTAAAATTATCGTTTAGTGTCAAGAGATTCTTTGCAGTAACGGTTGCAGCAGGAGGTCATAAGCAGGCATCACTTTGTGTTTGCAAAAGGGGACCCGCTGTGCAATTTTACACTGATTAGCTGTTTAAAATATAGGAAGTGGTTCTGGGTGTGTTGGATAAAATCAGACTACACAGAAAATAGAAAAAGTATTTTTGATGTCTGTGTTCAGACTAATTTGGGGTATAAAACAAAAATAAAGTTATTAAAGACTTTTTATTTTTAAATATGTAATAATCTAAAACTGCTGTTTAACATAAAAAAGATCCTTGTGAACATGATGCTGTAAGTGGGAAGGTAGAAACGCTGATTTACTCCCTTGCCAAACACATTTCTGATGTTTTCCTGCATGTTTGTCTCAGTTTTTCACACACGAGTGCTCCCCGTGACCAATGAACGTGAACCACCGAGCAAAATCTGTAAACATGTTCATGTACAACTGCCAGGAAATGAGTGAAACACTTTTTCTCCCTCTACTATTATTAGTGCTTTCCTTCTGATCAAATTCCTGATAGCACTACCATGACCAATCCAAATCGCAGCCAGGTTGGCCGTATTAATTCCCTGTACAAAACCTGTGGGAGGATGGCATTACACTGGCTCTAGTTTGTTATTCCAGCTCGCTCTGGCCCTAAAGTTGTCTCAGTGCAGCACCAAACCACAGCTGAAAAGCATCCAAGCACTAATATTATCTTTCTAATATTATCTTTCTTCACTGAGTTATAAGGACAAAGATGATCTAAGTGATGAATGCCCTTATGGAAAGTCATGCTTTTGCTAAATATGGTATATGGTACAGTGAATGGCTTGGTCAGAGAGCTGCAGAGACAGAACAGGTGCAGAGTGGGGGAAACATTGTGCATCTGGATAACTGAAAGGCAATTTAAGTCAATTCTCATGGAGAAAGACTTTCAATTTTTATCTCATATATCTGTTACAGAACAATAGACCCAAATCCATTTATGGCAGTGTTCAGTGTACCTTCAACAGAGCATAGCATTACTTTATTTCAGACAAAGGCAATAACATTTGCTACATTGTTAGCTTAACGATTAATCCTCATTAGGTGGAAGGCTGCCCGCCCCCCATCTTTTATACAATTGATTCTGCAGGTCATGATGTGTCTTTTTTGAGACACTGTTCATTTTAAATAAATCACTTGAAAAATATAAGAGAATCTGGTTTCCCTTCATTGATTATGTGGAGAGTCTATCCTTTCTTGCGACTTGATTGCTAATGTAATTCACAAGCAGACATTTTGACTTCTTGCCAACAATATATTCTTTTTTTCTGTTCTGTTTTGCTGTAATTACCTCTCTGTGTGCCACTATTTCCGCCTACCTACGCAGGAGGGGTTCTCAGGAAACAATGCATGTATGTAATACAGTGTTACATGCCTTTATTTCATTGATACGAGCCTCACTGTTCGCTATTCACTTTCCTAAATAACAAAGCTGTATTAGGTTACCGCTAATGCAAAGCAAACATTTCCTCCTGCTGTTGCTTCACATTAAAAGTGTTCAACTGGCAAAGCACATGGCTTTATTGCAATGGTGTCCCAGGAAACACAAGGTATTTATTACCAAGGTTAGGCAGATGGCCATTGTTCATCAGAACCATTTTTGAGGTTCAGCTGCTTTCCTGTTATATTTCTGACAAAGTAGCTGCTCCAGGAGTGTTTGCTGTAATATTAAACTGCACTTGCTGTTACCACGGTAACCGCAGGTGTTGCCAAAATTAACCCCGAATGAAATCTTAAGGTTTGCAACTATAAGTGGGATACATGAAAAATTATTTTAAAACATTATTGAATATTTTGTTTGTGTTTGATTGGAACATGATCGGCTGATTGGGAGGGGGGGGGGGCGGTGAGAGGGAAGCGACTCGGGTCCTCTGTGACAGAGTGTGTTTAACCTTTAATGTGTCTGACAAAACGAGCAGCTGACAGTGAAACTCGCCGCAGACTCAGTAGTAGTAACGTGACAGTGTAGTGACACATCAGCTGGTCTGAAAATGAGTAATGGACTGGAGCTGTGAGACCACCACACACACACACACACACACACACACACACACACACACACACACTAATGCATAGATCCATATAGAGGAGCAGTGTGATGGGAGGAGCGCTGATACAGAGACAGACAGATGTATATCTGTATGTAGGACCCAGCTGTTACACTAATCTGACAATCCATCAGGATTAAAAACCACATCTCAAGGCTGGCTCACACACACACACACACAAGGCCTCTCTGCGTGGAATCCTCCATTATATATGACCTTATGAAACATGCATCTCTGAGTGAGAGTGAGTGTGTGTGTGTCACTGTCCTGCTGCCAGAAATGCCTTGAGATTCTGACACAACTGCCGCTCCCACACTCCACAATACGCCATCGTGTATTTGTGTGCATATGATGTTGTGCGTTCGAAGGTTTGTCCGTGGCGTTCAGGAAATGCCAATGAGTGTGTGTGTGTGTTAGTGAGTGTATTGATGTTTGGTTGGAGAAATGTTGCAGTGAGCAATGAATGCTGCTGGTTGGCTGGTGGGTCAATGACTGCGTTTTTGTGGCTGCTTGCATGAAGTGCTGGAGAGAGGGGAGAAGGAGCGAGGCTGAATGCGGATTTATATGTGTGTGTGTGTGTGTGTGTGTGTGTGTGTGTGTGTGTGTGTGTGTGTGTGTGTGTGTGTGTGTGTGTGATTATAGCCTGGCTCAATGGGCCTATTTCTGCAGGGCCAGTGGGAGGGCGTGGCGCCTGTGGCTGGAACTTTTCTGGTGTTTCTAAGGAACTTTTCAAAAGGGCTCAAAAATGTGGCTGCGTGAGAGAGAGCGCCCCGCGGACCATGATGTCTTTGTGAAGCCGAGAGGGAGAGAGAGGGGCACTCAGAGTACACTCAGAAACGGTAATCAATGGTCTCTTTTCAGGCCCAAATCGAAAACCTTAACAAACAGATACAAGAAAATGCACACACAAACAGACGCTGATGAGAATCACATTTCTGCCCATTTACTGTGATGTAAATCACAAGGCAGCATCTGAGTGTGTGTTCATATAATTACAGCTTGTGTTATCAGGCTAATGACAGTCATGCGACTTCACAGATGCCAACGCAGTAACGGCAACAAGAAGGAGGGTAATCGATGCATAAAAGAGTTTTAGAGGAGGAAAGGTACAAATGGTGAAAAGAAAAGCAGCAAGCGATGATGTGATGGCTGGACCCAGAGGCGGGTGGGGGTGGAGACCAAGAGAGGAGTGTTTTTGTCTTTGATGCAGAGGAGAAAAATCCAATCAGCCCTGTGTAATTCAATCTGGAATGGAAAGATGCACCTTTGCGAGTGTGTGTGCAGAGGGCATGATGCATATTATTATCATGCCTTACCTCTCTTTTTCTCTCAAACACACAGACGCACAGAGGAGGCAAACAAATTGCTGCTCCAGGAGCACCCCGAGAAGCTGACCTTGCTACGCTCCCTTGGCTCCTTCCCATTGGTTGACTGACTTTGGCGAACTGGCAGCCAATCCCTGGCCTTGGAGCGGTTTCCAGCCAATAGACTGCAGGCCAAGTGACTGTCAGCGTGGCCAGATAGCCGATTGATTCTTCATGTATCATAACAGCCCTTGGTATCGAACACTAATTACGCAGGTTGTGAGATCTGGCAGTGGAGTGAATAAGGCGAGCTCGGCATATGGTCTCTGTCTTAATGGGCAACACAGACTGAAAGCTTGTGACCTAATGAGATGTTTATCACGAGATGCTGATTAACTCTAACAAATCAGTGTCAGAAGACTTAAACGAATAATGAGCCAACATGAGAAACTAGTAAGGAAATTTGCTCATCCATCAGGACTTCACTGAGCGGCTCATGTGTCGTCTCGGCGGATGTGCAAGTCTTTTTTTTAATTTTGCATCTGATATGATGCATCTATCCGATCCTATATGGCAGTGGCTCCCAGCCTGTGATCAGGATCAGGAGATTTATAAGTTATCTTGGACTATAATGTGTACCCTTTTAGTATCTTCTGACATTTTATAGATTAAGGGATTAAGCGATAAATCAAAAAACAATCAATAGATTAATCGATAATGAAAATACTCATAGTCACTGCCCTGGATAAGGCTATGATCTATTGATATATATATTACATGTTCCTATTCATGTAATAATAGTTCAAAGGTAAATGGTTAACAAAATAGGAAAGACACAAAATAGGCTTATTTATCCTGACTTGGCTTTTTTTGCTTTTCTCTTATAAAAACATTAAATAATTTTTCATCTTCAGGCCTCTTAAAATGTTCAAATGAAATAATGTGAGCAGGGAAAGTCAACGCTTGTAGCTCAATCAAAGAGTCAGGCCAAGACACATGCTCCGAGTAATGACAACTTGTTCAACATTTTGGGAAATATGCTTATTTTCTTTCTCGGTCAACAATGGCTGAGTGCACAGCATCCCAAGTCTTGTTGTGACACTTAGGTGGTCTGGTTTGGTACCGTTGTGCCTGACCTGTGTTTACCGACCATATCTGGAAAACCCACGCTTTGGTATGGTAAACTTCGTTTCATCGAGACATAACTCCAACATGTTACTCTTTCCAGCTTTACACATTTTCACATGTACAAGACACAAGATGCATTGTGTAAACAAGAGTTTTAGAGGTGCTGGTAGGCATTGTGTTTCACTTTGGACAGAGCCAGGCTAGCTGTTTCCCCCTGCTTCAAGTCTTTATGCTAAGCTAAGCTAACCACATCCTGAGACACGATATCCATCTTCTTATCTCACTCTTGGAGAGACAGCATATAATCCCAAAATGTTGAACTATTCCTTTAAAATGCTACAAGCCAAAAAATATTGGGAACCCCGGCTAAGGGGTATATCAAGCAATATGCAAACAAATGCATGCGGCAGGTGGGTGTAAGCAAGTAGATAATGAAGATTAATAGGTAACTGTATTATATTATTCTGGTAGGAGTTCCCTGTTGCCACTCAGACGGCGCTATCTCCCGTCAGCCTCTGCTGAATCTCACCTCAGCTTAAAAAAAAAATTATTATAACAAGCTTCAGGTGCGAGCGTGTTCATGAATCTCTGATTGTTCTTTAGCAGTACAGTTAAAGATAGCTCCATCCCTCAGTAGGCAACATTACTCACTGACTAATTAATTAAAAGGTGGATTTAAGAAACGAATGGCTGGAGAACGATTGTCTAACGCATAGATTAGCTCCAGAGTGTTTGGTGTAACAATTGGTGATCATTAATTCCTTTATACCGTGGGCTCGGTTTAATTAAAGTGTGATTGCGGAGCTTGTGGTCAGTGTGTAAACCAGTGGAAATGTCTAACTGGAGGACAGGAGAAAATATGTGTTGTGATACCATCGCGCTCCTACAGCCCCCTCTCTCTCTCTCTTCTGCCCCAGTGTAATCCTGTCCAGGTTGTTCTCTCCATTCAATCCGTCTCAGCTGCTCTAAGCTCTTTACAGGCCTGCGTTAACCACCGGTCTCTCTCTTTCTCTCTCTTTGCTGCTACCAGGACACCAGTACACCACTTCTATATCCCTTTCATTTTCTCTTATTTCTTCCTCGTCAGCTCCTCTGCTCTTTTCATTTCACTCTACCTACAGCCAATCCCTCCCAATCTCACGCTATTTTCTGATGAGCCACTCATCTCTTTTTACCACTTTTACATATTAACAAATTCTATTCTCTGTCTACTCTCCCCACTTTTCCTCTCCATGCCTGCTGCATTTTCTTCTCCTCTCCAACCCCCCCCCCCCCCCCCCCCTTTCTGCTGCACTTTAGCCTCCACCCCTACTTTAATATCACTTTTGTCTGTGATTGCCTCTGACCTCATCTACCCTTTCATTCTCTTCAAATCTATTCTCCCTCCGTCTCCACACAATATCTAATCACTTTCAAATCTGTCGCCACACCTTTCTGCTTTGTTTCGAGGGAGGGGGACAGTTCCCAAGAGCTGTTAGGTGTTAAGATACAATTTATGTTCAGCAATGACTAAGACAAATACTTCTTGTCACAATTAGTTTTGGGTATTGAACCTCAATACTTTTTAAGTAAAGATGTGCAACAACAACAACAAAAAAAGAAAAATCTAACCGGGCACGCTGTAATTACAGTAAATGGTTTGCCTCATAGCCACTAGAGTACCATGACACCCGAACCTCAATACTATTTTGGTGCTGATAGAAATTTGTCTGTTGCAGTGAATACAGAAGGAGAGAGGAAAAACTGCCCTGATTTCACAAGAAAAAGTCAAACTGGAGAAGAGTCAGGAACAATAAACCCAATATTGTTAAGCAGAGATGCTTTTTTCCCTTGCAACTCATCTTGCCTGTACTAGCCCTTTATTTTTGGGTTGGGGGGCATATTTTTCTTTATTAGACAGTGACAGTGAAGAGGCAGACAGGAAATGGAGGAGAGAGAGTGGTGTGACATACAACAAAGGTCGCCGGCTGGAATCGAATATGGCATGCACTTTAACCATTTGGCTACGGAGGCGCTCCTTGTTTACTTATTCTTTGATAAGATATTTACTGATTTAAATTACGATTTAGACTGTATTTTAGTACTGAAACAACCAACTGAAAATCAATCGTCGTTTTGGTCGTTACCTTGGACTCTCAAAAATAGAGATGAGCATTTCTCACTAATAGATATTTTGTAGACTAAACTAATCAAATAAAAAATATCAGCAGGTTTATCGATAATGAAATGAATCGTTAGTTGCAGCCAGTTCAAGTAAAAATGTCAAATATTTGACGGTTCCAGGTGCTGAAACATGAGAAACGGCTGCTTTTCTTTTTTACATCGTTATAAACTGAGGATGTTTAGGTTTTTGACTGATGACTCACCTTGGGGTCTGGGAAACTGTGTTTTGTACACCTAACGATTAATAGCTTAATCGAGAAAATAACTGGCAGATTAAACAATTATGAAATTAATCAGCAGTTGTCGCCTTAAAAAGGATACTATTACCCAACTAAATCCAACTCACACTGGGGGTGATTGAGCTAATTTTAAAATGTCAAAAAAAAGGAATTAATGTCAAGTGATTTCTCTCCTCTCTTAGTGCCTCTTCCTCCTCCTCCTCCTCCTCCTCCTGTAGCGAGACCTGTCAATCTGTCATGTGTATCTGCCTCAGTCATATCATGTCCTGTCAGACAGACACCCCACTCCGTCCAACAAGGGAAACAATTATCATGTCACACATACGGCTAAACAAACAATACACTGGAGGACACATACACACACTGTCAGTGTCAGTCAGCCTTTCAGACCTGGGTCTCTGCTGGCTAAGATTAGAGCTAATCCACAACTGTTGGAATGAAAGATTAAGAATGAATCACCTGCTGCCACAAAAGTGTGTGTGTTTGAGTGTGTGTGTGTGTGTGTGCGCTTGGAGGCGTTTATAGAAAGGCCCCATGGGAAAGAAAACCTGCTGAAACCACCAAGCAATATTACAGAATCCCTATCCTCCCAACCACACAACCACACAACTACACACACACACACACACACACACACACACACACACACACACACACACACACACACAGCTCATTAGCTTCAGTGGCTCGTTCAAACTGCAAACGCCTTTGAAAGAGCCCTTTAAAGCACTGGGGTTCAAAGGTTTACTTAACAGGGTCCACACACACACACACACCAAAACACACACACACACACACACCAACGGGTTTCAGTGTGCAGTATTTAATTGGATCGATGTTTTTCCCTCATGGCTTGCCCATAATTGAAGGGACATGAGTAACATGTGGGAAGCCTTTTGTTACTAAGTTCCTGTTTATTAAGACAGGCAGAATAAATGAGGAGCTCTGCAGCGGCGGAGAAAGAGGAGGAGGAACGTGGGCTGGTGGGCTGAGGGTGTAGAGATGGATGGATGGAGAGAGGAAAAACGTTGCAGCAATGAGCTCCTGACCTCGTTCACTCCTCTGTCGGGACGTTGGGCTAAATAATTTAAACACACACACACACACACAGTCACATGCCTCTCCCACACAGTATTTCTCGCTCCTGATCGCACAAGCGGCCTCCCTGTGCTCCTTCATCGCCATCTCTGCCTGTGTTTCACATGTAAACACACACGGCTATATAAAATCCCCTCTTTGTGCACCACTCAGGAAGCTCCCTCTTGGTTTGAAGCTTGACGGCAGGATCTATAAATACTCACTTCCTGTGTCCTTCCTATAACCAATCGAGCAACTAGTGACCAATTAAGCACACACACACACACACACACACACACACACACAGGTTGGACACATCTGTATGCAAACATGTAGATCTCTGTCATATTGTGAATTTTAATGAAATTCTGATGAAATATTCTTGTCAAAACGCTACCGATAAGACTAACTTGCTATTAAAAATGAAACTGTAATTAATTCTCTATCTGACTTGATGGGAAACGTGCATCAGAAATGGATATCTGTAAATCAACAGTGACAAAATCTCTTTAATTTCAGAGAAAAAAAGGTCGTTTTAAAATAGAATCTGTGACGCTGGCGCATCAAAGATAAGACAAAATGAAGAGATGACAAATTGGGTGATAAAACCTTTAAATATACGATCCATGTATCCATATTGTAAAACCTAAATGTGATTCATTGTGCTTTTCCCATTCAAACCTATTCAGACCTGAGCCTCTTGCACTGCAACTACCAGCACCCCACACGAAGGCTGTTAGGTGAAGTACTTTCACAAATTACTGTATCTCCGTACAACAAGCCATTCCAATTTACACACATATAAAATCTCTTCTGTTTAGATTTGGCATGACGTTGTTGCCATTTTACTTGATCTTTACCTCTTCCTGCAGAGCCTTAAAGACAATCCCCTGGGACGCCACACTCTCTATCTTCCACTGTGTCTTCATTTACAAGCACTCTCTACCACTATTAAGTGCAAACAAACTTACCGGAGCCTTGAGTGGCCAAAGTGGCTATTTTCAAAGATGGGTTCCCAGAGGAGCAGTGATAGCATTTCCAGCCTGGGGCAGTCAAAAGAATCTCTCCAACAGTGACATGTAGCCAAGGAAACAAGTTCCTTGCACAGAGTATTGAAAGCAGAAGAGATTTGGTGTCATGTGGCCAACTGGAGGGAAAACTACAAGGTTTATCATTAGTTTTTTACTGTGTCATCAAAGATACAGCACCGGTGATCATACACAATATTATTTTATGGGCAAATCAATACCTGTCAAGTGTCCATGGGTGATTGTTTAGTCTATAAAATGTGAGAAATGGCTATCACGAGTTCCCAGAGCACAAAGACCAACAGTCCCAAGCCCAAGAAGTTCGATTTACAAAGATATAAATCAGAGAAGACCAGTAAATCATCAAAATTAAGAGACTGGAAGCAGAAAATGTTTGGCTCTTTTTTAAAGTATTTGTTGGACATTTTATGGTTTTATTAATAACTTGACAATAGAGTGATTACACCGAAATTACAGGAGAGAGATGGGGAATAACACGCAAAAAAGGTCCCCACCCAAAATCAAAATGGGGACACAGTGATTGTGATGGCCGACGCCTTAAAAGCCAGGGTACCTCAATAGCTTGTTTTTCTAAATAAATGACGAAAACAAAAATAGTTGGTTATTCATATTCTTTGTCAAAACAATCTAAGCCTGCAAATAATGATAATTTTCAAAGTCAGTTTTCAAATGTAATTTTGTCCGACCAACAGCCTAACACCCAAATATATTCAGTTTGATATCATAGAGTACTAAAAAAACAAAAGGAGGATCCAGAGGATGTTTGGCATGTTTTCTTAAAAAAAACCTTTAAAACCAAAGAAGATTCATTGCCTGTCAAACAATGGTAAATCAAGGTCACAGCTCTGTGGCAACAGCAATTACCATCTGCTGATGAAGGTCATTTAATATGGCTGAAAGCCCCAGAAGAAGGTAGCAAGTGGACCTTTGTCAAACCACTGTTTCCAAGCTCAATTACGATCGTTCATGATTAATGTTCTGTTGACCCGCTAAATGTTTCACCAATAGACTCACTTTTCAGATGCAACCAGACGTTACATTGTGGGCTAAAACATTTCAGAAACAAAAGTGGCAATAAGGAGCAAATGTGAAGTTGCTGACAAAGACACCGGCCAACAGATGGAGAGGAAGATGGAGGGAGTCGTGTGTTTGAGGTCAGATGGAGGCCAGGGTCTGGTCGGGAGCATGAAGGCCAGCCTTATCACGGCCTCAGCCCACTCTTATCGGGAAATACACATTCCAGCAGTCCCATTGGACCGCACTTGATTTCAGCTCTGCATGACCCCGCCCATCCGGCCATTCGTTAACCTAATTACCCCACCGTTACAGAAACGCGCGAGGAAAGAGAGTAGTATTAAAGAGATACAAATATGCACATGAATGATAGGAGTGAAAAATTATAATGCTGGTGGACGGCATCTGTGATTCTCAAACATCTGTCAGACACACACAAACACACAAATGTTTGTTATGGGAAGGAGGCGCCCTGTTTCTGAGGTTTTCATTTATAGCAAAAGCTCTAACTCACAGAGATCCCAGAATGCTTTGTGGTTTTGGGCGCCGTCACTGCGTATATACTCTCTACTTTAGAGTGCTGTAATAGCACACACACACACACACACACACACACACACACAGCAGTGTAAGGTGAAGCAACTGCTGGCTCGCCCCTTCTCTATATTTTAATTTATTGTAGTGGAACAGATGGACAAGAGAGGAGGAGAGGGGGAAGAGAGAGGAGCATGAGGAGAGACAGAAAGAAACAGGAAGAAGGAAAGAGTGGAGCCAGAAAGTGGAGGATGGGATATGAAAAGCTGTGAATGAGAGAAGCAACAGAGGCGAGAGGAGGAAAAAAACAGAATGAAAGAGAGAGAGAGGAGAAAGAGTGGAGGGAGGAGATGGAGAGGAGAGTGGGGCGATAAAGCTGTGACAGCGGCAGCCATGCTGGTTGTCATGGCGACGGCCGCGGAGAGCAGGTAGAGCGCGGTCTCCTGGGAATGAGCAGTGCACGCCTCTCTCCCTCCCCCCACCCTAACTCTCTCGCTCACTCGACATCCCTCCATCCTGGCTCTGGCTCCATCTCCATCTCCATCCCCTCGCTGTCATCCCCGTCACCCAGCCCTCATTTCCCCCGTCTCTGTCCCCACGTCCCAATATCCCCCATCTTCTCTTCCTCTCGCCTCCCACTCTCTCTTTCCACTCCTGGTCCTATCCTTCCCTCAGTTTGAGAGCTCTTTCATCCTCTTTCTTGCTCAGCGCTCGATTTTTCCCATTTTTTTCTTTCCCGCTCTTACATCTTCCCCTCGCTATCTAGCATCCCTGTATCACCATTACCTTAACTCTTTTTCCATCCTTATCACTCTCCATTTTATTCCCTCCACTCCTTCCCTCTTTCTCATTATCCTGTGGCCTGTACACCTCCCTTTTTTCCATTCCTCTCCTCTCCTCTCCCTCCTCTTCTCTCTATATTCATCTAACCCCCCTCTCCAGAGAATATGTATGTATGTCTGCGCACTGCTGCCCAATTACTGCAAGGGAGACTGTGTGTGTGTGTGTGTGTGTGTGTGTGTGTGTGTGTGTGTGTGTGTGTGTGTGTGTGTGTGTGTGTGTGCGTGCATGTGTGTGTTTAGTATCTACACAAGCTGTGTTTCTAGCCTGTTTTGACCTACCTAAAACACCTCCAGCATTCTCCGTCTCCCTCTGACTCACTGAATCAACAAAAGTGCTGCACAGCACTGCAATTCACTAGCACTGCGAGTGTGTGTGTGTAGTGTATCTGTGTGTAAGGTAATCAGGACTTTAATGTTAATGTGCATCAGTGCATATATGTGAGCAAGCGTGTCTGCACTTGTCTGAGTTACTGGTCGCGATGACAGAGAGAGCAGTTTCCAGCTGGATGAATTCAGGCTAAAACTGCATTCTTTCTAATCGCAGGATGACTTGAACACATTCCACAGGGAAAGTTTAGTGTTGCACAATGTTGTGGAGCCAACTGATTGAAGAAAACAGGCACTTTCTAAACTGTGACTGGCAGTGGGAACAGAGATTCACACAGACCAGAAAGTACAACAATATGGCACCTCAGTCTGGGTATCAATAAGTAAGGATGGAGTTTCCAGCGATGTAAAAATACTCCTTTTCCCAGTGTTCGTTTTCCGTGTGAAACTAAAAGTCAACATTGATTCCTTTTAGTGATGTTATGTAAGTTACGTAGGTAACGTTACTTAACTTGCTTAATTTAAGTCAAGTAAGTAATGTACCATAAAACTTCAAATAAAAGCCTGGTCCCAATTAAACACCTGTACTGTTTACTGGCCTGGTGTGGCTACACGTTTTTACAAATAAACGCAGGTCTCAAATGGAAGCCTGGTCTGGTTTTCATAGAAGTTCTTTGGATGAATAAAACCTCTTAACACTGACCAGGTCGCCCTCTTGAGCTACTTCTCAGCTGCTTAAACTGCACATAAAAATATAAATGTTAAAACCTTTGTCAGTATGGACATGCTACACATCGTTAGATCAGTTACATTCTCCACAATTCAACAGCTCAATTATTTTACAGGAAACAATTCAGATTTTCCGGTATGGTAAACAAGAAACACGAAAAAAGCCTAATATTTATTCAAGTAATGTTCATATTGGTTGAAATTAACAGTTTGATAATAGCCTATTTCCTATTTTTGCTGAGCAAGGTATTTTGTATAGGCCAGTGCTGAGAGAAGAGGTATAGTATGTACTTTTAATATAGACAGCTTCTACCTTCGACAATATACAATTATGGATTTTAATACTACAGCCTAATATACAGCCAATATACATTTCAACATTTAATGCTGCAAATATGCATGTAAAAAATAAAACTTTCAATAAATGTTTTTAAAGTGTGTAAATAAATCCAAAATTGTAACCCTAACCCTGTGTGCGCATGTGTAGGCGTAGCATGTCTGTAGTGGCAGAAGAGGAACGCTTGCTGTAGAGATGGAGCCCCAGCTTCACCAGTGTTGTGCCGCGTTGTCCACACCTCGCGGGAATTTCGGATAATTTTTCACCATTGATGAACCACACAAAGAATATTTTATCGTTTTAAAATACTTGAAATAGACCCGCAAGGAACCGCGACATGCATGCAACTGTTGGCCGCATGGCATGCACACAAAACTCTGCACAAGACCGGTGAATGACAGGCGAGATAGAGAGAGAAAAGGGTCAACACTAAGCCTCAGTGTAAGTTGAATGAATAGAGACTCTGAAGCTCTGCAGCTTCTCAAGATTAAAGAGGAGCTACCATGTGTAGACCCCCCCCACCCCCCCCTCACCACCGGCTGGCAATCGCCGCGCACAAAAACACACATGATTCGACTATCAGTCGACTATAGGCAGGACTTGACAATTCTGATTCGACTTTGTAAATCCTTAGTCGGGGACAGCCCTAGTATGTACTAATGCCTGGTAGGTAATAACTATTATTACATTGAATGTTTAACTCCACTGGTAGCCAAAGGAGAGGGGCCAACACTGGAGATACCAGGCTTCAGGATTTTGAATCTTTATGGCTGAAGCAGGAATATAATGAATTACAATAATGTAGTCTAAAATATATTACAGTGCTTCAGTTGCCTCTCAGGCTACCTCTAGCTCTGATTGGTGGGTTGAGGCGAGGAAACTAGAACTGAAAAAGGATAATATTTCTACCAATACACATTTTATCTGCTAGATTGATATAACTTTATAAAAAGTCTGGAAACTGCAGTTTTTACCTTTGTGCTTGATTAGAAAAGGCCTGGTCGCTCAAGTTAATTTCTAAGAATACTGAAGAAAAATCCAGACTACACTCAAATGTGACACCTAAATTATTTGTATGCAGTTTGACGGTAGAGGTTAAAGGTCCCAGAGATTGCTGCAAGGTCTTTTGAGCTCTCTTGGGGCCAATAATGACGAGCCTATATTTCATCCTCATTCAAATTGATAGTACCGGTATTCTATACAGGGCTGAGCTTTTAGTTCATTATTTTAGTTTCAGGCATATTCTGAGCTATGTTCTTTCATCTCAGAGGGAGGACACACTGAAATTTTAGGTATTGTGAAGGCAGGCTTCTCCCTCCCCACATGCTGTTATCAGTCTAATAGTAAATGGGAAAATCCATTCCTTCCGACCACGAGAAAGAAAAACTAATTTCAGTCAAATGCGGCACATCTGCCAAGCCAGTCCTTCCCATGTGATAAGAAATTGCATTCAGATATGAGTGAGCAGCATGTGTACACATCCAACAACACACGCACACACATAAATAGCCACAGGGAGGAGATGGGGTGAGGAAAGAGAGGGCTAGATGTTTTTCTCGCTGAAGGCCGTCATTATTCTCTCTTTCTGTCCATGCTGACCTCCAGACGTCGGCCGTCTGAATGCAGCTCCGGATATGAACCGTGATCCTTTTCATTTCCTCTATCCACTGGAAGGTGATGCCCATACCCTCACCCATCCTTTCACACACACACCTGAAATTCCTCCTCCACACCAGTGTGTTTTTTTACCTGCCAGCTTCTGTGTGTGTGTGTGTGTGTGTGTGTGTGTGTGTGTGTGTGTGAGGGGACTTTGTCCTCCAGGAGAGTGAGAAGGACCCACTTCCTGTGTCAAATTGCCTCTCACATTCCACACTCTCCCTCAATCTGCCTCACTTGGGCTATTTTTTCCTCTTTCTTGCTTGTTCTCTCTTTCTTCATCTCTCTATGGGGGGCTTTGTCAGCTATCAGAGGCACAAAACACCGATTCATTCCATGAGTTAAACATGATCCTCAAGAACACAGCGCTTTTCCGCCACACACGCTCTCTCAAACACACTTTTCAAGGAGCAAGGGCTGGCGAGAACAAGTTTTTGGCAGCCGAGATTCACTATTTTTGAGCCCACACACAGACAGATGGACAGTCAGAGCTCTCATGAAGGCAGACGAATGCACGCACACACGCACACATACACACACACAATGGCTATCCGTGGGACACAACAGATGTCTGTGGGAAAATCGGTCTCCCATGTAAAATATAGTCAGCCGGATATGATGTCACAAGCCTGATAACAGGAAATACCCACAGAGACACGACACCAGGGATCACTCATCAGAAGCTAACATACAGACACACACACACAAGAATCAGATGGTTTAAAAGGCAAAAGAGGCATCTAAAGAAAGATCAAAAAATGTGATTGTGGGTCGTGTGTTCAAGGCCTGGGTTGCTCGAGGTGAGTCTTGCAATTATTAGACTGTTGATGTGTGTGTGTGTGTTTGTATCTATTCAAGCAACACCTGCATCCATCTGTGCACTCCTAACACAGTATATTTAAGTGTGTGCACGTGTCACACCTGTCTCCGTCTGTACACTTAAAGACAGATTAGGTCAGCTGGAGGCCAAGGATCTTTGGCAAAGATTGCAACCGGCTGACCCAGTAATAATCGTTGTGTGTGTGTGCGTACGTGTGTGTTAAGTGTAGTGCTGCCAGAACCAGTGCAGCATCACAGCAGAAGCAGCACAAAGAAATGTTGACAATACAAATATCATGTCAAAGCAAAGAGATAAAGGCAAGCCTGAATCAGGGAGGACAAGGCATTCAACTGTCCCGGGCCACAGACCTCGAGGGGCCCTACATTGTGTTAGGGAAGTTGCATGACTAAAATACGATACCGGCTACGATCTGTTCTGCCTTTTTAAGTAATTTAGTGGCAATGTCTTTTGTCAAAATCTATTTTAATATTTTAGTTTATAGTGTTCTCATATGCTACATATTACTAAAGTTCTGTTCAATTAAATGACCACAAACTTAAAGCTGTTGAGGAAGTAAAGTTTAAAGCAAAGGGAAGTAGGCCACATCTCAAAAAAACATGTCTGGAGGGGATCTTTAATTATCATTCCAGCAAAGGAGTACTGGTTGCACTGGACTTTATGGGTAAATTAACATTGCACAGAGGGCGGTGTGGGATCATCAGGTGCCCAACATTTCGTCTAACAGCTTAATCTGACCGTGAATTAAGGTAAATAAATCTAAATGAATATAATAGATATCAGATAGATTAAAAGCCAAACTCACTATTGAACACCGATTTTATGAGAATATTATAAAAGGAGATTTTCTTCTTAATTTAGATTCAAAACTATATCTGTAATTTGACTATTTTGGTGCTTGCTTGCTTTTCCCTCAATGATTCAATGATCTCCCACCCTCCTCTTCCTCCACCTCCTCCTCCTCATAGGATAAATTTGGATTAATCGGTAACGGAAGGTGTGGGCGTTCTATGGGGGGCGCGAGAAGCTCGGCGTGGATAGTTCCGGACAGGAGGTGTGTGAAGAGAGGGGGGGTGAGGAGGTGTGGGGGGATGGGGGGCTCGCGCCTTCCTAATCAGCTTCCCTCTTCGCGATTCCCGATGACATCATTCCATCCAAGCCTTCCTTCGCGCACTGCATCGCCGTTAACTTCCCCGTTACCCCACCCACTTCTCGCCACAAACACACTGCCGCACAAACATACACACATACACACACACCTCCGGCTATAACGGGAGGATGCCCCCGGTCGGATTATGGTATCCGGACAATGAAGCCGGACAATTAAGGGAACGTCCACCTCACCGGTTGGAGATCGGACATCCAATCCCCCATACATACACACACGTCCTACAGCGCGACTACCCGGTAATAAAGTCGTTAAAGCCGCAGTATGACTGGAGCCTCTCAAATTAACGACAGGATGTGAGCCGGTGAAACAGACACCACATAGCGAGGCACCGCACAAAGACCCGTAATCAAGCTCAATTAGAGATTACCCGCTAATTACCGACACACACACATGCACGCACACATCTCCTGATTGAAGGGGACACAGGCCACAATAAACCCCGACACTGAGACACAAAGGCTGGTGTGTGTGTGTGTGTCTGTGGGTGTGTGCGTAAAAGGGGGGGGGGGGCACGAGAGTCACCAGCCCCCCTAGCGGGAGTCACGGTCGTCCAATAAGGGCTGATAAGTAGGTCGAGGGCAGGATTTCCTACCGATCACCGACACCACTGTCTTATTAAAGATAGCGCACCGCACTCACACATACACGCATGCACAAAAAATGCCCCGGCTCCTGTGTGTACAAGAGCTCCCCGGTTAACAAAGGATCGGATGCTCGTGCTTACCTTGGCGGCGTGAGCAAGCAGCGCCGCGAGCGCCAATAGCCAAGGCAGCTTCATGGTCGGGGTGCGCGGGCACAGTCTCCCGGTGCCGCCGCTGCCTTCACGGGGTTCGGGGAGGTTGGGGGGACAAAAGACGCTGCTGCTGCTTGCTGTCGGTGTCTTGGTAGTCTGTCCAACTTCAGAGCGCGCCGCCCGTCCGCGCGACCATCCAGTGCTTCCAGTCGGGCGTTTTAATCCTTCACGCGCTGCTGCTGCTTCTGCTTCTGCTGGTCCAGGACACCAGTAAACGACGGGATTACCTCGAGGAGTCTTCTCTCTCTTCCCCGTCTGTTTGTCCGAGTTTTTCTTCTCAAGACCTGATAGATTTACTACCGGGAGACGCCAGACCTCGTCTCTCTCTCTCTCTCTCTCTCTCTCTTTCTCAATGCACACGCAGCCTCTCTCTATCCCCCTCTCTCTGCGCACACACACTCGGGCTCTCTCTCTCTCCTCCCCCTCTCCGTTGAGGGCAGGATGTTCCGTATGGCGACGCTACTTGGCCTGGGAGTCTGGCTGGAGCGCTGTGTGTGTGTGTGTGTGTGTTAAGAGAGAGGTGGGGGATCTCCGCGAGCAAGTGCGATGATGCCCCCTGCAGCTCGTTTGGGCACCAACAATTCTTTAAACATGCAGCACATATGCAGGAGGCACCGCGGGGCATTCACGGCTGCTTCCAGGTTGTGCCTGTTGTTGTTCAGGTGGCTCTGGTTGGCTGAACGCCACGATTACACACCTTTACAGGTCTGCCCCGGTGCTCCGCTGTGATTGGCTTAGTCAGGGTTTCTTTAAATCCCAAATGAGCTCACACCTGTGCCCACAGAACAATGATTAATATTTATGAGCTACTGTAGCCTACTGTTTAGGTGTTAGTGCTCGAAGACAATCGGAAAAGTCTAAACTGACACCTGATAACTTTAAATTGATTGACATGTTAGCCAATCAACAGCTAACATGCAACGATCACTTTTTAAGATTTAAAGTTATTCTTCATTAAAAATAGCAGTTGGACAAAATTATCTTTACTCACTGTCCACTCATCAACTACCAAACTGGACAGAGGTTTATTTAGGCACTACATATTTTTTGACATCTACATGACAAGTAGGATATACAATAAAGCAGGGACCCCTGGGGTGTATATTCCAAAACAACTTTACAATTAATCAAATTACCACAAGCCAACTGACACACAGTGAATAAGGGCTGTGGCCCCTGTGGGTCAGGGCCCAGGGGTAGTTGCCTAGTTTCACCTAGCAGTAATCCTTAAAAGAGCCTATAGGCCTAACACCGGTTTCCTACTGCAGCCTAAACTTACCAGGTAGTTAAAAAAATCACTGCAGGTAATGCTCCCTCACATCTTCAGGTTTTATTATTATCTGCTTTAAGAAATCAACAAAGCTGTGGTATTACTGCCACCAACATAATGCCCAACCTGACCTGTTTAAGGCAACATCCTAACCGTTTCATCTTAGGCACAGCCTGCTCCAAACAAAAGCTTGACAGGTAAGGGCAAGTTTACTTTGTCCTGGTGTTTTCTTAGAAGACACAACTGGATGAATGCAGGGATGGTGTGTTTTGGCTCACCACTGCAGTGTATTCTGATTATCTCTTGTTGCAAACCTTGGGGTCATTAATCATGTCATTATTAGAGTATTGTACTGTATGAATTTAGTATTGTTCTTTCCTCAAATACCAGCAGACTTTCACTTTTGCCTAGACTGATGAAAGGAAGCCTTCACTTTCAATATTGCTCAACTAATTTTAATCATGTAAATAATTATCTGGATAATGAATCCAGGTGTAGTTATTGAACAGTAATAGCACTGTTATCTGTATCCATTGCTTAAACCTGTGCCATTCCTTACTGGGAGCAACATCAGTCAGGGTGATACCACGCCAAGATACCAGCCTTATTAAAGAATTTATGATAAAACTACAGCATCAGGAACAAGCTCTTCAGGCCCCTCTCTGACTCATGAGGTGTGTAATCACAGCCATATCACTGTGGACACATTCATTCAGATGGCTGGAACAGAAACCACGGCACAGATCCTGCTTTTTTTTCCTATGCAACTTAAAAATAAGTAGGAAAAAGAGTTTGTCTGCTCTGTCCGTTCACTCTGTGTGAGAGTGCATCAATGAAGCACACTTGAGACAGTTAAATTTTCAAAGTTTTTTTGTTCAGTTTGGTTTCAAAATAAAGATCACACAATTGTTTAGAGACAATCTACAACAGGAGTTACAAAAAATAGTTGCCCAGGCAATAAGCATACACAGGTTCTGTTAACTATACACATATGGTTACAGGTGTGCTCGTAGTAAATATACACAAGGCTGCTCCAAATGTACACCGCGCTGTGGCGGGCTGCCTCTCTCACCCAAAAGGACAGACAGTATGATACAGCACTTACAGCACTAGAGAAATGCCAAAAAACACAAAAATCTCCTCTGTACAATCCATGGGTTTACCCCTCTGAAAACAGTCACGGGTAACTGAAGGATTTTTTTAGGTGGGGGAGGGGGTTTAAATGAGAAACGGTTATTTCTCCCGCCCAGCCAGCATACCCATAAACATGACATATTTCATGGGGGTAAAGCATTCCTATAAAAAGATCTTAAAAAAGGTCAAAAAAACAAAACCTTCAACATAAACCAGAAGACAGCACTAAGTCTAACATAACGTGTCCAATTGGGAATCAGTGGGAGATCGACGTCTTAAGTTAAGCAGTGACAAGATAAAGATAAAACCAAGCGTGGCGAATCTTTGTACAAGTTCTACGCTGTATAGAAAGGGCTTTTCAAAACAAAAATTTGATATTACAATTTACAATATACAACAACTCATATGTCACAACCAAGGAGGTGAGAATATACACTGAAATGCACAGGGGTTTTTTTTTTCTAATATTTTTTTTTCCCAGAGTGAGCTTTTTTTAATATTTTTTCTTCTCATACCAAAAAGGGTGGTAAAGCACTTTTACATTACAAGGGTTTACAAATGTACAATTATACAGTCAGAAGTATGTGGTCACTACTAGGATACATTATAGATACAGATTCAACATCAAAAACCAGAAAAACTACAAAGTTTTATATATATATTTATATATATATATGCAAAGGTCTACACCAAGTATACACGTTATATTTATAGAAGCAAGACCAGAAAACGAATCTCCCATGCTAAATGATCTGTCTGCTGGTTAGCTGATGGCGTGTGTTCGTCTATGATTCTGTGACGTCAGACAAATTAAATACTCGTTCCATCTTATAGTGGTAAATAGCTAGGAAGGGAGGAAAGGGAGGAAAGGGAGGGGACACTAGGATTGTATGTGCAGCAGTAGCAAAAAGTGAAATTATTTTTGAGTTTTATCAGAAAAGGGGGAAATGAAAGGAAGGACAAAAAAACAAAAAAAAGAAGGAGTGGTGCGATG
Source organism: Micropterus salmoides (assembly GCF_014851395.1). Classification (NCBI taxonomy): domain Eukaryota; kingdom Metazoa; phylum Chordata; class Actinopteri; order Centrarchiformes; family Centrarchidae; genus Micropterus; species Micropterus salmoides. The sequence continues at coordinate 19,657,206 of NW_024040817.1, read as the reverse complement.
AGTGGAACAGGTCTCACCTTTCTCCACTGCCTGGCCTCCTTCCCTCCCTCCCCCAGTTCACAAGGCCTGGGCTTGGGTGGGGGAGGGTCAACAAAATCCGACAAAAAAACCCCAAACAACCCTAAGGCCGCCTTTAGCAACAGGCACCTCCCAAAGGGTTGTCATGGAAACAGGGGTGCGAGGGGTACTCTACATCCTCCGTCAGTAGGATGTGGAGGAGGGGTGGTGGTGGTGGTGTGGCTACCATGCCTTCCGAAGAGTCAGACAGGGACTTAGGGTGGGGCTGGGAGACATGACAGCATTAGGAGGGCGAGGTGAAGGGGGGCAGATCATGTGCTAGACATGATTTCAGGCTTGAGGGGGGTGGGTTTACATGATGCCATTAGGAGGGCCACAAAGAGGACCCAGGTCAACGCCGTTCTTCATGTAATACTTCTCCAGCTTGGCCAGGATGTGTTTTCCATACGTGTACTTCCTCAGGGTGGAAATGTGGGGCCGGATCTGCACAGAAACCAAAACACACATGTTCAAACTGGATATGGACAGTATGCACTTCCTATACACCCTTGTGTTTCCCCTTCACTTGTGCAGATGTTTTGCATAACCACAACACCTATTTGTTTGGAAACCAATGATGCTTACGTGTCATTGCCTAGGGAACCCGTGACAATAGTGACCTCATTAACATTTATTGATGTGCAGGTAAATGAATGTGTGGGTCGATGGGTTGCCAGAGATTTATTCCCCCCCAGTCAAAAGGTTGATATATACTGCTGAAACAAGTCTGAACATGTCTGAAAGCGCCTTACTCTACTGTGTTTGACCAAAGCTGATTATGTCAATACAGTACCCTCTTCCTTCCAGCTACCTTGTGCATTACGATCTTGCGCTGGGTGGGCTCGGCCACATCGATCATCTTCTGCACCACGTAGTTGGCATACTGGTCCTTCATCATGGTGTATAAGGCACTATGGGGGCCCTCAGTCAGGCTGCACACCTCATCTATCAGCACTGCCCGTTCTGCCCGTGATGCATGGGTCACACACTTCTCCACCACATTACTAGAGAAAGGCAGGGACAGGTGAGTGTGACAACATGTTTCAAAGAAGGAAGAGGAAAAAAAAGTCTGGCTGCAATTGTGAAAAAACTAAAGAAAACCCTTTTCTGAAGAAGGAGGGAAGAAAAGACAGAAACGTCATGTTTTTACCTGGCAAACTTGTGCTGGCTGAGTCCCAGTACATTGCCTCTGATCTCAGCAACTATCTTGCTCTTGTCCTCAGCTCGGCCATGCTCCAAAACATGCTGGATCACGTAGTTGCCATACTGGTCCTAAATAAAACAAACCACACAGACACATTTACTGCAACGTGAGGACACCAGCTTGTGCCTCTGACGTCAAACACGCAGACAACTTCAAAAATCTGGACAGAGATAAGCTTTATTTAAGCCAACGAGAGTCATTCTGAAAAAAACATAGCTGGTGGAAGAAGAAAGACCACAGTGATTGCTAGTTTGTGTGATATTGTGTGTTACCTGCACCAGCTGCTCTGTGTGTTGATGGAGCTCCTCTAGTATAGGCAGCGTCTGTTCAGGAAGGCAGTGTTCGAGAATGCGCTGAATGACTCTGCAGCCATAAGGGTGAGTGGAGAGGGCGAAGACCTGAGACACACACATTTTACTTATTCAATACGTACACCAAGTGGCCCTGGAACACAGTGAGTTGAACACAACACTTATTTACTTCTGTTCAAAATGTTTTCACTTAAAGAAGGTGCAGGTGACAGGCATACTTTCACACAACAAGCCTACCTCCTGCAGGGAAAGTGAAAGCAAATTCCTGACATGCTTGCAGCTACACAAACAAATCTGAGCCATCAAGTAGAAACCATGCAGTTACACAACATTCAAATGTATTAGAAGCAAAACGCACACATCAGTGAGATTTACAGACAGCGAGTCCTCAAAACTGAAACCTTACATTTGTGTCAAACAAAAAGGTATAAACACACCGAAGTCTTTCTTTTAACACTTTATGCTAATATAACATTTAGCTGGTGGAAGGAAGATGGCTGTTACCACAAGGCTGAGGTTTCTGTTGCCATGGCAACGTACCCTGTCCCTGGAAAGGACGTGTCCATGTACTTTGGCGGTGACAATATGCTTGCAGCCCCAAGGCAGCAACAGTGCACACGAGTAAAAGTATGTGTGTGTGGATGTCAGCCAAGCACCGGCAGTCTTCAGTGATTGAATGTGGAAATATTGTGTGCGCGCACACACAGAGTGGACCCACCTGTCCCTTAAAGGCGTCAATGATGAAGTGCAGCGCGTGAGGCTGGACACACTCAATACACTTCTGCACCACGTGGTTACCATTCTGGTCCTTCACACACTTCAACACATGGCCATCCAGCTCCCGCACCATCTCACTCTGCAGGGAGGAGGAGGAGGAGGAAGAAGAGGGAGAACATGGACAGGGACATGTAATCGTTTGTGAGAAGTCAAATAATGCCTGAAAGCATTTTGCAATCTCTCATTTTTCACAGTGGCTCACAGCCCAACAAATAACACAAGGCTTTAAACAGTTGCCCAGGAGAAATCTATTGAGGTCCATTAAGGAGAGATGGATAAGTTTCTCTCTCACACAACCTTACCTTTTCTCAAAACCACTGAATTTAAGCATATTTTTTTCCTGATCTCCCGCTAGATTTATCTTAACACCTGCAGTTCAACATTTGCATATAAACTGTGGTATCATTAGCCTCATTCATTGTTGATGATAGAGTGCCTGCAAGGAACCTGCTGCTTCCCGAGGCAGCCCCAACATAAAACTCATAATGTAGATGAAAAATGCCATTTCAGTGCGAGGAGCGCACCTCTTTATCGATTCAGCATTCTACTATATAAACAGAAATTAGTCATCCATGAGCAATGCACCCTCATTCAAAACTGAATTATGAGCCCACAGATAGCACATATACTTGCAAACCTTTTTAATTACAGTAATTAATGCAAAAGGTACAATCTGTTTCCATTGTTTATACTTTCATAAAAGTGCAATGAGAACTAGTGTACTTACAATGACCTGCTGATCAGAGGGGATGAACTCCAGAGCTTTCTGAATGACCCTGCAGCCGTACATCTGCAGGGCCAGAGACAGCACATGACCTCGGATCCTCTCTGCCAGAGCCAGCTTCTGGTCCAGGCTGCCAAACTGAAACACAGACACACAGAAAATAAGCCTGTAAATCCTCTAATCCATTTAATAATACATGACACAATCGCATGTCCATTACACATTCAAACAGTCAACAAATCAGGCGCAGTTCTAGAGAATCAGTTTTCCCATGAATTCAACCATGGCGACTCAAATCAAGTTTTGTAATCATATTGAAAGTGGCCAAATTTACACACACACACCTCAAAGAACTTCTGGATGACATAATTTCCAAAGACATCCACCATGAGCTGGTAGGCCGCCTGCAGTATCTCACTGAAGACAAGCTGGCGCTCCGCTGAACTGGCTCGCTCCAATTTCAACTGGATAAACCTTTAAGAGACAGAGAGGATGAGCCAGATATTTTGTACTAAGTTGCAGAGATACCTGTACTTGTACTGTTTTGTTATGATAATTAGCTTTTGATTATATATAAAGTCTCATCAGAAAGGGTACAGCCTGCTCCTCCTAAAACCCTCCTAAAACCCTCTAAATATATAAAGGGGATTTACAAAGTTTGGATGAACTTGTAGACTAAGACAAACACAGACTGTGACAGAACAATAAAGTGAAACAGAGATAGACACAGAGAGAGCTGCTCCTTTATATTTAACCTGAGGGAACAGTCAAACAAAAGGAGATGAAATTCAGAGCAGAGAAGGAACCAAGCAGCCTGTGAGGTGAAGTGATGGATGCCAGACAAAAAGCAAAAGGAGATAAGAGGACAGAGATGTTGAAGAGACTTAGGAAAGAATATGTCTGGAATTTGCAGACTGGTGTATTAATAGATCATTTGAGCGTAAAAGTCTGCATCTGAGGCAGGACTGGTTCAACCCAGACAGACCCAGAAACCAGAACCCCATAGTGGAGAACTATGATAGTATGGAGGGACATACATATATAGGAATGTCCTGAGGGCTGTAAGTTAGCAAATCTAGCCCGTTCACATTCTGTGTTGAACGTGAAAAGACAATGAACATTGATCCAGCACTCAAGTTGACACTTGTTTTTCTGCCTTAAGGCCACTATACACCAAGAGATTCTGGGCCATCCAAGATGAAAGTTGACAAATTCTGAGGGAGATGTGGTGAAAGTTCAGTTAGTTTTCACTGTGAGACACATCCACCAACATCCAGCCCAAAGATTTGGAGACAAAAGACAGGCTGCATCAAAATCTTGACAATGTCAAAAGTTTTTTTAAAAAGGGGCGAAAAAGGAGTCTGAGAAAACTAAGTGTCAGAGAACACACTGTATCAGAATCCCTGCTTTGAAAACTGGGGAAGTCAAGTTTGAAAGACGTGGCCATTAACCAGTCAGGGAGGATCTAATGAAAGACGCTCATGGGCTGCAATGTGGAAAATGTAGGGTTCAGTGTTTTTTTGGAGCATAACCCATACTTGGGAGGAAAGGTTAGGATCTCTTGACTTCTGTTGCATCAATTAAATTTTTCTGTAAGCTGTGTCTTGCAAATCAACCAACTTCATGAAAGTGCACCACTAAACTGTTAAAGTACAGCAATCAGACCCATTTCTCACAATGTGACTGCTGCTATGGCCCATGTCAACAAATTAACCAATTGGAATAGGACATAAAATCATGTGTACTGGCTGACAGTCTGGGCACCATTTATGGATAAAGCGCCAGCGCTACAGCCTAAAAATGTATTAACAACTCTTAAAACATCCACGGCTATTGCCAAAGTTTGTTTTGTTTCATTTTCAAAACATGAAAGAGGTGCACATGCATGCTGATGACGTGTTTCTCACTGCATTTTTTTCTACTGATGTTGTAGCACTAATACTTTACTAGGCATCCACTATACAATCTGACTCGTTTGAAAATGGATATTAAACTGACAACCAAGATTTTATTAGACCTACTTTTTGCCCTGTGTGACATGCAATGGGGGCATTAGCCATCAAATTTTGATTTGTTTCCCCATTTGAAGTGAAAATCTAAGTTATCAAATTGGGATTGACACCGATGTCTTACTGCACTGTCTCTTTCAGGTTGAGGTGATATTTGCATGTGCGTACCTGCTGCCGTGCTGGTCCTGGCTGAACTCCATGATGTGGCCAGCAATGTCTCTGAGCTGCAGGTTAGGGTAGCGGTTGTTCCTGAAGTCCTCCAGCAGGCGGCTGCGGCCTGACGGCATCACGTCTGACATGCCGTAGCGTAGCCGTGACGACGGGAACAGCTGGCTGCTGGGTGAGAAGAGGGAGGAGCCCGAGCTAGCAGCGCTGCGGTACTTGGCCTCCGCTCCTGGGGCTGCAGAGATGAAACGCCCACTGCCGTTGGTCAATCCTCCTGAGGGATCAGAAAGAGTAGGGAGGTGATTGGTAGAACTGGCACTGTCCCAAGTCTAATAATCCAATATTGCTCAGAAGAAAGAAAAACTCAAGGAAATGAATATAAATCGGTATTGGCGTGTAGATGTCTGCGGGTGGGAGAGTTATCAAGCACGTAAAGTTTTGTCCAGATGTGAGCATGTACACTGAAGTTACAACTTCCTGTGTCATGGCGAAGAGTTGATCTTTGACGCCACGCCACAGATACGCCCATTGACGAAAACTCAGATAGCACAACTTTTCATCTTCAATGCCTTTAGAAGGCACAGCACAAATTTGAAGTCGGTCGGACTAAATCCCTAGGAGAAGTGTGTAAATCATCCAAAATTTGACGTAAAATTCAAAATGGCCGACTTCCTGTTGGTTTTAGGGCATCGCTCCAAGAGGCTTTTTTGTGCGTCTGGACAAGATACACGTACCACAAGAGATTTCGTGCATGTAGATTGAATGTGAACGAGGGGATAATTTTTTCCAATTTTCTAGGTGGCGCTAGCGAGTCATTTTGCCACGCCCATGCGCGAAACCCATAAAATACGAAATTTTTCACCAGTTCTGACATGTGTGCAAAGTTTGGTGAGTTTGAGTATGTTTAGGCCCCCAAAATTGAGCTTACTTTGCAAAAATAAATAAATAAATAAATAATCTTTACAAATTCAATAGGGACCTCGCACGGTTCGTGCTCGGGCCCTAATAATAAAAAACAGGTCATACTTGTGGACGGTTAGTTTAAATTAGCATGCCAATTTTTAAAAGCAGGGGATTTGTCTCTGCACGTCAAAATACTGCTGCATTGAATACTTGCATGGGTTAACACAGATTAATTTTTTAAATTGATGACACTGCAGTACTACATTTTTTAGACAGAATCATGAAAATTATATTATAGCTATGCAGCACAGAAACATAGCACAGGATGGCAGCACTGCCTCAAATATTAAGCTGGCTACACTTAGCAAATAAGCAAATAAAGTGACAACACAAACCACAGACAAATTAAGACCTCTCTGACACGGTCTTGGCAAAAACGAGTGCATTATTTAATGTTTTCAACTGCCTTAGATTATGTTGTGCAAGTGTTACTGAAACACTGTCTAATGTATTTATTTAAAAATTAAATGCGTTTTTAAGTATTCTCAAGCCATATCTGTACCAGGTGGTAGCTAAATGCTGGTGGAGCATGATTCGAACCAGACTACATACACATATTCCAGTTAGTGTCTGTACACTAGTTGAGGATGTCAGGGCCTAGTTTCCTTCCTTCAAATGTTGCTATTTACTGCCGTTCACATCTGTATAGTATGACACATCCAGAGACTAGGAAATTGCCAAAAGCTAGGTAATCTATCAGTCGGTGCGAAGCCTCGACTCGACACTTTGATTGTTGTTTCATCACACTTGAGTGTTTGTATTACACTTCACTCTGTCAAGTGTCAATAATGGAAAGCACACAGGAAGCAATAAAAGTCGTCACCGGTAATAAAACATGCTGCTTTACAAATCTGCTGTCACAACAGCGGACTTTGAGCTCGGTAGGACACATTTAGTAACAGTATAAAAAAATTTATATTACATTACAAAATGTGAGAACAGTACTTTCCATGGGTATAAGACTACACCTGGGCATCTTTTGTCAAAGTACTAAAAGATTACACTTGTGTTAAAAATGAACATTGTTTTATAAATCCAGATAGCTCCATGTGTTCAATAAACTGATGATGCAGTGAAGCTAGTGGGTCTGTACAGCTGTGTCCTACGCACAACAAGGGCTTTTGAAAATACTGGGACCAATCTGGGGCAGTAAATGATACCAATTGTTAGTCACATCTGGTATATTCTGGCAAACATTTGTAAACACTAACACTGGCTTTGTGTTTGGCAAAAGAGCACTAGCACGGTTTCCACAGAGTCACAAAGTAGCTATTCCAGCGATATTACAGTGGAGCACAACACAATCACACTGATAATCTCAATCCCATTTACCGAGATTGAGGTTGGACGAGGAACTGTGATTCGACAGGGAAGGTGGGGGTGTGAGGGAATGGGAGGGCCCCTGGTTTGGTAGGGGCATGCCCACGGGGCCTGGGGAAGGACTGAAGCCCAAGGCGCCGTTATAGAAGCCTCCATGGCCAATCGGGGTGAGGCTGGAGGGCGTGCGTTTGTACAGCTCATTGTTGCCCGTCAGGGAGTCCCGCCTGGAACCGCTGCCACCACTGGAGTTGGCCACTAGAGGGAGACAAAGACATTAATTAAGTATCTGTAGGAACAGTGAAATGTCAATTACTGTTCTTGTTTAACAGCTAAATTTTAGTCTATGAAACATAAAAACAACTTCAGCTGACCACTCTGACAGACTCTCCAGCAGTAGACAGTGTGGGAAAGGTGTATTCCTACCTGCCGTGCCAAAGCCTCCCAGGGTGGCCCCCAGTGTGGCACCGAGGGAGGAGGAGTTGGGCTGGCTGAAACCCAAGGATGCAGAACCTGGTCCAGGTTGGCCAGAACCTTGTGAGAAAAGAGAAGAGCTCTGGGAGGAGGAGCTGAGGGAGGAGGATCCGTAGAAGGAGCTTCCTCCCAAAGTGCCACCAGGGCCACCCTGCTGCTGAGGCTGCTGGGACGTCATGGCTCGAAACGGACCGTTGGCCCCACCGCCCAGACCACCGTTGGCACCACCGGCGGAGGCTGCTGCTGCTGCAACTGGAGGGAAAGAATACAGAGAAGTGACTTCACAGGTTTTCCTTCTGGCCAACCAACGTGTCCTTTCTAACAACTCTATAAATAGTCACACTGAAAGACTTTCATTTGACAAAGTGCCACAAAGATTCTTAAGGATACATTTAAAAGGACACTTTTTTTTTTTTTTTTTTAAACGCTAACAATTCTTTGCGTCATCTCTAATATTAATGTACACCAAACTCCCCTTGTTGCTGGGAACTCCTTGTAAACATCTACAGCTAGAATAAAAAATCAGTCTCATAATCCAGTAATTGCATGTTCTGGATAAATAAGACATTCAGAACTTGTTTTTAAAGACCACAATGTCCAATCCCTTGTTTTGTGTGCATGACATCCTTCTTTGTCCTGTTTGCTGCAGCGAACAACAGAAACAGGCCAGGCCTTTGACTAAGGCTTTACATGCATTGCTGTCTTACCTGCTTGTGCTGCAGAAGGAGATATGATGACAGAGGCAGGGGCCATGAGGCGGACAGGGCCACTCCTAGCTCCGGTGTTGACCACCAGAGCCCCTGTCTGGTCATAGTAGGCTGCAGGGGCCAGGACGGGATAGCCTGAGAAAGAGACAGCAACAAAAGGAATATTCAGAGTGTACCTAATTGATTTTATGTCCTTTCTTTCATGTGGGTTATTTTAGCTTTCACTGACTGAGTCCTCTTGTTTGGACATTTCTAGCTAAGATATCTGGGAATTCTGCTGTAATAGCAAATGTAATTGAATTTGTTGGGAGTTTAAAAGCAATAGAAGTTTTGCAGAGTGTCATACTCACCAGGAACTCCTGCTGCTAACCCCTGCCCAAAGGCAAGGGCTGAGTTGACTGCAGCTGCAGCAACCAGCTGGTCATTCTGCTGACCCTGCTGACCTTGGCTAGGGGTCAAAGGTCGCTGATTGCCCCCAGCACGCATCACCTTGACCAAGTAGGAAATCAAGAGGCACATATGAGCAAAGTATAAGTAAATAAACAGCAGTCTGTCTAATTTCCTGATAATAGATTCTACACAGACTACAATAAGTGTGATGTGTATAGATCCAAGTAAAGCAGCAGCGAGACTGAACGCACATTTAAACTGGCACATAAGGAGAGCTCTGACAGAAACATCTTGACAGTTTTTTTGGCGAGCAGCCGACTGACCTGCTGTTGGTTCTGCTGGCCCTGGTTTGCCGCCTGCTGGTTAGCCGAGTTGTTGGCTGCAGCAGCCTGCTGCTGGAAAAGGTTTGCTGGGTAAACCCCCCAGGGAGTCACACCGTAGTACTGGGGAGGCATCACTGCCGGACCTTGATGCAAACGAATACACAAAACAGAGGTGAGATAGGACAATTGTGTGTGTTTCTGCATAAACATGAATGTTTCTAAACCTTCCAACATCTAAATGGAGCTCATTTCAAAACACACGTCTCACCGAGTGTAGCTGCGGCTGCGAGTCCAGCTGTGTAGGGGTCTGTCCCCGGTGGAGCAGCACTGATGATGTAAGGATTGGGCACAAAAGCTGGAGCCAGACCTGAGAAAACATGGATACAATGTATAACAAACACTTCAGGACAAACTCTTGCAAATCCAAAATTAAGACTCTAGATACTAATAATAAAGCTTCTCTTTTTTTTTTTTTTTTTTATTTATTTTTTTTACTTAAAATCATGTGGTTGCACTTTCCATTCTGTTGTAAAGCTTTGTATAGTGAGTAAAATGTAATAATCAATAGGAATGGCAAATGCTATAAAAATAAGACCAATGGTGTAAAAAATGTGGCACACTTAATTGAGACAAATAAAAGGAAATCAAACAGTGAGAAAATGTCAAATAACAAATAAGACACTGACATTTAGCTCTCCTGCTCATATATCCATGCGCGAACACACACACACACACACTTACCAATATGAGGCTGCTGTGCCGCTGCCAAGGCATACTGCTGCTGTTGGGCTGCTGTTAACTGCTGCACTGCTAGGGCATTGTTTCTTTGAAACAGCTGCAAACAACACGGCGAAAGGTGAATCACATTTTAATGCCGCTCGAAGAGTCTCTTAGTGGTCTAATACAAATACTTTTGTTCTACTCTGCCTGCTGCTCTTACCTGCTGCTGGTTGGTGTAATCAAATAACCCCACAGTGGGCGCAGAGTCCATCTGCATCTGGGAGTTGTAGTCAAACTGAAGCGGCTCCATCACAGACTCCATGGGGTCCATGGTGACGCCACCTTGTTCCACGCCAGAGAAGTCTTCAGGTGGTTTAGGGCCTCCACCACCACCTAAGGGTGTCAGCCCCTCGCCCCCTACACCCCCGGGACCTCCCAGCAAATCACCCTCTGGGCCGGGGGCTGGCATGTTGCCTGGTGGTCGACTGAAGGGGTGAGAAAAGAGGAGTCGTCCAGTTTACATCTAAAGAGGGTGTTTGTAGAGCGAGATGCATTTGTGAGTATGTGATTTTCTGTCCTACCCAAACTCTTTGACGTCGACATCGAGGCCATTCTGCACAGGCAGCCCATTAGGGTTGATGACGTCGCCAATGACATCCGCTTCGCCTTCTGTCAATTCTTTCAGTTTCTCTCCTTCAAATGTCGCCTTTGGCTTCTCCCTCTTCTCCTCCTCCACCTCTCCATCCCTCTGCCCCTGTGTGATGGAGAGAGACAAGAGATATGACTGATAAACAGAAATACAGAGGTGCTGACAGTGACAGATGGCAAACACAAAAGGTACAGAGTGGGAAGGACAGACTGACATGGGCGAGGTGAAAGACCTGTCCCCATTTTATCACAGAGGACACACAGTGAGAGAAAAATGACAGATGGGGTGTGCAGTCGAGGATTTCAAAGGCTATTCATGATAATAAAAAAATAAAAATAAAAAAAGAGAATGAAATTTAACAAAAAAGGAAATTTAAGTGTGCAATACATGAGTAGTGAGACCACCACTGACGGACATAAAGAGAGAATAGACTGCAAGACTTACATAGGGTCCTTTTCGGAGGCAGGAATCCAGTTTGTCCGCTGGCGAGGAGGAGAGGACGTACTCCACCATGCTAACTCCCAGCCCTCCGCTCTCAGAGCGCGGTGACATCACCGAGCCTACCCCAACTTCACCACCGCCGTGGAAACCTTGCCCTGGCCGACGGGACACCATGATTGGCTGAGACACCGAGTGGTCTGACATGAGAGGAACACAGCCTGTTAAATAGCATTAGTGCGCGGGGGAGAAAACGCTACATTTGTTCCACAAACTGTCCTGGCATGAGTGTGACAGCTTCCAACATACAGACACCATTAAAAAGATAATATTGCTGGAAGTTTTTTTTTTTTACCTTCAGAAATATTAATGGAGGGACGTTTTACCTCCTACTGGACCAATTCTTTTTCCATATTATACTGAACACCTTTTATTACTTAATTGGCATCAGTCATTATAATCCCATTGATGGAGGTATAACCACCTGGGTTTTAAATTTCTTCTGTTACAACTTTCTGTTCCCTTTTTTCTGCTAATTTTCTCTCCAATTACCGCTGCGATGTGTAAATTGCCTTTACTGAGGTCTCTTACATTTTGTTTCCCATTATGAGCTCAAATGTATTTTAAAGAGGAAATTTATTTCAATCTGACTGTTCGGACTGGGCCGGAAACAGTTCATTTCATGGGACGCTGTATGTGATTTTAAACTATACATCATCAGCAACGTGGACTGCATGTTCACAACAGTTTTATGAAAATGTGACCGTCTTGTGCTGTCCTGAAAGCAAAATCCAAAAAATCTGCTGTCTATCGCACATTTTCAAGTTGAAACTACTAAAAGCATTTTACTCTACAAATATATGCATCACTTTCTGAGGTACCAGAATGATTCTGAAACACAGGGAAATTTCTTTTGTCATCATGCCTACAGAAATACCTGCATTGTGTTCATCAGCTGGGAGAACATAAGGGTGATTTCACTTTGACATCAGCTTTTGATTCTGACAAGAATCTAAATATATATTTTCAAACACCACTTTGGTTTCTTGATGTGCTTGTGAAAGAAAAACTACCATGTTTAGCAGCCCTTCCTGCATTATTAAACAGCATGCTGTCTACCACATTTTCAGAAACTTGAGGCGAGACTTCTATATACCTGAGGCACCCCATGCACTGTCCCTCCACTGGTCCAGAAAGATCCCTTTTGGTCCATCTTTCCCAGAGTCATCCGTCTCCCAGAACTTCTTACCAGTTAGCAGCTGCTACAGAGTCACAGGACAAGAAACAGGTTTACTAAAAATGGTTACAAAGATGTATTGCAAGTACATGGAAGAATGGGGAAAATAAAAATAAATATCAGTGATTAGTTTGTAACTGGCCATCTTAGCAGAAAGGCCCACAATTATTACTAACGTGATAATCTTCAGAAGGCCCTGTGCTTTTATTTTGATTTTTATTGGTGCTGCATTGCAATTTCCAGTAATACACACATCAGTTGGAAGTACTTTGACCCCTTATTGTAGCCCAAACAAACATGTACAGGCCATTCTAACTGGATGAGTGAAGCAAAAACAAAATAACACACCACCACAACTGAAGCCAGAGTAAAACAATAAGGGCTCATTATTTTCATTTAAAAATGTCAATCACTTGGAAAAGTGTTTGGACTTAGTGAGAGAGACCCATCTTAGCAGCACATTTGTGTTTCTCTCCATATCTCTATACACAAACTATTACAGTCAGCAGCTTTCTCAATAAAAAGACCTTGTTTCTGTAAACTAATATCATTTATCTTCTGGCAACAGGGAAACAACTCTTGGTGTCATGGGGACTTAGAATCTGAAACGCTGCCATTTTTAGGTGAACAAAGAATGTAACATTTCTTTCTAACATGTTAATACAGCTCATGTATTATGGCCATGAGATACCAGCGAACAGACATCAGCACTATGTTCAACAAGCCAAAACTAATTGTCGTGTAGACTGTGTTTAATAAATGCCAACGGTCAGTCCAACCATTTTAAATTAAAAAGGCATCTCTGCTCATTCTGCTCCTCTTCCCATCTTTCAGAGCTTTTCATTTGGAGAAAAAAACAACAATACCAACACAAGTCTAAACTACTTTTGGCTCAAAGGCTTTCCGCTGGGCAACTGATCCATTTATTTTCCCTTGGATTTCCTGTTATTCAAGCTCAACTCTCTGTGAGCAATCCATCATGTGTCTATTCAGCCAAGGCAAAAAACAGGGCGGACATTTTCATGTCAAGTGTTCACATGTAAAGTCTGACCTCTTCAAATCCAGTGCGTTTAACCCAAAGTTTAAATATCAAAACTGTACAGACACACAGCCAAAATGCCTTATTATCAGCTGAGGTATTTCTAGACAAAATGTAACCCCAACCATCAACCCCGAGGACTCACCTCTCCCATAGTACGTCCCTCCAGGGCCAGAGCCTGAAAGTCATGGTTCAGCTCGTCCATGGACCGCACCTGCAGACAGAGAACCGTGAGACATGAAAAGAATGACAAGTTATGTCCCTCTTACTCAACCAATATATAAAGATAAATTCAAACTTTCATAATTTAATTATTATGTTAATTAAGTAATTACCATCATAAATCATTTGCCTCAAATACTAGGCAAACACTGCATTACTATCATCCTGTTGTGCTCCAAGATGCTGTATAAAATTAGTAATGTTAATTACTTTTCTTATTTCAAAGCTTATTTCGAATTTTGAGGTTTTAAAGAATGCTTCAATAATTGCGATCTCAATATTGACCAAAATAACCATGATTTTGCCACAATCGAGCAGCCCTTGCACATATGGCACAATACAATGCTGCAATATATGTTACTACTTATGCAACACTGACACACACACACACACACACCTGGCTGTCATGGATGTTGTCTCCAGTGGGCCAGCGATGTTTGCCGGGCTGTTCACCGTGCTGCCGCTGGAAGAAATAGTCTACCATGGCATCATCCTGGGAACGTCCAGCACCCGCCACACCCTTAGAGACACACACAGACGTGCATATTATCCTGGAATTACTGACAACAGTAACAAGCAGATTGTGCCTGAGCAACAACTACAGACATGCAGCTATGGCTGGGACTGTAAGTATTTACCAATGTTTTACAGCGTTAATAATAAAAACAAAAACAACACAAACTCGAGCATGTGTAATACATGTGGAACATATGAATCAACATCAATAAACTGTAACTGAATACCCAGATACGTGTATGATATATAATGCAACGTCAAAAGGCAGCTCATATAAAATGTCCAAAATCTGCATGCTGCTTCCCTTTCTGTAGCTTCTTAGCAGAGAATATGGGATTGATACTAGTACTACAATATCTCTAATAATAAATACTAATGGATGCTGTCTGCTGGACAGTAATAAGAAAATTAAAGAGCTTAAATCCCAGGAAATACTATACAGGTAATTGAAAACAATTCATACAAGCCACTTTTTCAACCTTATGAACACATTAAAAAGGGAGACTAAATTTGTCGTATGCATTTTCAAAATTCATCACTAAAACAGCAACGTAGTTTGGGGTAAAGCCACATCCTCTATTCAAACAGGTCCAAATAGGAGGCAGCATTTCTTTTCACTGGCAAAGCTCACGCCGACTTCCTCTCTTACTCATTTTGTGGGTAAACACAAAATTCCCCACAAGGAACCGTCATTAAAGAATCAGTCAACATGTACTGGAAACAGCTGGGCTTGGTCATTCGCTGTACACGCAAAGTGTGCAGCAGAACAAGCTACTAAGATGTCATTTGATCAGACTAAATTGTTACTTATCAGATGGACTAGACAGT
Source organism: Micropterus salmoides (assembly GCF_014851395.1). Lineage (NCBI taxonomy): Eukaryota > Metazoa > Chordata > Actinopteri > Centrarchiformes > Centrarchidae > Micropterus > Micropterus salmoides. The sequence goes on along the minus strand of NW_024040817.1, from coordinate 19,642,136 downwards.
TTTTTCACAGGATAAGTCACAACAAACGCTGACCTTGTTATCAAGAAATAACATTTTAAAAATACTTAACAGATCATCCCACTCTGTGACCTTACAGTGCACCGAAGCCGAGACATTGTATGACTGTATGAGCCCAAATGTGTGACTTCAACCATGCTCAAACATGTATGATAAAACTTACAGACAAGTAATCTGAATTACTACCCTTTGTACTTGTAATTTACAAGCAGAGGCTTGAACTGTAACTTATCATTAGTATTTGCCCTACCGATGATGCTGTATGAGCTGCGGATATGGTTTGGCGGACAGACAACCTGCCTAGTTGGCGGCAGTAATTTTCTATTTGTGTGATATGAAGAAAAATGAAATGTATAGAGCCAATAGTTAGCCAATAGTTAGCAAAGCTAACAAATTGACATTTACCATTTCACAGGCTCTTACCAAGATTAATAATGGAACCATTACATGGCCATTTAGCATTGTACTGATTTTATTTTATTAGGCTAACATGCCTAGGGCTACCGTGGTTCAACATTGTGTAATGTAAACTAATAAATGTAGGGATTGTTAGTGAGAGAATCCACATTCCATCATTATGAAGGGCACTTAAATAGCTGTAGTACAGTGAGATGTCCCTTACTGACAGATGTTTGTCCGTGAATTAGTTAAAAATGTGAAAGTGTCAAGGTTTTACCTGCTGGCTGGGGGGTGTGGCCTGAGGGGTCTGCCCAGTTGGAGGGGCATGTCCTCCGCTGCTCAGCACCACGGGCATGCTGGGAGATGTAGTTCTATGGTGGGGGCTGAATGAATCCTGCCAGAGCACTGCTTTCCTCTTCAACACACACACACTGCTCATTCCACCACAGCCTGTCCAGAGAGAAGTACATCTGGGTCAATATAGTGAACAAACAAAACATTTGATAAGCTGTAACACAGAATTTACTCATTCAACATGGGGACCCTGTGCTCAGTTGCCAAGTATACCTAACTAAAACTAATACAGTCTAGTACAACTCCCCTGCAATAAATCCTTCAAACAGATTAAAATAATATGTTTTTACTGAAACTGCTTCAATTCTGTTCAGTTGCTGTTTCAATAACCAGCAACAGTTTCAAGGCTGCAGTTTCAAAAGCACCACATCCAACAAAAGTGAAAGAAGTAAAAACACCTTTCAGCATAAGGCAGCATGATTCAACAGCACCACGAAGTCAGGATGCACGATAATATCAGCATGACATCGACAAATTATATTGGTAATCGGCCCGAAATACCGTTATGACAGACCAATAAGATGCCGCTTGAATAATGAACATGCGACGCGAGTTTGTCTGTGGTGTGGAGGCTTTTGAAGTGTCCAAAACAGATAGCAAAGTTTCTATTTGCAATGACTGCTCAGCGTCGGTCAAGCGGGGAAGATCCAAATCCCTCCAATAAAGTACAGCCTACAAAATAATCATAAAGTTGAATCAACACCTCACTATAAGAGTTTCAACTAGAAATGAACACTGTAACCTTTATAGTATTTATTGTAGGGCTGTTATACTGACTGCATGAGTTTTGCAGACGTCTAGGTGTACCTAATAAACTGGCAAGTATGACAGGTAAGTATGTTATAAGCATGCAAACCTGTTTAAACCAGTCAGAACGATGCAGAAATTCAGACAAATACAGTCTTTGTAACTATATTCCAAAACACATGCACTGACAACTTTTTTTAAGCCAGCGTGGCTTATACTCTACTAGCTAATGTTCACAGCAACTAAATCCCAACAAACAAACTGTGATCCATGTTCTAACCCTACTGCATAAAAAACTGTGGTGACAGCAGACAAAATATGCAGTTAAACAACTGGGTCGTCTAATCGTTGTGCTATTCAAAAGATTTAAGATCAAAGTTCAGAGTAAGAGTAAGTTTTGCTGTTCTATAAATCCCTCGACACATCACTCAAGCACAAATGGAAAAGTAAGTACTACATAATCCCACATAAATAGTGCCAATATTGGTCATTTTAGAAAAGAAATGGACCTCCCACATTTGACAACTTCAGGCCACATCAGCGTTGCAAATAAATATGCAATATTATATATAATATCAGCACATATTGTAGCCTGATTTGGGTTTAATGTCAAACTGCACTCCAGTTGACAGTTTGGTTGGTACCCTTAGCTAACATTAACGCAGACTGTTACAACTCCACTACAATAAAACTACCTTTATGAAGGTTAATATGAGTTTCTAATACTTGTTTCATCTGATTTCTATCAGTGAGGGTAACATTATAACATTCATAAAGGTAGGATTTGTTGCAGTGATGATGTTGCATTAGTTTTAGGTGGGCGTACCTAATGAAAAGCCCCAGTTGTATCCAAACTGTCAGATACTTTCACACCAGCAAAACAGTGGTTCATTGTACTAACAGTCCCTCTTTGACTGAAAATGGTCCACTTAATAAAATTAACTGATGTGATGTCTATTTTGAAAGTAGAACTGCATTTCATTCTGCAGCACAGCAATAATTAAATATAACTGAATGTAAATACCTAACTAAACCCAATTAGTTTAACCCTTCTAATGAACCCAAAGTGTATTATTAAGTTTGTAGGTTGCAGCCACATAAAGTGACAGCGCTAATATTAATCACAGTGAATCATAACATTTTGGAGCAAAGTAAGTTTCTAGGTAATGCAATATTATTGAGACACTTATCCTAGTGGTCCGTATATCGGTCACAATAGTGCTCCCCTTCTCTGGTTTAAGGTATTCTATCTACAGACATTTAGCTGTTATGAAAATCTGTACAAAAGTGGCTTTAGGTGGGACGTGGTTGCAGATCACTGCTATCGGTCATAGAAGTTCACACAGCTGATTATGTCAAACCACCACCAGTAGAGTATAGTTGCCAGTTTATTAAGTACACCCGGCTAAAACAACAGTCCTGTAACAAATCCTGCCTTCATGAAGGTTATAATGTTCAGGTTTTGTTTAAACTCTTTGAGAGACATGTTGATTGGACTCTATGGTTATTTTGGAGGCTGCAGTTTGTGGTGTGCCATTGAATTGTATTATGCAGATTCCCTAATTTTTTTGTCAAAATTCATTTATATCAGTGAGGGTGAACTAAATTAATTAAAAACACCAATAATAAATTAGAAACACCAATAACAACAATACAGTTCAATAGCACCACAAACTTCATCATCCAAAGTGAACATAAAGATGAATAAACCAATATTAACTGTTATTAACTGTAATAAGCTTAGTTTAAGCTAAGTGTACCTAATAAAGTGGCAACTAAGTGTATTGCGTAAATGGAAACCATTATATTAGTAAGTTTGCCCAAGGGAGGTTATTGACTTTGTTTGTCAAGAAATGGAGAAAAACCCATATGAAAAGGCCAGAGGGGCCCTGTCATATAACCCCGGTTTAAGGGTTGTCGGTAGATTGTTATTATGTGAGCGATGATAAACCCAAGAAGTATCCGTTTGGTGGTCGTGGTCAACATGGGGCACAACAACCTAAGTGGTTTTCAGCAGTCAGAGGGATGTAATTTGTATTTTACAACCTCTCCTTATCCAACAAGCTTTAATCTCTGTTAAAAAAATGACCAGTTTCACATTAAGTGTCCCTACAGGCCATGAGGAAATTACAAGCAGTCCATTTTTTACAGAGCCATATACAGTAATTAACTTTGCCAGAGTCTGTGTGACAATGTGAAGCTTCAAACGCATGCAGCCTTCTCGCACCTCTGTTAAAACCACTGTCCAACACACCACCTCCATGAAGACAAAAAAATTTAAAAAAAAAAAAACACAAGCTGACAGGCTGAACAGTCCCAAAAGATAAAAACAAACCAGAATGCCAAGTGATCATTCACATATGTTCTCGTGGATTTGTTTTCTTGCTCTCTTAATTGAGCGACGGGGAAACGTTGGCTCTTTATTCCTTACAGCTCGAAATCAGGTAGAGAAACACCCGGAAATCCACAACACTGAGGCCATTCCCCAAAGCGAGGCGCACGCGGCTTTTTATGTTACAAGTTTAATTTAGCACACGGAAACAGGCACTGTGCTCCATAATCTAACTGGGTTAATCGTTATTCAAAACCGGGGATCAATCCACCGCATACCGGGCACAGACAGGGGTGTGACAATGCGAGCAGGCAACCTGCAGCTAGCAGGAGACAACGTTAGGCGTCTCAACACACACCAAACATTTCCCTCCTAACAGACATGACACATCAAAACGAAAGGGAACATGTAGACGCTTCGTGAAAGGGGGGTGGACACCGTTACCGGGGGTTCATTTTCATGGATCTGCGTCCACTCACGCCAGTGTCGGATCTGTTATGGAGGGTCCACTTGCCGTGTCTACCCACAATAACACGGCCTCCCAACACAAGCTCAGCCCGGGCGAACCGGTGGACAAACATAATGTCTAAAACAGCGGCAGCGGCTTCCTAACTCCACCGTGTTGTTATTAACAAACACCCGGGGGTCTCTACCTGTCTGCCGACCTCCCAGCCCCACAGGTCCCCGTGACGCGGATGCTAACAAAGGCCCGAGAGCTGTCTGGAGCGGAAGACCGACACAACGGGAGGAAGGCGAGCAGCAGAAAGGGGAGACAGCCGCCTCAGCCTCACGAAATACTCCTCTTTAGCCCCGGTCAGAGCCGCCATAACAACAATTCCGGCACCGATGCGTGAATAAGCAATGCCCCGTGCTGCCGCGACCGGGTAGGAGGTGATACTTACCGGCGGAGAGGGTGGATGGTTGCGGATTTCGGCCCCAGTTTCTCTCTGACACCCCAGGCTTTCACACCGACAACATGGCGGCTCGACGGAGGAGCAAGCAGGAGCGCTGCATGCCGGGAAGAGATGAGAGAGAGCGTGCGGTTCATTGCGCCAACCGGGAGGGGAGGGAGGGCCATACCGGACCGGTGTCTTTGTTATCTGTGTAATCTGTTTGGATTGTGGGGAGTATTTATAACGGATTTTGTTGTAACTTTATTCACATTATTTATTAATGGTGTAAAAAACAGCTTTTTTAAAATAAAAAATAGACTCTGGAACAGGGGGAAATTTTCCAACACATTTATATTTTACTGTATGACATCAGTGGTACTTACAGTAGAAAACACTGTTTTTTATATTATTTAACATTATATGGGGATGTGACGTGCTCTGGTCGGGGGTAGACTGTACACAACGCACCGGGGCCACATGGTCAGCGAGTGTGTGGCTGCTAGACGCTCCATTACACCTCCGGTAAGTAAATGGACGGTGTGAAAGAGGGGAGCATGTGGCGCAAATCACAAAAATACCCTTTTGGCTTTTTTGGAAATGTGCCAGTGATCACCTCGAGGCTGCAGACCGGAGAAAAGACGGCCCCAAACTGGTGTGTGGATGACGTAATGCAGCTAGATTAGATTATGGAAGCCCTTTAAAATCTGATAATCATATGAACATGTTTTAGAATAGGCTGCTAAACATAGGCTACTTGTGCGGTCCAGTCATACTGTATCAAATAATCTGAAGTGTATACCTGAAGATATTAATTTTACAAGTCTTTTCTTTTACACTTGGCAATGTTTAAAATAATACCTGGCAAATCTGCACTCTGCATCTTCCACATGTACCATTTTGTCTTTTTTAGGTTGTATTTTTCTGTATTGGTCAGTTTTAATTTGTATTTGTTGCAATGTGCTGTGTCCATTTCTGATTAATTTTTCTTTACTGTTGGAAAGAGTTGCTAAAAACAAATTATAACTAATTAAACTTTAATGATAGCTACTTATTTAAATTTTTTTCAGTCACTTTATGAATGCCATAGTGCTTCTTGTATCATAGTGGAAATTATCTTGACATTATTTTGACAATCAAATCTTTATTATAAGATAGCAACTTAATGCCATTAAATTGCACTAATTTGAATTCTTTATTCCTCACATTGTGAATTTTTGTACATTCCTTTCATTTTCCTGTATATTTACATTTTCTGTATTAGTATTGGCTACTTGTACATATTTAATCTTTAAATTTTTTTATATTAATGTTCATGTGTACTGTTAAGCCCCAGGCAAATTCCTCATGTGTGAAAATGTACCTGGCAATAATCCCAATTCTGATTCTTATGAACTTAAATGAAAGGGTCACAGAGGACTCACTCTTTAGCACTGCAGGCATAAAATAAGTCCTTTTATGAATATCATAGAGCTGTTTTTGTAATGTTGGGCGGTCTTTCTATAAAACGCATTACACTAGCATCATTTGTTTAATCTGGCAAAAACTGTAGTTCTGTCCCCCATAATCCAGATATTAATATAATGTAATCAAAGGATTGAAGGCACTCATTTTAATAAACTTTTAGCTCAGTGAGAGAAATGTGTGTCTACATATGACAACAGAAGTCAGGTTTAATGTAGAAAGTGTATTTTTATTATTTCAAACTTCACCTTACACCCAATAAGGTCTTCAGCTCATACCTGTCTCCGTCCTTCCCTCTTCCTGTCTCCAGTTACATCTACAAAAACTACTTAGAGCATGTCACCGTGCATGTTCATGACATATTATCCTCTTAGGTCTCCTTTATCTCTGTGAATGTAGTTAGTGAGAAAAAACGATAGGGAGAATTAGCTGCAGATGGATTAGAAGAGGGCAGCATGAGGATTTCCAAATAAGAGAGAAGAAGAGAAACAGGTGTGAAGAAAAGCTTTGGTGTGTACCCCTCTCCACCCAGCCCAACCCACCCCCTAATGCAACCCCTCTTTTCTAAATGGAACCAACAAAACAATCATTGGCTGGTTATTTACATGCACCCTCCCACCCCCCAAATAGACACACTAATGCCTGATCCCAAAGCCATCTGCATCCCTAATCAACAGCATTAGATGTACAGTAGGCTGAATTTATTTTCCTGAAAACAAGATATCCTGGCAATGGACATTTGACTTGATTTTTGCAGTAACCCAGAACTTTAAAGGATGAGTCTGGTGATATTCTATATTTTTCTCATCGTCAACAAATCGCATCAAAAGTCAAAAGACCAAAACCAACAATGACTGAAGCCCACCAACAAGCCTGATAGAGTATACTCCTGTTGTCACTTTTTATCCTGTAAAAACACATCAATGAGCCAAATTGTTGCACTGGGCGACATGAGGAGTCTCAGGAGGTAGAGCCTGCTAAACCTTCGATCCCCCAGCTCCTCCAGTGTGCATGTCGAAGGCAAGATACTGAAACCCAAATTGTTCCCAATGGCTGTTCCACTGGTGTGTTAATGTGAATTTCTGTTCTGATGAGCAGTTGCTCATAGCCTCTGCCATCAGCGGGTGAATGTGACGTGTAAAAGCGCTTTGAGTGGTCGGAAGATTAGAAAGGCGCTATACAGGTACGGACCATTAACCATGTACAGGCACTGTATTTTATTTTGAGATTATCCAACATACACCATAAATACTACAGCAAATGTGTAGCTGAATATAGTGGCCAACAAATGCAGCATTTACTGCAGTTTGAGTGACATTAGCTAAAATATACAGTGCCCAGCTGTTTTAGGAAATTATTTAGCCTTTTTTTTAAATGAAAGCATATTTTTGTGACTTTTTTTAGATTTACTTCTCCGAAAAGGAACAAAAGTATTTAGATGAACACATTGTTGGTTTTGGTCAATAATAAAATGTATAAAATATTGTCAGCCTGATCCTTTCAGCGGTTCATCCTTTCCGCTCCACAGGACCTATTTTACTACCATAGCAGGCCAGGCCTGTAATGTGAAAAGCTTGAATGTCAACAGTGGTTTTAACCGCACGGGAGGAAGGAAAGATGGCTTTGGGAATGGAAATCGTAAGACTGCTCTAGTTTGACATCACCACATTCTAAAACGACAACAGGTACGAGCCGTGCCTATTTTTATGTGACCCCACCCCCACACACGAGCACCCCACAAAAAAAAAAAAAAAAAAACTTCACAGGGACACGAGTGGTAAGAGTCCAGGGTGCAACCACAAAGCACCAGCTAGTCCTGTGGAGTTACTCAATCACACTTTACACACACACACACACACACATACATACACACATACATACACACACACACACACACACACACACTTGTGGGAGTGTTGACAGCTGGCAGTTTAGTGAAGTGTGTCTTCTGTGATTTGACGGAGGTGTCCCCAGCTCTTGTTCTCTTGCATCTCCCCTCCCCGGCCTCCTCCTTTTCTCCTTCATCTTATCACACCACCTGGCATGCTGGTTCTTCCCTGAGCTCTATTCAGGGCTGTATTTCTCTCTCTCAGACACAAGCACACATGCACACACGCACAGACGTCTCTCTCCGGGTGGGGTAAGTCCATTCCACAGGTAAACTGTGACACACAGAGTGAGTGTAATCAAGGCAACCGCCGCTTTCCATCCACAGTGACACCGTCAGGGTTTGGCCTGAAGGGGGCGCTACCGACCGTTAACCAGCCCTGGGATGCAGAGGGGACCAGATCAGGGGAATTCACACTGTCAGACAGGAATGGTACAGTACACTGTACTTTGATGTAACTGCATGAAAGGGGCACTCCACCGATTTTACACATCAAGTTTGATGTGAGCTGCCTCTAGGGGGTGCCCGACAGGAAAAATGTAATGGTGGGTATTAGTGCAATAACTACAATAATACTTTTTGTGGATTTTTTTATGAAATAAAAACCTGAATTGAAAACTTTCCTTTGTAAATTTAAAATTAAAAACATTATTATTAATAGTTAGCTCACATGAAATGGCTACTCACTCACCTCTTTACCTCTCCCTCCCTCTCTCTCTCAGGCTGAGCCACCCACACTGTACTTACAAATCCTCATATGGATCCTCTTTTTGTCCATGATATCTGTTAATATCTGTTAACTTTTTTTTTGTCAAGTTTTGTCATGGAAATACCCCACACCTTCCTATGCGATTGTCATGATAGTTACAGTTGAATAATGCCTTCTGTGGTTCTGGACTGGGCTTTCCAAAGTTTGAAATAATAACCTTGATGATGTCGTTAGGGTTATCTCAGCTTTAACAAGAATCATGCATTACAAAGCAGAGGTGTGGGGTTTTAAAAAGTGGGCCTTTAGGAGGCAGAAAGGGTTGAGTTGCATAGTGGAAATGTAGAATGCAGATTTTCTAGACCCACACTAGGCCCCAGTTCTCAAAGTGGGGTCCAGGGGGTCCCATGTAAAAGAGGGATCATTTATTTTCACTGATCCATCCATAAGTAACACAATGATAGAATGTATGACTAGATTAGTCACGTTTTTATACACTTTCTGTAACAAAGATGTAAAAGCCAAATTCCTATCAGATGGGCGACACTGGGACAAAACTTTCCTATCAAATGCAGGTCCCTTGTCTAATTTGTGACAGTTTAGGGGTCCTTAATGTGAAGAAGTTTAAGAACCACAGCACTAGGGGACTAAAAGTCAGGATAGCTCAGACTCTGCTGCTGATTTTATTCTCTGAGGGCCCCAAACCTTTTCGAAGTGCAATACTAAATCTCTGGAGTACCCCTTGAAAGACAAATGTTCAACGATAAGATCAAAAAGAAGAACAAAGCAGAGGAAAACTGGAGAAGGTTATATTTGTAACTCACGTGTAAAGAGGCTGGAGTTGCAGATGAGAGGACTTCTGAGGAGGCTGGTAGCCATACGAGTCAAAGCCACCAATGAAGTCAACTTCAGGAGAGAGAAAGAGAGGGGATGACATCATTCCCTTAAATCTGTCTTTAAGTGTTGTATTTCAAGATCACATTCTGTTTTGACATGTAAAATCTATTAAGGCATCAGATGGTATCATAATACCTTCAGGATACCTTTATAAGCACCCACTGTGACATCAGAATCTGCAGCGATGCATTGATACATCATCTTTCTCACGGCTTCCATGTCACTGATACATCGTTCTAATCTTTCTCAACCGATTCAGAGGAACAAACTTATGTTGTGCCAGCTGAAAAATGAAAATAGTCTCTGATTGTCTACATCAGTGGAGATACAGACCACAAGTTAGGGATCTGTTTTCTCCAAAAGCAAGATCCAGCAATCATTCCTGTGATGTTGTATTGTTGCAATTCTTCCTTTTTTAATGCCCAAAGGTAAAAAAAAAAAGGTAGAACATCGCCTGTATTTGCTTTAATTTACACCACGTTACACATGGAGTGCAATAAACTGGTGCAAGTATGAATTAGTTAGATAAATCAACCAGGCCAAAGTATTGGCCTTTATTAGCTTACTGCAGATGTATTGGTATCACATATATATATATTTGCCAATATTTAGAAAGACATTGCAGAACATAAATGCTAAAGATAAGTTTGAGTTAATTTAGTAACAGTGTTTCCGGTATGTAGTTTGTCCACCAGAGAGCACTGACAAGTTTATTTTTCAACCATTAAATGTCCCGCTCAGAACATATGTTGGTCACAATTCATAATAAAAACTAATTTAAGGGATGCTTGTCCAAAATTTAAGTTTTTTGTTATTGATTCATATAAAAAACAATCCACCCACACATCATAACTAGATTTTTTTAACAGTAGTAAATAGATAATATCAGTATTGACCACAAAAAACACTGTCTGTGATTGATATGGTATCATCACCACTATGTTATGACACGTATGTAATTATGACATAGCATGCTGATAAGACACCACAGACGCAGCATGACACTTCCTTTTACAGGAAATCAAGCTTATGACATCATATCCCAACTACAGGACTTCATTTCCTCTGCTAAGTGAGAGTGAAGCACTCACGAAAGGCACATGAGGAGAACCATTCAGACACACAGGTGGCACACCCAAGCTAACAGAGAAGCACTCGGCAGCAGACAGACACTCCGACAGTGGTAATAGTCAGGCAGACATTGTTAATACTCTCCACAGATAGAGCGATCAGATCACCCAGAGGGAAATCTCGGTGGTGATGTTGCCCAGCATGACTCAGGCAGGAGAAGACAATGGGCTATCAGCACCCACATCCAAAGCAATGGATCGCTAACACAAAAGCCTCCTTGACAGTATGACACAAGCAAAACCTAATCGGCTGAACAAGCAGCTGAAAGAGAATGTACATGCTTTTAGGAGAAGACAAAAGCACTCACAGCTGTCCTCGTCATCCTGGAAGACTTTGCTCACGTAGCAGGCGTACACAAAGCCAAAGAGCTGTTAGAGAAGAGATATCAGAAATTAGGTGACTGTTGTTGTGTAGGCTGTCTGTCCTGCATGTCACAGAAACTGTTTCAGCACAAGGTTAAAAGCCACATGGATGTAAAAGAAACACTGTATGATTATTTGCTTGAGTGTGTGTTGAGATACGTACTGCCAACAGTATCTGAATGGCTGAACTCAACACCTCTATGTACTGGTAGTCAAGGAGACACCCGGAGACAGTGATGACATGGTGGTCATCGGGGGCCATGCGTGAGTCTAGCACTGGTGTGACCAGGCAACCAGGACCATGCTCCATCCACCACGAACGATGAAGGGAGGTGTTGAACGTCATGAGAAAGTCCCTGTCCTGAACACACGCATACATGCATAAAAGTGGGGCTACAACTAACTGCTCAGATGATTAAGTGTTTAATAAACCGATTAGTCCACAAAAAGTCATAAAATGGTGAAAATAATCCATCACAATTTCCCACAGTCCAAAAGGTGAAAATTTACAAAGACATAAAACACAGAAACAACGATAAACAACATAGAAACAATGGTATAAAACAAAGAAAGAATGATATAAAACACAGAAAGAATGATATAAAATAGATAAACATTGATATACAACAGAAAGACAATGATATACAACACAGAAACAATGATATAAAACTCAAAAAAGCAGTAAATCCACAGATTTGAGAATGTGGAACCAGAGAATATTTGCCATTTTTGCATGATACATGATTTAAACCAGGGGCTCCCAATCTGGGGGTCAGGACCCCACCAAGGTGTCACTAGCTGAATCTCAGGGGTCACAATCCAATTATATTTTTATGATATGATGTATTATTTATATTATAGATTAAGGCTCATTCTTTCAAATCTTTGCTTTTTTCTTGTGAATTACTGAATAATTTTACATCTTAGGCCACTAAAGCAGCGATTCCCAAAGTGTAGTGCGCGCACCCCTGGGGGTGCGTGAGCTGCCTCTAGGGGGTGCCCGACAGGAAAAATGTAATGGTGGGTATTAACTATAACTACAATAATACTTTTTGTGGATTTTTTTATGAAATAAAAACCTGAATTGAAAACTTTCCTTTGTAAATTTAAAATTAAAAATGTTATTATTAATAGTTAGCTCACATGAAATGGCTACTCACTCACCTCTTTACCTCTCCCTCCCGCTCTCTCAGGCTGAGCCACCCACACTGTACTTACAAATCCTCATATGGATCCTCTTTTTGTCCATGAAATCTGTTAATGAGGCTATGTTTGGAAACTTTTTTTTTTGTCATGGAAATACCCCACACCTCCTTACGCACGGTTCAGCACGCAGGTAAACTATGGATTGATTGCAAAGTTTAACCGTCACAGTATGAGATAAAGTTTCACTGCCACTGTTACTTTTTAAAATAATAAATAGGCTATAACGGTACATTGCGATGCAGAGTTGCAGCGAAAAGAAGACAGATGCATGCTGTATTTAAGCGCAGTGAGTGGTTAAGGGGAGAACGACTGATTTAAAAGCCATCACTTTCAAGAGTGTCACTGAGTGAAACCCCGTAGCTGTGACTTCGGGCATGTCCACACTGGTCACTGGCCTGCTTGTCATCATAGAAACAGATCACCATATTTAGATTTTTATTGCACCTTCAGTAATATTGGCTGCCTCCCTTCACAGCTCCGCTGCTCACCGGAGCAGTGTTGATAGGCTATTATTCGCGACTTGTAACCAATCAGTGCTGTGGGCAGGACACTGAGCAATTAATAAGTAAATAAATAAATAAGTTAGAATATATATACATATACATATATACATACATACACATACACACACACACACACACACACACACACACACACATATATAAGTGTGTGTGTAATATATGTATCAAGATGTAGAAGGGGGTGCGTTGCCAAAAAAGTTATGGAACCTCTGCTTGCAAACAGAAAAAAGTTTGGGAACCGGAGAGTTAAACAGTTAATTGATCATCAAACTGTAACGCAAATAAGTAAATTAATCTAACTAAAGATAGAATAAGAGAGTGTTTCTAATGAGAGCAAATATCCAGGTTGTTAGTGGCATCACACACAACCACAAGTATAGAGACACAGAAATTACCTGAGACAGGTTCCCAACCTCCAGGTAGAAACAGATGATGAACGAGTTCCAGCCCACCCAAAGGACCAGCCATACTGCATACTGCCAAACAGATTAGAGATCAGTTTCTGTATTGAAGTACACGCAGGCTCATGCATTATCACTTAAACAGGAGCTGTTGTGGGATATACTCACAAAGATGAGGTATCTGAATCGGAACTGCACGGTGCCGAACATGCCCAGGATGACGGCCATAATGTGCAGGAAATTGGCCAGGATGGGAGCCCATTGGTAGCCCAGAAAATCAAACACCTGCCTCTGCAGGGCTGCCACCTTGGGGGACGGGGGAGGGTGAGGGGGTGATACACACAATATTAGACACATACATACAAACACAGACAATTGTAGACATGTGCAAATACAACACACATATAAACACATGCAAGCAATCAAGGTTTCACAGACCCAATATATGCACACACAGACAGTGACAGGGACACACATACACAGGTCTGCCGCAGTTGTTTCCATGGTAACTGCCTGGAGCACCAGCCTAGTCCAGTGACTGTAAAAGAGGAGCACCCCCCAAAAGCTCCCCCAAACTAATGAGAATCTATGGGCTGAATTCCCCTTCCACAAAACAACTCATCGGCCCCTGCACACAATAGCCTGGGTAGCCGGCCCTCACACTGCCCGTGTCTGCATCATGCTCACTACAGGAGGAGCTCAAACTGTCTCACATTACACACTTATTACATTTTAGTGGGATAGTCCCAAGCTATTTGTAGGCACAAGGAACAGCTAACTTTAACTCCAGAATGGAGACCAGATGGTGAACAGGGCCTCCTTGTCCCTCTTGTGATTAAAATTCACATGGTTTTGCCAGAATGGGGCTATCACCCCTCTCTCTCTCTCTCTCTCTCACCCCAACCCTCCCCCCCATAGCTCCTTCAAAGACACACACTCCCTTGCCTGTAATGTGGCATGGCACCCCAGCAGCTGTCTTAGTGTGACTGTGTGGAGAGGCTAGACAAATATGCCCTGTTACAATTTGCGTGTCAGCAGCACGCTGCCTTTATGATGAGTGCGCACACACAAACACATACATACATACATGCGCACACACACTCACCAACTGCAGTGAACATATCACCAGCAGCGTGCATCTTCCGTCGCACTTCCCCATCTTGGAGGGCTCAGGACGCGGCTTGGAGCCGCGGAGGCTCCGGGGGAATGACGGGTCCCCGGTCAGATCCAGACTGCCTGGCCGTCTCAGCTCACACCATTCCTGGGTGAATAGACCTGCCCAAGGCCGCCGCCGCCGCCGCCGCCTCCTCCCTTAACGCTGGTCTGGCGCTTCCACTCACACCGAGTGATCCATCTTGGCTGCTGGTTTTGTCCGTAAATACCAATCACGGGTGGTTTTCAGCAAGGAGAGAAGGAGGAAGAGGCAGGAGAGGGGGGGGGCGACCACTTCACGCCGGCCCGCCGACTACCACCGACAACCGTATCACCTCGGCCACACCTTCCGGAGAGGGGACACACAAAGGCACAAAGAGAGACAGAAAGCTGTCATAATCTGCCCCGGGCTGCAGACAGAAATGAGCATCATATGATACCGAATCACACGGGGAGGCGGGGAGGAGGGGACCGACCCCGCAGTGTTACTACGGCTAACGTTTGGCTAACGATACAAGCAATCCGCTACGGACACAAAGCAGCCCGTTGTGACTCGCGGTTTTCTAGGAACTGTAGAGTCCTCGCCCCCCTCCTCCAATCCCCGGTACTCTTCTCCTGTAACTGTTCAGGGGAATAAGTCGAATTAACGGGCACATCTGCTCACCAGTACCGGGGTCCGGGCTCCGTCTTGCAGCGTCTTTTGTCAACAATCGGTGCCGGGGCGGGCGCAGGAGGAGCCGAGGGGGGTGGGGGCTCTCAGTCACCGCGACCCCCTCGAGGAGGAGCTGCATGGATTCTGCAGACCCGCGTGCGTGCGCGCGGCCGAGCAGCAGCCCCGCGAGGCGTTCGAAAGGAGCACAAAAGAAACGGGGGCTCGCGGTGGCGGTGGAGGAGGAGGAGGAGGTTCAGACAGCCGAAAATAATCAGGTCTGTGATCGCCTCCCACTTCCTCCCGAGTATGGACAAGAACCGGGGAGGGAGCACCGACACGCGACACGCGACCCTGCCGCTCGGCTCCTCAGCCTGCAGTCATTCGGAGCGGACAAAAACACAGTTAAGAGCCTTATTTAATCACAGCTACTCACCAAGAGCAGTGTGACGGAGCAACAAAGTGAGCTTCACACAAGTTGAGTCTGCTATCGCTGATGCAGAGGCAGATAATGACCGCTGTGGCGGTTATCGCGAGGCCGGAAGACAATCAATAGTAAAACCATTAAGCGTAATATCTGGTTTACAACAATCAATCTTACATAGTTACACACAATAAATATAGTGACCAAACAGTTAAAGCATGTACACTATCAGTCAGTGTTTTGTATAATATTATTCACATTGGACTATAATTGTTTCTAGTCTATTATGCATTTTCTATTTCTCCTATTGTATTCTATTTTAACTTGTTGGTCCCTTTCCTCGTGTTTGTAAACGTATTTCTACACCTTATGAAAAGCACTTGAATTGTCTGTGTCTAAAAGGTGCTAAATATGCCTCGCCTCCCTAGAGCAACACTAAAAAAATATTTAATTATTATAGATGAAGTGACCCATTATCAACCATCTGCGGTCACAGGCCAGTGATTCTATAGTGCTAATTAACTGACCTGATTCATTTATGGCCACAGACTAACCTCCATAAACCCTCAACTCATACCCAAAATAGAGAAACACAACACACCAATAATAAAATGTCTAGCATTTTTTAAAAGTAGTACTATAAGTTAAAAGCACTAGAGCGTTTGAAAAGTACTCATTCTTAACATGGTCCTTTCTTTCAGTGATAAATTATCAGTTCAGTTTGTGTATTTACTATCGCACAAGAGGACAGTCTTTTTGCAGAAAGATAGAAAACAATAATTATATAATTAAACAAAAAGACTATAGGATATTAGAAGTGTATATAAGTTGTATACACCATAAACATCCTGTCCACATTTAAAAATATGAAACTCCCATAGAAAATACAGCCTGTCGTCCTATCTTACATAATGCCTCGGTGTTCGATAAAAGCTCAACTTCTTGTCAATATTAATGTGTTAACGTGTAAGAAATACTCCATATACTGCTGCTTAATTTAAACTCAAAGTAACTAGTTAAGACCACTGTGAAATAAATATAGTGGAGTCAGAGGGACAATGTTTTCTTTGAATGTGGATGAATGATATAAAATAACTTGTGTGACTTGTGTGGATAAAACCAGCAGCATGTAACACTATTATAAACACACAATGACAAAAGGAATCTAACCAACTCTTTTTTTATAGAATACTGAAGTTTATTAAAAAGAAACAAATCAGGATAAAAAAACAATCGTGGAGGTTGTGGTGACTGAGCATAATAAACTTCAAACATACGTCCTGAGGTTGTTCTGTGACAAGCTAAAGCACATGAAATTACAGAGACTCCTAGCCCACCATCGAACACCACCCATACCACTTCTAGAGCAGGACCCTCGCTTGCAGGGCACGCACACACACTCACACTCATCAAGTTTCCACACACAAACACACACCCTTCCCTACTGAATTTCTCCCATGTAGAGCCGTTTATCACTGGCGCCAGACAGCACTGTGAAGAGGGACAAACAGAAAAAGATGATTAAACTCTTACGGTTAGTCAGAAGCCTCAGGTGAAATAACCAGTAATGTCAAATGAAATCTGACAGACAGAAAATAAGAGTGTTGGGTGACGACTCTTATTGCGCTTATTTCTGGCAAAACCACATCTGAAAACGATCTTCCCTCCAGATCCCCACGGCTCTCTGCTCGAACGGTCCTCAAGTCTTTAAATATCTCTATAATAATCTTCTAATATGTATTACAGCTCTGGAGTCTGACTCAGTTGTTTAACTCACCTATAGGCTCCTCTGGGTGAAAGGCCACTTCGTTGACAGAGCCAGCGTGGCCCGGCAGCTTGTACAGGATTCTGCGTGATGTGGTGTCCCAGATATACACAAATCTAAAAAAACACAGAGGAGTAAATAGCCGTGGCGTGGGACAATGCAAAGTAGAAGACTGAAGGATTACAGAATTTTTGTGACGATACATTTTGTACAGGGTATTTATTTCAGGTTATGCTGTTGTCTGTGGATTGAGATAGAAAATATGTTTTTTTTTTATGTTTAAAGTAGGGCTTATACAGTCTATGGCTGAAACTAATGGTTATTTTCTTTGTCGATTAATCGATCAGTTTGGTCTAAAAAATGTCAGAAAACTGTCAATCAGTGTTTCCCAAAGCCCAAGATGACTTCCTCAAACAACCCAAACATCTTCACGTTACTATCATAGAGGAGTAATGAAATTCTCCTTTAAGAAGCTGGAATCAAATAATATTTCTTAAAAAAAATGTAATTAATGTAATAACTGACAACTAATTGATTATATGATTTATCGTTGCAGCCCTAAATTTTCGGATGGATATTACTCAAAGATGGACCTATGTAATAATGTGCTGTTTGTAAGTCAGGACACAATTGTGTTATCTGGACATACACATTTCTATTTTGTATTTACACTTTTTCACTTTTGTAGAACTTGTTTTTCTAAATCATTTTTTATTATTAAGTGCCAATATGCCAAAGTCTACGACTGGATCCCTTCTTTAAATAACATTTTTTAATGTTTGATCTTCAATCACAGCAACAAAATGAATTTTCCCAAAACTACATAAATCTTTAGCTTATATGTGTACATTAGCATGTAAGTGTGTGTGTGTGTGTGTTTCGTTGCCTCTCACCTGTCAGCTGAACCTGCAGCTATCTTACTGCCGTCAGTAGACCAGGAGCACCGCAGCAAATTCTGACAGACAGGAACAGATGTTTAGAAACTGACACAACCGCTTTTCGTGTGAGCTACTGTTACAGTAATAAGATGAACTTTTCTTTATTAGAAATGACAGCAGAGAGTGATGGGATACGCAGGACAGGATGAAAGGCAAGGTCATGCAACCCTTGGTCGACAACAGGCGTAAACACCACTAGCAGGACTGCAGCTGTTAGTCACTTAGGGACAAAGTTACAGACAATGTCAGTTCACATGGACCGTGTCACTGCCATTTATTGCGTAGTAAGAGTGCTGTATGTTCAAGCAGACCACATAATCCGTCATCAACCACAGAAATATTATTATTTGTTACCTTTTCAAAGTTGTGAACATTGCCCTGGAAAATCTTCACACATCTCTCCTTGGGTGCAAACGGCCGAACATCCCAAATACGCACTACACAGAGACACAGACGAAAGCTAAATAAAGGATTCAGCCATAGAAAATTCAATGTTATGACCTGAGAAACTTTATAATACTGTAATAAATACACACACAAACACCCTACCTGTGTTGTCCATGGAGTTTGAGAGAAGGTAGGATCCCTCAGAGCTCAGGCTGAGTCCAGTTACAGAGTCACCATGGCCGTGCATATTGTAGATTAGCTTGTTCTGCCTCAGGTCCCACACCTGCTCGACACAAAGAAACAGCTATGACACGGTTTATGCAAAATGCATACAGTATATAGGCCTATATGTAAAGAATAAGCTTGAGCTCATAGGTCATTGACAGATATTAGCAATAGCCACAGGCCGAAAGCCAGATTTCATGATAGCCATTGGAACCTGCAACAGGGTCTGCAGGATAAGAAGGTTACAGAATGAGGCACAAAAAACCTGTGTAATTCTTGAACATCATTATAAAAGATGAGTGAAGAGTGAGGAGGATGTAGCAGCGAATTAACCGCTTAGCATCACCTGAGGGAAGCAGTTCCACAGCACACAGAAAATGTTTCACCACCTTACTTTACTCACACTCAAATGAAAAATGGGTCTGTGGGTTTAGGACGACCTAATTTTGAATGCGATACACAGCATCCTTAAATGACTGAACTCATCACTGTTTAATATCTGCAGCAATCCATGTAATCTGTAACAAAAGCTGCCAGCACTAATATGGTGTTCTTAATGATCTAATCGGTCTTTAATCTTACTGTGATACTTCAAAAACATAATTACTTCTACGGCCATAACTGTGGTACTTTGTTTGTGTGGGTGTGTCAGTGGATTAGAGGAGGGTATATTATTTATTCAGTGAGGGCGGGTAATTAGGGGAAAAACTATCAGTTAGGGAGGGAGAACATAGAAAAGCAAACACAGCACCGTGAGATTACAATTTACAGCTTTGACCAAAATAAATGTCCTCCTTTTGACAATCAAGTTAAATTTGATTTGATTGTTGTGTCCACACAATACTGTAAGCTGTACTTGGTACTTTTCTGACTTTGTAGCTCAGCCAGGCACACTAGTCCCGATATATTCCCATCTAAACCAGGGGTATTTTAGACTGCACGTGGATGAAATGTAAAAGCTTTGTAATTTCTTGCACCACGCAGGCCATGCCATCTCGCACATCTGTGTGTGTCTCTACTGCCGAATGAATGAATAAAAAGAAGATGAGAAGGTTTTCCATGATCAGGGCTTGACATTAACACCAGCCAACCTCCCAAATGCGGGTGGATGCGGTCACTGCCACTAGCCACTTTGGCGTGTTGAAAAATTGTAGTCATAATGCAACTGAAATAAACAAATTGCAATTTGACACTACAACTCCAATGAGTACTACCTGCACATAGGGTTTGGTTGGTCCATTCGTGAAGCCTATCATGACCGACAACACTGTAAACAAGTTGGAGCTGTGGAGCTTAACTAGCGAACTGGCTGCCGGACTCAGGGCTGTTAGTCTGCTGTTAATTATCAACTTGACCAGCGGCAGCAAGCTTTTTTTAATAGCAGGAGAAACCACACAACAGGCGCGTCTCACTCTCTCCTGCAGTGCCGCCGCTCGAGGTGTGCCAAATATGACATCCAGACTTTTGTCAAACAACAATAGACCTAGAGAAGTTGAATCTGTCACAGGGCAGCCACAGTCCCTCAGACCTGTAGACCCAGCCTCCCTTCTTGTTTTAACCTGATGGTATGATGTCTGTCTTCACACACGACTGGTTGCATGCGCACACACACATCAACACAGCGTTCAATCAGTGCGTGAGTGTGCGTCGAAAAAATGCACAGGAGATCGAGAGAAAGAGAAAAAGCAGAGCTGAGGCAGAGAAAATCCAGAAGAGCCATTAAATGCTGTAAAATTACAGATATCTTCATGATTAGGGAAATGGTGGTGTTTAAAAAGAAAATAAACTACTAGCAGGGCTGCCCTTATATCACATCATATCGTCATATCACAACTAGGCTACCTTTCCAGAGTTGATTCTATGTTTTATTATAGCCTCAAGTACTCATACCATAGGAAAGCAGAAGATGCATTTGTATGGGAATAATCTGGAAAATAAAGACCCATGTACTCATTTCAGGTGGAAGTATCTCCAGTTACTCAGAGCTACCAGAGCTTCATGATAATAAACATAAATCCAGTCAGAGCTCTGAGGAAATGCAAATGCAAAACAAACAATCCAAAAGTGCACAAAAATGATATAGGCCTACATAAGGTTTTAATCCTGTTGCCTTAATTGTGGATTTTTTTCTTAAAAAGAATTTGTTATTCTTTGCTTGTTTCTAATGCAGATAATTTTCTACTCTGTATTACAGTATTTACAGCCGTTATAAATAAACAGTGTTTCTGAAAATAAATAAATAAATCAGTTTAGTCCTTATCTTTTACACCCATGAACTTTCATTATATAAAATAAGAAGCTATTCTTTTGTGTTTCTCGTAATAGACTACATGTTTTCAAAAAAAGGTGCTTTACACACAACCTTATCAGAGCTAATGATAATATTAGTACATTTTAGCACACCACAGTCAGCTTTGATAATAAAACGTAATTTTCCAACAACAAAAATGTGGCTAGTGAAAATGATGTGTGGCTAGTAACTTTGGAAAAACACTAGCCACATTGGCTAGCAAGCAAAAAAGTTAATGTCAAGCCCTGGCCATGATCAATATTTGCCAGTAGAGCTGGACAATAAACTCAATATTTTGAGGTACTAGCAATAGCAGTTATTGAACGCCCCCCAAGTGTTTTCAAAAAAATGCTGCAAAGAAATTACGATTGTCAATTTATAGATAGAGATAACCTTACAAAATTATTATGATATGGATTTTTTGGTCCCCATCCCAATTTTGCCAACAACGATAGGTGTTTGTATTAACTCAGATCTGATCATGATATCTTTTATACCATTTTTCCATTACCAGTACCAGCTCAACTCACCTCAACCGTCCTACGTTTTCCTTTGTAGATAGTACCCCTCAATGTAGCTGGTCGTCATAGCGCCGCCACACACAACTGCTGCGACGTAATGTTCAATGCAACACTCACACCAGTGACCCACATACAGCTTTCTTTTTATTTAAGTTAAAACGTTTCAACATTACTCAGACTGTAAAGACAGATAAGCGGTATGAAAACCTTCCAGCTGTGTTTTGCTCTCCCGTTGTTGCTGCAGCGGTCTGTGTGACGGCGGGAGCAGAGGGCTCTGTAAGCGGGCGGCTGGCGCGCGCAATGATGATGCAGTGAATAGTGACAATTCTCTCTGACCAATCAGTAGTCTGCTGTGTTTTCACGTTACATTTTAGTATAGCCTCAGCTCGCTTGGAACCTCGACGGAGGTGGTACGAAAAAAAGTAACAGGTACAACATTTCCACAATGGAAACCCAGAAAAAGGCGAGTAGAGTCAAGGTGAGTCGAGCTGGTACCATGCAGTGGCAAAGGGGCTTTACATGCATTTTCATATTATTATGACAGTGTTATTTCAAGGTTTACTGTGTATGCTGGAGCTCGGTACCTTGATATCATTGTCGATGCCTCCTGACAGGATCTGATCACTGGTGTCATTAAATGTTGCAGCCAGCACCTGGTAGGTGTTCTGGAAAGTGTGGATCGCACCTTTCTTACGAATGTCCCACAGCTACCACACAAAGAGAAAGTATAAATAAAAAAATAAACAAAAGCCTGATCATCAGACCAATCATTGAACTTTGAGATGCATTAGTAACAATCACTTTCCATAACATAGTCTATCACTGAGACAAGTGAGTGTGGTAAATCTCCAACTGAACCTTATGATCTCAGTTAAAAACTCTAATTAAATATTATCCAATATCTACACAGGTCAAAGAATTTAATGAAACTAATCGGCAGTAGGAAATCTCACCTTGACTGTCCCATCATCGCTACCGGTGCAGACGAGCTGGGGCCCTCGGCGGGCTGGGTAGCAGGTGTTAACGAAGGAGGTGTGGCCCTTCAGACGCTTGATCCTCTCACCTGTTTCACTGTCCCACACACCTACAGTCTTGTCGGTGCTCGCCGAAAACAGCATGCTGGAATACACAGCAAGAAAACACAGTTGCTGAAACCATTGCTAGATACATTTATTAACCTGTGAATTAAGAAGCATGAGTTTCACATGTCTCTTGCACATTATCTCAGCTTTCAACAAAAAGGAAACCTGTGTTGCTCTCCTTCAATTACAGAAACTCAAATTACCATTCGTGTTTGCTTAGTAGTTGGGTTAGAATAAAAAAGGAGAGAGACTAGGACCACAATCTACTTTGAGTTATTATTCTATTATATTCATATTTCCACACAGATGTTTTGGGCGGGATGCCCTCCTTTTGTGTGTATTCTGGCAATTTCAGTCAATATACACAGGTGGGGTTTATTATAGGTGACTATAACCAGAACAACAAGTACATCCCAATGGGGGGAGTTACAGGCACAGAACGCATGATGAAGGATACAACAACATGAAAAAAAACACAGAAACACAACACAAATTATACTTCATGAGAAACAAGCAAAAAAAATCTCCTCATTCATCCCATTGGGAATAAGGGTATCAAGGAAGTGTATCCAACACGCCTCCCTTTGGAGAAGGAGTCTGTCCCTATTACAACCTCTCTGTGGCATATTCACTGTCTCAATGCCCATTTAATGTAGTTCTCTCAAACTGTGTTACTATTAAAATGCCTATCCTCCAATGATTTATCATCATGATTATGAATAGAACCCTTCATTTTGGTTTCCAACATAATACAAATTACATGGGCATTTTAACATGTAAAGAGCATATTGAGTGTTACATGTGATTCTGTCCCTAAGCTCGGTGACAACACCAGACTTCGTATGGGTGAATTCATTAGCCTTAATCAAAGAATCACAGTGTATGTGTATGAATGTGCATTTCTGTTTCTGACAGCTGAGGCACCTTAGCCTCTGACTCGGTGTATTAATTTGCGTATGAATGGGATGAATATAATGTAGTCTAAAAACACTTTGTGTGGTCAGAAACACTAGACAGGTGCTATACAACCACAGACCATTTACCATTTGGCTAATCTGGAAGACCTCTTGTAAAAAATATCTAGGCTATAGTGACATGATCTTGCAATTTGAGAGTCACTATTCAATATGTGCCCATGTCTACTCACTACTTGTTTTCTCTAAGATAAAAGACTATAGGAGGGTACAAATGCAAGGCCTAGAACTAAGTAAATTAGCTGATGGTTGTCAAATAATTCATCCCATACTCCCTTGTTTTGGACCAATATAAGTCATGGAAAGCTGATAACGGTACAAACCTTTATTAAACTAAAGCTGATAATGTTTACAGCTAATGTAAGTATGTTTTATTTTGACAACTGTCATTCAAAAAGTTCCAGGGGTTGTGTGTTGCTATAAGTAACTATAATGTAACTGTTGCATGCATATAAACGATTACAAGTTGCTGACTCACAACTTCAAGTTTATGCTATTCGTTTTGTTAATATAGCTTATTTTGAATGTTTGTCCATCACAGTATAGCTTCAACATTTCACTTATCAATGACCGTTTTTACCTGCCATCTGTGTTGTAGTGCAGCTCCATCACTGCTCCACTGTGGCCCTTCAGAGTGGCATAATTATCACAATCTCCATACACGTTCCACATCACTGCAGCAAAGGAACACAGTGTACAGAGAGTGATTCACAGTAACTGGGAGTATGAATACGTTTTAACAAGGATGTGTGAACTGCGGGATTTGAACTAGTTCAATTAATATCTTACATATGAGCCTGTCAAATCCTGAGGAGGCCAGCGTAGCTCCATTGGGGTGAAACTTGCAGCAGTACACCTCACCCTCGTGGCCAGACAGCAGCATAATGGGAGCCTGCAGGCTGGAGCTCCGTGGGGGACCCTATGGGATACACATCAAATGTCAAATATAGTGGCTGTCTGACTCTGAGGCTATGGCTGGGTGAACTGTTAAATAGATATATTATCACAGAATAACAACAAGATATTCTTTCAGTATTAGAGCCAACCAGCCCAATATTAGTTTACCTATGTTTATCACAGTGGACTGCATGATAACAGGAAGTCAAACAGGGCTGATCATTTTAAGGTGGCATATTTTTAAGAATTGCAGCAATTTGATTCTGAACTTAAACACATCGCAGTATTTTCTGCTTTTGAGGTAATGCATTGCTATTTACTTTTCCTGCGTATTTGTTTTGCTGGCAACAAAGCACCGTCTGTGAACCTAAAAACATTTTCTAGTCCAGTTAGTCCACTTAAGAACATAATGTGTTAATGTGCAGCTGTTAATGGTGGTGTATATATTTTGGTCGCCTTTAACAAGTTGCTATGAGTACTTTTCCAGTCCTTAGTATATAACGTTAGTACTCTCCGTACCATGGCCACGAGTTGCTGAGACTGAGCCGCTGCCACCAGATCCGTCCTGGGCCGCTTCACGGCCGTAGGAACCACCGCCATGTCCGCCGCTCTCTTCTTGGGTTCAATCATCCCGAGTTAGTCAACGAGAAACAGCAAAGTATTGAATTATAATGCTATAATTTACGAAATGAATGGACGTCTTTGGTGGAGGGACGTCGAGCGACGCAGCACCAACGAAGAACAGAGAAGGAGTACTTCCGCTCTGGCTTTGAGGTGTGTGATTGGCGGAGGCTCGCAGCGACTGCGATGATAGGTTACGTGACTTGTTGTTAAACTCAGTTGCCCCGGATGTAAAACTGAAGAAAGCAGCTTTGCTAAAACGAAAGGTAATACTATGTTTATATATTTTTCTTCTGAATTTGAGCTATGTTGTGTACAGTCTATCATTTTATAGATTTATATTTATACTTCACACATGGGCCAATAATCCAGTTTGTGTGTTTTTAATCGAGTTAACCAGGTTAGCAAGGTGTAGCTAACGTTAGCCTCACTGCTACCATTCACACTAAGTTCCTCTGTTACAGCAGATGTAAAGTTAAGTTAACCTTCTGCACACATTTTGTACTCTCTGAATCTCGTACAAATCAAGTAACAGGAACCGGCTGTATTATATCCCCATATGAGAGGAGTCCTCTCGTATAGGAAGCTGCATCTGAGCAAGGGAAATACTGCGCAGGAGAGGACAGATTTAAGTACTTTGCCTTAAAAGTGATTCTAATGCAGAAAATATGCATTCAATTGTGTTAAACCACATACAATTAAATATTTTTTTTATTTAAACTAAACAAACTCTTCTTCTTGTTAATTGTTCCTCTGAAGTCACTATATCTACCCTTTTTATATTTTATTTAAACATACACAACAAAAACAGACAAAACAAAAACATTAATAAATAAAATTACAAGAAGAAAATCAGCTAAGAGTCATTGTGCAGGGGCATTGTACAAAATAATCTTTTTTTTGCTTTTTATTTTGTCAACAATCAATACTACTACAATATATGTTTAATTCATAATGCTAAAGATCCTTTTTTAAACTAGGATACAGTTGTTTATGTTTAATAATTTCTGAATATTACAGGTAGGGCTTGGCTATATGGCCAAAAATGTTTGATCATTTGATATTGATAATTATTAGGAAAAATGTCAAATCATTATTTCTTTTAAGTTTAAAGGCAGATTTTTGTTCCTGGGTAAAAGTTGAAGAAACCAGATGGTTAATTTTGGTTTTAAATTATTCTTTGTGATCACAACATGACAAACATTTGGACAGTGGTTCACGTAACAAACATGAGGTACAACATTCAAAACAGTTATGATTAAATCTTAAATATGCACGAGTAAAATTAAGTAAAATCTTTTTTCTGCTAATTTGTTCGTAATTCAAAAGAATAAAATCAAACATTTATAGGACATTTTTTATATTGTTATTGAGGTAAAATTTTATCGCCGTAATTATCATTTATTGCCCTCCCCTAGCTACAGGTGCCTGATTTGGTTATGAAGACCAAATACAGTGTGCCCATTACATTGCTTGAATTACGCACCATATTTAATGCCATTCCTCTTGGTATGATTCAGCTTCTAAGAGGTTATAGTGAAACTGCCTCTTTTTACTCCCAACTTTGTTAGTTCAGTTAAATTAGGAGGACTACTTGGGCAGATGCACTGAAGTCTCCACTATACCAAATAAATGTTTTAATATAAACAAGGTTAAAGACGTTTCTTATAAACTTGTTTATAGAATGTACCCTGTTAAAATTTAAACTTAAAGTAGACACAGATGCTTTGTGTGTTTTCTGTAACTACTACCCCTCACCTACAGGATATTCTGTAGACAAAACAACCTTAAGTTTCAAAATTCTCTGAAATTTTTATGATGCTACAAATATTTAAATATATTTAATTCTCTATCTTCTAGATCTACTCATTAATACCTGTGGTCCACGTACACTGTGACAATGTCTGACAGCGATGGCCAAGCACAGGAGCCAGCTGGACTGGATGGTTTGCCACCATTGTTCAGCATCGCCAAGGGAGAGGTGGTGTCTCTGCAGACATACGGAGCCTTTGTCAGACTGCCAGGGTACAAGAAGGAAGGTTGGTTAAAAAAAAAATGAAGCTCATTTGTCAGTATAGACTTTTATTTCAATTTTAATTATTCAGAAGGAATACGGTCACAGATGCAATTTGAGATAAATTAATCACAGTAATATGTCGAAATAGTGCAGTAAATGAAGGCAAATACAGAAGAGTAAGTAGCAGAGATAATAATAGTTAGAAAACCTCATTAGGAAAATATTGTACAGCTCTCAATATGTGAAAACAGTTAAACCTACAGTAACAAAGACAATAAGAAAAAGCAAAAACAGACAAATATGCAGTGGCAGAAAGATGCTAAGTCAACACCTGCATCCACTGCCAAGTAAAACCACTGTGTCAGAGATGGGACTTAGGCCAGAACCAAAAGCAATGCAGAGTGAGTGCAGAGGATGCAGGAGCCAAGAGGCAGCCCTCTTATCCAAATTGCAGTGTCTCTGTCGGCCTATGACGGTGCTGTCTCAGCCAGGATGGAAAGAGACCACATGATGCAGCTAGAGTAGGATTTCAACATTCCTCAGAATTCCATCTCTGATTGCAATGAGAGGTTGGTGTGTTATGTGCTGTTGTAGAGGATTAAATATAACAGTGCAAAGCTGTGTTTTTATATGTTGAAATATTTTTATATGATTGCACACTGATAAGATTCATTTTCAACCCACTTTAGTCACTATGACTAAAAAGAAGATATGATGTGCATGCAGAGACGCATAGGAGGGTTAGGGCAGGGTTGTTAAGAAGTGGAACAGATTGATGATGTCTGAGAGATATATTTACACATGGGTTCATTTTTTGATGATGATTCGTTGTGGCACAATTGTGCTCGAGCTGTCAAACTGAACGCCAGCTTCTCATTTTCACCACTGGAGGGCGAGCTGAGCAAAGTTTACTGCAATAAATTCAGCACCCAGACCATGGTTTTCAAATCCTGAGAAAATAATTTTATATTTATATTTTTCACAAAAAAAACATTGATTTTAATTAAGTCAGACCATGTTTAAATTGTGAGTCAGTGAAGGATGTAATGTGAAAATGTGCATTTAGTTAATGTAACTAATCCTAGTTAATATTCTGGCAACAGCATTTTGTGTCTCTTAAAGATTTCTAATGGTCAGAAAAATCTCTAAGTCTTGATGAAATGAAGGCATATATTTCATCGTCAGCAAAACCAAGACATATTTGTGTGTCTCAATCCTTTGAAGGTAACTTCTACTCAGCTGCTATTTGTTCAATCAATGTCTCTACATTTTTCCCTGACACATACAGGCCTGGTGCATGTGAGCGAGATGTCAGCCACACGGGTTGAGAATGCCTCAGAGATTGTCGATGTGGGGGAACAGGTGTGGATTAAAGTCATTGGGAGAGAGGTAACACACACACACACACACACACACACACACACACACACACACACACACACACAACATACCGTGCCGTGTCAGTGAGGTGAGCAGGATGACTGCAGTTCTGTCTCCTGTCTCTCAGATTCGGGATGACAAGGTCAAGTTGTCCTTCTCAATGAAAGCTGTCAATCAGGGAACAGGGCGGGACTTGGACCCAAACAACGTTATGGCAGAGTAAGAGCTTACTTTTATCTTGTCAAATGGGTGTGTGTGCATGGACAGGTGTGTGTTATTATCGTCTATGTGTGTGATTGTAGGCAGGATGCCCGGCGACGTAAGCAGTTTAGAGATCATACAGGCAACAGGATCACACTGGAGGCCGTTCTCAACACAACATGCTCAAAGTGCGGCTGTAAGGGTACGACAACAATGCGACCGTAACCACATATCATATCCTAAAATAACAAAACATAGAGTCTGCATTTGTTTCCTGCAACTTCTATACTGGGAAATTTGTGCAGGCATTTTAAAAAATCTTTATTCTTTTCAGGACACTTTACAAAGGACTGTTTCTCTGCACCGGGCTTGCAGTACGCCCTTTTGCCTGAAGACGACGATGAAGAGCCAAAGCAGCAAACCTCTACAGTTGCACCACAGCAGGACTCAGACAAAAAGAAGAAGAAAAAGAAGGTGAATGTGGGACTGTTAATGTCCCACATGGCTCTCGCTTTGTGTCTCTGGGTTGTGATTCATCCGATGCAACGACCCACTCCTCTCAGTATGACAATGCATGTCTGTGGCTGCTTTCACTGAGAGATACAATGCAGCTTTATGAGAACTGTCCAAAAGTGTTGTTTGAAAGAATACAGTATAGTTTTGTGCAGATATAATGAAAAAGAATTGTTTAGGGTGTAGCTGCTTTATCTGTATTTCTGCATTGTCATAGTTCAGTTTCCTTTTTATTGCCACACAGAACGGTTTCTCTTCTTTTATGTTTATCCTCTAGGAGAAGAAAATGAAGAAGAAGAGGAAGAGGGAGAGGAAGGAGTCTGAGAGCGACAGCAGCAGCAGCAGTGGCGAATGCAAGTCCAAGAGTAGGCGCCGTGACCACACTCCCGACAGTGGGGACAAAAAGAAGAAGAAACACAAGAAACATAGATCTCACAAACACAGCTGACACCACCACACGGCTGAAACACACATCTACACTCACACACATTACAGCTATCAGACAGACGCAAAAGGGGAAGTGAGTAGCAACAGGCAGAGTGACAGACTTCCAGCAGTGTATCTTTTAATAATCAATTCCAACAAAACACTTATTATAGAAACCCTCATCCATTTAATTTAAGGAAAGTTTTGCTTACTGTCTCTATGATTGGAAGCACATTAAGACCTCCGATAAAGTTAAAAAGATGGAAATGGGCCTAGAAGGAACGTGCTGCAAATTTAAAAAAATTGTCCTTGTCCTGAAGTAACCTCTGGCTCAGCCACACTGGGAGGAGTTTACACATCATATGTAACCCGATTTGTTTAAGCAATATGGCAGAAAGTGGACAGCTATCCGGTTACACATACTCTTTGAAATCCATTAAGCAGATGTGAAGACAGTAAAGCTTGGGAGGGTGGGGGAGCTGACATAAAAATCCTTTCATCATGCAGAGAAAACCACACACACACACACTCTTTCATTTTGTAGTAAAACCTTGTGTTAATAATAAATTTCCTTGATACAAAGGAAGTAGTAAAGACGCAAACAGGACGTGTAATGCAGCATACGTGGGCGTGACAGGAACCTCAAGCGTGATATCCTGAGGTTGTCCTCCGCTTATTGTGGGTGTACTATACATGCATACAAGTCTTGCCACCAGGGGACTGCTCACTCTAGACACTACCGTCTTCCTGCATGCCAGCTGTTAGCTCCATTAAAGATGTTTTTATTTGTAAAAGTGTAAAAAAAAAAAAAAAAGCCTCTTGGTGTCTTTGTTCTTGGACCTTGAACTCAAATGTGTGTGCATTAGGGGACCACTGAAATTCTCAGGTTGCATCTGTCTAATATGACCCTGTAGTCATATTAAGTTAACATTTTCAAATTTGGTAAAGTGTCTAAAGGCCATGACTGAGGGATTTACGCAATGTAATTATTACATTGGGTCATCATGTCCCATGAGGTCAAAAGCTGCACAAACTGGACAGAGTCGCTTTTAGTTTTTTTTAAGATAACCCCTTGTCAGCATCTTGTTTGACCTTGTGTCCAAGTTCCCAAAGAAATAGACCGTTTCCAGCTGCAGTGGTTTGACATGACTCTAATGCACTCCCTTGGTAAATACTCCAGTTCAATGCTCAGTCTCCCTCTCTTGTTTGCACCAGACAGATGTACAAGAATATGGCCATTTAGTGTGATCCCGAGTGTGCATGAACAAAACTGAGTTTGTGCTGCATTATTGCAAGGTATTTGAATACAACGGCAGCAGTCAGTCAACAGAAATAGTTCAAAAGTAGAATCTGCATACTTTTTCAACTTGTATTTATTACAGTATTTCATTTTGAGGGTTTTCCCCCTATAGAGGATATCTTTGGAACTTTTCTTCTTCCATAACCAATATTATGTATCTTTTGTATTTTGTGTTGAAGGATCTGATAAAAAGCCCCTTAAAGAACTACAGACCAAAGAAACCATGCTGTATAAACAGCCAAGCTAGCAGCTCTTTGAGGCTGTGCTAAATGCTAATGCTAATATAGCAACATGACTGAGACCACCATCCACAAAGCCCTGTCACTAGCATTGCTACAAATCCTAGGTAAAAGTCCCACTTTCTACGTTTTTTTCCTAAAGCTTTCCACTGCACAGTTTGGGAAACTCTATCTGCTGATGAACTCTGTGAGATGTGTTTGAAAGCTCTGGAAAAACTTTCAGTTAAGATTTCATTATTACTATTTTTATCTTCATTGCTTTCTAAGTTCAAGTATGAACTTTCAGACTCAATTTAACAGAGGTTGCTTGTTGCATGTGTGTCTTTATACTGGAAGCCTCTGTTTGCTTTGACTACATGTATTTGCCCATTTTTTAAATTTATTCAAATACTTTTTCGTATCTTGTGAACGAATAGGATGTTTGTATATGTAATGTCATAGTTTTTGCACCTCCCTGTAAAACAGATTGTTAATATTTGTATCTGTTTAGATTTTTGGTCTTTTAAATGAACCAACCTTTCAGATGGCCACTATTACCAGGGATGGGCAAAAATACATCAAAATGTATTTTTAAAAAGATACCAAATACCCGATAAACTACAAAATACAGCAGCCACATCACATATAAAAAATAAACTACTGTATTTTTGTAATACTAAAAATACTTTTCCAAGGTACCATGAAATCATTTTGCAAACCTTCTATCAGCCTATTTGTTCTCTCCCTTCACCCAAACACTGACTCATTAGATTAAGTGGACAGTGTTTGAGAGCAACAGCTTTTCTCTGCCTAATGAGTCATGCAATAAATCTGACATATGCAACCAGTTAACAGATCAAATATTCACATATCCCTGTGATCGCCCAGATGAAGGTTAGTTTTAAAGTAACTAACAGTTTAATGTTTAACAAACAGTTTGCTCAACTCTGAAATGCTTTATTTTTTTTTCCGTGCACAACTGATGAAAACTACTACATAGGCTGGAAGAAGCAAAATGGACACATTTGCGTTTTTCAGTGGCTGATATTTAGAGAGCAGGGCAGTTGATGGCAGATATATAATGCTGATATGAAAACGAACAAAAGTCATGTACAATCTAATACAGATGGTTATCTTAGCAAGTGTTATAGATGGAATTTTTACTGTGGCAGCGCATGTGAATCCATACACAGACATGTATGAAAAGATAAATAAATTTATAAATAATAAATCCTGGAATTGTATGTTTTCTGGCTTGGTTGTTTTGTTTCTTTTCTAGTAAGGTGAGGCAAGTTTATTTGTATAGCACATTTCAACATCAAGGCAAAGGGCTTTACATAAATCATAAAAGCAACATAGGGCAATAAAAAAAAGACATTTAAATACAATTTAAAAAGAGATTAATGCAAAGAAAAAGATAACACAGGAAAGTAAAAGTACAGGTAAGATGTTAATCAAAAAGTCTAAAACTTTGCTCTCACAAATATGGATGTGAAATAGCTGGATATATGACAGAAGAAGGCTATACTCATACTCTCTATTTTTACATTGTGAATGGTTCATCCTCATGTAACCATTTCAGTTCAAGGTAACTTTAGGAGGTGGTGGAAGAACGTGGCCTGCTTCGTCCTGCGCCCTTTCACCCCTTCACCCTGTCTCTAGTTGGCAGCCGGTTGCTACCACATGACACCAATCTACTGCAGGAGGGAGTGATCCGAATTTAGAAAGCACACAGGCACTCCTATGTACAAATACATGGCACAAACAGTCACCTACCAGCTTGAGCAAAATTCCTTGCCATGGCAAATATACACACTTGTACACACACTAACCTTGGATCACCCTGGGGCACTTTCAGGCACACCCAGAAAGTTCAGCTCTGCATGCATTACCCTCAAAGATATTTGCTCATTGCAGTGTTTTTAAACTTCAGGGTTCCAGTTGACTAAACTTTGTGTTAAGTGAGGAATCTTTCTGTACTTTGTGTGAACCCTATCTTAACCCTGTAAAGCCTAATGTTGCCCAGATGTTGTGTAGGAGGCCTCTGAAGTAGAAATTTCAGGGGTGATTGTTTATTTAGCCCCATAACATGTTCATTCTGTCATATTTTTTATGAATATTTATTTATTTATTAAAAAAACAGGATACGATTGTATTTACAAATCGGAATTTCGTCTTAGCCCCAGTGTTCACCCACGTTTGTTTGCAATGATATTCCTACAGACAGCTGTTTTCCTCTAAAAAGCAAGCAGTGTATCCTTTCTTGCAGTGTCTGCAGCGTCATCTCTTCGTCTTCACTGGGAAATATGCGATTAGTTCCTTGCATACATCCAGTGTGGAGTGTACCGAGGACCTCTGGACTGTGATATCATGCTTAATGCCGCTGAATCCCCCCTCAAAATGAATCTATCGGCCAGTAGCCTCCCACCTGCAGGCATTTCTCTCTGAATGAATCAAGCCACAGTCTGAGTTTCCAGAATGTGTCTTTCTGTCCCGTCTCCCCGACACTGTCAAGTTGTTTGCAAAGTGTAATGATGTTAACAGTGATTGGATTCGTCTGTCCCCGAGTAGGCTACTGACTCCAGTAATTTGCATTAGGCCCATCTACAGGTGTCCGTTTCCTTTAAAAAGCAGTGCTGTGCATGAATCATCAAACTCCTGGAAGCACTCCAGTGTTTTCTGGAGGAAAACAGCATTATCGATGACTTCCGGACCAAAAGTACTGGCATTGATAAAATCCTCGTTCCGCCAGCGATATCTCTCACGGGGCATGGTGTGGGTGTGTGTGTGTGTTTGTTTGTATGTTTGGAGCTCGACGTACACGTAATCATTGTTGGGCAAGCTACTTGGAAAATGTAGTGAGCTAAGCTACTAGTTACTCTACATTAAATGAAGCTTCATTACACAGAAGCTACCCCCCCCAGTGAAATGTAGCAAAGCTAAGCTACAGCAACGTGGCAAAAGTAGCATAGTTACATCTAAGTTTATATTGAACTAACTTCCTTCCACAGTAGCTATAGAGTAAAGACTAAAAACCTGCTCCAGTGTGAGCGAGAGAGAGCTAATTCAGACACACAGAAACTCTCCTACTTAATGCCATATCATTGCAGCTAAATGTATTTTCTCATGCAACAAACGGAGAATCATTGTTGTTTGTATAAAGTAACTTAATTATCACTTTATTAATTAATTATATATTTTTTATTGTTTATATATGTGAATTTGTGCTCTGGCAACACTGCAATTTAAACATTCATGACAATGGGCGAGAAAGAGAGAGAGAGAAAGAGAGATCTCATCTCATGGAAAGAAGTTTCTGCCACTACCTATCAAAGTTTGCTCCTCACCAGAGGAAAAGGTGTCCAGGCTAGACCCTGATACTTCTCACAAGAGGTGTTACAATAACTATCACAATAGAAAGTCGCAGTCAATCGCGTGTCTTTACTCCACTGCAGCAAAGTCGCAGACAGCAGCCCAAGGATAAGTACGTGATGTCACCGTCACACGGAAGCGCTTCTGCCGGTGGGACACCGGCTGCACATACAGGTCCGTGTGGCGGTGGCGTCACTTACTGATCCTTCAGAAATGCTTGAGAAAATGTAGCCTGTGTGGAAGCTACCGCGCTACCCGGCCAATAAAAGAACTTAGTTACTGAAAAGCTATTGGATTCAGAAAATAGCGACGCTGCCACCAAGCTATTGAGAAATGTTAAACTAGTAACGCAACGCTACTGCCCAACACTGCACGTAATCAGCGGCTGCGTGGACAGCGGGTTGTTGGATTTCACCTGCATCTTCATCTGCCGCTTTGTGACTCTGATTTCATCTCAAAATCACTCTCTCCATTTTGGATGGCAACAGTCACATCGTGCACACTGTAGAGAAGACCTCTCTGCTGGTTGCATACTGAAATGTAAAAGTAGCCAAATATGTATATGACTATTAGCCTATACTGTAGTGGATAACCTGAATGCATAGATCGAGTGGTGGACCAAGTGTTCAGAGTGGAGAGCTTTTATATGCAAATGAACCCTAATCCTACACATTCCACTTAATCCACACAATGCTGTCTGGCTACCCCATTGTGCTCTCTATTTATCATACTAAAAGGAATGAATGCATGCCCCAAGGACACTTACATCCCCCACATTCCTGAGCATTGTCACCTGTTTCTGCCCAATGTAAAGCAGCTATTTCGGCTGCAACACATTCAGAACTTAGTTATAGTGAATCACCAAATACATTATATTTCTGTTAGTATATTTTTCCATGTGAGAAGTGCAATGACCAACACCCTCAGCAGATATGTAGAATTGCAACAGACCCGTAACGAGCCCAAATTTAATGAACGTATTCCTTAATAACTAAATATCAAAAGGTTTTAGTCATTGTATTAACGACACAAAAAAACTTGAATCTTGACAAATTCAGTCCAGCAAAACAAAGAGATGAGCTGGAAGGAAAGTTTGCAGGTTGTGTGAGTTCATGGCCAGATGACCGGACCTTATGAACATTAGATATATATTTTTAGGATAGCTACAAGTGATGTATGTAACATCTGTTGGCCTTACAGTGTTAACAAAAAAAACACAAGCAAACACAGGAAATTCATTGTTTTGCCAGTTTGCCCAACAGTGTAGACATTTTATTTTTAAGTTCTCAGTTGGCAAACTTTCAAATTCAAACACTTTTCCAGGTTTATCAAATGAACCATGCATAATACATTTTGTAAAAGAAAAAAATGTCAGACCTTGAAATTTTAGAGAAAGAAAACGACAACAAATCATTGGAATTTATTCAGTGTTTCTTACAGTAAGGAACAACAGTATAAAGAGAAGGACAGTGAGAAAGGGAAAGTCAGTTAGCAGAAACTTTAACACTGAGCGTACAGTATGATGGGACATTGGATGGAATCTGCAGCAGCCATAGGAGGGGCTGTTAAGTAGGTTTGTGGTGCAGGGCTTTAGACGATGCAGGTAGATGGTGCGGGGTCTTAGTGACGAGGTTTACTCTGCCTTCTCGTAGTAACGCGTGCAAACGACCTCTCCGAGTGTAAGTGTCTGTGATGGAGAGAGAAAGACGGTGAAAATACAACCAACGCGCGCACACACACACACAGATGCGACGTATATGTACATGTTTTGTGTGAGCACTGACCAGTGTGAGAGCCTTGTCTTTGACTTCCCTGACCAGACTGGTCTCTTTGCCATCCCACCTCTGTATGTGCACCATCTTCCCATCTTCTATTGTTACAATAGACTACAGCCAACAGAGAGACAAACAGGGGGTTCATAACATACAAGGTCATATTAATGTTCTCACAAATAAATACAATTATGATGTACTTGATTTGCTTGAGTGTTTATATTTTATGCTACTTCTATATGCTTCACTACTTTTCCGAGGCAAAAGCTGAACTTTATTAACTCCACGGCATTTATTTGACAGCTATAGTTAGCATACCTTGCAGGTTAAGTTTCACATGTAAACCATATGATGCTTGAAACCTATTAAATATGATGCATTTTGAAAAATAAAACTACCAAACACTATATAAAGTAGATAAAACCAGCTCAAACAAGCTAGAGCAGAAAAATAATACTTATAAAGCTAACCTATGTAACTTTAGCTGCACAGCAGACATCTGTTGTTGTAAGTAAAGTAACAAATAATTAATGATAAAACGTGTAACAATAGTAGTAGTAGTAGTTGTAAAGTCAATAAACTGATTCAGTGAAGTCAGTTGTAGCCCAAAGCAACTACAGTTTGCTAACATTAGCAAACCATAAGCTCCTGGTCATACCAGACCAAGCCAGGCTTAGGTAACTACACCTCTGATTATGTTAAATTGATTAAGAGTGTGCTTTATTGCTTGTAAATTTAGCTTTTTATGTGCAAGAAGAAGATTGTGTTAATGTCTTTTAAAATGCACAGTATCACTTTAAAGCATCTGTAATAATGATTTAATAATATGATCTGTAATAACTGTTTATCTTTCTCTGACGCTCACTTACACTTAATCAAAGATTAAACCTTGATTAAGTGTTGGTCTTCCTCACTGATTTCCCGTCTAATCAACCTGGCCTTTGACCTCTCACCTTAACCTTCCTATCATCGGCAGTGGTCTCATCGAACTCCTCTCCCAGTTTGAAGGACAACTCTGTGTTCTTAAGGGTGCTCTGGGTCTTCACTGTCACTGTGTCACCGTCCACCGAGATAATAGTTGTGGGCTTGGTCATGTTGCCCACCTTACGCGTGGCAAAGCCCACACCTGCGGAAAACAAAGACACATGGGTTAATGTAATCTGTTGGATAGTGTTGCCTTGATACGTGCAAAAAACTAAATAAGACTAAGGGCCCACATGACAGTAGATTTACTACAATTCATCCCAAGAGAGACGTTAAGATCTGCATCAAATTTCATGGCAAGCAAGTCGAGACATTTTGCTCTGAACCAAAATTGTCAGCCTCATGGTGGCACTAGAGGAAAAGTCAAGGGATTTCTCCTCAAACTAAGGACCAACCAACCATCCCACCCCAACGCTGAATAGTCTGATTCATTTATCCAGTAAATATCTCCGTATTACCAGAGTGAGGATATTTTGAGCAAAGATTAAAGCAGTAGCAATGTATTTGCCCTTTAGGTCTCCTTCAACTGACACACTCTCTAATCTCTATTTGTCTACTGTCCAAACCTGCAGCATTATCTTCAAACACGACAGAGTCCTATTGACCTGCTGCCTGTCTGGGCTTGTATGTGTATGTGTGTGTGTGTGTGTGTGTGCGTGTGTGTGTGTGTGTGAGTAAGTGATAAAGAGAGTTTATTAATTGGGTGAAAGTAACTCATACCCTTTGACAGACATCAAAAAGTTAGGCTGACAATCCGGTTCATCAAAAGCAATAACTGCTACTCCAATCAGCCACAATCAAAAAGTTACTCTTTACGTGTGTGTTTCTGTGTGTGCGCAGACTCCCGATTGTTCAAGAGAATATTGAGGTTAGAGATTGAAGGGTCTCTTGTCTCTGTTGTGACCAGAGCAGACAGATAGATTAATAAGGCTCCAAGGTCGCTGGGGATGAATCTCTCTCACACTCCCTCACTCACCCTACACCTCACAAAGGCAAATAGTTTAGTGTCATTCTTTATGGCTGTAAAACTCCAACCACCTGCCCCCATCACACACACACACACACACTCAGCTATGTGTGAGATATTTTGAGGCTCACTTCATCTGCACATTCTCCCAGTCCCATTAGGCACTGGGACCGTCTTATAATTCAACTCCTCCCATAGCCTCAGACAATGAAGAGCTTTCAGCGAAGGTCACCCACATTATTCCCAAGTGTGTGTGTGTGTGTGTGTGTGTGTATCCCAGCTTGCCATTCAGAGGTTCTCACAGTGGGGTTGATTTTTTTTTGTCCCCACTAAAAGAGAGCCCCTCCCTCGTTTCTAGCACTTAGGCCATGCGGTCAACCACTCTTCCTCATTTTCTCCCCCCTCTGGTTCTCCTGATTTCCCTCTTTCAATATTCTCTTTCACTTTCCAACCTTAATTCTTCCACCACTTCTATTTTTTCATTCTCCATCTTGGTCGCTCCTTCATTTACCTAGTCATTGTCTCCCCTCATCTTTTGTTCCTTTTCCTGCTGCTTAAACTGTTTAAACACAAACACACCTTAAAGCGTCTATCTTTCCTCAGCCCCATTTTCACATGTGCTCACATGCAGCACTGGCCTCGCTGCATCTTCTCCTGTTACACACGCATGCGCACACACGCTCATATGCATATGCTGCACACGCATAACACACACTTACCCAGCTCCTTCATGTATTCATCAAATTTCTGGCTCTCCTTGAGGTTCCATGTGCCAACGAAAGCCTCGACCATGTTTGCAGCAGTGTGGAGGAATGAGGGTGTGAAAGACTGTGTGAGGGTGTGTACAGCAGCGAAGCTAGGAAGCGTCAGAATGAGCGCACAGGGAGAGAGACCGAGAGACTGTAGTCAGCACCACAGACTGAGCTGCAAGCCTACTGGCTGGATTCATGCCGGCTGTTCATGATGTCATCAGGCTGTGCGCGCTCAGCAGGGGAGGAGGGGAGGGGAGGGGAGGGATGGAGTCGTGTAGAGAAAGAGAGGCAGAGTCAGTGTGTGAGATAAACGTGTTTTTGCAAGAATGGCTACCATGCAAATTAAGTATTTGAATGTGAATTTTTTTCTAAATGATTTGTTTGCATCAGTTTGTTTTGTCTCTAAAGTATTTTATGTAGTAGTGTAATTTGGTTGTATAGCATAGTACAGTGGACAGGTATGTTGTTTCTTACCCACATTGCAAGCCTTGTACAACATGACTGTGGCAATACTGTATTTGTACTTATTTATCTACATGGCAGCAAAGAAAATTTGAATTTGAACATTTGAGAAAGAGTAAGAGAGGGAGGATCAGAAAAAGCAACGGGGCCACTGTAAAGAAGCCCAAGCCGAAGACAATAAAAGGCAGAGTAAAAAAAGTGGAGGGAGTGCACCTGTGACAGCACAACGACAAACTTTTTTGCAGGGGGCAGGTTGAAGTTTGAAAAGAATTTCATGATGGTCCTCTGCCCCTCTTTTTGCCTCACTACTTTTCCATATGGTGATCCCTTGTCCTCGTGTTTTTCCACATGCTTTTGTGCTTGTTTGACTTCAACTGACCTCAGTCTGGCTTGCAAGAGCACAGAGGGTGACACATACCGTGTGCGTGTCTGTGTGTTGTGCTCGCACATGCACGCTCACACGTGATGGCAGATTGAGCTGTAGTCATGAGTGTCAAGATAAGGATGTTGGAAGTTTATACTAGTGCTTATTTTGCACACTCAGAGAAAATACTTTAGAAGGACATTACATTAATCCTCTGTGCCATAAACCACAAGTGATTAAAAACACACAGATGTGTCACTACAACACATTCTCACTCACATATGGACGCTTGGTCATCATGGTTTGGCTTAAAATAACAACGTTACTTACGTGTCTTCACGTACGTAAGTTAAGTAACGTTACTTGGGTAACCTACACAACTTACATAACCAACACAACTTAAATAAAAACAGTCAATGTTGAGTCTTTGTTTCACACGAGAAACCAACACCAGGCTCCTGGGTCAAAGTTTGGTTTCAGGCCCACTCCACCCCAACCGCCTCCTTACGCAGACTTCATAGGTAAATATCCTATATCTTCCTTCAAGAGTGGGTCGCGACAGGGCTTCCCTCAGTGCGTTGAACTATGACGCTAAGGGGTTCCCTAGTGCGTTGCAAACTGACAGCAACGGGTCTTGATCCTGATCCTGCATCCTGTTACCGCCTGGCAACAAAAAGGGAGGACTCACACAGATAATAGAAACAAAAATGGTTTATTTAACTCAAACTAACAAACAACATAACTAAGTTGATGGCGTTGGTAGATATGAGGAACATCAGTCATGTCTGAAGTGTGTGGATGAGTGAAAATGAAGTGTATTGCATGTTGGTAGGTGCAGCAAATTAAACAAAGGAACAAAGCAGAGAGAGAGACTGACTCCCAGAAAGGCAGCCCTTTTATACCCTCTAGAAAGCCCAACCCAGATGGGCAGGTACATGCATTGGACCCTCCCAGCTCCACCTATAAGCCACACCCAGACTCTGCAAAACATAGAAGACACACAGGCAGGCAGACTAGGGGAAGTCGTCACAGTCTATATGTGACGACTTGGTCACACTGTTGCACTGGGTGAAATTTGCACTGTATTTGGAGTCAAACCCCATCCTGATGCAGTGAATACTCACTAGAGCACCAAATGTCTCTTCATCCGTGGGGGGAAATAGCTCCCAACAAATGCGGTTGGCCTATTTACTCCTGTTTAAGTAACATTTGCTAAAAACTACAGTGCCCAGCTGTTTTAGAAGATTATTTAGCTGTGCTTGAAAATTAAAGTATATATTTGTGACCTGTTTTCTGCGTCTTCACAGGAACCAATGGGCTAACCACTAAACACCAGACAGGGTTTGGAAGTCGAAAAGTAATGAAAGAAGGACTAATGCATTATTTCTTTTGGCTGTTTTTTCATGGGATTTGTTGGAAATAATAACACTAACCATGCTCATGAAAGGCATAATCTATATTAGCAATCAGACTTTATAGCAACATTTGAATCAAAATGGGATGAGATGTGTGAGGTTGTTTTCTTATATTTCCAGGCCAATGTGAATCATATGTGATCAAACCACACCCACACAGTCCTGATGAAGCAGATTTGCTGAGTTTTTAACTGCTGGTCTTGCGGCCAGTTAGCTTAGCTTAGCATAAAGACTGGAGACAGGGGGAAACAGCTAGTCTGGATCAGCCCAGATGTGACAAAATCCACTAACCAGCACCTCTAAAGCTCACTAATTAACATGTTGTATCTAATTTTTTTCTCATGTTTAATTTGTACAAAATCTCAAGTGTAAAAAAGTTGTGGTTTTATGGAGCATTATGTGTTGGACCGGTCTTTGTATTAAGAAAAAATAACCAGCTGCTTCATATTTAGCATACAGATGTGACCATTCTGATTTTCTCATCTCTCCTCAAGAAAAAGTGTATTTCCCAAAATGTCACCTCAAGGCCAAGTCCCCCTCAAAGAGCCCTTTGAAGATGTGGGCACTGGCCAACACGGCCTTAAAAATGTCCTGAAATGCAAAGCCATCCTCACAACCATAGATGGACTATAGAGCACGTCCACACACACACACACACACACACACACACACACAGCAGCGGCATTCATTCACGAGCACAAATGTCCACTTATCTGTTTGTCTCTATGTCAAATGAAACTCCCCTCCTCTGCAGATGGTCTGATGATCTAAAGTTGTGTAATGACAAGCACACGTTAAAAACACCCCTTTCTCACCACACACACAAAAACAGGAATTGTGTAACGATGTTACACACCCTGTTCCACTGCCACTGTCCTGCAGTTACCTCCCTTCTCTCTTGTCAATTAATGTGTCAAAACTGGCACATGTGTGTGTGATGGAACGAATCTCTGGCGGGCATGAGTCTGACATTTGACATTAACAGGTGTGAGAGAGAGACACATGGAAAAGGAGAGAAGGGGGAGAGGGAGAGGGAGAGAAAGGAGGTGAAAGGTAGAAATCATTGAGCTCTGGCCTAGAATATGTTCACCGGCTGTCTGCAGCTGTGCAAGTGAGTTTCATGTGTGCTCGATTTCATGCAGTCCTATGATATAGTGCTCTGGGATGCCACTGTGGTCACACCTCACATACAGTTGTTTTTTCTCCAGCAGTTTCAGGCAAGAAATTCCATGCAGGCACCCCCATCAAAAAAGGCTTCTAAATCATGTATGGTAAAAGCTTTAGCTAAATAAATTCATGCTTGTTCTAGTGCTAAATAAGCACTGTCCACACAGGGATTGGTATCGCTACTCAATACCTTTATGGTATCGACCGAAACAGCCCACTATTGAGTAGAATCGAAACGTCTCCAGTCAAACCAGTAGTCCTACTTCAAACCATACCTAGGCCTACTTTTTGTAACCAGATCGTAGCAAAAAATTTGGATTTGTGTGGTTTTGCTTGCAGCCAGACCCGCAAACAACACACCGAAAGAAATCAGAATCAGCTTTATTTGCCAGGTATGTGTACACATATGAGGAATTTGACTCTGGATTGTACATTGCTCACGATGTGCTTACCTATACAATATTACAATAATAAAATCAAACACAGGCAACAGTATAGAGAACACATACATACATACACTATAAACAAAAACAATATAGACAGATTGAGACATTAGTGCAATGTGCAGAGTGCAAAGGATGCAGGAGTGAATTATTATTACCATTATCATAATAGTACATGTCGGAGGTGGATGAGATATACAGGTGCACATACACATACATACATGTAGCCTACACATTACGAAGGAGCATAGTGCAAAGGATGCTGGAATAAATAAGTATAATGTGCATGGCGCAATGGATAAGATGCCTACCTTTGGTGTGAGAGACCCAGGTTCAATCCCCCATTGTGTCCCTGAGCAAGACATACCTCTAACATGTATAGCAATTGTAAGTCGCTTTGGATAAAATATAATGTACTTGAGGTGTATATACAATATGACAGTATGAACAGCTCTAAAACAGACTGTATATAGGTTATTGCACA
The DNA here is from genome assembly GCF_014851395.1 of Micropterus salmoides. Classification (NCBI taxonomy): domain Eukaryota; kingdom Metazoa; phylum Chordata; class Actinopteri; order Centrarchiformes; family Centrarchidae; genus Micropterus; species Micropterus salmoides. Next base: position 19,598,658 of record NW_024040817.1, on the reverse strand, counting down.
GGAATTGTTCCTGACACTGTGAGTCAGAGTGATGGCTTGCTCCTGAGTCTGTTGGTTTTGGCATACAGTGCACCTACCAGAGGGGAGAAGCTGGAACAGGTTGTGTCCGGGAGGAGATGGATCTGCAGTTTCCTCTCTCTGGAAAAAGAAGAGCACACCTTTTTTTCTCCTTATGTGATTGCACCATAAACTGTATTTAAAAAAAGGCCTGCAGCCGCCAAGTGAGCCATGCGTGATTTCACCTACGGCTCAGACATGTTCCTGACTGTTGCAAGTTTATCACCACAAGCATGGCTTTCCGTTGGTTTCATCTTCCGGTATCATTTAACACTTCTCTGTACATTTTTATTTGCTATTCACACTCAGTCACTGATCGATTGCTGCCTTCCATCACATCAATTAAACGCTTTTGTGGCGCAGCAGCTATCAGCTGATTTTACCCACGGAGCCTCCGGCTGCAGCTGCGGCTTCTTCAGGTGTAATTGGTTTGATCGGCTGGACGCGTAGTCTCTCGTTTCCTCTGTTTGTGTCTTTTGTCTAGTTAAGTGACTTGTTTAAACAGACTCCTTTCTCGTTTTATACTTGTGGCTGTCGTTTTTGGAGGAGGTTAGCGACTCACCAATAAAGGAAAAAGCACTCGTGAAGATATTTCACTTCAGTTTATTGATCGAAAGTTAACAAAAGAATTTGTTGTTTAGTCTCAACACACATATCAAAAAATACCTTAAATTCGTTTCCCACAACTTATTTGGTCACTAGACTATTTCACTCCTCTCTCATTCAAATACCGGTATCATTTTAAGGGTACTGGTTTTGGTACTGGTATCCTAAAATTTTAAACGATACCCAACCTGTCCATCACATAAATGAACACGGATGTGTTAGTAATTACAGGAGCAACATCATTATCCTCCTGTTTGTACAGAATTTCAGTTTCCCTTGAGCTTAATTCTTTTTTTTTTTTTCAGGTTAGACTACTGTTGAGGTTGTTGACCTAAGAAACGATATGCTGTCCAGGCAAACCCTGCATGGCCTCTGTTTGGCCTTAACAAACACGACTTTATCCACACAGGCATCTTTATGTGTGTGTCTGTGAAAGCTGGTAGACCTGGAACAGGTTTAAATCCCAGAACAGCTAAGGAAAGAGAGGAAACGCCATAAACCCAGGAATGATGGTGTTTCTTCCAGCTTTCTTAAGGCTTTCCTGTGCATCTGTGTGTGACTGTGTGAATAATACAACTAAACATCTGGAGATTACCACTCCCTTCTCTAACACACACTCATTCGTTCTGTCATTCATTCTGCAGCTTATCTCTCTACATTGCTGGCTGCACCACTCTGCATTCATTCTCACTCCCTTCTACACATGGAGCTCAGGAAACAAGACATAACGTCAATCATATTAATGGTGAAAGCTTCAACAACATGCCTCTGCATGGCTCAGATTACATAATCAATGGTAGACAGTATGTAAGATGTAACTAATGGATTTATTAATGGTTATTGGGCTAATAACATATAAAGAACTGTGGTTTTAAATGTTAATAAGTCCTTAATAAAGGGTTTTTACAACAATCCACAAGGTTTGTGGTCAAACAGTCCATTGCAGTGGGGCTTCATGATGAATTAAATAGCTAAAGAGAAGTATATCAAACCAGTCAAACCAAAAGTAATTAAGGTGATTTATAAAGCATTAGTAAATTATTTATCAAGCAACTTATTAACCCCTCAATAAAGTGTTATTTAGTGGTACTAATTATAGTGTTTATGTGCGTGTGTGTTTTGTGTTACCTCTACAGAAGAATGCATTTCTTGATATTTTCCGTAAATCGAAATTGAAAAAGAGAAAAAGAAAACAGTTACAGTTAGTCAAGGACACCACATTGAGTCAGATTTCAATTCCTCTTCTTTTGAATTTCTGTGGTGTCACTAAGGGATTTTACAACTTAAGCTCAAAATATAAATCAAAATAAAATGATGAATTTACCCATGTTTATCCAGCTGGGTAGTTCTGAAATACTTGGCCCTGTCCTAGTTCATCATGATGTCTGGGGGTGCAACTCCTCTCTCTCAGCTGGGACACAGGGTAGATACACTTGCCTCCTCTGCTGGCCAGACTCTAGTAGTGCACCATTAGTTTGTTTACCTCCTGGTAGTACAGGAGCCTTAATGATTTGGCAGTCATGGGCGAGATACTGCAGCATTAAACTTACCACCACCAATACCTTTAAACTAAAATATTGTTTTGTCAAGTTTTCAACCCAAAATCAGAATCAGTGCTATTATGACCATGTAGTGAGAAACCTTTAAAACCTGAAATAATACTAAATTACCTGAAAACACATAAAATAATATAAAAGAAATAAGTAACATTAATCCGCCAGGAGGCCAACTTGTTTTTACCACAATCTAAAAAGATGAATAAATATGGTTCACTGGTGGCCTATGGGTTTAAGGTCCTGACTATGTCATCACAATGTCTTCTGTTTAAGTCCAGCTGGGATAAGATAAGATCAGATAAGGTACAGGTACATATAATAAGCACATTAACTCCTTCTTCCAATGGCAGTTTTTGATTGAACATCCCTGTCAGCTGCATTCCCCGCAAACGTAGCACAGCCCTTGCACAATGAACAATCCAATAGCTTGTGTATTGCTTAACTAACATATTGCACAACCCAAATAGTCTATGTATTGGCCGACTAACATATTGCAAAACCCCAATAGCCTACATATTGCACAACTAGGGACTGGGGACTCACTTCATCGCCGGTCTCTCTACCCTTGCTTTCTCTGAGCTGCCTATCACTCTGTAATAAAGGTGAAGAACACAGAAGGAAACACACATTAAACTATAAGGGGAAAATAAATAAATGATTTTGGATGAACAGTGGTGCGTCCAGGACAAGAAGCCGGAACAGGAGTTGTTGTTCCTGATCCAATATTAACAGTTTCCTTGGAGACAGAGCCTTGGGGGGCAGTGCATTAAAAGATCAACTGGACACTGTGTGTGTGTGTGTGTGTGTGTGTGTGTGTGTGTGTGTGTGTGTGTGTGTGTGGCAGAGCATTGGATTCCATCAGTGAAACTATGGAAACTGCCCCTAAGACTGGCGGTCCCTCTCCCCCCTCTGTCAGTGCAATTTTACACCATAACTTTCTTCCAGTCATTTTGGTACAAATGGTTTTGTGTGAGAACACATTTCTCCTCTCCTACATTTTCTCTAGTTTTCAACAAGGGGACTTTTTGTTTCTGTGAATTTGCAAGTTCTAACAATCTGATGAGTTTACTTTATACAAATACACACAAATAATAGGCCACGTTTGTAAGGCTTATTCTTTTAAAGTCATTTTACTGCATTTAAAAAAAAACTTTATTAAACAGTGACAGTAGTTGACAGGAAATGAAGGGAGAGAGAGATGACATGCAATTACATGGTCAGTGTAGACCTTAAAATCAAGCTAAAACTCTGCGTCGGTGGTTGCATAGGCTATATGTTTACTAGTTATATCCAGTTAAGCAAATGAGGCTTTTATTAGAATAAGGTAAGTCTTGATAAAGTAAAATAATCCAGTAATTTACAAAAATAAAGCAAATATTGGAGGAAAGTCTATGTAGCAGAAATGTGTTTTGATGCTTTCCTCTGCTGTTGATGATCGCAAGGCTAGGGCTGCAACTGATGATTATTTTCTAGATTAATCAATTAGTTGTTAGGTCTGTAAAATGTCAGAAAATGGTGAAAAATGTTAGATGTCTTGTTCTGTTAACAACCTAAATAGCCTATATCCAGTTTACTGTCATAGAGGAGTAGAGAAACCAGAACATATTCACATTTTTAAAAATTACTTAAACCAATTAATCTATTATCCAAATAGGCCTAGTTAATGGTCGACAACTAATCCATTAATCATCGCAGCTCAAGGTACCTCAAAATCGTCTAACAACCAATGGTGGGGGTCCCAACCCTCAGATTGGGGAAGAGTGCCATAGGCCATCAAAGTTTGCCTACCTATCTAAGTTATAAAAATATTAGATTTAATGATGTCATTTGATTTCGCATTTATATAGGCTATAGGCAATGTGCCGATAGCTGTGAAGCCTTTATAGCCTATCCAAAGTGAGATTCATTTTCTAACATTTTCAAAACCTTTTGATTGCTAGTGATACATTTAGGAGGCTGAGGTTGCATTGGGTAATTTGAACTCTTTACCTCAGCATTACAAAAATAGCCTACTTGGAAGTTTTTTACAGTCAGTATACCTAATTGGCTAAACACATTAGAGTTGTTGTTTTTGTGCCTCTTGGGCCAAAAAAGTCCCATCGGTAGGCCACATGCGAAACTGGTAAATTTGGTTTTCTTCGTCACCTTCTCTTAAAAGCGCGACTACCGATAAGAGGTATTTTATTAGCCTATGTAGGCTATGGGTACAGCCTTAACATAACGGTGGGCTATCGCTTTTCTGAAAAAAACAAACATTCAGCATAATAAATAAAAAACTGTGCGTCAAATCCTCACTAAAAGTGTAGCCTACCAGCACCTAAAAGCCAAACTGGCATACACCAAAAAATAATACTTATAAAACCGTGCGTGTTTACATTTGTAAACAAGTTTCCTCTTGAAATCGCAGTCAATTTAAATGTGGCGCATGTGAGGGAGTCGGTCCTTGTCCGACGCTTTAAACGTCCATATGGCCAGTGAAACGCCCCTCATTAACATTAATAGCTACGTACCGACTGCATAAAGAAAAGGATGAAAAGCTAAAAAACGAAATTTAAGTCAATGTGACACTGACGTTCCTTCTGGTGAAGTTAAAGCATGTTGTTAAACGCACTTTAACGCAAGTTTGGGCGCCGGAGCTCCACCCCTTTATAACCGATCTGCAGGAAGGGGCGTCCCTCTTGAGTAGTGATGTCGCTGACTGGAGGGTGAAACACAAGCAAGACGGGATGAGCCAGGTACCAATTTGGAATCCCCTTTTGAAAAGATAGTAAACCAAATGCATTCCGCTTATGTTTAAACTTTTATTTAGGCTATACAAACACTTCACTCACTTAACAAGGCTACCAATGAGTTGAAAGAAATATGACTTGTAGGCTAAATGACATAAGCTGAAAGATTTACTTAATAAAATAGTGTTATGTTTCCCAAACATATCTTCACAAGCAGCGCACCACATCCACACCCTGGCGCACAGCATTTGACGATAAGGCAAAGAATATGTGATCAATAACAATAGGCTACATGAAACTATGCACTTGACAGCAGCATTAATTTAAATGTAGCTAATTTGCCCTCCTGTTCACCTTATTTATGAGAATAAATTGCACTGCATGCAAGTACTAATTAATGTGATTCCTGATTAAACTGTAGGCTACAACATAGGCTATTTGAGGCGTTTCTTTGCAGAAACTTGTGTTTATTATTCCAAATCTGGTTCTTTTTGTGCACTGCAAATGATCTTAAATTGTGTTTTTTTGTGAACTTGAGGGAAAATGAATCAAAGAGGTGTTTGATTATTCAGAGAGGCTTTAAGCCTATAATACTTATAGGTAATAGGCCTATTTCTATTTATTTTACACAGTAGTAGGCCTATTCATTTCAAACCGTTTCATCTAATTTCTCCAATTAATGTGCGTAGGCATGGTTCAGAGTTTACGTGGACGACCGTACATTCTTCCGTCAAGTTTGTTTTTTATAGATCACCTTTGCTTGGGAAGTGGCGCACGTTTCCAGCCCTGTTTTGTATGTACACACTGTTTACAAATGAGCCCCTTGAACTCCTCTCATCACTTTCAAGTTAAGCAAAGTTAAACAGAAGAGTTCCGGTCAGGACGTTCAAAATAAAATATCTTTGCGGATCTTCGCTGGCCATTTAGCCTAAAGTAACCAGATAAGGGAAAATTGTAGTTTTAATGAGCTTCTAACGTAGATGAAACCACGTCTTTAACATGGAAGGACTATGCTACTCTGTAGATAGGCCACTCACAGCATATATTAATTTATTAAAAATATTTTATTTTGATGGCATAATCGCCCAGCTTCCGGTATTTCTTTTCCTGCAGAAGTCCAGCTTGACGTGTGTCCATGGCAACCGCAGTAGCTACACCGGGTCCGGTCATCTCCCGGCGCCTACCGTTACCTTTCCTGGAAGATAACAGCTGGGGGCACGACCAAAGCAACTTATTGGGAAATAAAAGAGAAGTAAATGTCGCCGACTTGTTTTAGAAAGTCATGACGCCCTCTCAGAGAGCCCGGTACGGATGCGAAGCGGCACGTAACGCTAAATGGAGAGCTGCAGGTGAGTCGATGGTCGGAGTGAAATGATTTTAATTAGCCTGCAGTTTAAATACAGCCAAGGCTCTCTGTTATAAATAGGTAGCTACTATTATGTCTTTTAAAATTGGCTTTAAAAATGGCTAAATTGTCTGTACGATAATTGTCTGTATAGGCTACCTTAACTAGACAAACAATAACTTTTTAAAGATTGCGTCTCCATCTGACCTGTGAAAAAATTCAAATTTTCTGATTTACGTGACACTTTATCACTATACAAAGGGTCCTGAAATTATCATCTATCCCTTATTCCACCCTTGCCCCCCCAAAATACACACACACACACACACACACAAAGACCCTCCAAGGACCCCCAAGAAAGAGCTGATTCAGTCTTTCTTGCCTAGCCACAGCTGGCTCTTTATGAGAATCTTAAGCTGAACTGTACACTGTGCTTTTATTGTTTAGTGTGTGTACTTGTGAATGTGTGTGCTACTGCTCACTCTCAGGGGGCCGGCGGTGTCTTGTTAAAAGGGGTGGCTGGGTCATGTTAGAGGTATAGGGTCTTGTGTTTCTGTCTGTTGTTCTGCATCTGGAAACAAAGCGAAAAACTAACCCCCCCACTGACTGGACTGATAACATCTCAGTGTCTCCCTCAGTGCCAGAAAGTGAAACGTCAAAGATGCTGAATATCTCTAATGCTTCATTAATCATGCAGATTCAGCAGAGCCCTAACCAGGTCAAGCAAGCTTTTGTTAAGTTGTGTGTGTGTGAGTGTGGGTGTGGGTGGGTTTGCATGATTTAAGGAAGCCTAAATAATTCAGCAGGTGGGGCAAGGTGCTTGAAGAATCTCAAATGGCCCTTGCGCTCCATGTGATGGAAAACACTCAAATCTGATCAGCCGGATTTGTTTTCACGCACACTAACACAGAATGAGAAAACCGGTGTTGTGTTACTTATTAGTACACTTTCCATAATCCAACTCTTGCTTTCTGTCTTTGTTCTTCCATCCCTGTCCTCCTCTCCCCCTGCTTCAGCTCCTCCGGCCCCCTTGCTGAAGCGTGGTGGCGGCGCACCCCAGTCACGGCCCATTCACTCCCAACCTGTGGGACAGGTTCACAGGCCCCACTTCCCTCCTCCTCCTCACCTCCCTCTCTTCCATACCCGCCATGCAGAGGAGAGCGGCGAGAGGCCCCATCTGGTCACCATCGTCCGCCCCTGTGGTCAAAGTACACTACGCAAGGTGAACACAATATTTACCATTTTTGGTAACACTTTAAAATAAGGCACCATTCATAAAGGGTTTGTAACTAGTGACTTCATCAATGGTTAATAAATATTTTACCAAGACCTCATGGATTAGTTATAAGGTGTTAATGACAAAATTTGGGTTGAGAGATGTTTATCTGTTCTCTTTGTTAATTAAGTAGTTTTCAAAGTTTGTAACACATTGATAAGTCCTTGTAGGGTTTTCACTTTCTAATAAGCCATCAATCTTGTGGTTATTTATAAATATTAATAAGTTGTTAATAAATGGATTTTGTTGTAGGTGTTTTGTAGTTTGGCAGTTCATTAGAGGGGTTTTCCTGATTAACTTAAGAGCTAAAAAAGACAACGGATCACCCTAAACCAGGCAGGGATTTTTCACAACCTAGCAACCTAACTGCTGTTTTCATTAATAGCTTAAACCAGATCAATATAACATTAGTAAATTATTTACTAACCATTAATAAAGCTTTTAGTTACAGCTTACAAACCTTTCTTTATAAAAAAAAAAGGGGGGGTACCAAATTATCAACAGCTAAGAGCACAATTTACATGGGAAGGCATTGCTTAACTTAACTGTCCTAGCTTTCTCTGTTTTCAAGGTAACGGTCCTCTTGAACCGTAGAGGTGTGGTGTCCTTCGAGCAGCTGCTATTGGATATCTCTGAGGCATTGGGGTTTCCTCGCTGGCACAGAGCCAGAGTCACACGCCTGTACACGACCCATGCACGAGAGGTGAGGCTCAACCAGGCCACATTAACCTGCTAGGGAGCCCCGTGGGGAAAAAAAGCACTGATAGGCAATTAACTACTCCCACATTCCTTCCACATCCTCCCCAGGTTAGCTGTGGGGTGGCAGGACTGAAACAAATTAGGGTCTTGAAACTAGATTTTGACCGTGACCCTCTTCATGACAGGGCATGCAAATGTTCAATCAAATTAGCTCCAACAAGTTGAAACACGGCAGACCAAAAGATTTCGAGGTTCCTGAAGTTACTGGGGCCCCAGGGTTTTGTCCCATTTCGCCCAGTTGCTAATCCAGTGTTGGGTTTACCACACCTAATGCACTGATCTTCAGTCCACCCCCAGTGGGGGAAAATACTTCAAAGGACAACACAGGAAGCAGAAATAAAGGGTTGACACTATGCCAATGAGGATTTAGAAATGTTGCTCTTCCAACTTGCAATCAATGATGCTGCTAGGCTCGTAAATAACGGTTCTCAAAATCAAAGTCTGCCACTGGCCAGGTTGTTCTCTCATGGAGGAAACACTTTAACACTTTGTGGGGAGAAAAAACTATATATATACACTCTGAGGCAGAGCAATTCGTCTCCTCCTCTAGTCTTTCTGCTGTCATACTTGCATGTTTAGAAGTGATGCCGCTTGAGATTGTATTCCTCTGTCACATTAAACTATTAAGAAAAAATAATAATTTGTTAACCTTTCCTGGAACTCTGTGTGCTGCAGGTTTCTTTTATATTAAAAAAAAAATTTCAGTTTCTATACTTTAAATTTGCAGCATTGTGAGAAAATTTAGGGACCTGGATGTAACATTTAATTCTAAACATGTCTGATTATATGAAATTGTCTTGTGGTCCACATCTGGTCTTAAATTGACATTCTTTCTCCTTCCTTCGTAGGTAAAAGGTATATGTGATTTCTTCCGAGGCGAGGTGGCCTTTCTGGCGCTGGGGAAGGCTCGTCCAGAGCTGAGCAGTGTGCAGGAAGCCCTGGAGGAGCTGTTTCCAGATCATTCCCACTACCGGACTGATGCGCTGCGGGCCTGGGAGAAAAGACTTCGTCCGGCGCCAGACAAAGCAGCTAAGGCCGACAGCGGATACAGTGAGGGGACGGACAACGGCGAGTCACGCGCTAACCAAGAGACACACCAGGACACAAATACACATCATACTAACAAACACACAATGACACAGCCGCCTCAACACATAGACACACACCAGCCTGAAGATTATAACTCAGATGGTCAGAAGAGTCATAAAAAGAATTCATGCCGAAAACCTGCTCACCTCCCCAACCACCTGCAGAGACTGCGTGTGAGGGGTGAGGTAAGAGAGCGACAGCCTTCTGTCATTGGTCCATTTAAACATGAGGAAGCTCTTAGAGAAGCATACATACCCTCTCCTACACTGTGTGAGAACTGCTTAGCAAGGACAGCTAAACATCAGGGTCCAGAACGGCTCAATCCACTGTCAGGGAGGGTCCCACTTCCTCCTGTGTCGAGGAAGCAAAAAGGAAGTTCTTACACAGAACAGGAAGTGAGGAAATTGTGCGTTCATATCACCCCTCCACCTCCTCCTTCAATCAGCAGAGATGAGGAGGAGAGTGTTGCCCAGCTGCAACTTTCAGATCCACTTCCAGATGTGGGTCACAGACACAAGGACATACAGCAGAGGACAACCTTTGACCTTCCCTCGGACGGCCGTGATGTCACCATGGCAGATGTTGAACGTTGCTATGATATTGGACGTGTGGTTGGAGATGGCAACTTTGCGGTAGTGCGAGAGTGCCGGCGTCGGCACAATGGGCAAACCCTTGCCGTGAAGATTGTCGAACGCTCCAAGCTGATTGGTCGAGAGCACATGATGCAGAACGAGCTGAGCCTTCTGGGCAGCCTCTGTCACCCTCGCATAGTGCGGCTGTTTGCGCACCACCACACACGTACTCACTCCTATCTGGTGATGGAGCTGGTGAGCGGGGGGGATCTGTTTGAGGCCATCAGTGAGAGGGGGAAGTTTTCAGAGGCAGAGGCGGGACTGATGGTGTCAGATGTGAGTGAAGCACTGAATTACATCCACTGCAAAAGTATCGTCCACAGAGACCTCAAACCAGAAAACCTACTGGTGAGTGTCAGCGTTAGTGTGATTTAAGAATTACGTGTGAATTTCAATGTGATTTTTGCATCTGTTAAAAGTTAAGACAAGCTTTTTTTGATATTGCCACCAGGGAGAACGATTTGTTTTATTCTACACACAGTGGCTTTAATGTTTAGAAAAAAAGAAATTAATTAACAATTTATTTCTTTGTCTAATGATACCCTACCTCCAAAAAACTTAAAGGACTTAAAAGAAAGACACTCTTTTCTATTTGAACAGTAAATCAAATTCTATAGTCTATCGTTATTTGTTCGCTATGTTCTTTTTTCTTAATAGTGTAATTCAAGGTGATAACAATCAGAATATATTCAACTTTTATTCATTTTCTCTCTGGCTTCTTTTTTTAATAGTTTGCCTGGCCTAACACATCACTCTGCCACACTGTTGTGTTGTCATACCAGTAGAATTCATGATATTGAAGTTGATCTAGAGCTATAATAGCTCTTTATATACACTGAGGTCAATATTTAGCAAAACCAAAAGTGCAGTAACAGTAGCAGCACCAGTTTCTATGTGGGTGTCCTTGGAGACAGTTGAAGTTGAAGTTTGAAGGAAGAAATTTAAAAGTATAGTCTCAACTCTGCCTCTGTGCCTGCCTCTCTATCTTGTTTTTCTTGTTCTCTCTCAGATAGAGTATGTGGCTGCTGGCATCTGCAGGCTGAAGCTGGGAGACTTTGGTCTTGCCATGGTTGTGACTGAACCAGTCTTCACCATATGTGGCACACCCACGTATGTAGCCCCAGAGATTCTCCATGAGACAGGTTAGTGATGTTTGCTGCATTATAAATCACTGCGTTACATTCCTTTTCACTTTAAAATCTGTATTTACATCAATAATTACAGGTGTTTTTTTATTTTAAAATTCTTCCTGACACTTTTTTTTTTTTTTTTTTTCAATTTCCAATATAAATTAGAGTAATATTTTCTAGTTTCAAAACAGACTGTGATTTGACCCAACAGGTTATGGTGTTTCAGTGGATGTATGGGCTCTGGGTGTTATTCTCTATGTCCTGCTGTGTGGATTCCCCCCATTTCGCAGCCGGGATCGGGACCAGGAAGAGCTGTTCCAGCTAATAAAACAGGGACAACTCAATTTCCTGTCCCCCTACTGGGACCCCATCTCAGAAGGTGAGAAGTACAGAAAAACAAAGTGTGTTGCAAATGCCTGAACATACAAACATATAAAGAAATAATCTGCTTCTTATTCTGTTTGTTTGCAGAAGCCAGAGGCCTTGTCAGAGCTCTAATTCAGCCAGATCCCACAGTGAGGCTGACAGCGGAGCAGACCTTGCTGCATCCCTGGGTGAAGGCTATGGCTTCCATTTGCAGGCAGAGGGCGCTCACAGACAAAACTCAGAGGAACCCCACAAATACTGGAGCAGAACCAGACACAGTCCAGATGCTAGCTCAGACCAATGCAACAGAAACAATCACAGACAAAACACCAGCACACACCAGTAGCGAGGGAGAAAACACATATAAAGAGCTCAGCAGGCAGGACGAGAGACACACTGAGTTGAACACAGGAAGAGGACCAGATGACAAACCACCACAGCTACAATCAAAAGAGACCAGTACAATTTACACCATATCTCCACAACTCAAAGTGCACACACCTTTAGAGGCCACATCTGGTCAACAGAGACCAGAGTGCACCTCTACAGACTCATCCAGCAGGGGGGGCAGCAGGCGAGAAACACAGGATCCAGGTCCCAAGCTGTCAAACACAGACTGTGACCCTGGCAGCCCTGCCAGCCCGAGTGTTGAACTCAATCAGCTCGGTGCCCCCGCAGTCCAAACTGAGCTTCCATCCCAGACACAGTCAAAACAAAACTGCCAACAGCAGTCACCTTCATATTCACCACCTTCAACCAATCAGGCACAACAAACCACAGCGGGTCACTCGATGCAACACCTCCCATCCTCCAACCCAGCAGCAGCTTCTTCATCTCACTCGCTCCATCAGCAGAACTTCCCCTTTCCCCTGCACAACCCTCCCACAACCACCGCCCAAAACCACCCAGCCGAAAACAATGACGAGCCGAACGTCCACAGCACCACCACCCTCCCACCCACACAGTAGTCTTGACCTCACTGTCAATCTCCTGTTTAACCGTGTGATTAGATCAGGGTCATCACTTTCATTGTTCCGGACGATACCACTGATTTCTGTAGAAATCAGAACGACCTGCAGATGATGTGATTTACTCTGTCAGGATTAAATAGGGTTCTAAATGATGAGGCTAGATAAAATCTAATAAATGTGTGTAATCCATGTACCCTACAGTCATAAACTGATCATGAGATGTGGTGTAATGACCGAGGCATGTGTACAGCTAGGATTGCAAGAGGAGGATGGGATGAAGCACTGTGAATACGATGTTGAAATTACTGGAATAGAGTTGATCAAGTAGGACCTCAATTTGGTTATAAACATATTTGTAGTTTGTCATTGTTTCTAATGTTGTAGCATATTCATAAAATTCTTTTTAGTATATTTCTGGAGTGTTTTTGTTTTGGTTGTTCCTATATTTGTTTCTGCAAATAATGTTTAACCTTGAGGATGATATGTTGTCATGTCTGCCATTCCTTGTGTAAGCTATTTTTGACTACTTGCAACAGTGACCCATCCTCCTTTAATACCCCTAGAAGTCCATTCTTTAAAAGTATTATGTGCTAGGGTCATTTAACTAGCGACATTTGTTTACTATATGTTCATCTGTTCAAATCTGTATCAAGAATTTTTCATCTTATACCTAGTAAAGGTTTGCCATATTTACTAAATTCTTAACGCCATCTTTCTGGCAGTGTGTTTATTGTATGTGTGTTGTACTGGGTTGGGTTGGCAACAAACTATTGCTAATGTGAATTAATCGTAAGGATACAGGAGCACACTGTTACCGTGTGATGACAAACCGCTAGCAAATTATCAATCTGTGGCAATATTTTGATAAATGAATGTGTGTTAAGATCCAGTGGCTAATGATGGTAATTGCCCAGCATTCAGGACACAGTGTGAGACCACATCCTGCTACTGTCTGAACTGTGCGTGCATAGTTCAGGGTGATATGGTACCCTTGCCATTCCACACAGACCAAATAAGGTACAGCTGTCCCTCCAGTGGGAGTGGTTAGTCCTGTCTCTCCCGATTGCAGACAGCTGACACTCCGACATCCTGCCCCACCTAGTGGGCCACACACTGCCCCCTACCCTGTACAAGCATGCACCCCTCCCAGACCTATCTGGGGCAATGAAGGGATGAATAAGCTCATAAATGCTTCTGATGTACTAGCAGTGGCCAAGAGCAGCTAAGGCTTTCTTTGATCACCCTGTTTTTCTGGCTGAATTGTTTAGGCATCCTAAACACACACAAACACCGGGTCCCTTACAACCAGTTGAACCACTTTGATCTACTGCTGCCACAGAGCAGTAAACATGGCAGCAGAAACAGGATGTTTTTGCTGAAAGTTTTTGATGTCAGATGAGTGGCAGTGCTATTAATGTGTCATAATATGTGGATGTGGTTCATAAACATTGCAAATGTATAAAGGATGCGTCCTCTGTGGATGGGGTGGCCTACATTTGTCGCATATCAGGTTTTGGTCACCTTTCAAGTCCTGCCATACACTGACCCGCAGGTGCTCACTACGCATGCGCCTTTAAAAACTCTTTAAATACCCCAAGTCATCTGCCACAATAAAACATTCCGCTGTCAGCCAATTCACGGCTGTACCGAAGTAGTTACTAGTACACAGAGGCCGCTGCAGATACACGCAAAATATTTACTTTTAAATACGCAACTTCTATTATTAGCCACGATCGAGAACCTGCTTTAGTAATAACGAATTTGACCCGGAGTCGTAAAGGCTGTGCAGGGTGAAGTCGGGGGAGACGGACAGGAAAAAAACAAAGATGGCTGTGTAGCCAGAGAGACGAGTCCCAGCAGAACTGTCTCTAGCCGCGGCTTTAACCACCGACAGGTCCCGTGGACAGTCAGCCGGTACCGGAGCAGGGACGTTAGCCGAGCTGGGCCGCTGGTGCACATCGTTGTAATCTGCTGTCATTGCGAATAACGGCGTCGAGAGCACAACAACAGCTGAGAGACGCCTGAGTTGTTTTTGTTCTGCCTGGGCAAAGGGAGAGGACTGCTGTGTTTTTGTCAACGTAGCTAGCCGCATAGTCTGCTAGCATCACTGTAAGTCAACAAAACTAGTCAACGTTTAATGAAGTCATAATTACATTTTGCACATGATCTCGTTATTACACAATCATTGGCTTGTTAAATTCCCAGTTGTTAGGTGGAGGGTAGCGTTAATAATAATAAGTTAGCCTGCATTCCTATCTGACAGCCTGCTGCCGTAGCGTTAGCCTAGCTACCGTTAGCTAGCTGTCAGCTGACCGTTAGCGTGACAGGTTGTAAGCTAGCCTTGAGCTAACCTGCTAATATTTCGGGCTCTGCCCGGTCGCGGCAGGTACATCTCAGAAATTTCTTGACAGCCGTCGCCATGTCTTCACTGGAAGAGAGAGACGTGGGCGTTGCGGCCGCCCCTGGCTCCTCCTCGGCCGGCCTGGGGGTCGGGGCCGTGGGGGCAGCGGTGGAGGCTGTCGCCGGGGTCGTAGCCATGCAGGAGGAGGTCGGGATGCGGAGAGAAGGGCCCGAGCCTGACCAAGACGAGCCACCCAAGAAGAGGGTGAGACTTCCCGAGGGAGAGTCAGGAAAGCTGGAGGAGAGACTGTACTCAGTGCTGTGCTGCACCGTGTGCCTAGACTTGCCCAAGGCGTCTGTATACCAGGTAAACGTGGTGTCAATCACAAACCTTCCCCTCATACCCCTAAACCTCCCGTCAAACAAGAGCAAACCAGCTGGAGCTCGTACTAGAAATTCCCCATGTGTCCCAACCGCCCATCCCCACAGTCAACCTGTTGAATATGTTGGCCATCTCCATCTATTCATAGTGATACTAGATCAACAAAGGCCACGAGTGTCTATATGATGCAGTTTGAGCTATGAGGCTGAGAGAGCAGACACACCCAGGCCGAGTGGTCATCTGTGCAGGGTCATGTTTCTACTGTGATTTATCCTAACATAAACACTCTCAGCAAAAGCCATGTCCCCAACCCCCCCAACACACACTCAACCAAAACCTAAATTTGAATCACCTTTTGCCCTTCCCTTCAACCCACCCCAACATTCCCCTTAATGACCTCAAACTGCTCACTTCAATGTCAAGTGAACACATTTGTAATTAATCATTAGTTTTAAACATGTACATGCCCTTCTGCAACACGCAACACACATGTTTTAAACAGTTATTTAACATTTATTACCAAAATACTGTGTAAACACAAGTTGACATTATCTCCATACACAATATCCTTCCCATAACATAGATGCATATAAATACACATTGATTAAGAGAAGCATAGCCAGTAAATAATCCATGTATTCCACAGAAAAGTACCAGATCCTGTATGAAAGCACTTCTTCAGGTTGTAATCTTGCTGTAATATTTCCAGTGGTGCAGGCAGGGTTTTTTTTGCCGTTACTCTATTATTGTTGGGTGGCTTTAGCCAAACCATTATTAGAACCTATCCGAAATTAAAATAGACTGTAAGGAAATACACCTTGCCAAAAATGTCAAATGACATTTCCCCCAAATTATGTGTTTTGATTTGAGTATTTATAGTGCTAAAATAGTCCCTATTTCCTCTTAAACCCCAAAATATCTAATTAAAGCAGTCCTTATTAAATGGTCTGTAAGTCAATCACAACCCCTGTAACAAGATATGCTCATATTTTTGTCACAACATTCGACTAGAGAAAGTCTGATTATCTAATTCCTGTTTTCCAACTTAGTCTGAAATATTTTCGCAGCTTTCCCTGTGCCTCTTCCCACGTAGCATCCACAGTAATGATTTGTTCTACATTCTTCATACACTTTGATAGTCCCCTCAACTTTTTTTCTACCACAGTGTACCAATGGACACCTGATGTGCGCAGGCTGTTTTATCCACCTCCTGGCTGATTCTCGTCTCAAGGAGGAACAGGCCACGTGTCCCAACTGCAGGTACACCAAGCTCCCTGCAGACATGAGCACAGTGTACATAGAAATGATTGTAGTCACATGGTGGTTGTGAACGTCATTGTGTATGAATATTGATGCATCTGAATGTGATATTTTGGTCATACACGTATTTTTGATGTTGTTATACTGTCCACAAATAATTACTTGTTGTTTTATTGTGAAGCACCTTGTGATTTTATCTGTGAAAAGTGCTGTATAAATAAATTTTACTTACTTACTTACTTTAGCAGCCAAATGATTTAGATAGTATGTTACTGATCCAAAATACTTTCCCCTCTAAATGTAGATTTTCTTTCTGCAAGGTCAGAGTCAGGGAGTGTGTGATGCTAGCTAATATCAGTGAGAACACGTCTGATTGACCTAAGGCAAGATGATTTCAAACAGCAGGAAAAGCTTTCATGCAGTCATGACTGTGTTGCTAAGATGCACCCAAAAGCCACTCTGGCCCTTTAAGTTAATAAAGTTATTGTAATTTATACACATTGCAGGCCATTATTAATCTCAAGCAGTAGAAACACATAACTTGTGTTAATGTTTTACACTGCAACATCATGCATTCACATCACTGATGCGAAGCCACAGGAACAACTAACTTTATTTAGTTGTTTTTTCATGTCAAACATATGTGTTGAAATTACCACCAACAACTGATGAAAGTGCAACAGTCTTTTCAATTATCCAGTTATTCATGGCTGTGCATTGTTCCCAAAGTACGCGTGAAAACTCTGTACATATCATAAATGTTATGTGCGACTGCACTGAGGAATGATTTGTGTTTGTGTAGGTGTGAGATCAGCAAGAACCTGTGCTGCAGGAACCTTGCCGTGGAGAAGGCTGTCAGTGAGCTGCCGACAGAATGCACATTCTGCCTAAAACAGTTCCCCCGCTCCAGTTTAGAGCGACACCAGAAAGAGGAGTGCCAAGACAGGTATACACCACACACCACACTCACATACACAACAACACTTCCCCCAGATAATGAATTTACCATATTTGTTGTCAACACTTTACTGAAAGTGTGAAAAGCGTCTCAAAATTTGCTCCAATCAGTTTCCCCATAAATTTTCCAAATTAAGCAGCTACAAAGACTTTAATCAAGCTAGTCCAGGCTCTGTCAGGCTGCAAAGAAGTGAGGCATGAAAATGAAAGCTGGACAATACCTAACATACACACACACTGACTAAATCACCAGTATGATTATATATCCTTAGTTGTGCGCTAGGGCCATGCGATATGACAATATATATTATTTGACAATAGAAAAACATCTGTCGTTTACAATTATGCTCTATAGTTTTTTTTTGTTGTGGCACAAATCCCACACTTAACCATAATATTTTGCCGTTTTGCACTGCTGTACTTTCCTCCACACTTGCCCATGTAGCAGGGAAGACATTTGTATTCAGAATAAACAATGTGGAAAAGTGAAGTTCACTCAGAAATGGGTAATACTGACCAGGAGGACTCAGGCCATGCAAAAAAAAACGAGGAGCTCATACCTAAGAGAGAAGTCTGTTGTATGAATGAGCCACACAACACTTTTTCCAGCTGTTCCAGCCATGATTAGCGTGTTAGGCAACATTAAAGTACTTGCCTACAGACATTCTGCTTACTTTGTAGTTCACCAAGACGTGCTGTTAGCTATAGCATCAGGAGAATTGTGAGTATTGCTGGTGTGCTGCTCTGGGACCATCTCCTCCTCTCATGTTAGCTTTGCAGCAGCAGCAAGTAGCTAGAGTCTGATAACCCACAACTTAGCTAACATTAGTTACATTACTTGCTTGTCGTTGTTCGCTCTATATCGTGGTATTTGTCCTGGTGTTGGATTTCTCCAGAATCACATACCCCACCTTTATGATGCAGGGAAATATGAGTTATTGTTGGAAATACCAACAGTAACTCATGATACATTCAATTTACAAAGAATGTTCTATATCGGGATATGAGATTTTAGTCATATCGCACAGCCCTAGTGCGCCATGTGGTTGCTCAGCACAGCATAACACGGGGGTTGATTTGGGAAAGATTGAGGAGCATGTGACCTGCTACATCTGAGGAGAAGAAAAGCAGCTGATGTGATTATAGGCTGCGCGCTTGTTGTGTGTGACGCTCAGGCCGGGTGAATTTGCACACATGAAATCCTTTGGGGGTTGTTGCTATAGCAACGTGTGACCCTGCTTAGGACAGAGGTACCCCTGCTGGTGTTACTATGACAACGGCCATGGCAGTCACCAGGTGTTTTGTGGTCAGGTCAGACGGGAAAATGTGCTGGTGCATAAAGATGATGGTGGTGTTCTCAAGAACGCCATCAGTATTATTTTAGGTTAGATACACATTTGAATATGAAACTCACTGTTGAATATGCAGTAATTACAGCTGTAAGTAGTGAATCATGCTGAAAAATGCTGAACCCCTACCAGCTACTTCATAATATGTATATGACCAAACTTTCCTGTTAATGTAATGTGATTTAAGTCCCTGTGGTTTTAATTATCCTTGATTCACTACCATAGACTATATAAAATACTAGAGACACTAACTAGTACCCTTCACATTAATAATACCTCACTGTTACTGTAAGAAAGTAGCAGATATTCATTGAAAAGCATCTTAATCCAGGATGTAATTGATTCGTGTTTTTCTTTTCTTGGTTCTCGGCACAAACGTATCATTAGTACAGTATTAATTAGCCTTCATTCACAGCCTAGGTTAATTAGTACCTTCTACTCACTGCAAGAAAGTACCGCATATTCACCACAAAGCACTCCCGTAAAGGATCCTATTTCTATAAAGCCGTGTTTTTCTTTCCTCGAGTTAGTCTTTCAACTCACATCGGTCATTATGTTGCCAGGGTGACACAGTGTAAGTACAAGAGGATTGGCTGCCCTTGGCAAGGTCCGTTCCATGAGCTGCCAGCACACGAGAGTGAGTGCTCGCATCCCACTAAGACTGGGACAGAGCTGATGGGGATACTGGGAGAGATGGACCAGAACCACCGCAGAGACATGCAGCTCTATAACGGCATCTTCAGCCTGCTCTGCTACGAAAAGATTGGCTTTACAGGTAAAAAAAACTAAAATAAAAAAAACAGAAAGACTAATAGAATGTGCTGATAAATCTGTCTATAAACAAATATATATATAACTTATAAAGAAGTTACTGTTACCACTCTCTTCCTCCCACTTATGGCATTTCTCCCTGCTTCAAACTTCCACTTATGTGTCCATCCAGAGGTGCAGTTCAGGCCATACCGAACTGATGACTTCATCACTCGTCTGTACTATGAAACACCGCGCTTCACTGTTCTCAACCAGACGTGGGTGCTGAAGGCCCGTGTTAACGACTCTGAGCGCAACCCCAACCTGTCCTGCAAGCGCACCCTGTCCTTCCAGCTCATCCTCAAAAGCAAGGTACACACAGTGCTCTCCGTCCGTGTTTATTTTTAAAGTTCTTCAGTGTGTGCTCGTTTAGAGGGCCGATGATGCTTTGCTCTCCACCAGATCTGGTTTTAACAAAAAAGTTAGGACAGGCTACATGTTGCCTGAGAGTTAGAGTGATCATCAATGCTTGAGGAACAATACAGCAGCAGTAATATACATTTCGGTCTGTTTAGAGACAGATCAGTGTGGCTGCATCCTGAAACATCAGGGTCAGCTGGACATCCTTCAGCTGGGTCCTAAGCTCAGCCTTAATGTTTAGTTGAGTAAAATGCTGAGAAAAGTTAGTAAAAGTTAGTTTAATGTCTCTGTGTGATCTTTGTTGTCTTAACATGACTGTCATGTCAATTTTATTTGTATTGGTCAAAATTACAGGTCTTTACAGGATACGATGCCCTCTATGTGTAGACCCTTGTCTCAGATAATGAAAAATCACCAAAAAAAGGACAAAACCTTAGGAAAAGGGGGAGGAGGACATGCAATAGATGTATGTTCAAAGTAGACAAATACATCTGCATGACTGAGATTATGGGTCATATTTAGCTTATCACAGATATATTAATATTGGCGTATACATGTGTGTAGCATGACAAGACTACAAACTTTCATTTCGTCGTATAACCTTGTTATATAATACTAAATAAAAAAGATACATTGATTTGTCGGCTGATAAGTTGGGAAGAAATCCCAAAGATGCTGTGTGTTCGAGGTCATTTAGAAACCGCTTCGCTTGTCCACCAATAACCCAATTGACAGAATTCTGATCAAAATTGTTTATGCAAAAAATTGATCGTTATCATCTTTTTAATCAGTCAAACATTAATATTTGTTTTGCCGTGGCTCTTGTCAGCAGTAGAGATGCACTCGGTATCAGGACAAATACTGACCTTATTAAGTAAATCAGGCATAAAGATGTGACCTTAAATACAGTTTCTTCATCGACGTCAGTATTTCCACTTTCAGTATATGATTCAGTTATTGGGAGGGTAAAGATCAGATTGGTGCATCCCTAGTCAGCAGATGTAGTGGCTAACCTGGCAACATATGGATGTGTTTCTGTGTGTGCAGGTGAACTCTGCCCTGGAGTGCTCCTTCCTGCTGCTAAAGGGGCCGTATGACGACGTGCGGATCAAGCCGGTCATCCACCACCACTCCTTCAGCAACGACGCCAACGAGACCGACTACGTCCCTTTGCCCATCTCTGATTCAGTGGAGTGCAACAAACTGCTGGCCGCCAAAAACATCAACCTGCGCCTGTTCATCTTCCAAGTCCAAAAATAAAGAGTGAGGGAACAGGAGGAGGAGGAGGAGGAGGAAGAAGAGGAAGAGGGGTGATGGATGACGAGGGGCAGAGGGAGAGAGAGAGAGAGAGAGAGAGAGGAGTGATGAAGATTAAAGAGAGACACCACTGAACCACTGATACCTCTTAACACCTACACACAAACAAAT
Source organism: Micropterus salmoides (assembly GCF_014851395.1). Taxonomy (NCBI): domain Eukaryota; kingdom Metazoa; phylum Chordata; class Actinopteri; order Centrarchiformes; family Centrarchidae; genus Micropterus; species Micropterus salmoides. The sequence goes on along the minus strand of NW_024040817.1, from coordinate 19,577,256 downwards.
ACACACATATACTTACTCACACTGATACACACATTCACGCAGGTTACACACGCCTCCACACACACACACACACACACACACACATATACAAACACACACGCCACTAATTACACTTACCTCCTTTTACAAGATAGTGAGACCCGTTGCTCGGGGAGCTGTGAGTTGGTATGGAGATGGGTGGGCATTGTTATGGGATGGAGGGGTGGGGTGAAACCTGCAAAGGCACAGGTGGGGGTGTGAAATGGTGAGGCAGGAGGTTCGGGGACGGTTGGTGTGTACCTGTGGAGGCTCTCTGAGGTCAGGTTGTGTCTGACCTTTCACCCCCAACACCCGCAGCCAAAGGTAGCACACACACCGACCAAAGCAGAATTTGCGGGGTGCATTTGTTGTGTGCGTGTGATTAGAGAGTAAAGTGATGGACCCTGGAGTGTGGCCCAAACTCTGCTTTTATGTTGCAATGTCCCAAAGACATGTGATAATGTGAAAATAGAGTGATAGACTCTACTGAGCTGCTCTTTCGGACATGTGAATGGATGTGTAGGTGTGTGTGTGTGTGTGTGTGTGTGTGTGTGTGTGTGTGCGTGCGTGCGTGCGTGCGTGCGTGTTTGTCCCTTTTCCCTCTACACACCTCATGCCTGAGTCTAGTCAACGATTTCTTTCTGTTATGGCAAAAAGTGTCCAAACTTTGCCAGAACAGACGAAAGACGTCCCCCCTCCATTGACCCCCTTTTACCTTTCAACAAGAGGAGAGATGGCCTGGCTGCATGCATATTTTAGTTCTTTGACCTTCTATTCCTTGAGCTGTGGTTATATTTAACCTTCAACACTAATACCATTTTTATTTCTCTTAACCCTAAATATTTAAGTACCTGTGAACGTTTTTCTTTTTAGTTGGGTTTTAGCGTGTGACTGGCTGCGTGTGCGTGTGTGTGTGTGTGAGAGTGTAGACAGATCATAACTGTGAGATTCGTGTGAACAAGGGGAAAAATGGGAAAAACAGTGCAGTCCTCGAGGACATGGCTGGCAAGGCTGGATTACCAACAGACCTTCAGGGGCCCCAAAAGCCCCCAGGCTCACTGTGTGTCACTTGCTTTTTGCTAATTTCATCATTTTTCAAATTTGTTTGGGAATTAAGTACAATAAGAACTGGTTCCTGCATAATTACCTAATGTAGATCTAATTATCATTTTACTTAATATCATGCTTATATGGTTCCTAATTTTTGCTTATTTAACAGTTAAATTTGTTCATAGACAATCTTTATTTCAAAGTAGTAATTAGATAAATCAGCCAGGCCGATGTTAGCTTATTGCAGCTGTATCTGTGTGAGTGTATGTGTTGGCCAGTAAGTTGAAATAAAATTGCAGTACAGAAATACCAAACTGGGTTTGAGGAAACTGCTACCACTTCATAGTTTGTCCACCAGAGAGCACTGACAAGAGGATTTTTCAACTGTAAAAATGCCCCGCTCAGTATGCATCTTGGTCACAATTCTTAAAAAGAAAACTCTGGGATCCATGACGAGAGTGCTTGTTTATCTTGTGTTAATGTAAAACAACATCATTTTTAATTAATTGAAATTATGTGATGTTTAAATGTCCCAAATACCATTACTGGTATCACCCCCCAAAATATCCAGTATCGGCTGGGCTGTAGTAGTAATATCTCTCACAATCACTGGGTATTTCATTCCCAGCCACCATGTTAGAAAGACTAAATACTTTTTTTTGACACAAATTTGATCAAAATAAATTAAATGTTTCTCTAAATAACAGTAAAAAAAAATCCCCAGTTTTGAAGTTTTTTTCTTTGGTAAGTGGTGCATCATCAAACTACCACTAGCTAACTGACACACAGGGAACCTGGGCGTTTACATTCTGGGTGCCCCTGTAGCCTGAGCTGTGTGCACTGTACTTGATGGATGAACTTGGAGGCCCACAGCTGATTTCTGAGTCAACAACAGCAAGGAGGGGAGGACGTGACCGAAAACGATGAGCACAGAGTCTCAGGACGATCTGGACTTCTTCGTCTGCTCGGAGCTCAGTGGCCCTCTGGAGGAGACCTTTCTGGAAGATCAGACTTTGGGCTGGTGATGGATGGATGGTGTGTGTGTGTGTGTGTGTGTTTGTTTAAGGGGGGGGTTACGTACCACGGTGACATATTAGTGTTAGACTTACTTGAACGAGAAGATGTTACTTAAGTAGATTCTACTGTAAAGCAGATAGATCTCTCTCCTCCTGACCTCTACTTCCTGTATTTCTGTGTTTTAATGCTTCGTCTCTATGCCAGTGGACTCACTCATCTCACTATGGCTGTACATGTGCCTTTTATTAAAGATCATGGAACCTGCGCTGCTGCCCGTGTGTGTGTGTGTGTGTGTGTGAGAGAGAGAGAGTGTGTAGAAAGGACAAAAATAGAGCCGGCTCTGTGAAACCGTTGGTCTGTATAAATTTTGCATTTAATACCGCAGTAATGAAACTAAATTTAATTTTAAAGCCTCCTGTGGATGATGGATATGCTTCATTGAATCTGATGGGGAGAATGAATCACTTTCAGTACAAAATGAATTACCCAGCATCTGAACAAAAAGATACATTGACTTATCAGTTATTGCTTACAGGGAAGTGAAAGTAGGTATATCGCAGTCGTGTAAAATGGCGGCTGCCTGAAGGCTTAAAAAGGAATGCATATTATATTATGGTTCTGTATGTCTAAAGACTACTTTAGCTTTATGCTGTACTTAATTGGATATTAATCTGTATTATTGAGTAGACTTTTTGACGTGTCACAGTGGGGAATGCACAGGTGTAAATAATCAAATTAATGATGGCTGAATTCTATATAGCTGCTCCGGTTTCAGACTCCTGCTATTAGCATGCTGGCTCACTGTGCCCTCATGGCTTATTGGGACACAGCCATCGTTAATATCATTAGTAAAACCTGTGCTTTTTCTGACTATGACAAGTCCAAATGTCTGCTCAGGGTTATTGAAGGTATATAATTTTCCAGTGGGTAGAAATTTGAGTCAAAAGGATAATTAGTCAATCAACATGAAATCAGTTGTTTCAAATAAATGTGACAAGATTTCACTAATTCCAGCAGCTCAAAAGTGTTAATTTGCTGGATGATTGCTTGCTGAATGTGCTTTGTCTCCTGTGATATTAAACCAAAACTCAATTGTGAGAATATTGGGGACATAAATCAGTAATGGAAACAACTGTTATTTGCAGCCCTTGATAGAAAGAATTAACAAATGGTAAAATAACCTGTATTACTTTGCATGTGAGGACAGTGTACTAAGTCTTTAAGCAGGAGGGGGGTAAAGTGTTAACAGTGAGAATCCATCAGTGGTTCGATGGAATATGGTCCCTGCTATTTATATAATTTGCCACATTGACTTGTTTATGTAAGTGTGAAAACATTGCTTCTCAAATGACTGTATGAAAACGCCCACTGTGTGAGCATCTCAGTCTCCTAATAACACCAAGATTTCCTAAAAAGCTAAACGTCCTTAATGATCCACCATGCTAAGGCAAAATCTTTCACTTGCTTGTTACTTATTTAGACATTAAGTCAATGACATTCATCGCCCTTTTATGAACTCAGTGGTAGGTTAACAACCCATATCCCTACTTCCCTGCAGGCGCACACATCATGAAAGTATATCCTCCAATAATGTACTTTATTTCCCAGCGTATGCATCTCACCATGCCTGCACCCACTTTCGTTAGCATCATCATCAACATGAGAAGAAACAGAGCCAGGATAATATAGAAATGTGACATTGTCAATCCAGCCACAGCACTTTATTCTATTCACACAGTGCATTTCCATAAAACACAATATATAATTTAATATCAATATAAAACTCCATTTGTGTATATAAATTATGCATTCAATACAGCAGCTCTGATATATACTATTAAGCTTTGGTACAGTGGTACATTAATGTATGTGAGTGGGTGTATGTTGTGTGCGTGTGCACATGCTTGTGTGCGCGGGCATCGCCGGGAAGAAGGTGGGTGTAGGTGAAGGGGTTGAGGGAGTGTGAAAAAAAGTTTGTGTGTTATGAGTGTTCACACAGGAACTACAGTATCATCACTTAATCCGTCGAGGCTTCATCAGTACTGGGCGCTCCAGGCTGGGGCGCTGAGGTTGGTGCAGCTGGGAGGATGGCAGCTGCCATGGTGGGAAGGTGGGGGCACCATGCAGCAGTAACCCGCCTCCCCGCCAACCGCGGTCACAACTTTACTTTGAGGATATGACACTGAAACACCTCCCTGCAGAGAGCAAGAGGAAAAGAAAAGTAAAGTTGGAGCGAAGAATAAGCACTTCCTGAGCTGCTAAACGCTCCTTTTGGGGGCTGACTTGTTGGAGGCTGATGCAGAACGAGACCTTTGGGTGCTCTGTGTTTACCTGAACCATGCTACGCTGATGAGAGGCCATTGGTGAGTAGGTTCCCAGGACAGCCTGGGCCTGGACGTGTGAAGACTGCTGCACCCCCACAGCAGAAGCGTAACCTGCTGCAGACACACACACACGTATACGTATACAAGACATTATTAGCGATATATTTCATCACCGCGATTTGTTGAGCTAAAGGTTCATTTAAGAAATAAGCCATGATGGAGTTTGTTGATTAATAAAGTTAAAAATGTGTCCACCCAACAAAATATTTTACACATATATTGCCTTGACTGAGTAGCTGGTTGAATTTGAAAGAATATGGTATTGCAGTAATCTCTGTTTGACACTGATTCATTCTTTTCTGGCTGATTTCAGTTTTTATTACTACTTATTTTAACTTAAAGAGATAAAAATCATGTAGAAGTTATATAGTTGCAGTGATGGCCACTGATGCCCAGAAGGCATGGCCTGGTGGATTGCAGCTGTTTCAAATGCATGTGCTCATCAAGATACACTAAATTCTAATACATGACAGTGTTGAAATGTGCGTCTCCTCGGTCACTGTCACTGCGTTGGATAGAAGCAGCAGGAAAAGAGACCGGTTCACTGTGAGACCCACAGACTACATCTCTGACAGTGTAACGGCCCCCTCCTCTACTGCCACAGTCTTGCCCCCCCCCACACACACACACACAAACACACATAGACACACAAGTGGGAAGTACCTGTTGGTTGCGCTGCTTGGCTGTGGATGTGCTGGCTAGGTGAGACAGGCCTGCATGGGTGTTGAGCTGAGGTAGGGTACTGGCTGTAGTAATACATAGGCACCTAGAGAAAAATAATATGAAAAATACTAGCTTTATTCTTACTATTTTGCTTCAACTATTCCATAAAAACAAAATCAATGTTGAAAATTCAATAAATTATAAATATAACCAGAATTTAAGTTAATCAATGCAGAATTTTTACTTTATTTTAATAAAACAACATGTTTTTAATATATGTTACATGACCGTAAAAACACTGTTTCATGTACTTAATTACAAAAGGGACATGAAAAAATAAACAGCATGTGTATCTGTACCTGAGGTGAGGGCTGGCAGTAGCTGGGGGGGTTGAGAGGGGGGGGAGGAGGGGGAGGAGGAGGGGGAGGAGCTGCATAGATGTAACCCTGACTGGAAGGGTAGAGCGGCGGGGCTTCCCCTGTCGACTGACAGCTCATGTGAGTGAACTGCGAGGAGAGGTCTTCAATCTGTCGGTAAAGAGGAAGAGGAGGTCAACACGCATGTGGACGCCCATAAACACACACACACACACACACACACACACACTGTAAACACACGTGTGTGCAGCGGTTGTCTGTCGACTTCACAGTGGTACATACGTATGGCTGTGAGGGAACGACAGGCAACATCTGTGGAGCTGTGTAAGAGACAGACGAGTGATGAACCACCTGAGAGAGACACACACATGGAGACATAGATAAAGACACAAACACAAACAGCGACGTGTGTGTGCATGTATGTCAGTCGTGTATGTCAAACATATTTCTGCTGTGTGTGTTCACTACCTGCTGCTGTTGGTGCTGAGAGGGAGAGCCTTGCAGCTGGGTCTGGCGCCTGATTGGCTGCTGACTGTCCGGAGGGTTGTACACAGCAGGGGTTCCATCAGGGTTCAGGAAAGGCTGCCCTGAGAGGTCAAAGGGTTGAGTATGACAAACATGCCATAAAGATGTATGTAACCTTACTAGTGTGTGTGTGTGTGTATGTGTGTGTGTGTGTTATGTACCAGTATGTGGGTTCACTAATATACTTCCCGGCGGGATCCCGTTCTCCATGACGTAGCCAGAGTTAGGAGCCGGCTCATCTATGACGGGAGGAGGAGAGGGGTGGGGACAAGTGGATGGCAGTCTGAAGAGAGAGATGGAGCCTAAAAGAGAGAGAATGACAAGTGGAAGAGTGGAGATAAGAAAATGAAGAAGAAAAGAGTGTTATTATCATGGCATGTAACAAAGTCACACTGCAACATCTTAATATGATCTAAAAAGAGTACACGCGCCACCCCTTCCTGTGCTAAAACATACTGGAGCCCCCACAGTCTCTGCATTGACGTAATTTTCTTCCAGAATATGCGACGACGACTGGAGGTGTTGTGTGAAAATTTACAGCTCTGGTGTGAAGATTCATGCATTTTCACAGCACAAGAACTTCCACTGCTTTTTTGTTAATTAGATGCTACATCATTTATAAACAGTGATTTTTCCCAAGTGTGGCGTGGTGATGAGAGCTGCGAAGAAGTTTGCTTGCACACAGGTAGCGAGGAGTGAAGGGTCTCACCCTCAGTGACTGAATTTACACCTTTAAAAAAGGCGTGACACCAAAGTGTTGGTGAAAGTCACCAAACGTTCAGACGCACACACCTGAACCACGTGCGTCCCAGCTGTGGTTGACAGGTTGGCGGGGTTTTGGGGCGGAACTTGTCCACTGGTAGGAGGAATCAGAGTCTGTGCTGCTCCAAGGTCGGGGGTCGTTGCTATAGCAACAGTCAGTCTCGGTGCTACTCTGCCTGCTGCTGCCTGTCCAGCTGGAGCCTGAGCTGTCACGGCTCCCCCTGTGAGGCACATACAGAATTATCCTAAAACCTTATTACTGCATGACAGGCCTGCCATGTATGTTACATTCACTGACATAAAAAAAAGATTTTAGCTTCCTAAACCCTGATACAAAAAACAAACAAGCAAATCTAGTTAGTCTTTCTGTTTCCGCTGCAGACTCTAAACGAGCTCTGTTGCAGCCAGGCTGACCAGATTAAGATGATAAATGACATCGGTGAAATCGGTGCAGACAGAGCCCTACCTGAAGAGCTGTCTTCTCTTCTGGGTCTCAGCATATGGATTGTACTCATCCACAGCCCTGCGCGCGCACACACACACACAGACACACATTAATGCTCTCGTCTAAATATAATAAGCTAAAAAGGCACATGGAGAGAATATACCGCAGGCAAGGTTACCTGGTTTCTCCATGGGCACTCTCTTGGGTGTAGAGTGGCTGTAAAAGTACAGCAGAGGAATGAGTGAGTCTCCTATCTGTCTCTATGTCTTATCTGCCTGTCTGTCCTCCTCTCTCACTCTCTCTCTCTCTGTCTCACCTCTTGGTTGAAGATTCGGTCTCGTGCCCGTTGGTACTCCTCCTCTCTCTCCTCCATTGACTTGCTTTGCTTCTCCCGTAAAGGGTGAAGTCGTGTCTGTAGGGAGAGGAACGAGAACGGGTCAAAACGCTGATAAGATACGATCAATGTCAATTATAGAGGAAAATCCAGAGACAGGTGGCTATAGAGAAAGGAGGACAGAAAAACCTGGTCATCCGAGCTGTTGTCTCTCTTCAAAATAATTTTCCACCGGTGGATCTCTTCTGTCTTGTCCTTGTGCACCTCGTCCAGAAAACGCTGCTCCGGTCTTAAAGACAAATAAGTAACAGCTGTTGTTATTTCAAAAGAGACACTAAAAGGCAAAGGATTTACATGCACACACTCACAGGCGTATTGTGTGTGCTTACATGCGTGTGTTGCTGGTCCTGTTGATGATGACAGACTTGCCTGTCTGGTCTACATTGTGCTCCATGCCAAAGTAGGCCGCCACCCGATGGACAAGCATTCGGTGGTAGGACGACATGTGTGGGAACTTCTTAAAAGGGCTGAGAGAGGCAGAAACAGGGGAAAGATAGTTGTAAGAGAGAGGCAGGATAAAAGGGGGAGTGAAAGGGGGAAAGAAGGAAGGAGGCAGAGAGGAGAATAAGTATGGAACAAGGGAGCGAAGAGAGAAAGAGGGAGGGAGGAGGATGGACGCGAAATAAAGAGGAAGAGAGATAGAAGGAGGTAGATTAATTTCATCCCTGGTGACTCAAACACACCCACACCAACATAACTTGCTCAATATATTGATCAGTACACTAAATTAGCTGTATGGACAGAATTATAATATATGAGCTGAAAACATATCTTACATGAGCATTAAACTGTATTCTGTTTTTAATAGGATTTAGCATGCATGCAAGTTTTATTTCAGCAGGTTTAAACAAGCACCCAGCTCAATGAAAACCCAAGGTTATGTACTCTCCTTCACACACACACACACACACACACACACACACACACACACACACACACACACACACGCACACACCTATTGCTGGTGATGAAGTCGACCATGTCCTGCTCCAGTTTAAGCAGCATCATGCGGTCTCTGGGGTTGCTGTTGAGGGTGTCGACGATAAACTGGTGCAGGTCTATGCCGGTGGAGTCGGTGTACTCCACGCTGGACTCTGAGAGTGACAAAGGCAGGCAGGATGTATTACGAGACAATATAAATAAAAATACAAAAAGCCCACTGCAATATTAAACACCCCAAGAGAACTACATCAAAACAGTGGCGTTGAATCCCACTTTATTACATTTTATTTGCTTGCTCTTGTCTCTCTTTTATGAGCTGTCAATCACATACACACCTTTGTACAGTGAATGTTTCTTTGGGTCAGTGCTCTTTTCCTGGTCTTCCTCCTTACAGGAAGTTATCTCTTTGTCCTGGCAGCTAGAGGGGATGTTTGCATCTGAAGATGCCTGAGAGAGAAGAAAATAAAGAGTAATTTGAGAATGGTGATGATGGGAAGGTGGATGATAATCTGTGTGTGTGTGTGTGTGTGTCTGTGTGTGTTACCTGGGTGTCTTCAAATGGTAAGGACTCCTCGCAGATAGCCATACTCCGCTCTAACTTTCCTTTGGCCTGAAACACACACACAAGCAGACGATATTACAAATTCATAGAGTGTAATGCAATCGATATTCCAGTAAGAATGAATAATGAGAGGCAGAATTATTTTAGCTTACCTTAACTTTTTTCTTTGGTTGCACCTGGTTACAGAGTTTCTGCGAGGGAGGATACAATTTGTCATTTAGTGAGCATGTAAGGAGTGATGGTGGTGGGGAGGTACATAGTTTTACGGTGGCATATTATTATTATTATTATTAACGTGGTACACGATATTTTTGGTGTCACTCACCTGCTGCTCCTCCTTCTTACTGTCATGGTGACTCTCCTCGTCCTCCTTCTGATTGCAGAGGGACAGACATGTCGGAGGGGAGGGACAGCTAATGACCTCACATGATGTCCCCTGACAAGGTTTTAGGAGGACATCTGCACTTTCTACAGCTGCTTCAGTCATCTTTCTAAACAACACAAAACATGGACTCTGATACCGTTTGTTTTACGCAGATAATGTCTGCATTTGTTTATTTTACTGCTATTTAAAGAAATATGCCTGCATTTGCATTTGTCTGTGTGTGTGTGTGTGTGTTTGCGTAGGCTGTTTCTACCTATCTGGAGTTGTTTACTGGTGAGCCTCACAGGTGAATGATGAGGTCATATATCCCATGTTCCCACAGGGCAGCCAGAAACGCAATTATCCTCTCCGCTCGTGCTCGCCTTCTCCACTGTTCCTCTCTCTGCCGGCTCTTTACTGGTCAGTGGAAAACAGCCTGAAGAGATCAAAAAACAGGGGGGGGGGGGGGGGTGTTAGAGGTATTTGTCCAACAGAAACACCACTACACTGTTGCACACAAACACAGACTCTCGTATCAAACTGTTGCCAGAGCATAAAAGCATAGCTGCTGGAAATGACATTGAGTAGCTAAGCTTCAATTGTGAGTGTGTGTGTGTGTGTGTGTGTGTTAACCTCTGTCTGTGCTTCCCGAATGCTCTCCTGGCTTAACAGTTAATTGCTGCTTAAAGTCTATTACTGTAAGTGTGCCTGTTCATTTGCTTGGATGTGGCATTTGCTTGTGTATGTAAATGTGTGTATCTCATGTGAACGCATGTCTGGTGTGTGTGTGTGTGTGTGTGTGTGTGTGTGTGTGTGTGTGTGTGTCCTCGAGTTTTTCTTAGAAACAGCAGCTGTGTAGCGTATCATCCTATCCGCCAGCACTGATATTCCGAGAATACCAAGATGAGTCTCTCTCTGATCCCAGTGGGGAGAAATTGCCGCGACCAAAGACATAGACCTACGCACGCACGCACGCATACACAAGAGGAAGTGGCATTCCACCATCTTTTCCAAACGGCAACTGCATGCAGTGGGGACATATTCTGCTGTAATGCAGAGCTCAAGGGGACACTTACTCCTGCAACGCTTGGGACAGAATAATGAGCTCAGAGGATGCGGAGTCCCATAACATGGTTATTTAACACCCGACTGGAGATGATAGCAGTTTTTTAAAAGAAGACTTCTGTGAATCCATGTACGGCCAAAGTGGTGTTTCCTTCCCATACCGCCTCAAAGAAACACAATACATGACAGCAGTGATTCCACTTAGAAAAATGATGGTAAAAGGCGTCTGAAATCTATGTCTGTGTTCAAAATGAATACGAATGTGAAACAGTTATATTACATTTATAACAGATTTAAAACATACTGTACTTTAGATATTAGGTGTGATAGCATGACCAAGTAGTGGCGATTAATCGATAAACGGAAAGTTCATCGGCTACTCCTTTTTGGTCATTTTTCAAGCAGAAAATGTCGAACATTTCCTGTTTGAAGCGTTTCATATATAAAAAGTAGCTGCTTTTATATAATATAAAGCAGAATATCTTTGCTTTTTGGATTGAAAAAATCCAATTTGAAGATGTTCCCTTGGCCTCTGGGAAATCGTGAAAAGCATTTTGCACAGTTTTCTCACATTTTACAGACAAGATGAATAACTAATTAATCGGGAAAATAATCTGCAATTTATTGGAGCAGAAGTGTTGCAGTTTGAGGGATGCTGCAGACGATCTGTATCGCTGTCCTAGCTTTGTGGGCTTCTTCATATTGCCTACTAGGGAGGAAAAAAACGACCAGGAGACACCAAAACACTGTAGGACATAATAACCTGGGAGACTCCGTAATGTTCTGTTGGTGAGTTCTTGCTGAGGTGTCCTTTAGCCAAACCAGACCAGCTCCATGTGTGCTGCACTGACCCTGACCTCAGACCTCACAGAGGGGAGGGGCAAAGGGGGAAAAACTACCCATCTCCTTTAATCATTAGAATCAAATAAAAAACTGTGTGTAAAATAAAAGAAAAGCGTGCTGGTATTGATCTGTATTAGAGCTGTGAATTTAGAGCAATGCTAGAGAACGGGATCATGACATAAACGGAGCGAGAAAGAGTGATGTGGAGCAGATGCACTACAGAGAAAACAAGATGAATGGGAGGCAAGGGAGGCAAGGGAGGCAGGGGATGAAGAGAGATGAGGAAACAGTCTGCAGGGACTTTAAAGGTGAAGAGGGGCAAAGGAAGGCGGTGGAGAAAGAGAGAAGTGAGGAATTAGTGATAGAGAGGCTCGCAGCACAGTCTGTCTCTGGGCTTTTCAGCCGACGAGCTGTGAAGAGGGGATTTGAGCGGAGCTACCAGTTTTTGAGCTGAGTGCTGCAGAAGCGGCCGGCCGCCCGGGGAGAAGGTGTGACACGATCATTAGTGCGTGACGGATGGCGGCGGGATACAGGGAGCGCCAGTACCCGCTACATCTTCATCCATCTGCTGCTCTCCCCGAAGCCTCCAGCCTCAGAGCCCCCTACCCACCAGGACACCTTTCTTCTCTAGCCAAAAGCTGCCTGGCTCATCTGCACTGACACACAGGCAGCCCAGCGGGGAAATATCCAAAAGCTACTTTGGATGGCCATTGTCAGCTAAAGCAAGTTATATTAAGAGCTTAAGCCCAGGACAATCCTGTTTGTAACTAAGACCACTATCTTTGAAAACCAGGGCTATAATAATCAGTGGCTCTTGTACCATTTAACACCAAGGTCTACTATTGTACCTTGCAGGCTTGGGTTTATTATCCTGCCATCTGTGCTTGTAGAGATGTATCTGTACATTTTGCCATCTCTAAAGACATCCTGCTCCGCTTTCTTTTTTTAATTTGCACCCTTCCAAAGAAACAGAAAAATAGAATTCATCACGGCCTATGGCCACAGAAAGCTGTTTGTGTTGTGTCTCTAAGGCTGCAGCTGATTTAAAAAGGAGATTACATGTTTTCTCCCTCAGCTCGGAGCTCATTAGGAAATGATTCAGCAAGGGACTAAAACCGAGAGAGCAGGTCTCTCTGGTTTAAAATGATACTGACAATTTTGAGGCAAACTCAGAGCATTCAGTGCTTTGTTTATCCATAATCTGTACAGGCTTTGCCCCCAAGTTTCTAATTTAGCTTATTGCTTATTACAGTATATGAGGTATTTGGGAGTTTTTACTTTCTTAATTATATATATATATATGTTTGTGTGTGTGTGTGTGTGTGTGTGTGTGTGTGTGTGTGTGTGTGCGCGTGTGTGTGTGTGTGTATATATATTTATTATCTTATGTACCTGCACCTTTTACATATGCAGCTGAAGTCTTTCCTTACTGGGCAGGTTTTACTTTACCTCACTGCTGCTGCGTGTTATAAGTCAAATAAAACAGGGCACGAATGGTTTCGCCCTCCACTTCAAGACAAGCCAAGAACAGAAAGTAGGCTGCACAGTTACATCGTCCTTTGAGTCATCAGCACCTGGGCGGCCACAGCAGCCCAGTGACTTGTGGGTGCGACAGCTGTGTTGCTTTGCAGCGGAGCTCAAACCCGAGGTGGGAAAATACCTGCATGCGTAAAATACAGAGGAGTGGCAAGAGCCAGTTTTAGAGAGCTACTTAAGACAAAATTAAGCCTCGCAACTCTTTATAGCTCAGCGGAGAAGTAATGGCATCTTGGCAGAGCGATCAAACGTTCAAACGGATGCAATAAGTAGGCTAAAACAAACAGGTGGCATCTTCTTGCACAACTTTGTGACATCCTGTTGACCCACATAACAGGGACGGCCGATAACGGTGCACAGCCAGGCTTGTGCGATCTCCTTGCGGGATAGGACTCTCCTTCTTTGAGGATTCAATGTATACCTGATGGGGTGTGTGTATGTGCCGCATTACTGTGACCCAGGCTAAGCTGACACACACCGGGCTATTTTTACACCCGGGCAGGGAGTGGACCTCCTGCTCCGGGACTTCACCGTGCTGTCAGCTGCCTGTGGAGAGCGAATGACGTTGGCCGAAGGGTACACACACAGCGGGAGCACTGATATGCTCTCAGTATTTTAGCCGCTAACAGAAAAAGGGCTTTACATAAACTTAAAACCCACATTTCTACACTCAAACAACAAGAAATACAAAGCAAGACGCAGCTGCTCTAAAAATCCTAGTTAAAATCAGGACCGATGTCTTTATCTAACTAAACACAGTAGACTAAAACACACACAGAAAACATTTACTGGCTCTAAAATTACCGTTAACATTCATTCAGCGGTGTCGCTAACCTTACAGACCCGATGACTGGAAGCTGCGCTCCGGGGCGCCGTTAGCTTATTAGATCTCCTAATTTAGCCGGGGTTTTTTCACCACGGAGAGTTTAAGCTAAATTATAAACATCAGCTTTCATCAGCCACAACCCGCGGTCTGATGTGATTAATATCGACAAAAGCACTAGCAAAAGAGAGGACGGTGTTGACAAAACAGCATGAAAAGACAGCGAAGAAGCGTCGCTAACGGTTCACCTGTCGCCGCGTGACAATGTCCGTTATCTTACCGTGAGGCGACGTCTTCCTCCCTCCGCGGGCTTCTGCCGGTGTTAGCCTACCGACCGACCGACTGCTGTACGCTGAGTGTCTGTTGACTGTGAGGTCCGTTGCTCCTCCTCCGCCTTTTGCCTGTCTCTGTCGGAGCAGGAGGGGGGGCAAGGGGGAGGAATGGGGAGGGACGACAGCTCTGAACCCTGAGCCACGCGCCCACACACACACGAGGAATGCACGAGAGCCAGCCCTTCACCAGCCCACTCATCTACATCTCTGTCTCTCGCTCCTATACTCCCTCTCCCTCTGTGTCCTTCCATTTCATTTCAACTCAATTAAATCTCCTTTACTACTGCAATAACTGATTTCAACACGTGACACAAGACATTCTCTCTTACAGCTTCCTCTAAGCTAAAAATATGTCTCTTATGCAGCGGTGGAGTGTAAATTTTTTAGTCAAGTACGGTACAGTAAGTGGCCTACACATTTACTTCCATTTCATGTTATGATATACTTCAGAGGGAACTGTTTTTTTGTTTGTCTGACAGCTTTTACTGCACACATTAAGGGTTTACACACAGACGCTATGATGCACATATATGAAACTATAATGATAGCATATATAACTCACAGGGACCATTTTATGCATTGTGAGTACTTTTACTTAGTTTGCTTGATACTTTAAGTGCATTTCGCTAATACTCATAGACTTTAGCTAAATTTCAATGCAAGAAAAAGCTCCCATAGTGAAAATAAGCCATAATGTATGATCAAACACTATGGTTCTGATTAAAGGATAGGCTTTAACAGTTTGATAAGACTTGGCAGCTTGCTGGGGACAGAGAAGCTGTATTTAGTTTTGAGTTTTATTCAAAACACTGACTGTCACTTTAATTTCAGTCAATACTTGTAGTCCATTTAGATTTTTCAGTAACACTTACCATAACTAACAAGCCATAGCTTTGAAGAAATACTGCATGGAAGTAGCACCAAGTATCATAATTTTCCACATCTCTTTATAGTAGAGACCCTACGTATATTATATAGATGGCCTATGGATTGTGCAGTTATGTAAAAAAAAACTGCAATAGCGCTACATTATATCATTCAAAACAGGATTTAAATTACAAGTTGAGACAAGATGTGAGAAATATGTTTAGCCTATTATTAGATGAGTCTGTGTCAAGGTTATTTTATCATGATGAGCAAATAAATGTCTGTTTCCTTGTTATAGTCAGTTCAGTTGCAGGAGACTGCGGTGTCCTTAACATGTCTGTTTGCACTGGCCATGAGTGGTGGAAGATGGTGGAGTTAAATTTAACTGCTTTATACACTGTGGGGTGGTTTTATCAATAACGATGCATCATATTTTATTGACTGATGCTTGACTGTAGTGGAGAAAAAATATATCCCTCTAATAGTTAATGAAGTATAAGGTAGCAGGAAATGAAATAGGAAAAACTAATGTACAAAAATTCCAACTACTGGTGATAACTAGCAAATAAATGGGTGTCTCCTTGTTTTTGGTCTATTTAGAGACAGAAGCAGCATTTCAGTAAAACTGAGCCAAGGTTTTCCCCCAACATAACTGCATCAGCCTAACCAATATTTTACCAGCCACCAAATGCTATAAAAAATTAGAATTTAGAAAAAAAACTCTCATTCAATCAATATTTGTTTTGTAATTTAGCAGTTATAATTAGCATAACTTTTAACTCCAAACATTATGGTAAATAAAGTTTTCTGTACACTGAGTAGATTTTACTTGTTTATTGGATTTAAAACTGTCAGATTTTAAGATCTAAAAACATCAGTATGACCCTTAAAAACCCAAATGTGTAATACGTATTACAGAGGACTGGACATCAGTGTCCTCTGTGGTAGCTGCAGCCCTGGGCAAGGGACCAGGGTATTCTTTACCCACGTCTGTTTGCACTTATCATGGAGCCCATCTGAATCTGAATCATCAAGTGTTTTCTATCTTTGGGTTCACCACAGCAGACTCAAGTAAGAAGATATCTTTTTACACGGATGATATCTTGTTGAAAGATATCAAGCTTAATATCTGTATCTGTATCTGTATCTATGTCTGTATCGCAGCCAGGTCCATTTTAAAAATGCTGAGGTCACATGTCCAAGGGAAGATTAACCTGCTAGGGTCCCGGGGCAAAAAATTACTGTTGGGCCCCTGTTAACCTCCCATTCCTTCCTATGCAATGTGTACTTTTTCAGATTTGTGGTAACTTGATTAAACACATTAATTTAGAAATATGGAACATATAAACCGAAGAAAGGAGTTATAGAAGGACCTGTCGAAGCAGACATGTGTAGACAGTGTTATAAAATATATACCAATATATAATATATATATATCTCAGCTACTTATACTCATCTGAAATTATGATCACATGTTTAAAGAAAACTCTATAAAACTTGTGTATGCACCTCTCTGCCTGTAGTAAACAAAAATTTGAAATTGAAATTTGAAAAGTGTGTGTATGCCAGCTGGGAGACAAGGAGCAGTGTGAGACAGCTTATCACTGCATGGCAAGGCCACGGAGGGGGGCGATGCTAAGAGCTCTGTCCTCAGTACCATCCAATGTATTGCAAGACTCTGACGCGGTACTTTCCAACAACCACCTAACCACATGTGAAAAAAAAAAAAACAGCTAACAGAGGAAGGCATGCATAGACTCAAAAACTATATAAATGCAATACAAATGGGGTGGTGATGGAGCAGTGGACAAGACACATGCCTTTAGTGTGAGAGACCCAGGTTCGAATCCACTGTGAGAAACCAATGTGTCCCTGAGCAAGATATTTAACCCCTAGTTGCTCCAGATGCATGTGACCTCTGACATTTATAGCAATTGTAAGTCGCTTTGGATAAAAGCGCCATCTAAATGTAATGTAATTCAAAGGAGTTGAAAGGTTGGTTCTCCTTCGCATGTCAACACAGTTTTTTTTCTTTTAAAATAGTAAAACTCTTTGCATTGGACTTTGATCGCCTCCAATGAATCTTTTGGACTCCAATTGCAGTCTATTTTTGCTGAAGAGTTAACATTTTGGAAAGAGTTTTGTACACCTTATCTGGTCCAGTGCTGAATATTTTCTTCAACAGACCCTCTTCAAGACGGGGGCTCAAAATTTGTTAATAAAGCTGGACCAACCTTAATGCTCTCATTATGTCCATAGATCTTGTGTTTTAGTGGTGCATATTCCCAAACAAATTCAACTTGGTAGTTTGGTTTTGTTTGGTCTGTACTACTTCTGCTACAGCTAATATGAGGTTTGTTTTACAATGTTTGTTACTTGTGTCGTTACAATAGGAGCAGTTGAGCTCGTCTATTGTACATCATTAGAAAAATGAATTTATGCTATTAGCATACACAGCTCTGTAAGAATCTGAAAGCAATTTAATGTTTGGTCTGGGCTAAGGTAATTCTTACTCCAGGAACTCACAATAATACTGCAAATTAGAAAGTACATGCACACCCACACAGCTAAATTTAAGTGCTTCACCTGGTGTTTTTGACACATCTTGCCTTATAAACAGGCCCTGTTGAGACCGCGCCTTATTTCTATGATGTTTAAAAATTCCTACGAAAGCAATTAAGACCAAATGTGAGAATGAACTGGAAACACAGATCTATGAGGAGATAGGAAAATCACGTCTAGAGAGATTCGCTCTTTCTCCATTAATTCTAGTCTCATTCAGTTCAAAGCCATTCACAGACTCCATTATTCAAAGACAAAATTACACAAGTTATAACCTGAGATCTCCGATATGTGATAAATGTAGCCTGGAGGAGGCAAACGTACTTCACAATTTCACCCTTTGTCCCAAGATAGAAAATTACTGGTCTGAACATTTTAAAACACTCTCTAAAGTAGTTAATATCTATATTGAACCAGACCCTTTTTTAATAGTTTGGGGATTCTCAGAACTGATTTCAACACTTAAGAGAAGACAACAACAACTTCTCTCTTATTGCTTAGTCACTGCTAAGAATATTCCTCTTATGTACTGCATGAAAAGGAAGTTTTCATGGTTAAATTATGCCTCAATTAATTAAACAACACTGTACACCTTGAAAGCGTAAGGTTCTTGTTAAAGGACAGACTTTTTCAGTTTGATAACATTTGCCAACCTCTCATTTGTTACCTAGAGACCTAATATTAATCCTGAGGGTCAAGAAACTGTGTTTAGATTAGAATTTTATGTTATTTGTTATTCTTTTTTTTTTAAACTGTGAATGTCACTTTAATTGAAGTACTTCTTGTAGCCCATTTTAATAAAACCTACAATAACCATCCCTAAGTAAGAATCAATACTGTATGGATGCACCAGTAGCTATAAGTTACATTGTTTTATTTATATTAAAATACATTAAGACTAAAAACATTTTGACATTTGATTTTGTAAATATCTTTATGATAATGCTGCATATACAATATGTACCACAGGCAACAGTTGTACATATATGACCTATAGGGGCAAAACCATCACAAAGACTCATGTTTTAACCACAAACTATAGAGGTGACTGAGCGCAGGCCTCAGGATGTGCGTCATCCAAAAGCCACCACACATTGCTGTGTATGTGCATCACTGCTCTCTCTCTCTCCACACACACACACACACACACAGGTTTGTTGTGTCTTTGCCCCATTTCATTGACTAATAAGGAACCATTTCACAACACAAATGCAGCAAAATCATATCGGGGACAATTTCTTTCACCCACTTAACAACAAGAAGTCATCCACAGACAACTGGTGTACACATAATCTTAAATGTGTCCTCGAAAGTGGCCTATGATAGACACACACACACACACACACACACACACACACACACACCTGCTGTCTACTGGTTCTGGCAGTATGCTTGGCATGTTTGCACGCAGGACAGAGACTTAGTGGCGCACAGAAATACCGGAACTTGTTATATAAACACACCCCATTAGAAAGTGCACAGCTGACTGTGTGTTTTTATGTGTGTTTGTGTCATACTGTTACATCAGTCAGAGCCTCACTGAGGTGCAGGGGTGTCTGTTTAAAGACCTGACTGGAACTCGGATTAGAGTGGCCCTCTCAGGGAGGGTAAACTCACTTTCTCTCTGGTAGACACACAAACTTTGAGTCCATATAACGTCAAATATTTATCTACATACACATTAGCTATACATCTACAGTGTCAGAGTTAGATTGCTGGACTTGCTATAGTGTGTTACTAAATTCTGAGTTCATAATTAGCCTAAAAAGTTATTCCTATTTTGAGAAATATACTAATTTGATGTCTAATTTGATGATGTTGCATGACATGGCTGATACCACTTTTGTGTCTGTATACTAAATATTAAGCTGGAGCCAATTAGCTTAGCTTAGCATAAAGACTGACTTGTAGCACTACAGGGGAAAACAGCTTGCCTGGCTCAGTCTAAAACTAACAAAACGTCTACCAGCACCTCTAAAACTCACTAGTTAGCACGTTATATCTTGTTTGTTAAATCTGTACATAAAGTGAAGTGTAAAAACAGCAATCCGCTATTTTAATTTTTTGTGTTTGACTTTTATTGAAAATGTTGAACTGTTACTTTTACACTTTTGTTTTTTGTACTGATTGAACAATTCATATATAACGTGTGAATTAGTGAGCTTTAGGGGCTTCTAGGCAGGTCTTTTAATGTTCTGAGCCAGGATAGCATTTTCCGGCAGTTTTCAGACTAAGCTAAGCTAAGCTAAGCTAAGAGGTTGCTGGCTCCAACTTCATATTTACTGTCAGTCTTCTCATCTGACTCTCACCTAGAAAGTAAACAAGCATATTTCCCCAAATTGTACTACTTAGCTAAACAAAAGGCCACACTTTTTATTTACCATTACATCACACCTTGAGTAAATTACACCACTGCTTGTGAATCTGCCAGTGTAGACATAGCTATCCCCTCTGATCATCAGTGTGTGTAAATGTCTGTGTGTGCATGTGCGTACAAGAGATCGAGTGACACCTCAACAAGTGAAGCTCATAAATATTAATAGGGGCCTCATGAATATTCAGAGGGAGGGCTATGAATATTTAAACTATGATGGAGCATGTGGCCGGGTGACTAGACAGCCACAGACATGAAACAGACAAATAGACCTCCTCCTTTGCTTCCTAACCTCAGTGAGACACAGTAGCACAGCCTTTCTTTCAGGCTTCATTAATTCTAATTAAGAATACATAATTTTTATGATTTTGTTTTCATGTGAACTATGGCTCAGAATAAGAACAGTCTTTATGATGTTCTGTACCAGACTTCCAGCTTCTCTATTCAAATGAGGTAAACATGCTGAGTGCAGGCTTCCTAATTCAAATGCGGCATACTGTCCAAATTATATAAATTGTATAAAAATACGGATGGAAGTAAAAAAATCCTAATAAAAGGTACTGTATATTTCAAAAATGATCAATTTAAACAAATCATCTTTACATTCTGCTGCTACTTTATTTGCACTTCCCATTATTTTATTTATATTTGCACTGATTATATTAAACTCAGACCATATTCAACTATACATATCATCATCTTTTACACTGTACATGCTACACGCAAACTTGTTGTGTGTCCTGTATATCACATAACCACAACCTTTCTGTCCAGATCATAGTTACATTACTGACATATATCATAGCTGCATTCATTCATACTGTACATTTTGTATATTGTGTTATTTTATTTTGTATATATCACAGTTACATCTCCACCTATAAAAAAATAAATAAAAATCCCCCTCTCACACCTTGCGGGGTGGTATGTGTCATCCTCAAGCTCGGGTCCTCTACCAGAGGCCTGGGAGTTTGAGGGTTCTGCGCAGTATCTTAGCTGTTTATAGGACTGCACTCTTCTGGACAGAGACCTCTGATGTTTTACCTGGAATCTGCTGTAGCCACTCTCCCATTTTGGGGGTCACAGCCCCCAGTGCTCCGATTACCACTGGGGGCTCTTACATTTTGACCTTGGGACTTCCAGCTCATACTCATGGAAGATGTTCCTGTACACTATGCCATCTACCTGGTTATGGCGTTCCATGTACGCACTTCCTGCCTGCATCTTATCATCTGCTGTTATGTGCTGCACTGTCTCAGGGGCATCCTTGCATAGTCTTCACCTGGGGTGCTGCCTGGTGTGGAAGACCCCAGCCTCTATTAATCTTGTACTGAGTGCCTGTTCTTGTGCCGCCATGATTAGTGCTTCTGTGCTGTCCTTTAATCCAGCCTTTTCCAGCCACTGGTAGGATTTCTTGATATGAGCCACTTCTTCTATTTGTCTGTAGTACATGCCGTGCAGCGGCTTGTCTTCTTCGTCTTCCTTGTCCTCACCCTCAGGTTTCTGCTGCCTGAGGTATTCACTAAGCCCTTCATCTTTGGAGCCCATCTTCCTGATGTACTCCTGGATCTTCGTCGTTTCATCCTGACAGTGGTCTTGACACTCACTAGCCTTCGGCCTCCCTCGCTACGCTTGGTGTACAGTCTCAGGGTGCTGGATTTGGGGTGAAACCCTCCATGCATTGTGAGGGGCTTTCTTGTCTTGATGTCAGTAGCCTCTATCTCCTCCTTTGGCCAGTTTATTATACCAGCGGGGTATCTGATGACTGGCAGGGCGTATGTGTTGATGGTTCGAATCTTGTTCTTCCCATTCAGCTGACATTTCAGGACCTGCCTTACTCTCTGTAGGTATTTGGCTGTGGCGGACTTCCTTGCTGCCTTCTCATGGTTTCCATTAACCTGTGGCACCCCAAGGTATTTGTAGATGTCCTGAACATCTGCAATGTGGCCTTCTGGTAGTTCAACCCCCTCGGTTCTGATCATCTTCCCTCTTTTTGATACCATGCGGCCACACTTGTCCAGTCTGAACGACATTCCAATGTCGTTGCTGTAGATCCTTTTTAGTGTGGATCAGTTAGTTGATGTCTCGCTTATTTTTGGCATACAGCTTGATGTCATCCATGTAGAGGAGGTGACTGATGGTTCCACTTCGGAACCGGTATCCATAGCCAGTCTTTGTGATGATCTGGCTGAGGGGGTTCAGGCCTATGCAGAACAGCAGCGGAGATAGTGCATCGCCTTGGTATATGCCGCACACTTGATTCCAGACTTGTTTTCCACAGCTCCATTGAGTTCTTGATGAATGCTATTAGTGTCCTGTTGATCTTGTACATTTCCAAGCATTCCAGTATCCATGTATGTGGCATTGAGTCATAGACTTTCTTGTAGTCAATCCAGGTGATGGGAACCAGGGAGAGAGAGAGAGAGAGAGAGAGAGAGAGAGAGAGAGAGAGAGAGAGAGAGAGAGAGAGAGAGAGAGAGAGAGAGAGAGAGAGAGATACTAAACTACATTTTTTGTAGTTGAATAAGTTGAATCTAATCCAACTTTTTTTTATGTAAAATATCTTTGATTATATATTATGAATGAAAGAAAATTTGAATCCTCATGATAAATGAATGCTCATGTCGGAAAACCCATTACTCTAAAAGGATTCAAAAAGTAAAAAAATATATGGTAATTTATATTTAATGGATTTTAGAATGTGATCACTATAATATCATACCAAATCAGTCCCCTTAGAGATATTATTGTATATTTTTGTACGCGTTAATATATCTACAGGAACTCATTTTATTTTATTTACAGATCTCACAGTACTCATTGGTAGGATGCAGGCAAATGTCACTGCTGTTTTGCTTCATAAACGAAGAATTTGCTTCCAAATGTATCTAATGATTATTAATGAAGAAATTAGTAAAGTCACTGTAGGGACTAGAGAGGGAGTAAAATATAGGGTAATGTAGGGACCAGGATATAGGAGAGACCCCTTGAGAAGGCTTCAGTGGTACAATTCACTGATTTCATGAGGATTGACTATCCTAATTAGAGGCATCAGTCGCTGCTTCATTTCCCACCCACAACAGAAACAAAGAACACTGGCCTCATTCGACGGGGCTCCTGTGACACCACCTTTATGCAACGTCCTGTGGTCTAAACTGTAACTATATCTAAACTATATCTGGGGGTACCTGAGGTAAAAACAAAAACATAAAGTGTATGAAGCTCTGATGTAACCCCCAGGGGAAAGTGGATGATGAATTTAGATGCAGTGCGTCAGCAGTCAGAATTACAAAACTACGAGCACAGTGAGGAATAATATGGGTTCAAACGTGGGTTGGGCTCAGAGTGCGCACTCAGTTTGTGCCAGCGCAGAGCTAAAACAGTTAGGAGCTCAGTAGAGGGGTGAAGGAAGCATCCACCTGACTGTTTTTATTTTCTGATCAATGAGAGTGACTCAGTGTGGATCACCCTCTGCTGCATGGAAACCATCCAAGATGGGTTGGTGCTTTGTGGACAAGGCTCAAACTCAATGTGTGTAAAAATGGCCACCTACATGCACGTATATATGTTATCAGAGTGTATAAGAAGATGTGTGAAGGTGAAGGAAATGCACCTGTTAGGTGATAGACCTCAGCAGTGCGATGGCTGTGTGGGTTTGTGGTCTATAACGGATGTTTGACAGGCTGATGAGCTCTGGCACTCACACACTGCTTCCTCCACACATTCTCCCCTCCACTGCCTGTCTTCTCATCGCTTTAGGCGGTGGGCGTAAACTCCCTCCTTTTCTTCCTAAATGCCGTCTTTCCATCTCCACTCTTTTTCCCTCCTGCTCCTCCACTCCTTCTATGCATGTTGTTTTCGCTGATTGCGAGTTTGACAGGTCTTCAGAGAGAGAAACGCAGAGGGAGAGGAATCAAACAATCTCCTCAATTAGACAGCCCACACAAACGTACGTCTGAACTCTATACCATCTTCATCAGTTGTCGCAGTTTTCATCTTTCAGTCGCAGACACCTTTGTTCCCGAGTTGAAAACACACTGTTCACAACAAAGGCAGAGAAAACCATTTAGCTTTGAAGAACAGAAAGCCCCGACAAGCTTTTAAGGTTTATTTGCATCGAGAGGAGGGAGTCTCTTCCTTTTCTTCCTTAATTGACCCACCAGTTTGCCTGAAATTTGCAAAGACTGCACTGCGGCCACTGATGTGAGGGCATGCAAATGGATCACTGACTGAGTCATAAGATTTAATATAATCTCACATTTAAAAGGACTAGATTTCAGCAGTTAAAATGCAATTAACGAGGAAAGGGGAGATTGCAGTTATGTTCCAGTGTCGTGCAATAATTACGCCTACTCACTGAAAACGAAAATGATGTGATGTAAAGGAATAATAAGATCGCATGTTTGAACAGAAACCAGTACACCCAGCCTCTTTGGTCTTGCTCACTAACCAGACTTTCAGCTGTCACTGAGAGTTGATGACTAAATGTCAAAGAAACACACATTATCTAAGGGTGCAAGCTGCAAAGGAAGAGAAAGCAAAACACAGGAAGCAAAGAGGCAGTGAGACAGATGAAGTCCATACAGGACCTCCGGACGGTCAACAATAGGATGAGTCAATACTGTCGTAATACTGTGGTGCACTGCAGCATACCTGGAGGGGCTCAGACCTGTTGATGCAATCAGTGGTGGATGTCTCGAGTTTTCTCTTTGCGCCCATCTGTCTCCTCTCCACTTGGCTGTCAACCTCTCTCACAGCCCCCACTCCCATCTTTCCTCCCACAACTCCTGCCGTCCTCTCCTCTCTCCCCTCCTCGCTCATTATGTATGTCGTTGGGAAAAGAATACGTCGGTTCTGCAAAAGTCAGTTCTTGGAGATAAAGAAAAAAAAAAACCTCCATCCTTATTTTCACATGTCATTAACACCATCTCATTTTGCTATTTTACTCATTTTGCACTTCTGTGTTGAGTTTATTGTTATCTTGCTTGTATGTTGCCTGATTGTGTCTCATAATCTTATTTAATTATAACTGCACACTGCACGTAAAGACAGTAGCACTGATTTAATTTCACCATTTGTTATAAAAAACTTGCACTGGTATTGAATGGATCCTTTGGGCCCAGAGGTCATAAAGCTCCCTCATACAAATTTTCAAGTACAAAAACAAACAGGTTGACATTTGAGAGATTTTTGTCAGACCGAAGTGACAATCTTTGTTTCTGGCTCCATTTTTTCCCTCTCCCATCTTCTTTCTTTCCCACACATACATCCCCCATCCCCCGTTTCTCCTGTCCTCAGGAACTCAATCTTTTTCCTCCTTCTTCTAATTCTCTTAATCATTTCCTCTATTTATTGCTCCCTCTTTCTCCGCATCCTGACTCTCATCCTGTATCATTGACCTGGAAGCCTCTGAGCCTGTTCGCTCAGCCGTGGGCATCATGACCATAAGCCAAGTCGCAGGGCTATTTATATTTGTTCCTAATGAGGTGAGATTTCTCTCCGCCATAGCAACGGTCTCTATGGATACCCTGCACTTGGATACCAGATCCCATCCTGTTTTAAATGTCTTATTATGGGCTGCGCCTTCCCCTGTGTATCGTAGCCTAATTAATTCGGAATTATCGCCCTTTTGCTGTGTGAACGGTGCAGAAATGCCCTCAAATTACCACCAAGCTGACGGCATCAGCACACGTTTACATCAAAATTACAGATTAGAGCTCCACTGATCAATTAGCAGCATCAGTGAGATCAATACTAAAGCACTTAGGCACACAACCTGATGCTCAGCTCAGTTTTTTAAATTGTCAACTTCTGCAACAAGCAGAAGGTAGTAGAGACCACTACAGGTGCTCTCATTATTTCATCTGTAACACACACAGGAGGATCATCTGTCTTCTGTGCGGTATGAGAGAGGCTGATGGGTGTGCTATTGATCAGGTCTGAGCCAAGTGAGGAGCTGGTTGCAGAACAAGACCCAGGCAGCCGAGCTCAGATCATTAGAGGAGCTCTCTGCAGCTGGGTCACACAGGTGTTGAGACCCGCCATCTCGTTTCCTGCCACAAAGCGAGACAACCAATCAATAAAGTGGCAGAGCAACTAGAGAAAGCCACAGCGGTAAGAGTGCACACACACACACACACACACACACACATATATATATGGATGTTCTGTGTGCCTTTGTATTTACAGTAAGACTTGGAAATGTTCCCTCCTTTCTCCTGATGACAGACACTCTGAGACAGCTGCATGCACATGTACTCACACAGGTACACACACACAAACACACACACCCTGACAGGTGCTGCATTGTTATGGCATGTCCAACTCTGGCAGCTTGTTTTCCTCAGACCTCTCGCCCTGTGTGATGACTAAGAGAAGGAGAGATGAAAGGAGATGCAGAGATAAGGGGGAGGAGAGGAGTGGTGACAGTAGGGGATGGAGGGCCCGAGATAGCTTGAGCGTAAGAAGGTTAAGTAAATCATATCATTAATGCTATGTTAAGAGATTGCTTTGACCTCTGCTTGGCTGGCTGCATATGCAAGTGTGTGTATGTGTCTGGCCTTTATCCCACCGAAGCAGGTGGCGGCAATGACGTCCGTCTTCTTCCCACCAACACACTCACGCACACATACACTCACACACTTTCTCTCTGCCGCTCTGTGCTCTCTGGTGTCAGTCCCACTAGATTCTATCGTGCTTGAAATTCACTCATCATATCGGGTGGCTTCACTGTGCTGCTTGCTGACACAAGTGCGTGCACGCATGCAAAGACACCCACACATGCACGCATGCAGGAACACAGCGCAGTGGACTGACTTGATTATACAAGCAGAGAAGCTCAACCTGACAGAGGAACAAGCACCAAAAAGGAAACACGAAAAGAATATAAAAGGCTTATTTGCCCGTGTTGTATAAGCATGTTTCATCTTCCCACTCTCGCCTACCCTCACCCACACAGGTTAGATCCAATAGCTAGTGCCAGGCCTCTCTATCTTGCAACACAAACATCTCCGTGTGAAGGAATATTGCAGTCGAGTTCTTTTTCATAATCTCTTCCCTGTACACCCACACAAGCACATAGTGAGGGGGTGAGAGGGAGACGGGGGTAAAAAGGATAGCTGGTAAAAGAAAATGAAAAGAGAAGAGGTGAGGGGGGGCGGAGAGGAAGAGAGAGAGAGAGAAGTGCTCATGAGAGCCAGGAGGTAGTTGTTATAGTAACTGAGTCTCTATACCTGTCAATCAGAGCTATTTCAGGCATCTCGCTTCTATGGGAAAAAAAGAACCAAAAAATGCACATAACAGGCCAGAGAGCTGTTTCGCTAAGGCAAAATTATCAGCCAACGCTCATGCACTGATCCTGCCAACTTGTAAGCTGTTAGTCAGATCAAATTAACACCATAAATGAGATTTCAGCACTGTCATCCTTACTTTTTTAAAGATTCTCACATTTCTACTTCACAGCGCACTTTATTAAAAGGAAAACGAAAAGCAGAATGACAGCCACAGCATCTGCACATTTGCTGCACCAAAGACAGATTATGAGTAATTTCAATTTCAACACAATCAAATCACTACAAACAGGTATACTAGAGCAGCGCTCTATTCCAACCATTTACCCATTATTTTTAGCTATTTCAACTGCTTATTCATTACTTTTAACTAACTATTCCAACTGTTTATCCTTTACTTTTAGCCAACCATTTCAACTGTTTATGCATTACTTTTAGCTTATTATTCCTATTGTTTCTCTATTACTTTTAGCGATCAATGTATCCAATACTTTTAGCTTACTATTCCAACTGTTTATCCATTACTTTTAGCTAACTATTTCAACAGTTTATTTATTAAACTGGTAAATAAGAAGATCGGCGGTTCGATCCCCGGCCTCCCCCAGCCCACAAGAATCCTTGATGCTGAACCCCAAATTGCTCCTGAAGGCTGTGGTGTGAATGACTACTTTCTTTCTGATGAGCAGTTGGAACCTTGATAGCCTCTGCCATCAGTATAGGAATGGGGTGAATGTGAGCTTTGAGTGATTGGAAAGCTAGACAGGTGCTATTCAACAACAGTTTAGTCAACTGTTTAGACTCCCTTGCTTGCTAATTAGTTTTTCACACACTCTCCATTGCAATACCTAGTATGTTTTAATCATAATTTGTATTTGAAATTTGTTGAGCTACTTCACATCTTTATACATACCCTCTGGCAAACACAGAAACAGCCCATGGGGTACAAGTACCCCTACATGGGATTCATTATATTAGAGAATATGTTTCAAGTATTTCTGTGAAAATATCAACATCGTAGCAAAAGAAAACCCTTGATTCAGCCCTATTGCGGACAAACACATGGTGAGGAGGAGAGAAAAGCGATGAGCGAAAAGAGTGGGGGAGTAAGAATAGTGTGAGCACCAATATGGCTGAGTGCTGAGTTTGGGAGCCATTAGGCAGAAGGTAATTAATACCTGTCACCGCAGTGCTCTGTTCGCTGCCTTTATTCTGTTTGAGACCAATTAAAATATGACACTCCTCTGGTGGAGAACGTCTTGTTAAAATTAAGCGCCTGAGACACACAGACACCTTTGATAAACACATCCAGTGCTACAATTGGCTTTGGCAGCAACGGCATGGTGTATAGATAGATAGGGTGGGAGAGAGAAACATGGCTGTGTGTATGTGTATGTGTTGTGTCACTTCCAGTAGGAGATGTGAGCTGTTAGATCTGATTAAAAGTGTGTTTCCTTTCTTCTGAGTTTCACTCTCAAACACACACATACACGCTGGAGACTGGCGTGATGTTATGAGACGTTTATGAGCCAAGAGATACTGACCATTGAAGACAAGACTGCCAACGATTTGTGGCTTGTACAGCAAGGACAGACGAATGGTAAGCAAAAACAGACGAGCCAGGGGAGAGGGGAAAAAAATGGAGGAGAGAACAGCTTTGGTTCTAAAAAAGCAGGTGGTATTACAAAAAAAAAAAAAAAAAGCTTAGGAGCAAAGGAATATAAGGAATATGAAGAAAAGAGCCTGATAGGAAGGAAAACAAAGGATGGGAGAGCGCTGGGGGAAAGAGAAGTGAAATATGGTGGGTTTTTTTAAAGAGTTGAGTT
The DNA here is from genome assembly GCF_014851395.1 of Micropterus salmoides. Lineage (NCBI taxonomy): Eukaryota > Metazoa > Chordata > Actinopteri > Centrarchiformes > Centrarchidae > Micropterus > Micropterus salmoides. The sequence goes on along the minus strand of NW_024040817.1, from coordinate 19,548,239 downwards.
GAAAGGAACTCAAGAAGACAGATTAGACGGACAGAAGAGAGGGGAAAATGGAGAGAGGTGGAGTGATGGATGCAGGCAGGGGACCAGTAGCTCTCTGCCAACATCTCCATGCATCCTTCCAGACATCACACTGCGCTGCCATCTGCCTCCCTGCCACACACACACACACACACACACACACACACACACAGTGGAGATATGTGAAATCATTAGCGTCTCCTGACACTGAATAAATATCTGGGGATGAAATCTGTCTGTGGAGAAATCACCTGCGGGGAAATATGATTGGATGAGATCACGACCTCACTGGAACGTAATTTGCATGTCATCTAAATGGGATCTGCCCCCAATGCTCAGGAGGTCAAAACGCATCCGATTAGTCGGATGGGACAACTCGATCCCTGATTGGCTGAAAGGAGCAATAATGCAAGTAAACTGCTGCTTAGGGGCTGCTCCCTCTATGAGCTGCAGGACTGCCCTCTTCTGGCTGCTTTACAAATCTCCACAGTTTGATAAAAACACACACAAGACACAACCAGGACATCAAACATTTAAAGACTGGCAAAATCTGGCTAGCAGTTGTTTTTAATCACATTAGAGCTGAGGAATAAAAATAAACACAAAGCATGAGTGTGCAGCACACAGAGTGTCTCGGTTAACCACATACAGAGTCTTATTTATACATATATTTATATAATAGAATTATTTCTCCCACTTGTACAGCCTCTGATTGTAACACAGAAATATACCAACATTCCCTGGGTGAGAGAGAGAAATGAGCGAAAGAAAAAGAGAACTCAGTCATCTACATTAGAAAACCTACACGCCGTTCCTTTTTATAGGTTTATACATCAGCGAGGCATCAGTATTCATTACAAAAATAGGAATATAGATATAGAAGCACTGGGGGTTGATTGAGTGGGTGGGAGAGTGACGATGTAGCTGTGCCCTCCCATCAGTGGCATCCGCCCACCCATCACATACACCCAAACCAAGGAAACATCCTAGGATTCTGTGCACCTTCATGAGTGTTTTACAGCAGTCCAGCCCAGACAAAGAGTCAGTTATCAATGAAAACCATTTAGGGTTTAAATTAAATCATTAGAAAATGAGTATATAAAAAACCTTACAGGCAAAGGGAGGGGTTAGTGCAATGATAGAAGTTGAGATAGAAAAATCGCAGTCAGAACCCAGAAAAACATGATCTAGGATCGAAAAAGGGAGGGTGAGATGAAAGGAGAAATGAATAAGAAGTGGCAAAATAATGAAGAAAGAAGTGCAAAGCAGCTCTGAGGTCACCCTTCACTTGGGTTTCGAGAGCTGCTGTTAGTGAAAGAAAACAAAAGATGAGAAGGGAGGGGGCTAATGGAGATTAAATGTTATTGCTAGGGGGTATTTTTTTATTTGGTGTTAACTGGTGAGAGGAGGAAGGAGGGGATGGAGAGGAGAGTTATTGCTGAGGGTAGTAGGGCTGCTGCTGAGGGGGTTGCTGGGGGTAGCCATGGTAGGGCTGTCCGGCAGGAGGGGCTCCTGGGTAGCCTCCCTGTCCTGGAGACGCCTGGTAGGGCATGTAGGGCATGTTGTACTGGCCGTAAGCATAAGGATTGTAGCCCATAGGCATCTGGAAGTACCTGCATGGACACCACAACAGAGAAAACAAATGTTAAGAGTTAACCAAATTTAACAGTTTAAAAGACATTTCAGCAACAGGTTAACTTAGCTTAGCATAAGGAAACAGCTAGCTGGGCTATTTGCCAGGAAATGGAGACATGAGAGAAATGCCAAATTTCTCTGCAAGAAAACCAAAGAGCGTATTTCCCCCAAAAATTTAACTATTCCTTTAATTTATTAAGTCATTTTTAGCCACAACACTTGACCGAGCAGATCCAGCACAGAGACATATCGTTTCAGGACAACTCAAGGGGTAATTGATTTAGATTGGATGACATGCTTTTATGGTCATCATTCTAAGCAGGAGGATGAAATCATGTTCACTCTATTCTGACATCAACATATTAAGTTATGTCAATCAATTTGTACCCAGAAATCAGGATGTTGTGATATGAAACTCACCCTGGATAGCCCTGGTAAGTAGGGTAAGGTGGTCCCTGGGCCTGGGATGCTGGGGCCACAGGTGGTGGGTTGGTGTTGGGAGGGCCAGTGGGTGGTACATTGGTGGGAGCGGTGGAGGCTGCCTGAGGGGTGAAGCTCGGTGGAGGAGGCCTGGCTGGGGGCTGGGGCTTTGCCTCGGGCTGCTGCTGGGCTTGTTGAGGCTGCTAGGCGTAGAGAGAGAGTAGACGGACAGATCAATATATAACCATCAGCCTCACATCTGCTGATGTGGTCATTAATGTTTGGCTTTGTGAGCGGCTGCTTACAAAGACGGTCCTAGGTGCAGGGGTTGGGCCGGCAGCAGGGGGAGCTGGGTTGCTCTGATAGGCAGGAACGTTGAAGGATGGAGCACTGGGCTCTCGGGCAATGCTCTGCTGCAGCTCCCTGAAACAAGAATTCAAACTGACTATGCTGCAATGTTTCCTTCATATTCATGCGTTAATCGTCCCTAATAAACCCTAACCCATTGGCACTGATTACATATTAAATATGTAAAAAACAAACATTCTTATACAGCAACACACCCTGAAGCTAATGCTGGAATAAGCTCAGAGTGTTAAAATGTAAATCAGACTACACACTGGAAACAAATATATAAAATAAACCCTGCTGATTGGCCTACCTTTACCTCCTAGCCAGAGTGTCACACAAACCAATCAAACAGACAAAAACGAGCGAGGTACATACTTAAGTAGTTCATCCCGCTCTGTCTTGCGAGCGAAAACGATGTCGCTGCATTTGTTCTGGAACTTGAGCAGGATTTCTGTCAAGTCATTGTAGAACTAAGGACGGAGAAACAAAACGGGACAAAAATAAATCACCTGACTTGCAAACCACCTTGACTCACAAAAATAAAAACCCCAAAACAAATAACAGGAGAAAGTTTCTGCAAGATATGCATTACTGCAGCAAAGTTCATCCACACTGAGGCATGTGTGTTCTGGTGTGTTGTGCTGAGTGAGTACCTTGGTGCCTTCGCGCAGGTTGCTGCTGATCTCAACGTAGCTGTCATGTGCCGAAGCCAGCTTCTTCAGGACCTCCTCCCTCTGGTTGGCCTCCGTGTTGGACTGTTTCAGACTGCTAAACTCCTGGTGGGAAGTCTGGACAAAGGTTGAGAAGGTAAGTCACAGATGCAGGAGGATAGCCCATTAAAACCTAAGTACATATATGCACAGTAAATTAAAAATTATTTCTTAACACACTTGCTATAGGTAATGCTTCATTGATTCCACTAAGGAAATTCACATTTGCTCTACTTCTGAGGAAGGTCAAATGTCATTAATCTCTTTACGCTAATAGAGGGTTGAAAAATGCTGACATGTGACCAGATTAAAAAATGGTCTCTTTAACGGCTAGGCTACCTTACTGCTAAATTAATATCTAATCTAAAGCTGTGTGTGTTTGGATACCTGAACTTTTCCCAGCAGCTCTTCTTGGGTGCGGAGGCTGGCCTGTACCCTCTGGTTGTAGGCGCCGTACAACTGGTCGAGCTGGGAGAGTGACAGCTGCTCCTCATTGATGGCCCCGTCCTGGGCGAGCGCCGTCAGGAAGGCAGTGGACATGTCAAAGGTCACACCCTTGATCTCTCCCTCCATGGTCTCCCTCTCTTTCTTCAACTCGTCCAGCTGAGCCAGCTGGGAGCGCAGCACGTTGACCACCTGGGTGAAGATGGAGAAGACGGGGACAGTGACCGAACAGAGCAGTAAGACTGTGGAGTTGGACATAAATCACTTTCAGTGCTCTCTTACATCAGCCCTTGACACCTCAGCCTTTTAAAGACTGCAATATACTGTTTTTTCACTTTAGTATGAAAACAGTGTAGCTGTGGAGAGACATTCACTTCTTCCTCGCTTTTTCCCCAGTTCTGCTTGCTTAGTTATTTAAGGTCCCAAGTGACACACGCGTGCAAAGTCAGCAAACAAAATGAAAAATGGAGCTACTGTGGGGAGGAGGGACAGGGCCATAAAGCACGCAATGTCCACTGGGTGTTTCTGTACAGCAGGAGTCTATGTTTATGTGGCACACGAAATAACTTGGGATGAGGTGACACACCTTTAGCTCAAAAACTAACTATAACAATAAAAAGTAAAGTTTTACATTATTTGGCTATACAAACGGATCAGTACAGGCGGACACACCTCGCTGCCTTGCAGTGTCCTGGTCGGGTTGGCGGAGGGAATGGCAGCATTGAGCTCATTCTCCGGTTTACACAGCAGGGTGATCATTTCACAGTGGGTGTTGTAGCGGTCCTTCACGACCTGGTCCGCCTGGACGGCCTTGTCCAAGATGTTGCGGAAATTAGCTCCCTCTGGGGGAGGGAGGTAATGTTAGAGGGGACAAGAGAGAAGGAGGAAGGAAAGAGGAGGAGACTAGGAGCATTGTCAACAAGAACAAACAAAGAATGGCAAAAAGGAAATGAGAAGGACATGTTTTCAGTGAGAGAGAGAAAGAGGGAGAGAGTGTGAGTGAGTGAGTGTGTACCTGCACGAAGGGGCTTGTAAAGGTCTCCAGAAGGGGTTCTGTTCCAACGCTGGTTGAACTTGGTTCTCAGCTCGTTGTCTGTCGTCTCTTCATCATCCAGCATCTTCAGAGACTAAATACAATACGATACACACACACAAGATCAGAGGATTACACCTTTATTATTAATTAGTCATTTGGGCTGTGTGTAAGTATTATCTGACTTCTGCAAATAATTACGCAGACATCTCATGGAAACTATACAGAACACACTGTCATGTAGGGCCACAACTACCAATTAGTTCATTACATTGATTTATCAATAAATTATATTGTCTATAAAATGGCAAAAAACACACATAACAAGTTCAGAGACCCACAGTCCAAAATATTAAATTTACTGTGACAACATTTAATGCTCTTCTTTCTTCTATTTGAGAGTCCAGAAAAATTACAACCATTATTCAATTATCAAAATTGTTGATGATTTTCAGCACTACTTTCATGTGTTTAAATAAAAGTAAAAAGTCTAAAGTTTTGATTTCAAGTAAATAATATTAAATCTGATTTTTGGCTTTTTTGTTTTTTAATTTTCAGTAATGGCTCTTTGTCTTTATACAACCCAACAGACTCCATTTTGGGGGAAATTAGGACATTTTGGTATGGACTTTTCAACTCTGCCAACAAACTTGGAAGCATTTTGTGTTTTATGTTTTTACTCCCGTCTGTTTATTTGTTAGTCAGCAAGATGTCTAAAAAAACGTGCTGGCTGAAGCTGGTGGAGAGACAGTCCTTGGCCCAAAGATCAGTGGATGAGATTTCAGTGATGTTCCTGATCTGGGATTTCCGCCATTAGGGGAGATTATGAGTTTTTAGTAATCATTAGTTCTTCTGGAAGCGGTGGTAGAAAAGTCCAAGTCAGCTGCTAAACAGCATTTCATTCATATGCTATTTTGTCAAGAAAGCAAAGCCATATGACAAATAAGCTGTTAGAATGTCTGAACTTCTAAAAGTGCCTTCTTTACTTTCCCCCCCCCCTTTACTTTTTTAATTAATCTATGGTTATGGTTAGTAGTAAGATGAGAGGGAAAATCACTGGGATCTACACAGCGCAGTTAAACATGCATAATTCAGTGTGTTTCTCTGCATCTGACCTCGTCCAGGATCTCTCTGTTGCGGGTCAGAAGCTCAGGCAGGTCTTTGATTAGCTGTTCGATGCTCTGCAGGCCTCCCTGTTGCACGATGGATCGCGCCTTCTCAGCAATGGATTGTGGAATAGAGTCTCCTGACAGATCCTCCAGAGCAGCTGGCAGGTTTAGTGATGCCAACACCCTGATGGACAGTTACACATCATCACATGTCAGTTATTAGGGTCTCTAAATGTCAACCTGTGTCCTCCTATCACCATTAAAATCTTACTGAGCATTTTAGTATTTAAATAAAGTTATATAACTATAATTCAAAAGAAAAAGAAAACAAATGAAAGTGCATTGCACCTTCTCTTTGGACAAAATACTCTAATTGTCAAGCATTAGCATCATCAAATTGAGTGGTACAAATACATTAGTGTTATTTAGGGCACTACACTAAAAACAAAAGTACACTCATTGACATATTAATGGACCTACACCATTATGTTATTCATTTTTAATAAATCCATCTATTTCATGGAGACACAAGCACTCAGACATGTTTCATGGGAAAACAATTTAACATGCATGGCCAGTGCAATGTGCACAAGCAGAGCAACGTAAGGTCATATAAACACAGGACAGTGTACCCGTTGCAGAGATTGGTGGCCTCCCTCATTGTTCCCACCAGTCTGTTAACGGTCTCAGCCTTCCTCTGGTTGTAAATGCTCATGGAGTGCTGCACCGCCATGGGGACCATTTTCTCAAACAAGTCTGAAGAGAAAGGAACAACATACACAACTAATTAAAAAAAATGCCAGAGAGTGTGTGTTGTAGCCTATTTAAAAGATCCCATCTTCCACTCTCTACACAGTGAGTTTGGATGGAATTATGCAAAATATCAGCAGCTGGTGCTGAAATAGATCTCGGTCATGACAGCAACAGTTACTCACATAATCACTTCCTCTTAAGTGATTGTGCCTACAAAATAAAAGCATGATAACTCTTTTTGCAGCAATAATTCATGTTGAGTTTGAGCTTTTACTTTGAAAGGTTCTGAAGGACATTCAAAAGATACTGGCTTGCTTGACACATCTCTGAAAAAGCCGTCCGTAAACATGTGATTGGATTCCCCTGAATTTACTCAGGGAAATGAAAATAAGCGTCCATAGTTTTATGATTGATGATCAAACGCTGGGACTCGCGGCGCACACACACACACACACACACACACACACACACACAAGTGCTTTATTGTGAGCATGTGCAAAAGTGTCCTTATAATCAATTTGTTTTACAAGAGAGGAAAAAAAAAAAAAAAGCAGGATGTTGGGATCGATCATACAACTCTCCTAACGAAAGTCCCGCACTCTACCGACTGAGCTAAACGTACGCATGAGTATCAAAGGTTTTGAAGTAATTTGGCTATGTTCTGGCCCGCCATGTAACAGCTTGACAAAAATTTGGCCCGATGCCACACTTATTTGCTGACCCCGTTGTATCCGTTAATGTAAAAGGTCTGAAAATCTTGCTCAAATGACAAGCATTAGAAGCTGTGTTACAACAAATAATCATAGATGAGTAGTAGTTTGATATCTTGGGATTTACAATTATTTAGAGTTATATGAAAATAACAATTATACTTTCATATCTCTCACAGATATATACAACTACAGCTAGCAGTCTCTTAGCTTAGCGTAAAGACAGAAAGGTCACACAATCTGCCTACCAGCACCGCTAAAGCTCACTAATACAATTGTTATCTTGTTTTGTTAAATCCGTACAAAAAGTGGCAGTAACTTCCTAAATTCTTGCCATGAGGTTAGCAGGCAACAAGCGGAGACATCTAACTCTTAACTGAATAAGCCTATTTCACAGAAAGTCAAACTATATGTTTAAAGTTTCTGATGTTAATTGGATCAAACTGACAAGGACTTTGACAGAGCACTTTCTCTGGCAAAACACTTTCCTTTGTCTCTACTACTCAGATGTATATACTTAGTTTTATGTCACTGTTGAGTTTGTGAATCTCACCTGTGAATTTCTGGCTGAGTGGAGGAGTGATGGAGGTGGCTTTGACCAGCGCTGCCTTGCCAATGTGCTCCAGATCCTTGACCTCAGGCACACGGTCGTGGTAGATAAAGTCATTGTCTTTTTTGGCTGCGGTGAGGGCTCGGTTGATCTTCTCGGTCAGGTCCTTAACGCTCACATATTCGTCGTAGCGAGACGCCACCGTCTTCACCAGCTCTGCTGCATGCTGGATGGATAAACAGACCAAAGGAGAGAAGATGGAAATGTTCTTCTTAAATATGTTTATTGGTTTTGATGTGGAACTTCAAGGCATGTATGTCAATGTTTAATATCTGTCCATCTTTTAAAGATTACATAACATTAGAAATAATGTATGAGTAGCCACACTATTTGACAGCTGAATTACTGAGAGTACCAGACACAGTGGGAAATAACCTTAAAGTCATGTGAAAGCTGTGTACCTGCAGGCGAGCGATCTCCTCTCCAAAGCGTTTCTTCTGCTTGGCCAGGATGCTCTGGTGCAGCTCAGCGTTGGCTTGCAAGATGCAGTGCTTGGCCGCCAGCACAGGCAGCACTTCCTGAAAATAAAAATACTGACCAGGGAGAGGCAACCACAGAGCAACACGCAGGCACGCAAACAGATAAATGAACACGCACGCACGATGGCAAGGCAAACCACAAAATGGCAGACGCACACCAGCGAGGTCAAATCACAAATGACATCACAGAAGCCAATCACAAACAGGCATAAGCAGTCAGAGGTGTGCAAACACAACACAAGCGCACGCACACGCACACACAAACACACACATCCAATGCCAACGCCGCGGCCACGACCACGGGGGATGCAGAAAGAAAGGAAGACAACGAGAGAGAAAACAGAACAGGCCATGAGTGTTTAACCTTTCAGCAAAAGCTGCTACACCTTTATCAAGCATCCCACAGCCATATCTGTGTGTGCATGTAACTGTGACAGTGCATGTGTAGGTTTGTTTTCACGCATTCAGGGAGAACACAGAGGCTGCTTAACAGCTTTATTAACTTTAGCATCACAAGAAAAGTTTTATGGATAAATCAATATACTAAACTTGAACTTGGTATGACTTTGATCGTTTTATATGGATTAGGATTATAATAAGGATTATTTTTATTATCAATTAATCTGTTAATTACTCAAAGTGATTCAAATCACAATAACAACAATTTAAAAAAAAGCGTCAAATCCTCACGTCAGAAGCTGGAACCAGGAAATATAAAGCAAAAAATGCTAAATAATAATAAATAACTAATTATTAACAATAATTAATTAGTTGTCAATTAATTTTCTGTTGACTGACTAATTAATTCACTGATCACAGAAATGTGTATTTTAGCGTAAGTAGTTTGTAGTTTACAGTGAGAATGTTATTTTGTCATCTAGGTAGTTACTGGCACAGCGTTTGTAATTCAAAATCTCAGTTTAAATCATTATTAAACAGCATTTTGTCAGGTCAGATGTATTGACCATATTCTACATCACCTCCAACACTTCACCTGGGCATTGATAGGTAGCCTAATATTTATTAACATCTCAACTAACAAGTAAGAAATGTTTGTGTTGTGCAACCCGTGTTAATTTTAATTAAATGCAAACATCTCCATTTAGTAAACACTTATAACTAGGCTCATTTTGAATAGCTGGTGTAAGTACTTTTATGTAATTAACCTCAAAATATAAAATCTGAGGTGTGAAGTAGTGCGTGTGTGTGTGTTTCAGTGTTCGACAGGCAGTAAGTACTTCAGATGCCCATGATTAGATGGTGAGAAACGAATCAGGATGAAAACAAGTCAAACTGCAGCTTAGTAGTAACCAACCAAATCAGAGTGAAAACAGGATGGAAATGGACCAATGAGAACAGAGAGAGGTTGCATGTGGACAGTCCCCCGACATGAGTACAACTCTCCAAGTCTTATATTCCAGAAATACACACATACAAAACAATATGCACAATCAGACAGACAAAACACACTCCAAAGCATACAAAATCCAAACTCTGTATGCATCACACCACACTGAACACATGGCTGACTGTGAATGCATTTGTTACTGCCTTTTTGGGGGGTTTGTGTGTAGCGCCGTGTGTGTTTCCTTCACATACCTTGGGAAGGTTGTCTTTGTACTGGCACTGCTTGAAGGCATCGCCGTAGAAATCTGCTGCCTGATTGGCCAGCTTTGCAATGACAGCATCTTTCATCTTATCTAATGGGTGAAAAAGCCGCATTTAAGAGTACAAATTATACACAAATGTGTGCTCCGCTCAGACCTATCTGTGGTTTGCTGTTTCTTGTTAACACTCATTTCACACAGTTTTGCTACATGATGAAACTGCCCTCACATCGAAAAAGTACAAAAACTTATTTACGAAAACTCACCGTCTCAGCAAAAAATATAGTTCAAATTTTTTAAATGGGTGCTTATTTTATGACCTTTAAAACTGTTAAACTTAAAAACTTTAATAAGCAACTCTGTAGACAGAACTGGGACAGAGGCTCTGTGCATAATTAAATATCCTCTTTATTAAGTGCAACTGCTCTGCTGGCTTTATATCTGCGTGAGTGGCAGATTTGTGATACCAGTGTCCATACATCTGTTAGACACACAAGTGAGCAAAAAGGGCTAAAGGCCCATTTATACTCCTGTGTAGGGTCTACGTGCGTACCTACGCCATAGGCTATGCATGTAGCCATGCATTTATACTTGTGTGTAGGTGTGTCCGTCATTCTGCAAAACGCTAGTCGGCAGTAGCGCTACAGCGTCCACTGTGTTGAATTAGGCTCCGCTAACGTAAACGGGGGTAAAATTGTATACGTGCTGGTGTAGCCTTTTCACATGTTACCGACCGAATGGATCACATTCTGATAGCGAAATGAGTCATTTCGCTCGGGTTGAGACGGTCAAATATATTGATTCACTGTGTTACAGCCGCCGTTTTGGCCGCTAGTAAATGTTACCTCAAAGCGTGGGGTACTTCCGGTCGGCTCGGAGGAATTGCAAGGCTACCCAGCCGACAAATCACAGAGCTTACGGTCTGCGTCGACTCGACGTGTAGTACATTTTTTGAGGTGGTGCACGTCAAGCGACGGCGTAGCCTCTGCATAGCCCCGTAGCCTACGCCGTTACCTACGCCGTCAATTTGAAGTATAAATTGCACTTAAGGCGTAGTGGTCCATGTCTATAACGCACTTTTAAAACTAGGGACTGGGACATTCTTCTTCTGATCCTCGACATGACAGAAGCAGAGATAAATCATAATGATAGTGCTCTCAAAAGTCTCTCCATCAGTTTATGATGTAACCGTCTCAAAGTGAAGATGACGAATGTGTTTGGATGACTGAGGTGACTCTGTACCTGAGGTGGCTTTAAGGAAGAAGACCTCCTGGGCCTGGGCCAGCATGATAATGCTCAGGGTACCCACAGTCTCGGGGGAGATGTCCATGGTGGGCTCCCTGTTTAGCGCTGACAGCACTGTGTCCTTGATGTGGCCAAACGCTCCGCTGGCCAGCTGGATAGAGAGTCAGATAAAGAAAGAAACCGATGAGAAACTCCTGCCAAGACTGGAATTCACGTAAACCTCACTCCTAAACAGTCCTAGCTGCACATCTCTAACCCCAAACCTGCAGGTCACAAGTATGGAGTTTATTTTGATTAGTGAAACAATTAGTCAACTAATCGATTAGTATTCAACTATGAAATTAATCTCCAACTATTTTGCTAATTAATTCGTCATTTACAGACAGATTTCCAGCCTCTTAAATTTGAACATTTCTGGTTTCTTTACTCCTCTATGACAGAAAACCCAATTTCTTTGGGTAGTGGACAAAATAAGATGTTTGAGGATTTCATCTTAGGAAATACTTAGGGCTGGGCAGTATATCGGTATACCGATATAATTTCAAAAGAGATATGAATTTAGACAATATCGTTTATACCGATATAGTTTGATGTTGAGTTAATTTATGTTTCGTAAAGTCCTACCAGTGTTTGCTCCTCTCTCTCCCTCACCGTGCAGCCCCGCCCCTCCCTGTGCGTCTGCACGCAGCCGTCTACTCACAAAGTCTCTAACAAGATGGAGGGAGACAGAGAGCTGGCCAACACTGTTAAAGACCTGGCTTGTAAAAAGAAAAGCACGGTTCATTCAGTATTTCCCACACATACACTTCACTTCGGCGAGCCGCTCAGGTTAGGCGACACATTGTACCATTTATCAGAGAAACACATTGATTACGCTACAAGTCGTATTTGTACCTGCTACCAGGTAATTTTTTTGTAGTCGAGGTGAGTTGAGCTGGTATTGGTAATGGAAAAACGGCCAAAAAAAGCGGGGAACGCTGACTTGTTTGCAGCGGAGACATTAGGTCTGTGAGTAGGAAGAGAACTGAAGGAGGCGAATTGAATAAGCGAGTGATACTTAAGATGGAGAATGAAGTATAATTAAAATGGTGAATAAGAAATAAGAAACAAGCTAAGTTACAAAAAAGTAGTAATATGCCCGCTAACCTAACCAACTAATCTATTAATCGAGAAAATGATCCACAAATTAATTGATAATGAAAATAACTGTTAGTTGAAGCCCTAGTGAAACAGGCCCCAGATCTACTTTTGCTTTGAGACATGAACTTCACTTGTAAGTGTATATGAAGGCCAATTTTTACTGCCAATTGACATAAAATTAATGCTGATGCATTTGACTCGTCTTCACATGTAAAAACAATTTTTTCTTGGTTATGTCATGTCCCCGTCCTCAGTCTGCGAAGCGGGGAATGAATGGTATGTTTTTTCTTTTGATAAATATTCAGGAAATACAGATACAAAATAAAGATTAGATATTGTGGCCAGCCTAAGACACACCTGTGCAATACCCATGCTGTCTGACCAGCATCTTGATATGCCACACCTGTGAGGTGGATGGATTATCTTGGCAAAGGAGAGGTGCTCGCTAACACAGATTTTGACAGATTTGTGAACAATATTTGAGAGAAATAGGCCTTCTGTGTACATAGAGAAAGTCTTAGATCTTTGAGTTCAGCTCATGATGAATGGGGGCAAAAACAAAAGTGTTGCGTTTATAATTTTGTTCATTGTACATAATTGTGTGGTCGTACGCACCTGGTAGTATTTGGCTGCAGCCTTCAGCCCCTCATCGTTGTCCAGGTTTTGCTCTGTGGCGATCTGACTGGCCAGCGCTGCTGCGTTGAACAACACACATGTCTTCTCATAGCCCAAACTGGCCAATGCTGCAATACACAAAAACAAAACACATCAGATAAAGAAATAATTTGCCTTGAGGGCCTTTTTGTTGTCGACTTGATCTGAATCTTAAAGCCATTCTGTTTCTTTTCAGGGACAACTTGACGTATAGAATAACAAATTTTCATATCACACTGGCACATTTCCACTGAATCTGTGACATTAAGACTGCTAAAAAGTGATGACGAGACGGAAAGACTGACACACAACTGTATCGGATATTAACTGCTTTCTGGTTTGTTGAAGCCATTTTCTTTTGTGGAGTTGGCATTTTCTCCAACCAACACTTTCTTCTGCTTCACTCTACATTTTTCTCGCCCAAAGTAAACTGGAAAGAATCCCACGGTCCTGAGCTCCCACAATTCACCACAGAGAACAAAAGATCCAAGCGTGAAGAGAATAAATGTGAAGACTGAACTCAACAAAGAGCAGTCTAAAGAATCAGGGGATTATTTGCTCTCTCATTATTTTTTCCATTTCACATGGACTTGATTTTTAAAAGTTTTTTTTTTTGTTTGTTGCTGTTAGGACCTGTCAGTCTCTGACCCTGACATACATTTATGTTACGAACGAACATACCGGTGTCATGTCTTTATCTTACATACGTCAGAGGTTTATTTTATCTTCAAACCCTACAAGACACCTTGTCAGGCCTGTTTCTGGATGCAAAATACAACAGGGACCTATTTAGTAGTAGAAAGCTGTGTGTGTGTGTGTGTGTGTGTGTGTGTGTGTGTGTGTGTGTGTGTGTGTGTGTGTGTGTGTGAGAGAGAGAGAGAGAAAGTCAGATAGACACATAAAGAAACAGATGAATTAAGACATAGTGTGACAGATATGTACCCCAAGGGCTAAGCCTTATATCGTCTTTAACTGTTCTTAATATAATTTCCTTCTGCAGCCAACTGTACCTGTACACCCACACAGACAGATGTTCCACCGACAGAAATGCACTTGTTAGGGGTTGCACTTACCGAGCTTCACTGAGCCACCGAACAGCGACCCTTTATCAAAGGCATCCTTCCATGTGAAGGTTAAGCAGAGCTGTGGAAACAGAGAGAGGCTTTGTGTTCAAGTTCTTCTGTTTGGGAACTCAAATCAAAATGGCATAATAGCTAAGTGCAGTATCCAAACCTCAGTAGCTGTAATTTTTTGATTAAGGGCCAAATGTGTCACCACATATCACTATAAGTGAAGCATTGTGGTGACACACTACACATCATATTTTCCAGACGTAAGGGAACACGCTTGTTTGGTACAGACACCAGCAAAAAATAACATCACCATCATTTTCACATTTTTTACAGTGTAAACAAAATGCAACAATTAACATTCCCACTAAAATCTTAAATGTGTTAAAATAATCACAATATGATTTTCTTTGCTTATTGTTCAGCCTTAGTGCTGTCTAATTAGGTACCTGGTTTTCAGAGAAGGGAAACTTAGCCTCGACAGCACACAGCTGATCATAGTATCTGGAGAAAGAAAGATATGGCAGGATTAAATAAAAATTATAGAAAAAATTCATAGTAAAGACAGGGACATCTTTATTCAGATTATTTTTAAACTTAAGTTTAGTTAAAAATATTTAAAGGAGAAAAAAAGATAAATCCATACAGTAAATCAAACTTGAGAAACTTAAGGGGTAGTGATTATAATAATATGACATAACCGCAAATCTGTGGTCTGAGGAAGCTCTGCCATTTCAGAGACACTTGACAATGACTCAGGAAAAAAAAATGTCCACATACGCACACACGGCTCCTCAGCTATTCGCCTTAATATTCTATTATTAGGAATGACAACATGCAGAGAGGCCGGTTGGGGAATCCCCTATTACTAGTTAATCCATCCAGCTTTTGCAGGGCCACAAAAGACTGGAGCACAAATGTAATCATAAACAAGACTGGCTTTATTGATTTGTTATCCTTGTGTTTCCTATTCAGACACACAAGGACACACACATGCACGGAGGAAAGCTGAGATGAGGTGTGCCTCCTGGTTAGCCAAGAAAAAGAAAACATCCTAGACCAAACAATGATTATCATGGTGACTCAATAGCGGTGTCTGCACCACTTTGAAAAAGAATACGGCCCGTCACCCTGGATACCCGGCATATGGCTAACAGACGGCATGCGCAGAAAGCCAACAGTGCTAGCAGTGAGCAATGGCGGGCCCATTTTACAAAGACATGCTAGTTTTCACCATGTTGCTAACTGGCCAAGACCAAGTATCTACTAACCCATCCTAAATCTGCTACACAAAGAATTTCAAATGCTCTATACAGTTGTAAGCCAATGACACTTAAACTTAAAAGTTAGTTAATTATATCCCCAGATTAAAACAGTCTAGTTGAGAAATACTTACTTTTCAGGCAGTACAGGTCACTTTCTTTAGATGTTCTCTCAAATACTTAATAAACTATGGACATAAACCAGGGATGCACAGATCCAACCATTTGTCTCCCAGGTCTCAGGTTATATGTCAAAAGACATTGGACATCAGTTCTCCCTTTTCCCCAAATTTAGAATTGGGATGATTTTTAAGTAAAGTAACATAAGTTCAGAGACTGCAATGATGACACTTCAAACTGAGGCTAATACAGATCCATTGTTGAGTCATGATCATCAACCAAGTACTGCGTTTCAGAAAAGCATTATAAAGTCACATGAGTGAAGACAACCTATTGTGTTAAAAGGTAAATAAATGTTTTGCATTACTCCAGTTCAGGTGCACTCAACTTGTCGGCTATTAACACTCAGCACCATGAGCTGGTACAGTCTTTAATATTCAAAGTGCCTAATCTTGGCACTCACAAGACAAATCCACTTTGCACTGCGGCTAGAAAGTAGCTCAAAGTGGGGGAAAAATGTAACCTTGCATGTGCATACCTGGCTACTCATGTAATCTGGACAAACCTTCTGCAGTGAACAGCTCATGTGTCATAGAGAAGAAAGATTGAAATGTGAGAGGGCAAAGTTTGCCTAGTATGTCACCTAGACCATGTTGCTTTTCATACATAATATTAAGGTTAAGGAGCAGGCAAACTCAGGAAAGATATCTGTGGCTTTCTTCATTAGGGCTCAGTCATTACACTGTTTGTATAATTACATAAGGCAGGGAAATAGAGCATTGCACACAGAGGAACTTTGATTAACAAACCTTCTGTCACAGTTCCTCTATGCAAACATGCGTAACACTTTTGACTCTAATCACGTGTATGTTTTATACAGCCAGAGCAAAACCTCAAATCCCTTGGCAGACTATATAAAAGCCTTCTCTGTAGCTCATGTCTCTTCATGCTTCTGATTCTCATTCACTCACAGGTGTTGTCCTTTAAAATCTGCAGCTCTATTTCCTGGCCACTAAGGTGTATGTGGGTCTGAATGTGAAGGACATCCGACAGTGTGCTGGCTGCGCATGGGCTTTCTCACTGGTGCTGTGTAGCTACACAGGTAATGTAACCATATCAAAAAGGTGCTCATGAGGTTGAATGCGTGTGAATGGATTTGTAGGCTGCCGATTTTCTGCGTATATTCACAAGTCATAGTTAGTAGCTGGGACCTCTGTTAATGTCATCACACCAAACTCAGGAATAATATGAATCAGCTGATGATCAGTCTAAAGTGGCATGTGATTGATTGATGATGGCTGGGTATACACCAATTATTGTCATACTGTCACTGTAAAGTTTTATTTGAGCTTGGGTGGTGGGGTTTTAGCTTACGTTTTAAATATTATTTTAAACATTTTATCATGTTCAAGTCTGTGTGTGTTCTGTGTTTCACCTTGGGGACAATAAAGGTTAAGCTGAACGTTGAAGCTAACTCTAATGCTAAAGTAAATTATGTAGAGTTTTGTTAGAGTCATTTCGATGAATAAGCCACAGCTAAAGATCACAACTAACTCGGCTTACAAGTTTAATTTAATCTTAAAGTATCTGACAGTTAAGTTACATAAGTTAACGAGTCAATTCTGTGTTAGCCTCTCAAGCAAACAAGGCATGAATAACATATGAGTCAGTTATTATGGGGCGAAACACCTCCTAGCATATTAGCTTGACTAACATTAGCTCCCAGGTTAGCTACTAAAAGCTAACACATCTGGGTGCGGCAACGGCTGAGCTAACTCGCTGCCACTGGTAAAAAGGTTGCTCCGAGTGTTAGTAACGTGGTAGTTAGTTTAGGTGTGTTATAAAAGGAGGGCTGTGTACCTGAGCAGGATCTCCAGGGAGCTCTCGTGTTTGTCCAGCGGCCTTCCCAGCGCGTTCTTACGGAGCTTGTTCAACTCCTCCACCGCGCGGATATACTCTCCCTGCTCCTCGCCCGCTGGGTACGTGGTGGTTACAAACTTAGACAGCGGTTTCACCAGATCCACTTCTGATGCCTTTTTTAACGGGACTGAAATAAACGTCGCCATTTCGGCCCGTGAAAGCGATATATTGAATCAGAAAAACAGACGTTTAGCGACCAACGAACACAAACAACAGCGACAGGTCCACTTCCTGGATTCTGACAGGGAACGTCACATTACGTCATGGGACACCGAGAAGCGCACTGCGCAGAATCAGGATCTCCTTATTGACCGACAGATATTTATCTGCTCACAGATTTATTCCTGCGATTGGACACCACGGCAGAATTACCTAGGTAGCCCAAGGGCAAAAATTAACTGGTGGGCCCCTATAAACCCCGTGTTCCTCCCCATCTTTGTGCAATGCGTGCCATATTCCTGTGCCAGAATTCTATCGGGCCCCTGGTTTGCGGTTAGGTTATCTGATTGAACACAAATTTTGCACCATACTAATCCTTTTGCTGAATTTATCGATTTAATTAAAAACACTACAGTTTTGTTTGTTTGTTTTTGTTGAGAACATTTGGATCAAGCTTTTTCCTCCTGGGAGTAGGGAATGGTGTCTTAAGATGACTTAAAAGTATGGCTTGCCATATAAAACATCTTGCTAAGGCAGCAAATTTTAGTAGGTGTGACCATCTTAGGACGACATAAAACACCCTGTTAACATGTCAAATTTCGCTGCTACTATTTCACCAATTTCTGAGAAAAAACTCTTCAGTAATTGCAAGATAGAAAATACTTCTCCCCTAAACCTACCTTGTATGAAATTAGGTTAAGATTAACGATAATATTGATTGGATTAGGCTTAAAAAATCACATTAATTAATAAATATTGTGGTGGTTACTTATTGTCAATTAATAAATATTGTGATGGTTACTTATTGTTAATTAATAAATATTGTGATGGTTACTTATTGATGTGATGGTTACTTATTGAGAAACATTGTAGCTTGTATACAATATCATTCTTGACAAATTCATTTAAAAAATCTAATATAACTTTTGTCTTTTAACATTCTGTCTTTTAACAGACTGTTGAATAGGAATCACAGTTTTCATGTTTAAAACACCAAATTTGTGTTCTTGTTTAAAATTCTTTTAAAAACACACACAGGTCACTTTTTATATAGGATTGAGAACCTAGAGGATGTAGAGTATGGTGGCTGTCAGAGTACCTCAGGTTGTTTTTGCCCTTTGAACTGATTTTAGGGCCATATCCTAAACTCTGAAATAATTTGTATTTATAGTAAATTGTTACAATATTTTAAAATAAACACTGAGCACTTTGCAGCACAAAGATCCGTTTCATCTGAAAAATAACAAGTGAGACCAGCAAACAGCGGTTTTATTCTACATCGGCCTCTGTCATCCTGCTGGAGCACTTTATCTTTCCCTCCGACTGCTGTTTTGTTCCTCTACAGGAGCAAAAAACCAGCATCCACCAGAACACCCGGGTGACCTGTTCAACAACACATACACTCACTGACACACCCTTTGAGACATTCAGGTATGAACTAGCAGATGTTTTTGGTCCACCAGGACACAGTTAAACTATTTGTTTTCAGTCCTGTCTGGTAATTGACTGCAACAGCTGTATTCACTCTTCATCCCAGATGTAATTCAGCCTCTGACACAATGGCTAGAGAGAAAAAGCAGGATTGTGTCCTAAACATCTGCTTGGGAGCCCATTGGCAAGTGTTTTGTGCTCTCAATCTGCTCATCACACTATATCAGTCCTGCAACAAAAGGCCATTGTTTTGCACTCTCACATTTGACAGTTGTTCATTCTTATTTATTTTGCCATAGGAAAGTCCAAATATGATTTTCTTGCATACAAAACAAATGCCCTTATTGGTGATAACAAAAATAGATCCTTAAAATTCTGACTACTAAAAAAGGGTTTATCTGGATTATCTAAATCAGGACTGATTTAGATTTTTCTTCTGTTGACTCACTTTAAAAGCACTTACTTTACAGCATTTCTTCCATACCTGCCTAAAACATTTGCACAGTACTATATACACACACACACACACAGTTGTTTTATGTTGACAATGGTAATGTCATAAATGCTTTGTGTTGTTTTGTGCAACTTAAGTTTTCTTCACTGTAATGACAAAGCACTACACCAGAGAAAGTTATGAAATCATTTATTCCCAGCACATGTGGTTGTGTACATCTCCAGCATACGATACTGTGCACATGAGAAGCATCATCATTGACGTTAGGCTGTACATGTATGGTGGTCACCTCTCCTGCTCTCACACTCTCTCTCTCTCTCACACTCACACACACACACACACACACAGCGACTGGTCAGGTCTCCAGAGGACCAAAACTGCTCACCAGAGTATGTCTGACGTGGTATCACACGCGCTCTATTACTCACTAATTTTTGAGTCAACAAACACAGTTTACTGTGTTGGGGTACTCATGTCATGTCCTTATAAACACCACAAGAGCTACAGTCCTGGCTATGGCGCTTGGAGAGACAAAAACACAAATGCTTTTCAGTCTCTAGTCTTTTTTTTTTTTGTTCTCCTTTTTATAGGTGGATAAGAAGAGGGTGTGGCTGTAGGACTACTGACTACACATCAAGCTTGAGTTTTGTGATTTTTCAGTGCAGACTTGGTCTCTAACATCTGGAAAAAGAAGGAGGGGTTACACTCACCAAGGACCAAATTATCCCTCCCTCCCACCCTCCTTTCCCCATCTTCCACATGTTCTTTACTAAACAGCAAGCTAAACACAGTTTCATCATACCATCAGGAAAAAAGTTTATGACAACTACTGACATAATTAAGTTTTCTTTGCAAAAACAAAAAAATGATACACATGCACGCACGCACACACACACACACCCCATCTGACACAGAGGCGTGCAAATTGTATGCACTTGCAACATTTGCTAGACATTGTGTACCAAAATCAAAGGGGGTCAAACTAAACCAACGGTGGCTCCCAGGACCTTCCTGTCACTTTTCAAAAAGGTTCTTCCTGTGTTCAGCTACATTAAAAACACAAAATTCAGAGGATGGATGTGGAGCTACCATGATTTTCTAGTCTACAGGATAAGACTATTGAAACCATGCTACAGCAGTGATACATTTCTAACCAGCATGCTGTGTGATGGGTTGTTTCTTGCAGAGCAGATCCTGGAATGGAGGGTTTATCACTATGTACATGCAGCGCACAAGCAACTCCACAAAGGTTTTAATTTGCCATCTGATCAATTCTGTGAATTCTAGTGACCACGATGTGCAGAGCCAATGAGGCTTTTCCTCAAAAAATGCCTATCAATCTCAAACCCATTTGGTCCACATTATAGTAGGTTTTTGGATAGGCGTTACTGCTCTCATGTCAGTCTTCTATAGAAGTTTCTTACTCTTTTCTTTTGTGCACATTTATGGCCAAAATCCCAGAAGGCGTAAACCACACTCCTCTAAACCAGTGTTTCAAAGTCAGCACAGAAAGCGGGAGGAGACAAAGACAATGATGCGCACTTTGTTCGTGAACATGAGTAAAAAGATTGTGTTAAAAAGCCAATATGGCACCAGGAAAAAAAAGTAAATTCAATGACAGCAATAGAAACAGCTGATTCATAAATAAAGCATAAACTGAAAACAATAAAAGCGCAGGTTAAACAGGACGTACGTTAAGAGAGTTGAGCTGAGTGTGCCACTGTGTCAGAGATATGGCTGGAAGTCTAAAATCACATAGGATAACTATGTGACAAGAGTTAATAAAATCAGTCCATCTGTCAAAGTCCAAGAAAAAAAAACAAAAAAAGTTACGTTGGTGTCAACAGCCCCCCAAAATGACACCACTTCACCAATTTAGCCCGGGTATTTCAGGGGTTATCAAGCTCAGCTGATCAATAAATGGTTTATTGAGACAACCCCTTTAAGAATGATAAACAAGCAGAGCAAGTTGGGATTCTCCTTTAAGCAAGTTAGTATGTTGAGATCGCATGCTGCTTAGCACTACAGGTTATCAAATACTGGCCTAGTGCTGGTTGTGTGCATTGTGTAAGAAGGGCAACGAGCACTAAAGAAACTGCTTTCTTTCCTTCTCCTGCCGGCCAGAACGTCACTCTCCTGCCTCTCTCCTGAAGCCTCCCCCCTCCCGCAGAAACCATATAAAAAGACGAAAAAATAAAATAAAATCAAAATACATACATCATTTTATTTCCCCTAACACCATACTCCCCCCAGTCTCTCCTCTTTTAACTAATCTCCTCCATTAATAGTGTTTTCAATATGAAACAGTGGACACACCCATGTCAGATTCTAACATTTACATGGCTTTGGCGCAGTCTCTCTGCTTTCCATCGAGCAAGCGTTTAGAGAGAACAGGAGGTACAAGGAGAGAGTGGAGGCAGGCAGAGAGGAACAAAGGGAGGCTTCTGCTTCAAAACAGAGGGTGGAGTATTAGTGATGCCATCTGTCCTCACTACTTCAGGATTAGATGGAGTCCTTCGCCCAGTTCATCTGGAGGGAGAGACAAGTGTGATAAAAGGAGAAAGACAAGCATGAAATCCTTGTCAAATAAAGATCTACGGAGCCCCGTAAACAGGCCGCATTACAATGTGGGAGACCACCAGCTACTGACTCTGAGCTCACCTTTGACAGTGCTGATTAAAAAACAGCTCTCATCCGGCAAGTTGTAAACCATCTGGAAAAGAAAACAGACAGAATTGGCCGTTGGTCAGAGAAGAGAATGTAAATTACATGCAAATAAGTGATACTACAGACAGTAGAGTTCCTGTGCCTGGTCAGATAACATACGAAAATGTGACGCACAGTTTATTTATTCCTCTTCACAGAGAGAACGATTCCCAATCCCAGTCATGCCATTTACTCCTGCTCCACTCACTGCATCTCTATTTTAGCATTTATGTGGACCACAGCCTGAAACTGAATTTGAGGCATTTATAACAGCAGCACAAAATACATCTCAAAAGCTGAGTGAGCAAGCTGTCTATCTGTATCCATGCTGACAGTTTTTCCTGCTTATAGCAGAGAGTCCTGAGCATATCCCACAGTTTTCCACCCCTTTAAATAAAGAGCCCTCCACAGCTTAGAGTGAAACACTCCAGGTGCTAGTGAAGAGGAACAGTTTGGCAAAGGGCCTGTGTGTGTACCTGGTCACTGAGCAGGATGTGTATGCCTGTAGGACCCTGTCTGTACACCTGGTTGATAGTTCCCAGTGGAAGGCAGCACACGCATGCCATCTTGCGGATCAGTTCCGCAGCTGTGAGCTCCTCTAGGTACAGAGCATGATACACTGCAAAGAAAAAGACCAGGAAAGAGGTTTTAAACTCGTGTTAATATTCACACACTGCAGTTACTCCATGGACTAATGCCAGTGTTAGGTTGTTGCTAAACACAGAGCTTGTTTACCATGTAAACTAGAGGAAATGCTGTGCTCTCCGTTTTCACTGCTGCCGTGTCTCTCCAGCAGGGGGCTCTCCGGAGGGGACTCCTGACAAACGTACACAGTCAACCTGGGACGCACGGACCTACACACACAGATAACAATTTATGCAAAGCCAAAATACTGGCACCTTTATAATGCTCATACAGACGTTGAAAAGCTGACTGACACACACACACACACACACACACACACACACACACACACTTCGAAACACACCTGGATTTAAGTGCATTGAAGAGTCTGATCCCATCTGCTGGGCCACAAATCTGGACCAGGTCGTCCCGGGTTAGCTTCAACAAATCAGAACCTATGCAACAAGTTAGAGGACCAGTCACTTGTACTGCTTACAACATCACAGACATGTTTTAGTGTGTGTGACTGTGTGTACCTGAGAAATGAGAGAAGAGCCGTGTGTAGGAGCTAAAGCGATTTTTCAGCAGCCACTTCTGTGCGTCCTGTATGGAGGCAGTGGGGCTCAGCTGCTGCAGGGGAAGACAGAGACATACAGGGTATCAACACACTTCCACACCTGGGTCTGAGGGCAGGTTCACACCAACCTTGTTTAGTCCGGTTCAACTGAACCCTTGAGCGTCAACCCCTGGATGCGGTTTGTTTAGGTTTGTGAACGACAGACTCGAACTGTGGTGCGGACCAAACAACCTCAAAGGGGTGGTCTCGGATCGCTGTCAAGTGAACTCTAGAGCGGCTCATATCTGGTGTGAACACCATTCGAACCAATCACAGCAAGCTTACCACTGTATGTGTCATTTCATTGGTTAATATGTTTTCTAAACCTGTTTTGGTGACTGGTGAACTAGCAGCGAGTTTGCTGCTGAAATGTCGACTAGCAGCGGAAAAACCTGGACTCAGGACAAAGTGAGCTTCCTCCTGAATATTTGGGCTGAAGAGAATGTTTTATCATACTCACATTGGTTTGATTCAGGACCTTTAGGTGTGAACCCGTCCTGAGGTTTACTTCCCACACTACATCAATCCTATTTTGCCTGACCAAGTAACAACAGCAGTCTGTAGTACTGTTATCTCACTCCTTCACAGGGTTCTTGCACCATTTGAAAAGTCAAATTTAATGCTTTTTAAAGACCCTTTAAGACCTCAACAAATATAAATTTAAGACTTCAAATTTTGAAACAATTTCTTTGATAGAAAACAGACGCACATTTGATCGCTTAATGAACGATGCAATTCCATATTTGGCCACGTTTTATTTTCACCACAGGATGACACTGCATATTCCGAATCAGGGGAACACAGAGGATGTTTACACCTGGCATTAAAATGTATTTTGAGTGATCAGATTGTGATCGCGTAGCACTTGACCACATGAGTAGTCATAAGTAGGCCTACATGTGTAAATGCACCTGAGACGCATTAAGGACAGGTTGTGATCCAATCAGCAAAACGACCTCAACAATGTTAATTATTGTGATACAATCTTCCTCAATAACAATATACAAATGTTCAATAAATACTTGATTTAATTAATTTGAATCACAAACAATTCATGCCGAGCTAATACACAGGCGCGTCGCTAAAGAGAGGTAAATCACGGTGAAACACATACTTTAGAAAGTTATTTTAACCTGTAGTTGTAGATAATTTTTGACCTGTGCAAATGAAGAGGGCGTGATGTAGGTGGGGTCTCACATTGTTAATTACTAAAAGCAAACCATACAAATACACGCTAATTAGGCGACTGTGCGTGACAATTTTCCCACCAGCCTTAAACGCACCATCGGCAAATTTAATACCTATAGCAAATTTACGGTAAATTTACCTTAATTTCCCTGATTTCAATTTAAAACCTTTTAGGACTTTTTAAGGAGCCACGGAAACCCTGCTTCAGCTATATTTAATTCAAATGTATAGTCATTCCTGAGTCTTATTCACAGGAGACATTTTGATTCGTCGTAGATAATCACAGGTGTAACTCTGAAACCAAGGCAGCCAAATTATTAATTTTATTATTAATGAACAGACTAACCTCCGAATTGCCATGGATGCAAGGGTCTGCCTGGTGATTGGGTGAGGACGAGTCACTAGAATGAAAGAGACGACGATTAAAAGGAGATGGGACAAACACACACCTCAGTTAAAAGGCCACACACAGACACACACTTACCTGTCCGGTACTGAGGAGGTTGTGTAGGTGGACAGCGGGGTGGAGGAGAAGGAGGGAGAAGCTGCCTGGTTGGTGCTGATGAAGGCGTTTTCTGGCCACGGGGAGCACTGAGAGGAGACACACACATATAAATACACAATTAAAGCAGACATACAGGGGTAATTAACACTGGAGGTCAACTACAACTACCTCGAAAACAAAAAGGTATAAAAAGGGTTGAGGAAAAGTCAGTGGGGGATTGGGAATTCATCTTTGCACCGTCTCCACCCCACCCAATGTCAAATACATGGCATTAAAATATCTCCTTCCCAGCAGCTGAGGGTCTAGTGAAGCTTCAGACTTCAGCCAGGTGTCTACATGACTGCGGACGGAGTGATGGGGAGGAGGTGTGGAGGAGAGTAGAGCAGGGTGCTTACACTGCCTCTCTTGGCCAAGGAGTCGCCACAGTCAGCGGGAAGTGTCCGCTTGCTGGACTTTTTCAGCTCGTGGTCACCCGCATCCTCTATGATGGGTTCAAGCCTCGTCTACATACAGACACACAGCAGATGTTAGCCAGCCAGCGACCGACACACAAACACATCCAATAACTTCGGGAACACAATGACTGAATGACCTGAGGGCAGTCTTAGTGCGGTATATAAGTGTATAGAATGTAAAATTACAGCTTACTCGTTTCCAATACAAGCTGTGATAAAACCTCCAAGACACAAAAAAACTTCTAATTTATACTTGATGATGATAAAAAAAAACTTTTCTACAAATTAATTTTCTTTACAAACGCTGATAAGGGCCACCTCATCTGACAAAATGACCAGCTTTGCTAACATCAACAGAAATGCCATTCCACACAGCAAATGCAAAATATTTATTGAGTGCATATTGTTTAGGCTGTTGTCTACAAACTAAATTGATCACCAGATGAGATGCATAAAGCTTACTGCCTCAGCTAAACTTCAATTTTATTTATATAGTGCCAATCATAAGAGAATTATCTCAATTTCTATCACTTTTCATATAGAGCAGGTCTAGACTGCACTCTTTTTAATAAAATAGGTAAAATATTTTACAGGGAAATTTTGTTGGGCATCTTAACACCACTTTCCAAAACATACCACACGGCATTCTGTCTCTCAAGCAGCCATTAATTTCAGTTCATGTCACTACCGAATTAACTTCAAAGTTGTTCAACTTGTCTCACCATCATATTTTGATGCACTGCTGTCAAAGAGCAGATTGTCCTAAATCGTTTCTGTGGTGGTTTAATTATGTGTCTGTCAGAAGCTCTGCCATCTAACATCTGTCTGTCAGGTGCCACACAGTCATAAAACAAGAAGAAAACAGCAAGGAATAAAAAGGGTATCATGTGAATTTGGTAGTTCCTTGCATGAAATTACTGCTGCTCCAAAGTTTTTATTTTTTAAGGCTTGATTGTACAAAATGAATTTATCCAATATTTGGTTGGCAGAAAATGAATTGGCAATGATTTTCATCTTCTTACTTGTTCCAGCTTTTTTGTATCATTGTTAATCTCTCTCTCTAAAACTGTGTAAAGAAGTCACATTGGGCTTTGTGAAAATAATTATTAGTTGAAGTCCTACAATAGTTGTCTGGGTGTTAAGGAAAAAAAAACATTCATAAATCTAAAGCATATGAGAAAATGGTTGGCAGTGATGCAGTCATTTGTTGTACATGGGCTAAAATACCAGAATGGCCCTTTACCACAAATTCAGCCATGTAGTGGGCGTCAATGCAGAAATACTTTTCTCTTGGAAAGCCCCCCAAATGAAAAGTTAAACTCAGTAGCCTGGTTGGGGCTAAAGCCACTTAGTTGTAAGGCCTGAGAACAGAGGGTGCATACTGACCTCTGACAGGATAGTGGTATCATAAGAAGGCTGGTACTTTTCCTTCTCTTGAGGTGTGCGTTTCTCCATCTTCTCTCTGTCGGTCTTTTGCTTACGATCTGCCCCCTTTGGCTAAACAAGAAGCAGAAAGGGAGAGAGACAGCAACACAGATTTAATTGCTGTGACGGCCGACACGCAAAGTGATTTAAACCCACCCCTCATGAGAGCATGAGTATATACCTTAAAGACTTTGATTTGGCAGGAGGCAGAGTGGAGGTGCTCTGTGTACTCTCCACCTTCTCCCTGGGCGAACGTGTCGAACTGGATCCTGAAGGGGACGCCCTTCTCTCCACCGTGCTTCCTGGGAGTGAACTCCGTGCTGATGCAATGCACCTGCAGACAGCGGGGAGACAAGTGTGATCAAATTATGTGTCTGATGTGGAATTTCAGTGGCACACCCAACAGATGCCATGAGAGAGCGCTGATGTGTGTGTGCGTTACCTGCACAAACACAGAAGTTCGTTTGTTCATGTCCCACAAAAACTCTGCAGCATTTAGCTGAGAGGGGTGAGTCTTCGGCTCCACAATGCCCACTGACATGGGGATATCTGTATCACACACACAGATATTTGAACTCCAAATCACACACACGCAGGGCAGTTACAGTGAACACTTTTTGCAGGCATCATTACCGATGTCAAGGAGACGGTCACCAGGACGATTCCACTTCCAGCCCTCCAGCTGCTGGTGTTCTGTGTACTGCAGCCGGCGGTCATGAAACACCACTCGAACTATGCTCTATAAACACATGTACACGCACCATGTTAGGTATGAAGTGTGCTTGACGTGAAAAGTAAAGGTTTCCCCCTCTAGTTGTCCTCCAGCTGTAAGGATCCTTTTACCTTCACCATCTTGTTGTTGAGCTCTGGTAACTCCCCTGGCTTCCTGTTGTCCAACATACGCACCTCGTAAGACTGGCCTGAGAGAGAGATAAGATCAAAAGGAAAGAAAGAATCCTTATGAGAGAAGTACCCAAAAATTTAAGCTACTGAAAACCAAAACAAGACGGTGGAATGAACGCAACTATTCCCTGTCATTTAATGGCATTTTCCAGTTAAGTAATTTAGGTGAGACTGAAAACGAAGTTCATTTTATGTTTTATTAATCAAGATGTTGTTATATGGATACACTTCTCTCGTAAAAACTATGTATCCGCTGACATCTTTTGCTCACATGATTATAAAAGACTTGAGTTGTCTTTAAGAATTAGGAAGGCCGGCTTTACTTGTAGAGCTTGAGACACTTTGTGATTTTTGGACGTCCGATTCAGAGCTTCTGTGACCAAAGACGTGCTTGTCAAAACAGCCATTTCATGTTGCCTTCTTTGCCCACGACCTTGACTGGTGTCACAATAGCCTTTTGTTACATAGAATACATAGAAAAGCCAGCACTACGGCTTAAGATTGTTTCTCTACATTTTCAAAATATGAGGTTGGCTGCAGATGGATGACACAAGTTGAAGCTATGTGTCCGCTTGTGTCTAACTGAGATGTTGAAAACAAGTGCGGGACTATGGAAGTGAAAAATTTGACACCCTGAAAAAAGCTATTAAAACACTAGTCACTCGTGTTTTTGTATCACGAGCTTTCAAGCGGCCGCAGATCGACCCGTACACAGGGGTTGGCCAATCTGACGCTGTTAGCAGCAGGGCAGGGGGGATTTCAGTACAATGTGCTCGTAAATATTTTTTCCGGTTCTCACATATCTATTTGGGGGAACATGCGACTAAAGTGGTTGCATGTACAACCCTTTTGATTGCATCAAAAAAAACAATAGACCTAAAGTTGCATTTGGCTGCACTGGCAATTCTGTATAACAGGGCTCCATAAATGACAGTAAGTTCACATATGTTGCTGCTTCTTGTTAAACAGAGGATGTTGCTAGTTCCTTCATTTACGTTAATCCCTTTTCGTGCCGTTAAATGAAGTAAATCTTCATTTGTGCCATAAAGCGAGTCCACACCAGACATTAAAGTACCACGTAGAGGCTGCCACATGTCAGCAATGGTTTCATTTTACAGAAATTATACTAATGTGCAATAAATTAATGTGGTAATTATTTATTGATGTTTAATGATGGGTGTGTGGCCTTAGAACACAAGGACGTGGAGTGTGTGTGTACGAACCACATCTAATACCACTTAATACAACTTTCTAGCGAATGCACTTATTGTGTGCCTCACCTTGGTTAAGGTACGTGAGCGTCTCGTCATGCAGCTTGACAGCAGGCGAGGTGGCGGTGCACAGCACATACTGGAATGGGGGATTTTTGGTCTCGCTTTCAGGAGGAAGGCTGGAGTCCTCCTGCTTAAAGATTGGGAGAGCCAGCACATCGCTGAGAGAAGAAAGAGGAAAGAAGCATAAACAGAAAGTCAGCATGGATGTGATGCAGGAAAACGCACGTGAGAAAACATTAATCCACCCTAAAAGAACAGTTGTTGTGGTGGCTGAAAAGTTTCCCATGGGCAGCTTTTGGCCTCTCAATGTTTTTCAACGAGGGCTAGACGATATGGCTAAAAATTCAATATCTGTAATTATCTCGATAAACGTCAAATCATTATTTCTTTCAAGTTTAAAGGCTGATTTTTGCTCCTAAGTGAAAGTCGAAGAAACCAGTTGGTTAATTGTGGTTTTAAACTTTTCTTTGTGGTCAGAATGCCAAACAGTGAATCACTTAAATCTGAGGAAGAATATTCAACAAATATGTATGAGTAAAATCTTTTTTCAGTCCTTTTCCCCCTCAACAAAATAAATATATTAATAGAAAAATTATATGCTAATTTGTTTGTGATTCAATTGAATTCATTCAAACATTTATTATATTGTTATTGAGGGAAATTATATTGTTTTATTGTTGTCATTATTGTTTTATTGCCCAGCCCTATTTTCAACAGGCTTATTTATTAAAACTTAAGCTTTTATTGAATCTCCACTACTGTGTGGCATCCAAACTGACTGCAACATAATCACTGTGACCTCCCTAAAAGCGAAGCAATCCTTGCCGTTACTCCTTAGGACTGGATGTTCTCGTTGTCCCACTTTGCAGTTATCTCGAAAAACACATCAAAATTGCTTTATGCCATTTAAACAGATTTCATGCTTCGCTTTTTAGCAAGATTTTACCACCTCAAAGTGTGGAATTATTAAATGGACTGGCTTATTTTAGAATAAGGGACGAAGGCTCTCCATCGATCAAATGGCTCTCTTATTATGTATGCATGAGGCCGCAGCAGGATAAATGGACAAAAACACCCGGAGATAGCCTGAGCTGCTGACACACACTATCTCTCACACTTGGCAGCTACTCTAGACAACCAAACCCGTCCTCGCCTCACCCTGACAAATGCTGCGGGAGTGTCAGCGGGTTCACATTGAACAGGAGTGTGTGTGGCTCTCAGTGCTTGTGCAGAAAAAGGAGTCCTACCAACGCAAAGAAATGCAGATGAGGCATCTCATTACCTGGAAAACTTTTTGGCATGTCATGATGCTGCCCTAACAGTGAGCCAAACTTTAAAAATAAAAATAAAACCCCCAGTGTGACAATTTCAAGACATTCCTGCAGCACCTTCCTCCAAACAGCACCCTGCTAGATTTTTTTCACTATCAAACCACTTCTCTCTTGATCGCTTGCTAGTATGTTTTCTCTGCAGAGTTGGTGCCCAGACTATGCCAACCTGGGTGCCACAGTCCTGTTAAGCCCCGCTGCCCAGGAAAACTACATCTGCTTCCTGAAATCTGAGGAGCTGACTCCACTGAGACATTCTGTTCCTACCAGCTGCTGACTCCAAACATGCCCTATAGACCACCAACAGCACTACTCCTGGAGCCACACACAAACTTTGTTTTCACTAATTCACTTAGTTGCAACCCATCACTTGAGCACTGGTAAACTTGCTTAGTCTCATAAGAGACGGCACATATCCTCCGTCACACTCAGATAAACGCCTGCTAAAAGCAGATGGCAGCCGAGGCTGCTGATAAGACACATGCATGTCCAGGGAGCTGCTTGCCTTCGCCACACAAATATCATCAACCCCATAACCTGTTACATAATACAGCACACGCATACCATAAGAGTTACTAATTGAACAGGTGCTTTGTATCAATACCACTTTGATGCCAACACAGTGCTTCTTAAACCATTTAAGACAGACAGATACAGGAAGCTTGTTGATCGCCTCCACAGACACTTTATCAACAAGTAGTACAGACTGACCAGATTAGTTTCCCTGATTTATAAGAAGCCACATTTAGGAGCAAATGTTGTAATCACCTGATTGACCAGGAACTAGCAGCACATCCACAAATCATTAAATTAAAACTTAACATGGAAGATGAGAATTTGTTGCAGGGCTGTGTAGTGCAGTTTCGACAACTTTCTGGATTTCAATAAAACACCTGTGATAAGTTTGGGGGGGGAAAAAACACGTTTTAAAAATGGAAATTTGATCATCTAAATAACAACTGGACAGACAGTTGCTGAAGATTGTGTCTTCTGATCAAAAGCTTAAAACAGCCACATCATTTGGTGAGATTGTTTCATTTGAAGTTCAAGAACCTGACCAAGCATTCACTTTTTGATGTGACACATTACAGTCTGTAGTCAAAAAGTCTCAAGAATGGTAATGAATACTTGTTCAGATTCTTAGGTTTGTTTTATTAATATTGTTGTTGTGTGGCACATTTCCAAATATAAATCAACTAACTTAAGACAATATTTTTAGGGAAAGATCCACGTTACATTATGCAGCATTATGCTTTTGTTTCCTCACACACTTGTCCAAACGCACCTGTTCGGATAACTCTGCCAGTCTGAGGGGCCAAAACAGGGCCTCTCCTGCAGACTTCCACTATGTTATCTAGAAATGTACACAAAATGTAGATCTCCGGGCAACATGGCCATAATCTGAGCAAGAGGATAAACTGAGTTGTCTTTGTCCCTCACAGTATAACACATGTTCTTTGCTTTTTGTGGGTTTAGAGAAATTAATCTGTGTCCCTGATGGTGGCACCCTGCAATGACTGCCCTACTCCAAATCCCAAAACAAAGAGGCCATCACACCCACTACAAAGACAATAACACACACGGGCGGAGGTGTGGGGGGCTGTAATGTAACTCTTCACACAGTGTGTGTTGTCCTCTCCAACAACCCACTACTGTGTTAGGAAGCTAGGCTTGGCATGTTGATTCCTTCTCTAACCTCATGCTGTAGGCTCCAGCCCCCAGCTCCTGCCCGATGCCGGACAAGCTGGCATCGAAGTCGTGCACCAGCCCCGACTCTATGGTGGCGTCGTCCATCTTCAGGACCCAGGCCATGGGCCCCAGCTCCTTGTCCTCGGCTTCTACTCGGAGGGCCGCCAGCTTGCTTCAGGTACGAGACGTCGGCTAGTGAGGAAGCGGGCTCTGCAGCTTCTGTGTGACACCGCGAGAGGAAAGTTACGCTGCTAGCCCGTTAGCCGCTCCCTGGCAAGCTAGGCAGGCGAATTGGTAGCTTTCCACAGAGACTGTTTGTGCCGCCATTATCTCCACTCGGGATTTTCCTCACACAACGCGGTGCTCCACAACTGGCAGGCTGTCTGAAAGCAACGATAAGTTAGGAGTCCACTCAGCTAGCAAATGTTAGTCGTGACTGTAGATGCGAGCGGAGTGTCAGCATGCTAACGGTAGCTTATAGCTAGTTAGCTTTACAGATGCGACTAAAGCAAGCGAGCATGAACGCAGCAGCCCCGTTGTTACTCCGCCGGGGCACAGGGTCTTCAAGCAGTCTAACTAACGTTAGCCCAGCAAAATGCAACAAGGAGAGACGAGGGGTTTGTTTTAGTCAACACGCCGCATCCCACGCAGCGTCCGCACAGCTGTTGCTACCTAGCTATTAGGCTAACTAGCATCAACTTGCTTTGAAACAACTGTTCAGCGACCTAAGTCTTCTCTGGCGCTCCGTGAACCATCTCAACCCGCGCTCCTCTTCTCATCGCGGTGCTACAACCACCGCTAAGTCTCCCGGTCTTTCAGACGCAGTCCTTTAACCATCCGAAATGCAGCGGTTGACACAAAACCAGGCATCAACATGGCTCCCTCGGCATACAGGCAGTCTGTCTGTGTAAAGCCTGCAGCGCTGCCAGCCTGAGGAAGGATGCCAGGACGCAGATCAACCAATCAGAGCCCGCCTTCTCTGCCCGGCGCAGGGCGGTCAGCCAATCAGAGGCCGTGGAGCTTCCGTCATTGTGTCCAACTGTACTTGTGCCTCCCAGAAACTATAATGCATCTACAAAGTCATAAATGTCTACAAAGATGAACACTCAGAGTAGTAACACTGCAGATATATGCAACCAACTTCTGTCCACACAGAAATTAGTGTAATTTGAGAATCTGTTCTCAATCGGCTTAGAACCTGGTTAAATAAAGGAAATGTAAAGTATAAGGCTCCAAATGTGAAAGGAAGCAATAAAAAAG
Source organism: Micropterus salmoides (assembly GCF_014851395.1). NCBI lineage: Eukaryota > Metazoa > Chordata > Actinopteri > Centrarchiformes > Centrarchidae > Micropterus > Micropterus salmoides. The sequence continues at coordinate 19,514,932 of NW_024040817.1, read as the reverse complement.
TTATTAACTTATATTATAGAGAACTTAAGAACACAGTTGACATCTGAGACCATAAACTACTAAACGTTTATGTTTATGAGGCTCGTACCTTGTGTAACTGCTGCCGCCGTGTCTCTGCACAGGGGCTCGGAAGTTTTCAGTGTAGGGCTGCCAGAACAACATCGTGTCCCCACCGACACCTGTCGCTACAGTCACTCCTGCTGCAAATAAACACGACCCAGCCCGGTACCGAGGAGCTCAGAACAGGAGCTCATGTCACTGTTGAAGAGGAGTTTTCTCCACAGCAGCGGGTTTCGGATTTGTTGTTTTGTCTGGTCAATAATTATCCACCGGTCGGACCCTGGACGTGGCGCACTGTCAAGTTGGGTGGCTAAACCTGAAGCCTAAGGCAGGGTGCACGCACTGTTTTGGCCCGACGGGGGGGAAGACCCGCCTTATGACTTCATTACATTATCGCCTTGTCTGACTTCTCAGACAATTCAGCTTACAGACAGAGTAAGAGTAAAGTAAAATTAATCGTGCAAACTTTAAAGAACCCTCTTAATAATTTACATAGATTTAACAATTAATAAAATAAGAGTCATGCATTTAAAACTACTTTTAATGTAGACCTATAAGTATTACCAGCCAAATGTAGGCTACTTAAAGAATCACAAATAAAAGTACCAAGAACTCAGAATTTCACTTATACATTATTAAATATATTGTCGGATTATTACTAATGTTTTAACGTGTAGATCGCTGTTATTGCTGGTGGAGGTGCAGTTAATTTTACTACTTTATATACTGTTGGTGATTTATAAAATCCATATTTTATACAAAAAAAATGTAATCTGCAAAGTATGAATACAATAGTAGTAGTAATATTTCTCCCTGAATTGTACTGTAGAAGTATAAAATGTAAATTCTCAAGTAAAGTACAAGTATCTTAAATGTAATTAGTTATACTCCACTGCTGTAGGCCTAATGTAATAGATGGGTTTGCTTATTTAAGGACAGACAGCGTATTAACTGCAGGTTTACAGGTCAGGCTGGTAGTGTATCCGAGACTCTCTTTAGCTGCACCTAAATTTACATCCAAGAGAACTTATGCATACATGAAATTCAACACCGGTGTTCTGACGATCTATGCTGCCTTGTCGAAAAATGCTACCGTAGCGCAAATCTACAGCAGTCTATCGAGTCGCTCTGCCCTATCGAAAAATGATATATTATATGGTCCCTTTTCCAATCCCATAAAGTTATAACTCTCACAGTATTGTGAGTGTATTTGATTATATTGATAATAATAATAATAATAATATATATGATAACATCATTTCAGGGGTAGCGTATTCTAATATCCCCTATCAAATAATGCTCCCACCATAGAATCATTTTATATTGCATCACTACTCACTCCACATGTACTGTACGGAGATGGGGAGCATGTTGAAATACTATATTATGCCATCTTTATTTAAGATATCAGGGGTAGCGTATTCTGATTAATATATTTTTTTTGATGTTACTGACGATCAGACAATTTCTCGACGGCGTTCCCAACAGCAAGGTTGCACATATTTATGGGCGTGGAAACAAACCACGCTTGTGGGTCATACGCATGCGCAGAACCCCTAAGTAGCACATTTCGGTAGGTAGCATAAATCGACAGAACACCGGCTTCTTAAATGACTACATTGCATAAGACAAATCATCATATTTTACACCATGTCCGGATTAGTCCAGTTTGTTGTGTCGTACACGCAATTATTGAACAACCCTGGCTATAAACGAAATAGAGCATGAGTTCCAGACCTGAAACCATTAATTGTCAATTCACTGATTAGGTGTTGGACAGAAAATGCATCTTTCTTTTATCCTATGAGATAGTAAATTGAATGTTTGTTTTTTTTCATAAGTAATTTGAACACATGTAAGAAATTGTGGACATTTTTCATCAATTTCAGTTTTTTATAAATCAAATGATTAATAAAAAAAAAAACATTAACAGAATAATCAATAATGGAAATTTTAAAATGAATCAAAGTGAACTTGTGGCCCCTCATTGCAGGTAATAGACGACCATTATGAGCTGTCATTTCAGGGATATTTAGAGCCTAAAGAGGGAAAAGTATTTAATGTCAATGTCAAACATACACACAACTCTGTGTACATTTATCTTCTCTCAATCCTATGCTTATAATTATCTGGTGAACCCAGATGAATTATCTTTGGACTATTTCCCCAACCCCCACGTTGGAAACCACTGTAATGAAATTAAAAGCCCCCTGTGTGCATCAGCGTACAGCTGTTACATCAGAGTAGTTACTCCTAAAAAGCACATATCTTGCATGTTTTAAATCTCATTGGATCTCCTGATTTAAAGTACAGACCTTCTGAAGATATACTGGAAATGGTTTACCACTGATCCAGGATCATTAGATTTTTCTGTTAGAAAATTGATTGATCAGTCTTCAACGCTGAATCTCATGGGCAGTACTGCAATAAGTAAAGACCAACATGTTCAATGTGTCTCTTCTGTCATTAACATTTCTATCCCTCCTTTCACCACGGGACTCTCTTCCACTGCAAAAAAAAAAAGAAAAAAAAAAAGACAGGGCGTATCATGATCTGTACAAGTTCTTTATTTTATTGTAAGCACAGCTTTGTAAATGCACAGAGGGAACACAACAGTGAAAACTAGAATGTTACAATAAGAGGAAGGAAAGAAAGACACGATGAAGAGTAGAAGAGGGTCACTTGACAGTTGTTTTTTCATAGCTGTAAATAATACATTTCTACAAATTTCTCAGCAGAGAAAACATAAGTGTGAGGGAGCGAGAGAACGAGAGAGAGAGACTAGGGCACGGGCAACAGAGAGAAAGAGAAAATAAAAACAAGGATGGCCACAGGTGCGCTCGTGCACCCCCCCAGGGACTCTCGTAAATGACACTGTTACTGGATATTCCATTTTAATATCATATAGATACATATCCCCTATGTGATAATACGCCTGTTATACCTAATGTAGTAAGCAGCACACACCCATCTTCCTCCCCATGTTGCCCAGAAGCGGACTGATCCAAGATGAGACAAATGGAGGACACCATAGGTTTTTCTGAAAGGGATGGACATTGTTCACATTAATTTAAAACCACAGTCTCACTATTCTGACTGTCAATAGGACCCCAATAAAAAGTAATTTTTAAAATTTAGTCATGCATAGCCAAGCTCACAATAACCTCCTATACTTTGGAATCTGCCTATGTACTGTGTTTGCTATGAGCAGGCACGACCCACTGCGGCTTGTGTTAGTGCTTGGTTGGTCGTCGTACCTTTTAGGCTAATCAGCACCTTTTTGAGAGAGAGAGAAAGTGTGTGTTTGTGTGTGTGTGAAAGAGAAAGAATACTCCAGACATTAAAAACCGCTGCAGTAAAATCTCATTGTAAAATAAATCCAAACTATGACACAATGTAAATTTACATTCCTTTCTACCTGGCCCTGGTCACTCGCTTTTGAAGACACATGGCGGCACCATTCGTTCGTCTCAGCCCTGTTCTATGAACCTTACCCCCCCACCCAAAAAGAAAAAAAAAAAAAAAAAAGAGAACCATGCAGTTGCACCACTTCCTGTCAACATCAAGATGTTATTCAGAGGGGATACTGTTGTGTTCGGATGTAGAGGAGGTGAAGAGGACGGACATTTCTTCATCCTTGAGTGGTTAGTGTCAAACCTGGGTGGACTATGTGACTGAATGTGTTTGTTTGTTTAATCCAAAGTTAAGAGTTCAGTTCAGTCTGAGATCAGTGGATCCTCAGCGATGGTCAGGAGAACACTCTTCTTCACCACAACTCCCATCTTGTAGTGGAACAGGAAATGTAGAAGCACGGTGTGTACCTGTGTGTGAGTGCAAGCGTACGTGTGGATGTAAGCAGTTTGCTGCTGTGAAAGGGTGTTAAGGATGTGTGTTTTGTTCTCGGTCTGTGTGGGCGAGAGCTCATGAACGGATGGTTTTGGTGGGCAGAGTTCTGAGGTTGACGTGTGGGAGGGCGCTACGTCTCCTATAGGCCGTCAGACGGGGGTTCGCTGCCGCTGGAGCCGGACTGGGCACGCTTGATGTACAGATTCAACAGCTTCAGCTACGGACAGAAAAACAGACAGAGGAGAGACATGTGAATGTGTGTCTTGGAAGTCATACAAGGGGGTACACCGTGGTGAAAATCCAGCCTGTGAAAACACTTAGTACCTCAGATGTGTTGTCATGCATGGTGTTTGTCTTTATGTGACAAATTATTATCTTAGGTTAAAATGTGCCATCTTAAGCTTGTTAATATGTTGAAATTAATACGAAATGACCAGTGCTGGCTGATTCTTCCATACATTGGCTGGCAGTGCTAGAGCTGACCCCACTACGGTGTTAGTGTACGATTGTGGTATATATGACTACTGCATCTGTTTAGGCTTCCTGTCACATGACTATTTTGATGTATTGGGATGAATCTGATCAAGCACTGAGATTCTGCCAAATATACATTTTTTGCTGATCTAATAAACCCCTTTATGTAATTTGTGTTTCCCTGTCTTTATGTTTTTGTATGTCATTTAACAGTCTGTCTGATCTTTTAATAACAGTAGTTTGAATGCAAGAAAGAGACATAACATTAATTCAAATATTAGTTTCAATACAGAAAAATGTGCTTTAATATTTCATAACATTACAAAAAAAGAAAGGAAAATTACTGTTTTTAATCAAGGGAGTCTGGTGGATCTTACTCTAAAAAGGTCTCTCTCTGTAGGGATCATTTCTACACTGTCAGACACTTGTCATAACAATCTGAGACTGTCAGTGGCAAAAACAAGCACTTTACTGGACGTACTTGGGCGCAATTGCCTGCAAGGATTATGTTGCAGACTGGTTTCGCTGCAGCTCGCTGGCTCAATACCCTTTAAGGTGCCATAACATTGATGTAATCAAGATATAAAAGATCTTGCATTAGAACACTGATGAGAAACAACACATTTTCAGCCAACTGGCTTGTGCTAAGTTCACGTTTCTACTGCTTATAGGTCAGGTTACCTTGCTGCTGGAGAGTTGGCTGAGGTGCGGTTTGAGGTCTTCTCCGATCACTGCGTAAATGGCCACCAAGCAGAACACACAGGCTTTCCTCACACTGCTCTCAGAGTTGTCGTAACCCTGTTCACACAGATAACATCGATTACAAACCTGCCAGACACTCTCGTCAAAATGAAGGAGTCTGAGAAACTATTCATGTAGGAAAGCATGGATGGCGTGTGAGGACAGGAGGCACATTTGATTTTTACCAACTTTATGAAAGAAATAACATATTAGCCACTTATGACAAAGCTTTACCAAGATCTAGAATAACTGAGAACTATTGTTTAAACAGAATCACTTGACTGCAAAACATACAAAGAACAATTTGTCTTATTTTTAATAAACCTAGACTGCGATTTTCAGCATCAAAACTAAATGTTAAATATATGGTCTGTGTGTGTTACCTGTATGAGTCCTGGCACTATCTCAGGCAGCAGGCTCATCAGGCCCTCGCGGGGAACCCTCTCCACCACTTTGGTCTGCATCTTGATGGCAGCCAGGTTGATGGGGTAGTCAGCTGACTGGATGATGGGACACAAGACCTTGACACACTGGTCTGGACTAATGGACAACGCCAACATGGCTGCAGTCTCCTCTGCTGCTCGTACCACCTGAAGGAACACACGCAATCATCATCAGTATTGATGGTATGAAAACTTTATTTGGGCTCTTCACTCATCTCTTCACGAATTCTGAAGTTCTCATGATAAAAACAGTTTTTAAGTGAACTCGTCTGCGAGTACATATACCTCCTTGTGGTGGTCTTTGTGAGCCTCCAAGGCCTTCATGATGGTGAGCTCTGCGTAGTTTTTGAACCTCCAGGGCTGCTTGCTGAGAATCTCCCTCAGCACCCGCAGAGCCAGCGTCCGGATCACATGCTGGGAGAATTACAAAGATTGAAGATTAAAAGAGAAAACTTATCTTGGCCTATTTGCACCAGTGTTATCGCAGAAATGAAGCGAGTGCGTGTACCTCTCTGTCGCCCATCGTTTCGAGCAGGAGCAGCAGAATGGTCTTGAAATGTTCGTCCCACACCTGCAGGGTGTTTTCGCGAATCAGCTTCAGCAGTTTGTGCAGCGCTGCTTTCCTCTCCTCAATGCGCTCATTGTGATTGGACAACTCTTTCAGCAGCTCGGCCACCAACTCTGATTGGTCCAAGCTGCTATCTGTTAAGAGACAAAAAAAATGGTACGATCATCATACGATTTGTTTTGTGTGGTACACAGCATGTCTGTTATTTTTCTGACAGGATGTGTATGTATGTACCATCAGTGAGACACTCTGAGTCGTCCATGCTGGTGTCTTTGCGACTGTTTGAAAGGAGAGTCCGAGAAGTGCTCGCGGGCCCCTCGTGGACTGGATGAGAGCAAGGGGGTGTTGAGGAGGGAGGTCTTGTTATCCAGAGCCATGCGGCCTCCTTCCACTGAGTCTGACATTCGGATGTCTGTCCCGCTGTCACCCTGCAGAGATGCAATAAAATAAAAAAAAGTGTGTCACTTTCACAGCTGTATTTTGGTTCATTTGGTCCAGACCAAATAAAAACAAAACAAACAAACAAAAAAACAGATAACACTATTGCCTTTTATTTCACATCTGTTTTATGTTCACACCGACTGTTTTTACAGTTGAACCAAGAGGTGTACACATGGACGAGTCACATGGACGAGTCACATGGACTCACAGCCAACTCATTCATTAGACAGATTTCACAAAAGAACCCAACCAAAAAACATGTTTATTCCATTGGACTGACAAGATATGCTGCACCTTGTGTTTGTTTTAGCTGTCATAAGAAGCAAAGAAATATTTTATTATAAACATTATTAGCCCAGACTGCAACTTCACCTCATCTGTCAAAAAGAGTCTTTAACAATAATTTTGTTTTTTTTTTCTTAACCACACTGTCTGTGGACAGAGGGTGGATACCCTTTGTGATTTTGAGCTATATAAATAAAACTGTACAATTAAAGGAATTTTATTTTAGATTAAATAAATATAAATAAACTTGAATTTACTTGATTAATATTAAAAAGGTGTGAGGTTGCCATGTTTTCACTGTCTTTACTTGGGAACTGCTGAAATACTCAAACTAGAGCGACATATTTTTAGCACTTTTTATAATTTTAGTTTCTCATTTATATGTTCTGATACATCAAGAAAAATGCCAGCACACATTATCTTGCATATTTATTTAGTTATCTTACATATAGATTTTGCTTGGGAGATTACTTTCGACAGTTGACGATCAGCAGATGGATTTTGCTTTCACAGCACAAACAAACGGAGCCAGACCAAGTCGGTCCAGCGGTTTAGACCACATCAGAGTTAAAATGACAGCTTCACAGCGGAATAAATTAACCAAACAAGTAAACACACCAGAATTCCTATGAAGTACACTCAACAGGTTAGGTGTGAAAGCATCCCAAACTGGTACAGATAATGGTCAAAACAAAGGAAACACACACTTTCCAGTTTCACTTTCCAGATTTATTCATCTGGATCACCTGACCAGGAAAAGGTGGTGACATTTCCTTTGTTTACAGCGTGATGTTGTTCTCTAGATGTGATCAAAACAACCCAGTGTTGGGGACTTGTGGACGCTGACATATGGTGAACCACCACGTGAGAAGCGGAGAAGGGTGCAAAGGTTTAAGGTGCTCTTATTTCTGTGTATATTTACACTCAAACCACTAGACGCCACTATCAAGAGTTGTAGTTTGATGAGTCAGGTGTGCTGTGATTGGCAGGCTCATGGCATGTGGGCAGGTTAGATTTCAGATGCACTTCATGCGGAAAATGTCAGGAGGTCACACCTCTGTACTAGAGTACACGATGTTCTTTAAAAAGGGGCTGGGGTTGTTGAGAGAGACTGCAATAAGACCTGGCATATTGGCTGAGGTCATAAATTTGGACTGAACAAGCAGAGTGCCTAGATAAGCACGAGGGAAGGTTCTTGCTGAGAAAACCAAGTCAGGAAAAGTCATTTTCAGCAGTTGGGATCATAACAAAACAAAGATGATTTGATCAGTGGCTAAAGAGGATTACATTTACAGTCCTCAGTCCCATCAACACTTAATGTATGCCTCTCAGTTCCCACGTTATGGGGGGGGAGGGGTGCAACAGATCAGATGTAGGTACCTGGGTGTGTTTAGGCCTTTACACATTTAAGGAATAAAATAAACTGCCAGACAGGAGAAGCTATTTTTACAGCACATAGAGAAATGTCATGACATAACTGGCTCCTTCATATCAAGAAAAACAGATGAAGTGCAAAACTTCATGAAAGAATTCCAAAATGTAGGTAGCTTTTTAAGCTGTGGCGTGGCGATGGTACAGTGGTTAGGACACATGCTTTTGGTGTGAGATTCCTACTGTGACACATCTACCATTGCGTTCTTGAACAAGATACTTAACCCCTCATTGCTCCAGAGGCGTGTGACCTCTGACATATATAGCAATTGTAAGTCGCTTTGGATAAAGGTGTCAGCTAAATGAATAAATGTGATGTGAATGTAAGCCTACTTGTGGGCTGCCATGCTTCACACAATCGTGTAAATGTTTCACTTTTGTTATGTCACTATAATAGAGTGAGAAAATCTCATTTAAAACCAAAAGATGTTGCTGACAATTACAGAAAAAACAAAAACAAAAAAAACCTTCCTTCCCAAGAATATCTTACACAAGCTCCAACAGTTCCAAGTCAGCCTCGACACATACTGATCAACACATCCACCTGTCTGCTCTACTGACCTCTTCGCCCTCCCGCCGTTGGACGGGTTCATTCATGTCCTCTTGGCTGCGGACGCTGAAGTTCTGGATCGCCTCGGTGACACCTTTCAGTGAACTGTAGATGTCCTCCGAGTTCATGTTCTCTGTGTCGTAGTCAAATGCACTGCACATAAACGAGATGAGAAAAAGGGACACTGAGCCAGGTCTGCACAATTACAGCTGAAGTGAGTAATCAAACTGTCCTGCTAAATACTGTCCCGTCCCCCCAAGTATGATACGCGTTTCATATGGTATTCCTACTATTCTTAGAATAAATCTGACTGAAATACGTGTAAGAGTGGAAACAATCAAAAATAAAACTACAAAACAGTATTGATATCTAAATTACTGTGCATATTTTTTTACATTCTTAACTAGATGTATAAAAGGAAGAAGCAGCCCAGAGTCATTCTGTCTCTAATGTGGTTTACTTGATATAAACGTCTGTAGACTTTACTCTTTTCTACTGCTCTTGCTAATATGTAAACGATTGTTAGATGGATTTTCCATTTTTATGAATTGTGCTAAGTAGAGGTGTAAAGCTTGTGTGTGTGTGTGTTACCTTGGTGAGGGGGTATTCTGGGAGGTGTTGGTGGGGGAAGTGACCGGGCTGGACCAGCTGGCTGGAGATCTAGGGGTGTGGCGCGTAAGAGGGCTGCCCATTGGTGCCTAAGGACAGGATAAAAACAATACAATAAAAAAGTTATGTTAGAAAGAAGTATGCTATTAAAATTTTGGTTTAATGATTGACAACTATAGCAATATAGTAATGTGCGTGTCTGAAATACTCCCTCCCCCTCGTGTGAACTGACCAGTGTGTGTGTGTGTGTGTGTGTGTGTGTGTGTGTGTGTGTGTGTGTGTGTGTGTGTGTGTGTTTTACCTGTGCAACATTGCCAGTGTTCTTCAGATGGTTTTGAAGCAGCTTGGTGGCTCCGTCCTGAAAGGTTTTGGGCAGAGCTGCCAGCAGCATGGTGAACTCTGGAGTGTTGAGCTGGAACAACGAGATTAGCACAGACTGGGCTGCCTGTAAAAAACAAAATACTATTGGTTAGAAAGACTTTTGAAAGACATTCCACTGACTTTCCTGCATTTGTGTGTATTAGTAAATCAAAGGGTTCTTTCCAATAACAGGAGAATCAACTGTAGGAATAAAGTATGTTCATCTCCAAACTATCAGGTTTGTGTGTCAGTACTTTTCTGACGTCAGAGCTCTTGGGTTCAGTTGTCCAGGTGATGATGCGGGAGACGGCCAGCCGAGTCTCACTGGAGTTCACGAAGTCTGGAGCTTCCATCTGTATCGCCAGAGTCTCAATATACTTCAGAATGGCCACCTTCACCTGCAACACACATTTATAAAAATCATCAGTATGTTGGGTGAAAACAAAGACACAGCATGGCCAATATTCACCCGAAAAAACACAAATACAGTCATAGCAAAACTTCAAACACAAGCCTGAAAAAGTGACCACACACGTCAGCATGTACAACCACGGCAGACTGTGCAACTCTTGCAGGTCTGAAAATCGAATGATCTGATGAATCAGTTAGAGAAGATCAAAGTGCATTCAAGGTCATGCTTTAGGAAAACAAAATCAATCAAAAGAAAAGCAAATGACAGATGACAAAAACCAAAGGAACTATTTAATGCAAACATTCACCGCTGGCTCCAAAACGCCACAACAACTGACTCCTGCCCTGATTTTCCTCCATCTCTCTCCCCTTCTCCGTCTCTCTACATTATGCACCTCAAGGACCAGAATTTCCTCCAAATCACTTAGCAGCACCGTGCGCGCCATATAATTGCTCCCCCCGGAGCGCACTGACCTGGGAGGACTGGCTCCAGGCTGCGGCCTGCTCGTCTAGAGAGCAGGCATGGCGCCGCGCTCTGGGGGGGAACAATTTTACCCCGGACCCTCCCCTGCCTCGCCCACAACACGAGCTCCGTACAGGCTTCAGAGAGAGAGAGGAGAAGCACCGCGTCAATCAGACAGAAAGGGAGACAGGGACAGGGAAGGGCAGGGAGAGACAAGAGAGGAAACGGAAGAGGAAGGAGGAGGGAGCAGAGAGTATAAGAGGAGTAAAAAGATTGGAAGGTAGGCTTGGGCGTCATTTAAATTTTACAATATTCTGAAAATCTGGTAGTACACACTGTAATTGTCATATGATGGCAGCAAAGAGCTGTGATGCCAAATTAACCAACATGAATCAGTGAGTTATGAAGCTTCATGCAACTGTTCAAAGCAGCTTTACATATTTATACTGTCTCATGGTATATATATCGTCACATTGCCCTACCCTAGCCTGTGATGTGAGCTGTGAGGTCCTGAACAGAGAATTTAAAATCATTTTTCTTCAGGCCACACAGCAAGTCCACTTCCTACTGCATGTCAAATGAAGGGTGAGTAAATTTATATTTGGGGCAGGAGGGTGAAATTTTAGTGATGACAATATCTTTCATTCCCAAGCCTACCTGGAAGGCAAAGGAAGAGGGAGACTGACAGGAATGAAAAAGTGGTGAGAATGTGGTGAAACATCAGGCAGGAAAAGGTGTGGGAGGGGGCAGAGCGAGAGAGAAATAAAGAGGTAATGAGGACGAGGAGTGAGGGATGAAGAAGCAGAAATTGCTTGTCAACCGTCGTAAGGACAGTTGGGAGAGGTGATACTGGTGAGGCAAGAAGTTGCTTTAACAGAAGGATTAGTGAGAGAGAGGAAAGTACAAGACAATGGATAAGGAGGAGTGTCCACATCAATGGCTATCCAATCACAGCCCAGGATTCAGGGTTTTTTTGTTTGTATTTTTTGAGAGGCAGCACCAGCATGGGCAGGTACGAGGTCATATCAGTACAGCAGTTACCATGGTTACACAGTTCCCTAGTTTCAAGCCTCATGTCCATCCTCCCCTCCCGTATGCAGACCTTCACACAGGCAGCTCTCTTTCTCGTGGACACACACACACAAACTATTTACCTTGAGGTTGGGTGTCTGTGTCTGGTCCACAGTGAATCGCATGAGAATAGTAAACTGGAGGTCGTTGGGGAAAGACTCTCTGTCAGAGAAGAAAGAAATTCAAATTAAACCTCCAGTACACACAGAAACACATCTAGAGTAAAAGGATCTCGACAGGTTAAGATAAATGAGTGTGTAACTACAAAAGTCAGAGGTAAAAGGATGGCCTGTTGTTCCTTTCTCTTGCTAAAACCACCATTTGTGTATGTACGAAAACACGAGAGAAAAGGAAGCATCGGGCCTCGTGCAAGAACATTTTTGTATTTTTATCTTACTGTCTCATGCTTTTTTTTCGTTTGTATAACTGTAAATGACGTGTAAACATGATGAGTGCCTTCTGTGGGTAAATGAGCACGTATTCATGAGAATTGTAAATTAGCATAATACCGTATAAGGCTGCGCAAGTTTGGAGACTGAAGTCCTGCGGACATCCTTAAAGGAAAGTATATCCTTTAACAGTGTCAGCAGTGGAGTTGGGTGAAAATGGTTGTATTCGTGTGTCTGTCTGCAGAGTTACAGCTCTAAAAAGTTTCACATTTGCAGAAGCACAGCCCGATGTACAGTGGGTACGGAAAGTATTCAGACCCCTTTAAATTTTTCACTCTTTGTTTCATTGCAGCCATTTTCCACAAATCAAAAAAGTTCATTTTATTTCTCAGTAATGTACACTCAGCACCCCATCTTGACAGAAAAAAACAGAAATGTAGAAATTTTTGCAAATTTATTAAAAAAGAAAAACTGAAATATCACATGGTCATAAGTATTCAGACCCTTTGCTCAGTATTTAGTAGAAGCACCCTTTTGATCTAATACAGCTATGAGTCGTTTTGGGAAAGATGCAACAAGTTTTTCACATCTGGATTTGGGTATCCTCTGCCATTCCTCCTTGAAGATCCTCTCCAGTTCTGTCAGGTTGGATGGTAAACGTTGGTGGCCAGCCATTTTCAGGTCTCTCCAGAGATGCTCAATTGGGTTTAAGTCAGGGCTCTGGCTGGGCCATTCAAGAACAGCCACGGAGTTGTTGTGAAGCCACTCCTTCGTTATTTTAGCGGTGTGCTTAGGGTCATTGTCTTGTTGGAAGGTAAACCTTCGGCCCAGTCTGAGGTCCAGAGCACTCTGGAAAAAAGGTTTTCGTCCAGGATATACCTGTACTTGGCCGCATTCATCTTTCCCTCGATTGCAACCAGTCGTCCTGTCCCTGCAGCTGAAAAACACCCCCACAGCATGATGCTGCCACCACCATGCTTCACTGTTGAGACTGTATTGGACAGGTGATGAGCAGTGCCTGGTTTTCTCCACACATACCACTTAGAATTAAGGCCAAAAAGTTCTATCTTGGTCTTATTTATCACCATCTTGGAGTCCTTCAGGTGTTTTTTAGCAAACTCCATGCGGGCTTTCATGTGTCTTGCACTGAGGAGAGGCTTCCGTCGGGCCACTCTGCCATAAAGCCCCGACTGGTGGATTGCTGCAGTGATGGTTGACTTACTACAACTTTCTCCCATCTCCCGACTGCATCTCTGGAGCTCAGCCACAGTGACCTTTGGGTTCTTCTTTACCTCTCTCACCAAGGCTCTTCTCCCCCGATAGCTCAGTTTGGCCGGACGGCCAGCTCTAGGAAGGGTTCTGGTCGTCCCAAACGTCTTCCATTTGAGGATTATGGAGGCCACTGTGCTCTTAGGAACCTTAAGTGCAGCAGAAATTTTTTTGTAACCTTGGCCAGATCTGTGCCTTGCCACAATTCTGTCTCTGAGCTCTTCAGGCAGTTCCTTTGACCTCATGATTCTCATTTGCTCTGACATGCACTGTGAGCTGTAAGGTCTTATATAGACAGGTGTGTGGCTTTCCTAATCAAGTCCAATCAGTATAATCAAACACAGCTGGACTCAAATGAAGGTGTAGAACCATCTCAAGGATGATCAGAAGAAATAGACAGCACCTGAGTTAAATATGAGTGTCACGGCAAAGGGTCTGAATACTTATGACCATGTGATATTTCAGTTTTTCTTTTTTAATAAATTTGCAAAAATTTCTACATTTCTGTTTTTTTCTGTCAAGATGGGGTGCTGAGTGTACATTACTGAGAAATAAAATGAACTTTTTTGATTTTTGGAAAATGGCTGCAATGAAACAAAGAGTGAAAAATTTAAAGGGGTCTGAATACTTTCCGTACCCACTGTAAACTAAACCACGACAACAACAACCATTAATCTGTCTCTGCCAATATATCAGCTTGCTGTCACTCTATTCCAAGGGCCCAATGCGCTAATCCAAAAGATTACACTGCTAGCTGACCTTATTATATTCAGAGACTAATTAAACAGTGCATCATCTAAGTTGTTTTGCAGTGCGAGATGTTCATATTGATAATGTGGCGTTATAGCATTAATAACCAATTCAAATGAATGATTATATTGTTATGTAGGTATTACGCCCCATCGTTATTAGGTTATATGAATACATTTAGAATTATATTTTAATTCAAACTCCAGAGTCAAACTGGACAATGTCAACATAATTTATGAAGTGTAATTTATATAGGATTGCTTCAAAATTACATTCCATTAGTGAAAATATAGGTAGGGAAAACAGCTGACTAATTCCACTTGACTCCTGCTTCAGGACTGGACCAAATTGTGTTCTTACCCAAGAGAAAATTCTAAATACAAGAAAACTGGTGAAAGTTCTCCAAAATCACTTGTACAAGCCACTTCTGTCAAATCTGTTTATATGAGTGGTTCTTGCATGAGGCCCAATGATCCTCAGAGGCCTATCTATTCTTTATATGTAAACAAATAATCTAAGAGCAAACTAGCATTTAAGAGCTTTCAAAAACATCTCAAAGGCTTCTTGAGATGTGACTGAGAGCTTTGAAAAGCTGACCTTGGAGCTTAAATAATGTTGTTACACTTACTATTCCCAAAGGCCAAGAGTGAACTTTCACGCTCAAATATAATTTTACTACATACTTATACTTATGTTACCCATGGGTCAACAACCTACATGCCCTAATGTCAGTCTATATAGCGTGACACCTACCGTGTGACATCCAGGGCTCTCTGAACTTTGGCCTGTACGGAGCCCAGCAGGTCAGCTCCCATCTTCTTCAACAGCTGTGTGAGCAGGACGAACAACCAGTCCTGCAGATCCTCCTTATGGACATGGATGAAATCTACCAGTGTCTCCAGGAACATGCTGAACACCTACACACACACACACAGTTTGGGTCAGACTCAGTCATTCACTCAACAATTCACGTTTCATGCACACATGCAAGTAGTCATGTATTTAGAGGATAAAGTTATAGCATCATGTGAGAGTAGCATTAGTTCCCATTGTGAAGTTAGTGGTTATTATCATTGCAGCAGCCCACCTTCATTCCCAATCACCAGTTAAACTTAAATCACCCAAATTAATAATAATCATATTAATATTAGAAGACAACCACAATGAGACAGTTAATTACTTGACAAGAATTAACACCAATCAGACTGCATGGTGATCGTCTCTACATGCCAGTGGTTGATTTCAGCAGGACAGTATCGTTACAGGCAACATTATGTGAGGAGGGTTAGTGACTGTTACGTTGTTGCCCTGATAAAGGGTTATCCAATCAGATGAATCTATCCAAACACAATGTACAAGCACAGTAACACTGATTGGCCAAACTTACTCTCTACAGAGAGTTCCAGAGGGTGGCATGGGGGAGAGAGAGACACATCTGTTAGCATCCTGACAGAGAACACCCAAGTGTTCGTTCAACAATCTTGACTTTCAATCCAACATTTGCAAAATGGACAAAAAAAGACCAACAACATCTTGAAAAAACGTGAAGTGATGTTTTGTGCACACTAGGAAAAAAAAACTGAGAACTGAAAGATATCTTGAAAAACATGGGAGATGAGAAAGAAGAAGTGGGGATAGAGAGATGAAGGCAGAATCCACGGTGAGATGCAGTACCTTGAAAGAGGCTGAGCTTATACTGGATTCTGCTGTGCCGTACACCCTGCCGGAGTCTCGCTGAAATTCATCAAATCGTCAAATGTCAAACGAGGGGAAAAGGGTGGGGGGGGGCTCACACACCTTACGACATGTGTGAGGCAACGGGCACTCAAAAATGCCGAAAGAAAAGTGTCAGTGTTAGAGAGGGCGAACCGCAGCTGGTTAGACGGAGACAGGAGCTGCCAGCCCAAACATGTGCTTGTATATTCACGTGCGTCTGAGTGTGTGTGCGGTCAGTGTCGTCGCTGCAGACTGCAGGGAGGGGGCGGAAGAGAGGGAGTGGCAGTGAATGCAGTGAGCACAGCATTTGGCTGATGAACAGAGATAGAGGAACACCACAGGACAGCGGAGAGTGTGAGGTCACACGCAGGCATGGCATGCCATTAGAAAACTGTCGCACACTCTGCATGCCTGTGTTTATGTTTGAGTGTGTATATCCGTGTGTGTACATCGGAGAACAGGTTTTGACCCGTTTATCATGTCTTTATCTCTAAACGTATTCAAAATACTTTATTTAACAATACTGACTCCTAAAATGTGTCTGTGTGAATTAACAAGCAGGGCATTGTCTTTGTTTTGGCAGAATCCGGTACAGTGAAGGATGGCGGGATAAACAAAGTATGGGGAACCAAAATAGAAATCAAAGTGGGTGAATCATGGATCTATTTGAAATGATATTGTAAATGAGTGCTGTGCGTCTTTGTGTGAGCACTTGTGCTTCATGCATTCATACCTTACTGTGAGGGTCAGCAAACATCCTGGTGAAGATTTCACACAGCCTCTTCAACTCCACCCGACTGCACATCAAAACAACAAAATAACACAGTTAGGTGAAAATCAACAATCATTTTATCTCTTGGAAAACACATTTGCCTGTTCTGCTGCTGACCTGAGGGTGCGTTGGTTCTTGAGCAGCGCCTGAAGGCCCAGCAGCCCCTCCTTCCTCTCTGACCAATTGGCACTGGCACAGCGGTTCAGCACCTGACAGGAACCACAAAAAGGCCTGTTGAGACTTCTATACAGCGGGAAGTAATGATATTAAGAAAAGTTGAGCTTGATACTGAG
The DNA here is from genome assembly GCF_014851395.1 of Micropterus salmoides. Classification (NCBI taxonomy): domain Eukaryota; kingdom Metazoa; phylum Chordata; class Actinopteri; order Centrarchiformes; family Centrarchidae; genus Micropterus; species Micropterus salmoides. The sequence goes on along the minus strand of NW_024040817.1, from coordinate 19,497,990 downwards.
GTGAAATGGTTTCCTGGTTTTTCAGATTTAGAGGATAGAAACATTTACATCAGAACAAGTGTGGAACTGAACTCCAATATCAAAGACTGTATGAATCTCAGTGATCCAGTTCCTTCACTAATGGCACAGATTTCCTCACTGCATAGTTGCAGTGCCCCAAATCAAAACCAAATTTCCCTGAACTGTTACCAGACTTGTGTGTTTATTAGGGATGGGGATTGTTCATTTTTATTGACACTGATACCCTTATTGAGACTGCTTAATGATCTGATTCTTTATTGATACTTTACTATTATTTGGTGACGGTTATTTGGCAAGAGCAGACCCAACGGGCATGAGGTGGGCCTGCACGGTATGAGAAAAATATTCAATGTGCGATAACATTGTTTGAAATGACATATGACTTGCAATAAATAAACACATAATGAAGTGTGCATATTAGCGCTAACCTCGGCTACGTCTTCTGTCTGTCTCATGTACGTGGGGATGGCTCCTCCGTTCCTGGAGCTGTAGGATCTCTCCGAACAGGCGCTTGATGCATCACTATTAGCGTCATCATCGGAGTACATGCTGTAGTTCTCGTACCGCCGCCGTGCTGGCTTCTTCTGTAGGTGAAGGACAGGAGAAGTGGAAAGGACATGAAATTAAAATGAAAGTTAAGACAGAGTAATAACAAGGCACAGGCAGAAAACATGCTCACTCACACACCTAGCTTGACGGAACACAACACAGCTAAACGCACACACACACACACACACACACACACACACAGGACACACAGGTAAGAGGCGGGGGAAGAAGCTGACCTTGGACCGCATGTCTCCCAACAGCTGACAGCATTAAACAGAGGTAGAACCAGGGTTAGTTAACACACACACACACTCCAGGAGGTGTGCGCTGCATATGGTGACAGCTTACTGAAATGTGCAAAGAGTGGTTATGCGTTTTTTTATGTATATGTGTTGGGGAAGTGTATGCGTTTTCATACCAGTGCATCTGCGAGAGCCTCTTCTACGTCGGAGCCCGTGTTGAGGACCCTCATGGCACTGACTGAGGAAGAGAGACGACTGGACTGACTGATGCCAAAACCTGATCCTGTAGAGAGTCAGACGGAGTGGGAGGAAGAGGGACAGCAGGAAAGCAAACGTTAGACTTGAGACCTGAAATTGCTAACCCCATTCTCTCACTCATCGAGGTGGTTCTCATTTGTCCACTGATGATCCAGTCATCCTCCATCTTTCTCCTCATCATCCATTCTCTGACATTTCCTCAAACCACACACACACGCTACATTTCCTTTCATGAGTCGAGCCTGTAAGTCGATATGATGACTTGTTAGGTGACACTGCAGGTGCCACTGGGGGAGAAAGAATGATCGACAGAAAACACAGGTGTGTGTGTTGGTGTTTCTGCAGAGAGGGGCAAGGGCAAATAAAGAAAACAAATGGTAAAACTGGCAGAATGGCTGTCAACTGAACAGGCGGAAACATGCGATTCCACTGGAGGGTGTCGACATCCTGGAGCTGAAGGTAAAAAACAAACAAAAAAAAACTGAGGCTGATGGACAAGAAAAGAAACAGGATGACACATAATACAGGAGAAGATGCGTGGCACAAGAGAGAACAATAAAAAAAAAACAAACAAAAAAAAAAACGGCGCGAACAGAAATTGAGGCGAAGTGGGTGGGTGAGGTACGGGGAAATAGATGTACTCAGCCTTCACCTGCTGCCCCAAAAGTATCAGGTGTGTGGAGAGCTCCGGTGGAGCGAGAGTAGCTCCGCGTTGCTGCAACCAAGATTAAAAACACACAGAGTTTAACACTCGCGCGAGCACGCACACGCACACACATACACACACACACACACACAAAACCCTAGAGTAGAAAGAAAGGATGAAAAACATGCAAGTGATTTCTTTTTCTTTTTTTTTTATTCACCCTCAACTTTCTAAACGATTGACATTTTAATGTTTTTAGTTTAAATCAGACACTGAATTAAAAAAAGCCTACAGTACTTTGGTTTGAGCTAACTTTAAGAAAAGAAAGGTTTCTCTTCTCCTTTGATGTCTTATCGTCTCATCCCTCCTGTGTATCTGTCCACTACTGCTACTCACCAAGGGGCGTGAAGGAGCGTACAGGGCTGGTGTCCCGGCTGCTCTCCCTGCTGGCCTCTCTGCTGCAGCCCTGACTCATACTGGGCCGAGGGATACGACTGCCCCGAGCTAACGGTGCCGGTTACAACACCGCACCGAAAAGATGAGGGGGACACGGGGGAAGGAAGAGCAGCGGAGGGAAGAAAAGTGGTAGGTAAGAACACAAAGGAGAAGGGACATGAAGACGACAACAAAAAGACAAAAGAAGAAAGACAAACATGAGTAGTGACAAAGAAGAGAGAGGGGAAGGAACATGGATAAAGACATAAATAAGACAAACGTGGAAAAAGGCAAAAGTGACAAACTGACAGGAACAACAAAGAATATGAGGACAGGTCTACTGGCCCTGAGGGAGCATCTCAACAGCAACAACAAGAAGTCACCTCAGAGGACTGAGATTAGGACTGCAACTAAATTATTTTCATGAACAATTAGCAATTGGAGCAATTATAGTCTTGATTAGGGCGGCAACTAGAGATCATCGTCATTATTGATGAATCAATCGATTAGCTTTATGGTTTACAGTGTAGTCATTTGGTCTATAAAATAGTCCTCAAATGTCCTGTTTTGTCCGTCAAACAGAACAAAATCCAACGATATTCAGTTTACAATGATAGTAAATAATAAAATGGGAGAGGCTAGAATTAGAAAATGTTTGGCATTTGTTTATCAGATTACTTAAAGGTGACCTAATATGCTTTTCAATATTTTCTATCATATCTATAATGTTACAATGTCAGAAGTTCATGTTAAACATGGCCAAAGCTTCAAATAATGAGGTAAACATAGTCACATAACTACAATATAGGGCTGGAAATGTGGTAGAATAGGTCACCTTTAAATGATGAATCACTGAAATAGAAGGAGATAAACTGACTAATCGTTTCAGCTGGTTCATCAAAAGTTTTCCAAAGAGCCCTAGGTGAAGTCATTGCCTGATTTGTGCAAAATATGAGTTTACTACCAAAGTTCACAGCAAAAATTCACATTTTAGAAGCTGGAACCTGTGAATTTTGGGCATATTAGCTTAAAACAAACAAATTTCGATGAACAATTACATCAATTATCCGAATTGCTGCACATTAATTTACTCTTGATCGACTAATTGTGTCAGCTCCAGATGAGATGCACCTAAAAGAAGCACAGGACTGCTGGACTCAAACGGTCCAATAATCACAAACACTCAGGCGATCTCCCTGTGTCTCACACACAAACACACAGAATAGAAAAGGAAGCGATATGAGATGAGTATAGCGATCGAGGGGGGTGAGCGAGGGGAGAATCTGCGTTTTTCATCCAGTAGCATCGCAATCATCTTGTATTGCTTTGTTCATCAGCTTCAGCATCTACCCAGCCAATCAGGGTTAATCAGCCTACCAAAGGGTTACAATGCCCTGATGATGCTTCGCTGATCCTGCTAGGAGGTTCATTCGCTGGTTAGTAAAGAGAGGGAGGAGGTACGTTTATAATGCGTGGACATCTGCTGATCACAGGCACCCATCACCACAACAACACAGCCATAAAGCCAGAGACAGGTTAGAGGGACGGGTTCTATGATGCTCAGGCGGTGAGCAACAGCTTGATGGAGGGGTGGGGAAGATGGGGGAGATTGTGAGATTTGTTGTGATGGATAGAGATTTAGAATGATTTTAAGATGAGGATGAGAATAGACTGAGGTAAAGAGATGGACAGCAGGATGGTCTGGGTCGAGGTCTGAGCCTTACCTCCTCGGCTCGCTCCGTTGTAGATGGAACTAATGCTGGAAGGAGCTAGACGACAGAAGCAGCAGGGGCAGGTAGAGAAGGACAGGGAGAAGAACAGAGGAGGAAAAGGTAGAGACGGAGCAGGAGGGGGAGAAAAGTTCAGCTGAGATCCAAAAATACATGGACGACTGGCTGTAGTGTGTGACGTTTGTAAGATATCACTGAGTGTCTAAATCATTGGCAAGCTGCGTTTTTAAAAACAAAACCTTTGAGTAGTTGTAAAAAAATAAAATAAAATACACGTAGCAGAAAGACAAATATATTAAGGATGAACTTTCATTATTCAGTTGAAATGAATGAAATATAAACAAGGCTTCCCGTTATGAAACTATAATGGTTTACTTACCAACAGACAGGCGGGTGGGGGAGGAGTCTCTGGAGCAGCCCTGGCTGCGGGGGATGCGGCTGCGTCTGTGTCCATCCCCAGCCAGCACCCTGTGGGCCCCTGAGCTCATGGTGCTCAGGGCCGTACTCGTCAGTACACGACCCGGGGAGCCGCTCCGACTGCCAGCTTCAGAGAGACGCAGAGACGGAAGAGGACAAAATACAAAGTAAAAATCAGAGTCTTACCCAGGCAACACATGGCATTTTAACAGTTAAAGTTACAGAGAAACTTAACGAATCCTCCTTTAAAGTAAGGATCTTATTTTTAAAAATGGCAACTACCTCTGTACATATACTACTGACAAAGACAGCTGCTACTGCCCTCCACTTAGTGGCACTAGTCTCCAAGCATGTTTTGGCAAATGTCTTAACATACAGTATGAACATCAAAAATAGAAGGAACTAAATGGCAAACAGTGTTGGATGTCATTGGAAAGAGGATTCTTTGGGCTAGGAGAGTTGAAACCCACACCAAGAGAAAGTGCATTTTAATCTAAACAATGCCTTTTGTTTGGAAGTGTAATAAAAACAAAATAAATACAACATATTAAAACTGACAACATGACAATTTTAGAGACAACGCTCCTGTCTTTTGGAAGATACAGGAGAATACAATGAAAATATGATAAGAAAGGTCTATATTTCTCCTCCCCATGACATCCTGTCTCCAAATGCAAAACCCACAGTGTGTGTCAAACTCTACAATGACTCACATTTCTATCAACCTGAAGACAAACAGTTGAGGAGAAGCTGCTCTGCAGTGCTGAATATGAAGTGCAAGAACAGGCTTTTGGGGAACAAGCTCCATGAAGCTGGACTGTGACTGATTTCAACATGACTGAAAATGAGCACGTAGACCAGACTCACTCTCACTCTCTCTCATTGACACACAAAAAGCCAACTAAAGCCACACACACAAAGTCTGTTTCTAGGTACGACTACCTAGTGACACAGAGCTAATTAAATACATCTAAATGACAGGAAAAAAGCTAAATAGGGATTGTTGTGGTATCTTCTGTGGTAATCTTGAGTTCCACTTATAACTTAGACTATGGTTGTTGCTGATACTTTTAATCAAGTAAAGACAAAAAAGTATATAAGTGGAACTACTCTGACCTCTTGAGAGTATTTCTAGTATTTCTTGTCATCTCTCCCCTCCTTTCTTCCCTTATCTCCTTATATTTATGGATACACAAAGCTATTGTTGATTCTACAAATGGCTGTAAGGGTTAGAAAAACTTTTTTTGTTTTACAAACTGTTGCTAAGATGATCAGAACGATTTGCTTGGGATCTAAAAATAAAAGATTTTGGAAAAATTAATTCCACTAGATAAAGGCTGTCTTTTTACAGGTGACAAAACATCGTCTTCTCAATCTTTAGGCTACATCCAGGCACACATGTGAGTGCAGAAACACAAGGCTCCCAAAGCAGTGTGATTAGCATGATCATAGAACAGCCACATTAACGGTCTGTGACTACAAATCCCAGCATGCCTCAGCTCGAGTGAGAGGAGCCTTAAGTGACCTTTCTGAGTGCACGTGAAGGAGGGAGAAGTCAGTGCAACAGAGGAAAGGCAGTAAAGATAAAGAGAGCGGGTAAAAAAAAAAGAAGTAGCGTTGTAATCTTACCACCAACAGGGTTAGCAGACTGAGATCCTGAGCCATTAAGCCCATTGGTTGGGAGGAGGGGGAAGCAGAGGCGAGGGGGAAGGAATAGCAGATTAAACCAGATGAATTATGAGTGTTAGCGCAAAAAAATGGGAGTCAGAACAAAGAGTACGATGGGAGCGCATCCTGGTGTTCCATATAAAGAATGAAGACGAGGCTGAAGCAAATCCATGTATTGAAGAGAAAACAACTATTTGAACATGTGTTGCTAAAAACAAACACACACACTGGACCAGCTGCAGATGAGAGCCTGGGAAAAGCAGTGCATGTTGGGAAACAGCTGGCATACGTATGAAGCAAAGCCAGTTCACAATGAGGAAAAGAAAATGCCTCAAAGTAAATATGCTTAACAATATCCATACACTCAATCTCTCACGCACACACACACACACAAATATTTCTCAGCCTCTGTTCAGCTGCCATTTCCTCTGTTTCTGTTAGTCTGTTGTTCTGAGATTTAGTCTTTTATCTAGATGTCCAGATATGATTGGTGCACTGGGCTTAGGTCCAATCACTGTTCAGCACAAAAGCCATCACGCTAATAAGCGGCTTGAGTTCCTTCATGAAGTTTTTTTAATGACCTAAAATGACAGCCAGAGCCAGGCTAGAGCAGCCGAAATAAACTGTCCACCACACCATCCTCAGTGATGAGACACAGCATGCACAGGAAAACACACCCCCACTCATTTCCTCTTTACACAACACACCTTGGTCAGAATGAGAGCAATAGCAGGTGGGCCACCATTCCCACAGACAGACACACACACAGACACACACACACACTCTGACACACAAACAGAATACCTGGTGTGCAATCGGATTCGTCGGAACCTGAAGGCACAAAAACATTTACATGGAGCTTATCGTCACCGTGAAGGCAGCAAGAACTCAAACTCCACAACAAGAGCCTGACAAACTACGAACACACTCCACACCAAGCAGCTCACACACCCCATTTTCTGTTGCAGTGTGTTTGTTGTGTTTGTATGTAAGTGGACTTAATACCCAGAATGTTTCACTCACAGCTGGGTTTAAGTCATGCTGGGTGTTTCGGTGGGAGGGGATACATACGTTGCGACTGGGAGACCATCTTGGTGCGGCTGCGTCCTCGTGAATCCACCTGGCTGGACATGTTGCTGGCAGCTGACAAGGGCTGCTTGGTACGTACACGGCCTGTATGTATGTGGAGGTGGAAAAATAAGTTAAAGACACTAATGAAAACAGTGTCAACACACACTGCTGTGCTTCCTATGCCAACACATCTAGGCGCAAACTGAGCAGCTGAATAAAGCGAGAACCTAAGAAGCACTACCAGCTGACGAAAAGCTACCGATACTGGAAGCTGCTGAACCAACGTCAGAGCCGAAACTAAACCAGGCGCACACACACAGATAAATACACCAGGGATGTTTCAGTGGATTAGGAACCAGTTTAGTTGTAGTAGTCAATTTTATTTATATAGCCCAATTTCACAAATCACAAACTTGCCTCAAGTGGCTTTACAATCTGTACAGCATTCAACACCTTCTGTCCTTAGACCCATGATTCAGATAAGGACAAACTCCCTCAAAAAACCTTTAACAGGGGAAAAAAATGGAAGAAACCTCAGGAAGAGAGCAACAGAGGAGGGATCCCTCTAACAGGACGGACAGACATGCAAAAGATGTCGTGTGTACAGATTAAATAGAGAAAATACGTCAAAGTACGTACTTCTGAAACCACTCATGACCAAAGTGGTTATTTATCTCTGCGTATTGATCCATTTGATAAAAATATCAGCCAAAATGTCGAGTCATTGTCAGACAACTCACTACATTCATTTCTGTCATTTTAGCTCCTACAGTGCACCATCTGATCCACTTGCAACTGCAATTTGTGTTTATGTGAATCCATTCTTTTAAAATACTTGTTCTTAATAAGAAAACAGTGACAGGGATCATTTAACTGCACTATTAATGTTGGATCTGTGATTCCAAGATTTAGAAACTTTTTATTTTAGAATTACATTGTTTAAAAAAATAAAAGACTTTCAGTATATTGATTCCTGGTGGTTTCTCTGCTGACGACAACAAACTTGAAGTCTAGGTATGAATTCTGTCAACGTTCCCGACTAGAACATCCCTAAAACATGCTCCCACACACACACATCCACCTAACTGCGATCTTACCATTGTCTGATCTGGTCCCTACAGACAGACACAGAAGGAGCAGGTTGTAAACAACACATTTCAGCTGACATGTGTATAATAGCAAAACAACAACACTTACTAAGTATCCTAATGAAACCTCAATAGCTGAATGATGCAGTTTAATGCAGGCATTGATGGTTAGACCATTTCTGTATTAAAACTAAGATTAAACTGTAGTAAAGCAGAAGATGTGTAATGATCCGTGATGTGTCGAGTAGGATGGTGACACAAAGGGGGGTTGAATGAAAGACTGACAGCAGGGGGCGCTGTGGCCACACACTGCAAAAAAGGAGTTAAATGGACTGGTGGACTGGAATGAAATGTGGAAAGGGAAAAGAATAGAAAGAAAAAAGAAAAGCATGAGTAGGTTGTTGCTGTTGAAGCAGAGTGAGATGATCTTACCATCCGTTTTATCAGAGGCATCATCTTTAGAGGCAGAGAGAGAGAGAGAGGGGGGGTGGGGTGGAAGAAATAAAATGGACAAAACGAAGGGAAACAAGGAGGAAAGTATTGATACAAATGATTAGAAAAAGTAAGCGATACAAAAGGAACCCAAGAAAGGGAAAATGAAAATTGAACAGAGTGTGTCAGTAAGAAGTAAACACAAAATATTGAAAAGGAAGAAAGAATGTAAGAAAATAGAGGAGGGACAAGAGAAGAGAGGAGTGTGTATTAATTACAGAACATCTGTTTAACAGAGAACCATGCAGATGCAGTGGCAACACTGAAACAGAGAGAGAGACAAACCAACCAACATAGGGGACATTATTCAACTACAGAACATGCACACTGGGAATATTCATAAAAAAACACAAGCAGGATACATTAACAGGCAACAAGCAGGCAGCAGGGGAAAAGCACAGGAGCAGAGAGAAGAAAGGCCAGTCCAAGTGTGTGTGAGCATGTAGGTCCATCCCTTTACGCTGCTTTGTAGATGTGGTGAGTTTTCTTTTAAGTACGTCCTACTTCAACCTGTACTGTGCACTTTAGAAGCCCATCTTCTGAGCTGATCTGAGATGACTCTTCAGGTTGAGTCTCCATCTCTGCCTGACACCCTGCTGATCACATGCTGACCGATGTCTGCACTGCCTGATTAGTCATCCAACTTGACTGACGGGGCCCTTACCCAGTGAAGAGTAGGAGCCAGGGGGCAGACGCCCTGATGCCCTGGCCTGTCCGACGTTGCGGTGCTTAGCGACTGCTGCTGCGTTTACATCCACGTCACTACGGGAACGCTGCAGGGAGACCGACGACTGCCCACCCTTTGAACCCGCAGGGACTGATAGGACAGGAGGAGGAGGAGGAGTGTGTTGGAGAAGGGATGGGAGGTGATGAAGGGATATATATACACACACACACACACATCACAAACACATGCAGGCACCACACTACACTGACAATACTTATACCATACAGAAATACACAAAAAGCCAGACACATATACGCATTATGTCTGCGCACATGTGTGTAGTAACATAAAAACATAACAGGATGTGGCTGTACGGCGCTGGACACAGGCGGATGTAAATGAGAATGATGGGATATGGCTCTGTAGGAGTTTGTCACAGTGCGCGTGTTCTCACAGGAGTGAGTGAGAATGTGATGTGTTTGTGTGTGTGTGTGTCTGTGTGTGTGTGTGTGTGCGCGCATGTGCTTGACTCACCTCGCCCTGGAGCTGCTGACCATTTAGAAGTCAGAGGACGACTGACAGAAGAGAAAGAAAAGTAGGTCAGTGCACAACAAAACAACAACACACACACAAATATGTTGGATGCACACAAAAAATGTTTCTATGTTCTTTTTTTTTACTCAATGACAAAATATAAACAGCTCAACAATTTTTCGTGGAAGTAGAAGTGAAGTGGAATTGCACTGCTTTCTATAAGCAGTGATCACCCCAAAAAGCTTAGTCCATCCACTTCAAATATAAACAAATATGCACTAAGGAGTAAAAGCAGGTGATTCAGAGAATGTGTGCTAATTCAGCTTCAACGTTTTCTGTACGTCTGTAGTAGTTAGTATATTTTGGTTATTCATATAGACCCAAACAGACTTCAGTTGTTCAACACCTGTGCCCTGAAGCCAGCATCTTTACATTTGTTTCACACAGACTAAATTCTTCTAATCAATAATCTAGTTTTATAATTCTATTTATTTTTCTGTGTATGACTAGTCTTATAATATTTGATTAAAGTAAGAACTGAAGAAAGAATATATGATAAAAAATACTGTCTACTGCATTACATACATTTCTATCATAACATTTTGTAGCCAGCACTGTGATGCTGCGTATTCTCTGAGCCACAGACTTATAAAAACAGTTCAGCAGGAAAGAACCTCTTTCTACTTTGTTCTAATTTCTGGCATGGTATACATCTTGCCAGTGAACTACAATGCAGACCAATGACAACTCCAAAATACTGGGGTTACAGTGAGGCTTTAATGCCCTGAATAACTTAGTATGAATTTCTTTGTTCAACTTCTGCAAAGCCTCAACACAGGTGGATGAAGTTACTGAGGATTTAGTGTTTCTAAAGAGGAGTGTCCACTTTCATACATTCATTCAGTAGAATTGTTTCTTTTATTGCTGAATACAGCAGGAGGAGAAAAGGAAACAAACTGAGGAGATTTGATCCATGTACAGGAAATCCTACAGGGTTGTATTGGTCCACAGATGGGGTCTTATAATAAGATTTCTCTCCTCTGGTTACTGCCAAAATTACATCTTATAGACTTAAGTCAACCTAGAGGACTAAAGTGAACGGTGGAGGAGCAGTGCTGAGCGTTAATTACTTGAGGCTCTCTTGAGAGGAGGACGAGGAACGGTCACTCTGGGGAAGTGAGGCTACGCTGCCAGAGCTCTTCAGGAAGGACTGAAGGGTCTTCTGGTACGACGGCTCCAAGGAGTTGTAGAGAGCATCGGCCTCCCCTGGGAAGTGGTTCCTCAGACCCCAGTAGGCCCTAAAAGAGACAAGGAGGGAGGAAGAAAAGAGACACAGAGGAGGTCAAAGAGGAGCGATGAAGAGAGACAAATTGAAAACAAAGAGGGAGAATAAAGATGGGGGAGGAGGGAGAAAGATTATGATGGAGGAGGCACAAGAGAAGAATGGAAGGGATTCAGACAGGAAAACGAGGTTGGTGAGGTATTTAACACTGCTTATTTTTCATATAATTTCATTTACAGAAATGCGTGAGTGTGTACGTGTCTTACTTGCGAGCCTCCACTCGGGCCTCTGAGTCTGCATCTCGAATTCCCTTCTTGATGCTCTCAACCAGAACAGCTGTGTGCCTGCAAGGGAGAGATACCAAGATACAAAAGGTACATTAAGTGTGAACGTGTAGAAAATAGGTTTAAAATACCTTTTCTTCCTTTGTAAACCACACTAATGTGAATCCTGCACAGTTTGATTGACAGATTTGGCATTTCTGAGACAGCTGTGTTGAGCACATCTTTGCTCTGAACCAAGATGAAATCAACCCTCACCTCTCAAGAGAGTGGGTTTGCCATTCCTGTAGTAGATGGTCCAAGAAATCGTAACAGCGCCTGGAGATGACACATTTTTATCATCATAACAGCATCATCATAAGCGTTTTATGACATTACAGCTGTTTATTATTTTAGACCTGCTCATTGCCACACAAGGCTTTTATTTTAAACAATGTAGTGTGAACATCAGTGCCTTTGTTAATCTCACCTCCTAACAGCCACAGACTTGGATGTGCAGTTACTGGTTATCAGGGGGATTAGCCTGGGGACGTGGGTGTGCTGCAGAGAAGAAGGGAAGCACGCGAAGTGGACAAATAATCAGTAATCACACTACAGCAGAGTACAGAGTACAGTGACCAGTCATCAAGACTGCTGAAAGAATAGATGGGTGTTTGCAAAACTCACCCGTATGATGATGCGGATGGCTGAAACACCGGAGGTGGCCATGACTTTGGCACAGTTGGGGATGAGGTTGAACAGGACGGGAACGATGGCCTCCGCTCCATGGTCAAATTTATTCCCCAGCACTGATGAGAGGTAGCTACAAGAACACAAACAAGTGTGTTATAAACACACAATCCAAACAGTGGTAAAGGTCGTAGTAAAGGTTCAGTGCAATCTCCCTAATGAGGCCTGTGTCTGAAACCACACATATGAATTTATAGTGCCCTCAAAAAAGGTCAACAACGGAATGAAAAAAGCAATGAGTTTAATTTGACAGACGTGAAAATGACCATTGTGTGACTATGCAGCTGATATAAAACCAATGATCAATACGTGTCCAAAGTTTCACCTTACAGTTCCCTATAAAACGTCTGAGTGTCTGTTATACAGCAAGTAGTGAGTGAATTATTTTGGACACAGCCCAGAAGTTTGAGTTGTACAGGTTGTCCTGATTTCGTTTCCTCTCACTGCTCATCATGAAGAGGAAAGCATAAAAAAAGGTTCACAATTCATTTTGGATGTTTTATAACACAACCAGCAACTGGAAAATTCAACCTTTCTTGCAGTATTTTGTATATTTTGTCATTACAAATGCACCCCCCAGTGACAGCAATATCTTAAACCAACACTCACGCCACAGTGATGCAGGCCTCTCGGACAACTTGGGAGCGCAGGTCTTTAGCTGATAGTTTGAAGGCTCCATCCAGTAACCGTAGGTGCTGGTAGAAACAGTCGTAGGTGGCTGCGCCCGCCACCAACAATGAGCGTATCTTCTTTAGCTGTAAAAGAAACAAACAACAAACATTACAAAGAAGGTAATTTTGTTGATATACGGTAACTGGAAAAAAAGGGAATCGGTTGGTGTTACTGACAGCGTTGGCTCTCTGGTCCCAGTCGTGTTTGTCATCAGAGCAGATCTCACGGATCTTATTCAGGTTGTCCTCAAGATCCCTCGCCGAGTAGATCTGCATAGACACAGTGAAGCAAAATAGGGGAGAAGGGAGGGAGCAGAGCAAATATGTGAAGGACAAAAACAAATTCTCACACAGTCTAGTCTTGATTGCCTATATGGTTTGGTTATTAAATGTGTAGAAGGAGTGCGATTGTCTGCATTCATGCTCCTGTGTGTAGTGTACCTGGACAGTAGGGACATCTGTAAAGGCTTTAATGAAGTCCTCTTCATCAATCCCCCCGGCACTTTCCTTGGATACTAGAAAATCAGAGCACAGTCATTTAATATAATAATATGTGTGTGCACTTATGTGATAGGTTTTCTCCTGTGGTTGGTTTTGTGATTCTGGTTTAACACAAAAACACAAGCACTTTAGTCACTGGGCGCAGCCTGTGTTTCTAATAGACTTCCTGGCAGTAATGGGTATGTCAATCATATTTCTCTGGGCCCTGGATGCTGTGGATCAAACCTCCTACTGGGGAAGCAGAGAGAAGAGACAAGACAAAGGCAGCCCCCCAAAAATAAAATAAATAAATAAAAAGTGAGCGAGGAGGAGGAGGAGGAGGGGAAGCAATCCACGAGGAAGAGAATATAAAAATAGTGACACAGGTTAAAGACGTTTACAGGAGAGGAAGAGGCTGTAGACATGGTGGAGGAGAGTTGGGTATTAACAGAGAGAAAGGCAGTAGAAATATCTCTGGGGTTGTTTCCACTATCAGGCTGCACCACGAAGATATGTCATGTCAAAACTCGCCATGGCCCTCAAACAGCTGGAAACACCAATGTAGCACTATCCTCCATATTCTCTGATACTAACATGGTGGCAGCCTGGCTATGAAACCCACCTAAGAGTGCTCAATCAGCATTTTCAATCATTTTTATTGCCAGCTTTATGAAATGCATATTATCAGGGTGAGCAGTTATGGCTGCAATAATAATAAATATGTCGATAGCGGATATTTTCACAATTGGGAGAACTAACTTTGATACAAAAAACAACTATTTAATCATAACAAGCATTTAAAAAAAGTAACGGTATTCAACCTAAAATTGTAAACAAAAAGTACTTTGTCGTGGGAAAAAGGTACCTCCATCCTTTCTGATACCGCTTTAGACTTTTTGTCTGCCAGTTTTTGGCAAAATTGAAATATCTGTCAGTTGTTGCCAGAGTATGTGGGCGTACTGTCATCTAAATGCAAATGAAGACAATGGGGCCTCCCACCTCAGTTATCATGGAAACCAGTCTGATATGGCAGAATAAAAGCTAGAGACACTAACTCCCAAAAAATTTAAATTAAAAACAAACCAACAGTTCGTAGAGGTTAACTCTTTGAAACAAGTGAGCAAATATCACATCTGAAAGGTTAAGTCACGTATTTTCCATTAAACTTAACATGGTTCTGAGCGATAAAATACCCAGCATGCCCTTGACTTCCAGCTCTAACAGCCACTCCACGATCAATAACACTATAATGACCAGAGATCACTGTCTTGTGTTTCCAACAACACAGCAAAGTTCAAGTAGACAGACAGTTTGCTTGTAAAACACTTCCATCAACGAGTGTATGTGTGCATGTATATGTGACACTGCTGACACATCCATCAGCAGGTAGCAGGGCATCGAGAGAGAGATGGGGGAAAAATAAATACATGCAAAGACGAAGCAAACATAACACTACAGCTGGAAGAAGACTTGACAGAGAGGAGGGAGGGAGTCTCTCTCTCTCTCTCTCTCTCTCTCTGATGATTATAAACTGTTTCAAAGGCAGTCTACCACAGACATGAGGCTGATGATGATAACATGAAGGCGTGTTAACCTCCTGAGGAGAAGTCTGTCGCTATGGACTGCTACATTTTCTTACTCAAGTCCTTTTGCTTACTCTAACAGCCTCAGCAGTGTGTCCCTATTCTGTGACCACAGGTAATAAACCTTTACACATAAAGGCTGCATCCACATCCTGGAAAATATGATCTACACAGAATTGTCTCTGAGGACATTAAAGGCTGGCAGGACAGATTTTGTTTATTTTACTAGTTAAACGACCTTCACCTAAATTGTGTCACATGCATTTAGTCCAAAAAGATGAACCGGAAGGACACAGACACCTGGGCTGGTTCACTTCACACTCAAATATCGGAACACTTTACTGCAACTGCAAAGTATGTAAAATTGACAGCATGCTTTCCCAATGATTACCTAAAAGCCAATTTAAGTGTAAAACTTTTTTTTCTCCTTTTCAAAATGTGATTCGAATACCTGACTGGATACGACTGTCAAACACAAATTCATGGTGGCACCAAACTAGTAGACAGTCCAAGTCTCGTTCAGGTGTGGTGGTAATAGAAAAATATTACGACAATATAACAAACATTTAATTCTTGTTTTAGTGGTCCAGCTTTGTATTCTGACTGATGTAATTCAAGCCTGGAAGTTCGCTACCAGTCATTCAAGTTACTGTCTGTACAAATGATGCAGATAAATTCTTAAAAAGATACAGTGTGTAAGAACTGAGGTGGAAAGGTACAAAGTGGTATTACAAGACAGTACAGGCATGACATGAACTTAGTCACAGTATGTTGATAATGTTAGTTCATTTTTTGAATGGATTAAACTAAAATCGTGCCCAAATACACATTGTATCTCAAATGGTTCTTTAGAGTCTTGGACTCACTGGGCCCATTGCCTGTCAGCGAAGTGTTTTAAGTATTTCTGCATTAGCTCTAAATAATCAAACAGTGACGCATAGAAATGTGCACAGTAGATAACTGGTTATGGTGACTTCCACATAGACAAAAATAAGCACTGCCAATTGTAATGATACTGATTTTAATTTGCCACTAACCTAGAGGAGCCATTAGTCTTTTATAAACCCCACTTCCTCAATATGGAAATGTCTTCCCCCCCCCCCCAAACTTGGAGGAAACAGATGAGCTCTGCTCTGTTTTCTGTGTGTGTCTGTGTGTGTGTGTGTGTGTGTGTAAATATATAGCAAGTTAAAATACCTAGCTTGCTACCGGTAGCGCTAGGCCTGCGTGCGGCGGAGGACTCTGCAGCCTTCTTGGGAACTTTTGGGACCTTGAAGGCAGCCTGGGCTGAGGAAGAACGATTCCCATCCACACTGTCATCATCCTCAAAACTACGATCTGGAAGGAGAGAACAGAGAGTGTCATCATCCACACTGTAGGCATGGAGTATGGTTCAAACTCTTTGCAAATGCTGTTGTTGAGTCAAGTTCAGAGTAACAACTGTTATTAATCTTAAATAATACTGCAAATCATTATCATCAAAAACAGACCATAAATAGTCTAAACACACTGGAAAGATTATTTTATTAATTCACAACATATATGAACATCATTATAAACTCACAAAATACAGAATCTGAAGACAGTCTAGTATGAAATAGGTTTTCTAAAATGTTAAAATAAAAACGCATTATTTATTCAAACACTCAGATCATTCGAGCATTTCACAACACCTTGGATTTTACTTGATTTTGTGTCAAGCATAAAAAGGCCATCAGAAGGAACGCTAGAAAGTAAAGACGAGAAGCAAAGGATGCTGGGAGGTTGTTGTCTACGGAGAGCTTGGTCAGGAATCACTAAATCAATACTAATTACAATAAGGTTAGAAGAAAAAGGCAAACACAAACCACTTCTAAGAGCCCAAAAAACACTGCAAACGATCAAGATGTCCACCTGTGCAACCAGTGACTGACAGAACTCTCCGGAAACCCAAGTCCGCAATCTGCATGCTAGTAGAAATTAAGCTAGCTAAGAAAGCTGGCATTGAAACTTGAGACACACTTGCAACAATGGCGCAGCATTTTGAACGTGCATCTACCAGCTTGCGGACGACAAAATGTGAGGAGACACACACACACACACACACGTCCACTGAGGAGATGAAACTGTTGGCATAGGAATGCAGTTGCGTTTCGCTCGTCTGACAACCAGCCATTGAGAAATGCGCCAAAGCCACCACCCTACACCTTGACTAATACATCGACTTACCTATACACAGTCGACATGCAAAATCAATTGACGAGGAGCGTGCGTGTGTGCACAGACAAGCCAAATGTTCACAGTAATTGCAGAGCCAATTGTATCAAGCTCTGTAAATGTGAAGTGCACATGTAAAGAAGCAGACATGTACATCCTTTACCATGAAACTACATTCATCAACACAGACACACACACACCAAACACACCCAGGTCCATCCCTGCACTCACAGTCACAGATCCGCTGGCAGATCAGTCGCCTCATGCTTCTGGGAGGGCGTGGTATTGGTGTCCCCCCTCTTCTCCAAGCCGTACCCCAAGACACATACACACACACACACACACACACACACACACACCCCCCCTCACACACACTTCATAGTGGGGCTAAGAGTGCACACACGCGCCTCACATTGCTGTCCGAAAACCCCTCCACCCATACAAGTGCCGGCATTTTCTTTCACTCTCTCCCTCTCTCTCTCTCTATCTTCTATCCCTCCCTCTCTCTCTCCCAGCATCTCTCCTCCTTCCCTCAGCAGCCTCACAGCCAATCAAACGAGAGGTGACATCATAGTGTTGCAGCCAGTGCGGAGGCAGAACTATGAATGTGTGTGTGTGTGCACACAGACACCCCAGGAATATTAACAGGGCTTCTCTGTGTTACTGCCAGACCAACTAACATAAACTCATTACCATTGACAACACAACCTCTCCAGCCTCTTACACCCTGTGTCCCTTCATCTCGCTCTCACGCACAAACAACAACCTCTTAACACACTTTTTTATGCTGCTTCATTTACCTGTGAGACAAGAAACATATTCATCTATTCACGCTCTCTCTCTTCACATACACAAAAGAACAAAGGATGATGGAGCAATGATCACAGGAGGGGTGTGGTCTCCCCCTTCCTTCACCCTCCCCACACCCCTCTTGTGATCATTGCTCCATCTGAGGCCATGACCCTCCCTCTCTTGCTCTCTCTCGCACATACACACTGCAGTCCCTGAGTGTGTGGACAGTGGCATGTTTTTGTTTGTTTTTACACTTCGTAGTCAAGGACCTTGGATTTGAAATGAAACAATTACAATGGAGGTTCAAGTGCCAACATTCAGCTTTCAGTAGTAGAGAAAGTAGCAAAGGTTTAGGGGACAAAAATGTACTTGTAACCCTGAAGAAGGTGATCATATTTAAACAAGGCTTTAAATCAATGTACAGACATCAGCAGGCACTTTGTATCATGCCTGGTGAACCTCTGTCAGGCCTACACTGCAGGCATCTTCCCTTCCCTGGCTTGTTTTGGGGGAATTTTGCATTCAGTGTGAAAAAAATTGGACTGAAGTCAGGTGACTGACTAGTCCAGTGACACAGGGTGCTATAGATAGAAAGGGCTATTATGTCTACTGGACTCTTCACCCATATGAATGTAAACTCAACCAAACATTTTTAAAGCTAAAAATGAGCTTCAACCTCATAAATCGGTTTTATTTCAAATCCAATGGGATGGAATACAGACGCAAAATTAATTTCTACACTGCATACATACACACTCGCTATATACAATCACACACATTTGTGAAAAATGCCCGGTCCCTTTATGTAATGATGGTCCAATCAGATCATAAGAGTGATACTTTCATATTCAATGGCCAAGTAATAGCACATCATCTTGCAATCCTGGTTATAAATAACTGTTATGGGTGAGAATCAGGGGTCAAAGTTCAAGGGCCAAGAGCACTACAAGACTCTCCTTTGCATAATAAACTCCATTATGAAACAGGTTACACGGGTAAAATGAATGCAGAAGAAAAACAGTGACAGACACTAATAGAATGAATTCACTGTTTCAGACACCAGTTTAGTGAATTTAATTACTGTATAACAAAACCAATGAATCCATTAGCAACAGTCATGGATCGAGGGTCTAAGCCTTGATTAGCATTGCTGTTTGCTTGATTTGCATCTTTAGCTTTTGTCTAGTCAGACCCCACGGGAGTAAATGTCTCTGGGTGAAGGGCAGAGCAAAGACACGAGGGGGGGTTGCAGAGAGAGAAAATCCCTTGTAGAGATGCTGTTACCATGGCGACCTGTGCAGACCAGCTTCTCAAATGAACAGAGCAGCAAACAGAAAAAAAAAAGATGTTCAGTAAGCACACACACATATTCAATTTAGTTTAATCAACAGTCGGATTGGCTGTTTATTCGCTGTATTCACTGACTTCTTGTTAGTTTATTAAATTAGGATTTTGGTTTGACAGGGAGAAAAGGCTAGTCCAGCAGTAACAGTGTCTCCAACGATACCCCACGTTGCCGAATAATATGGCACAACATGCAAATAACAAGTCTACACACACACACACACAGATATCGGCTCCGCCATGTACCAGGCGGCGTTGCCATGGAAACTCCAGGCCAAGATGCACTCCTCTCCATTTCAGAAGAGGAGTGAGAACAGAAGAGGGGCTTAAATAAACATGATAGATTTCCAGAAAAAAAAATAAAAAATACAGGTCAGTGGTCAAATTAATGTGTTAAAACACATCTGCAAAAACATGCACCAACGGCCAACTGCTTCATTCCCTAATCTGTGAGGGAATAATCCCGTGTTTTCGGGAAATATAATCTACGAGCAGGAGAAGGAGGAAGTGAAACACACTGTTCTGTTTCTCTGCACATATTTAAAGAAAAAAAAAGGAAGGAGGAAAGAGGAACACTAACTGCAGCAGACAGATCTGATCACAGCCTTGCAGAAGTCATTTGGTGATTAAATCACAGTTCTGTGAAAACAAATACACAACAAGCAAACATATTCAGTTGTGGCCACGTGGTGGCAGCACTGGCTCTGTTCTCAAATTATTTCTGGCAAGAAACCTCACAACAGCATCGCACTGCAATACAGAGAGGAAATCAAACTCCGTAGTAAAGATTCAAATTAAGGGTGAATGCTGCTCATTGGTGGGAGGAGCGAAACTAAAGAAAAAGAAAACTAGAGCTTCTGTGAGCAAATAGAGTAAGAACAATGGTGAGAAAGCAACAGACCCGGCTGAGGAAAAAAACTAATTTAGAAGCAGGTTCTGTTTACCAGGTATTAGAAATAAAAAGAAGTGAAGGTCCAGAACCAATGGATGAAGCCGCTGACCACAAGTGTCAAAGAAGTTCATGTACTGGTGTGCAAAAGTTAATATCGCAAAGTACTTCTGTTAGCATAAACCTGCCTTTTCTCCTAAGCAAGTATATTCACATAATTATGTGCAAACTGTGCTTAACCTCAGAAACAGAAAGTAAAAAAGTAAGTTAAGCTGTTTTAAAGCACTGCGACATCTTATCAGCTGGAGCACCGCTGCAGACATCGTCACACGTATTACAGCTGAAAATCTCAACATAAGACCCAGAGAGCGTCAGAGGACTGAGACGTACTGCACAGAGAACCTGTGTTTGTGTTGATCTGCTGTAAGCTGCAGGGGAACAGGCAACGTCACATATTCCCACTGAGGACCATGTGACAGTTGCGCAGAGTTGCGTGCAAAAGATGACACACATTTTGATATTTTGACACAGCACAGCGCTCATAACAGAATGACTACATGTGAAAAGAAGAGCACAAGCAGGGCTGCGAGGACTGGGACAAAAGCTGTTACAAAGGTCATGACGACTGCACCAGCTCCAAAGTAAACTGGAAGAGGTATGTGTGTCAATAGGAAACTAGACTATGAAACCCGCAGCTATTCCTGCTGCCGTCCAACTAAAGTGTATAGGCACGTACAACAAATAAGTACTACTAGTTTCTCTTTCAATCACCACAACTTTTCCACAAATTTTACCTATCAATGGTTCAATTGCAAGCCCTAAAAAGTATCAAGATAAGCTGGTTTATATGTGCATGATTAGGGTTAGGTCCGCAATATCTTGACTTTAATGATTCAACTATAATTATAAAAGTTAAAAAAACCTACCATGCAGTTTTCGCTTATTCCCACAATTTCATAGCAAAAAACGCCCCAAAACATGTCAACTTTCATTGCAGTTTTTCAGAAAAGCTGCCGCAAAAATCAGGCATTTTAGACAGCAACAATCACAAAATCTGCAAAATCCCGGAGGGACTGAACAACACACAAGGCTGGGCAAAACACTGATAATTATCACAATATAATTTTCCTTAATATAACACATGTTCAATACATTGTCAATTAAGGTTTGATTGAACAAGCAACGATAGAACAAATAAGAACTTAACTTTTCTATTAAGATGTTTATTTTGTTGAGGAAAAATGACTTCCTACTCATATTTGTTGAAAAAAAAGTATTGATCATAATTGTTTTGAATGTTTTCAGATTTGTGGCACGGTGGTTAGCACTGTCGTCTTACAGCAAGAAGGTTGTGGGTTCAAACCCCGGTTGCCCCGGCCTTTCTGTGTGGAGTATGCATGTTCTCCCTGTGTCTGCGTGGGTTCTCTCCGGGTACTCCGGCTTCCTCCCACCATCCAAAGACATGCAGTGTAGGTTAATTGGCGACCCTAAATTGTCCTTAGGTGTGAGTGTGAGCGTGAGTGGTTGTTCGTCTATGTGTGGCCCTGCGATGGACTGGCGACCTGTCTAGGGTGTACCCCGCCTTGCGCCCGATGTCAGCTGGGATTGGCTCCAGCCCCCCCGCGACCCTGTATGCAGGATAAGCGGTTGACGATGGATGAATAACATTTTTGGCCATATTGCCTGGGTTGCTAAATATAAGCCAACACCACACAGACTCACTAACTCTATTGTTTAATAATAAGTCATTATACTGGAATACATTAAGGAGTCATTTGTGTTATATACTTCCAACAACAGCAGGTTTTCTTCTCAAAACTGATCATTTATAGTTCATCTGTAGGTATTTAACATACGAACGGCAGGTGATCAGATGATTGACTTTCAGCCACCCAGGCTGTTTCTGGGTCGGAGAATGACAGAGAAAAAGGGGGAGGAGAGAGTGTGAGAGAGGCATACTTTGAGGTTCAGGCCTGGATAATCTAAAACATAGACAGACTGCTCCATTTCCAGCCCAGCTCAGGGAAAACGACACACACACACACACACACACACACACATATAATTTGAGTCCCAATTCTAAGTCAGGGAGAGAGATAAACCACAATATTCAGAGGAAGGCTTTGCCATGGCAATCAGCCTAGCCTGGAAACAGGGTCATGGTTCCCTTTGCAGAGCCGGAGATGCACTGAAGCAGAATGAGTATGTCTGCGCGCGAGCGAGCGAGCGTGCGTGCGTCAGTGCCTGTCAACACTGAAGTACTATGCAAGCATTGAAAGCTGCTACTGATGGTCAGTTAGCAAGGTACCGAATATCTCTGGGTTTCTATGTGTGCGTGTGTTCATACACGACCGGATAACGTTAAGAGCAGAGCATGGTGCCAGCGGCACTGACACACTTTACTTTCTTACACATACGCTAGAAACAAGCTTCTTTATTCTACACATCACAGACACACTAGAGGATGTACACTTATAATGAATAATCAATTAGTTGAATTAGTTAGTTGGAATAAGGTTATTGATCAGTGTTGAACCATTATTTTGGTTTTGGATTATTAGGTTCTGTTAATTTGTCTTGTCTGGGATAGAGCTGCTCCATTATGGCAAAAATCCTAATCACAATTACTCACATTTTGCATTTACTGAACTTAAAAAAAAAAAAAAAAAAAAAGTCTTAACAGTGTATTTCCTTGAATTCTAAATACTGTTCAACTGAAAAATAATATACAATAAAAAGACATTCAATATATGACGTGTAATATAAGGTCATTTATATTTTGTGTGTAAAATGTCTTGTCTTTGTTGGCCGCTCCAAACTCCAGCACATAACAGAACCGACTTTGACGACGAGTCACTTGACCGCAGTGAGCTGAACCAAACATGCTATAGCCTGGCTGAGAGTGGGGTTGGGCTTTCAGGGAGGTGCTGTAAAGGGAAAGGGTAATGTCAATGTTGAAATTGGACAGTATGTCAGTCTTCTCAAAGTATTTGTTCCTATTTTTATTGGGAACCATTAATTATGAACTTTACGTTTGTTTGGTTATTTGGTGCATGTATTTTGTATTTTTGATGTTATTCTGTATGTTCATTTACAGAAGATATCTTCTTATATTTTTGATGACATTTAGCAACATCCTAATTCCACTCCTTAATTACACTTGGGATGTGCTAAATGACACAGCAAGCAGAAATGTTATATCATCTGGTCTGTTTATGTTCTGTTCTGTTCCGCCATTCACGATGCATTAAGCAGCACTGTGTAAAATTTTTAGG
Source organism: Micropterus salmoides (assembly GCF_014851395.1). Classification (NCBI taxonomy): domain Eukaryota; kingdom Metazoa; phylum Chordata; class Actinopteri; order Centrarchiformes; family Centrarchidae; genus Micropterus; species Micropterus salmoides. Next base: position 19,474,650 of record NW_024040817.1, on the reverse strand, counting down.
AGTTGTTTTCAAAACAGCCAGAAAGAAGAGACCAAATCTAATTTTAAACATCCATCTCATCAAATATCCTTTTCTGCTGTCACACTGTGGTAGATATTTTGGTCTAAAGTGGGAGACAAGCTGTGAGCTATTATTTGTTCATAATTTGCAATCATCAATCAATGGAAATTATTTTAAAATCCAAGCCCACATGTATCAGGAAGGGTGGAAACACGGAATGACACACACTCGGCACACACTTGACCTAATATCAACAGAAAGAGTTAAAGTGGGACAGAAAAAAGCTGAGATTGAGAGGCTACCTCACAGTGAAGTAAAATGTTTTCTTCAATTTCCAAACCAAACGGGTAGGAATCGTACATTAATCCCAAAAGAATATCCATTTGTGCATGTGATTGACTTGGCCAGCTCAGGTGCATGCTGTACCATCTAACCGTGACTGATCTTGGGTTCAACTCTGGCCTCAGGCTACAAGAGCAAACATCTCTCCCAAATATGTCCCGTCTCTCTTTCATGTGAATTTAAAAAAAGAAACTCCCTACAAAATCCCTTTTTTTTTGCACAAATGCTCCTGCACATGTACGATATATCTAAAAAGACACACACGCACGTGATTGGAGCCATTTTTAAACTCACAAAACACACACCCCCTATTTCTGAGCCAGAGCACTTGAGGTGAAAATGCTTGGAGTTTAAGCTGATTTCACTCTACAACCATATGCTGACAAGCCTTTGTCTGTGTGCCAGCATGCACAGCCAGATGAGATTAAAAACACACACACACACCATTGCCATCATCCCCTAGTGTCATGGCTACAGTGTGTTATGGATACGAACTTCCTGTTGCCTGTATTATTCGCTCCTCTCCCTATGTTCTCTCCTTTGTTTTCTCCTCTATCTCCTTTCCTCTCTTGCTTGTTCGTTCAATCTCTCTCTTGTCTCTGCCATGATGAATCAGGGAGAGGCAGCGATAGGCACAGCGCTCTGACTCGCCTACTGCGAGAGATCTCCGTCAGCTTCCTCCTTCAATCCACTGCCCTCCCTCCCTCCTTTTTAACTCAGCAACAGCTGCCGTAAACCCTTTAGAGCAAACGCCAAGAGCTGGCCTAAAAGAGATGTGGGACAAGGGCAAGTAAGAACAAATTTGTGTGTGTATGTGTGCACGTGTGTTTTAGCAGGTGGTGCGTGTTTGTGTCCTGTACTCAGAGGTTGAATTCTTGGTAGGTTCTCATGACTGTTCATCATACTACATTTCTGACCTTCAGCGCTAAACATGACTTTAGAAGGAACGAGTTGGGTAAAATAACAGACTGCAACATCGTTTGTTTATTCAACAGAAAGATTAATTTGCTTTTTTACCATCTGTTGATTGAAAATTCACCTGCAGCTTGTTTTGATAACTAAGTAATCATTTAGTAATTTCCTTAAAAGCACAACTGACAAATATTAATTCAATTAACAGGATTTGACGATATGCTTTTCCTTGTCCTCTTTGATAGAAAACAGAACAGGGCGCAACTTGCAAGCTTTCTGTCGTTATTGATAACTCTCTTGATTATTTTCTCTTAACTGACTGTTTGGTGAAAAATGAAAAATTTAATTTTTCACAATCAATTTCTGAAAGCCCAAGGAGAAATCTTCAAATCACTTGTTTGTCCAACCAACTGTCTAAAACCCAAAGATTAAGAGTCCTGTCTAATAGGATAATGGAACAGAAAAAGAAAACCATTTACATGTTTTTATGAAAAATAAGTAATGTGAGGAGGAAACTTTGGGCTTTAGAAAAAATAAATTGTGAGGGGCATTCTTCACCAATTTTGACATGTTATAGACCAAATGATTAATCAAGGAAATCATCTGCTAGTTGCAGCCCTACTAGACAGGGATGCAGCCGGTCAAGCACCAACAACTTGAAGCTGTGTGAATCTGAGCAGCCAACTGTCGCACGACTAGCTGCAGGAGCTGAGAAACACAAAAGAAAGAAGCCTAAGTAGACGTAAGGTGGCAGCCAAAGTTCACCTTGGTGAGTATCTGTAGTCACTTTCACCTCACATTTACTCGGAGTTTGTGTATGTAGTCAACACATATGGTCAGACAGCAAAGATTTTGACAAGACAAAATTTAGTCAAGCAACAATGTAAAAACTCTGAGCGGTTTACCAAGATCCATGACCGCTGCTGCAATAGTTTTAAAACTGTCAAAATGGGTCAGTGCTTTCTAGGCTGTTTCAGGAGAGCCGGGAGAGTTGTCCTAGACTGCAGGTAAAGATTTTTAGTGTCTCGGGTATGGAGGATGGTTTTGAATCAACTGTGTGGGCTTAATTCTACAAAATGAATGACGTGTTGAGCCTTTCTATGTTTTGTTGACAATCTATGGTAGTTTCTCTAAACTTGTCACTGGTCTGCTGCAATGTTTACTCTTATTATCTTTGTCCTACCATTATAAATGAACAGTGATAAGCCAATAGTCCAAAAAAGTGATCCCATCTACAGAACAACAAGCAGTGCTTTCATGGCAGGCAAAGCACATGACAGACAACAACACAGAGTAATTATCAGTTGATTATAACACAATCACGAACCAAAAAACACAACTTTGCTCTAAACCCTCGGGAGGTGGGAGTTATAAGCAACACTCCCTCACTCCCTCTGTTGCCACCAGACAGCATCATGGCAACTGCACCCACTTCACGCCCTGAGCTCTTCTCCACGTCTCCCTCTCTCCATGTAAACAGACTGCATCAGCTGACAAGGCACCAACCACTGCTGTCGCTGTTAGACAGAAACTGTGACAGGGCAGCCTAAAAGGTACAAACAGCCAATGACACCAACGACAGACATTATTGAGCTCACAGAGAACAAAACTGAACTTCAATCCACACTGGTAAGAATTCATTTTACCAAAGGTTGGGACACATTCCTGTAAGCACATATCATGCTTTTGAAATATTATCACTACTAACCAAACTGTTTCACGTATAATCTTTACTTAGGTTCCAAAGTAAATTATACATCAGGTGTGACAAAGTTCGGAAATGACAGGATTCCTTTTTATGTTGACTAAATTACATGACTCTGGGTATCTGCTTATCCCAAACAATAATCAGGCTGACTGATTAATCCAGCCGTTATTTGGCATTTTGAGATAAATGGCATCAGCCAATACCGATAAACCAAAAATGTCTGGATACATCTGCAACAACATTAGCGCTCTCCCTTTTGAGTTTTGGGATGGTGGTGAAAAAGTTTGTTTCAAGCCCTAAATGTCCTCAGTCACCATCGTATTTTTAAATGTTAACACCTTTCTCCCATCCTAAATAACAGCAAATCTAATCTAGCATTACTGGCTGGCATCAAATATATTTTGTTATACTGTAAGAATATAGTAGTTGAATGACGTCACATATTGTACCCCACTCTCCATTAAAACACCCAAAGTCATGTTCTGAAATCTACAGCATAACCCAATGTATGTTTCAATTTCATTCATTTATAAAAATCCCATCTAAAACAACATGTTGCTAGCTAAGATAACCATGTATATTAGATTATACGCTGCATGGAATAATGTAATTATACATGACTTTTCTTTGTTTTGTTGTCGGCATTATATATTGGCATTGGCCACTGAAAAATCCATATCAGTCAACCACTAGCGGAAACATTGAATTTTATGACAGTGAAAGAATCTGCATCAGTCACATAAAAGCCGATCCCCAGTCCTCCTGCTAAGGTCAGTATCAGCACTGATGAGCATGAACAAATCACATCCTATATCCTATCCTAATACAACAATGAATTTATAGGTGGAGACAGCAAAACAAAAGCAGCTTCTCTAGCCTACTCCTAAAATAGACCACTTTGTGGATCAATATTCAGCTAACACTTTTCACTCACTTAATAATTATCAAGTCTGAAAATCACATTCCAATGAACAGTGTCGGTAAATCCTGAAAGGGCTACTGTACCAACATTTATACTCTAAAAAGCGAAAATAAAGTGAAACAATGATGTAAAGGGTATCATCAATAAGACTAACTTTCCATGGTCAAAACAACTCCTGAGGCTACCAGAGATCCACAGCCACTCTACTGCTGACAGCAAAACACTCAGCAGCGGCCTCAGGCTCGGGTCTGGCTCAGCCGGAAAACCCACAGCATCTCACACACACACACACACACACACACACACACACAGAGATTAAACCATTAATCCTGTTAGGTCGTCTTACAGGAGCTCATGGCAACAAACTGACACAACCACAAGAGCACATGCAGATACGCACTAGCACCCACAGAAACAGACACACACACACACACACACGTGCACGCTCTTTTCAAATACAATACCTGACAACAGTAAAATCATCTTGGGAACATGACTAAACTCTCAGAGGCCAACACAACTGTGGCAAAATAAATGAGAAAAGGCACTGACCGTGACTCGGGCTGAGAGCCATGTTGCCTGAATTCAAGGCTTCATCAAAACGAGCAAATAACGTCTGTAACCTGGAGAGAGAGAAGAAGGAAGGTTAGAGGTTGATGCAAACACACATACAGCTCACAGTTTTGACCTAAAGACAGGCTGTGAATCTCAAGCGAAAGTATCATCAGCAACAACATGTGGACAGCCTGCCTGTCTGTCTGTGTCTGTGGGTGGGTGTGTCTGTTAAGCCAGTCACACTCCTTAATCTGCAGCAGCAACACGACAAGAGTCCTCCTGACATCCTGCTCACCACCAAACACACACACACACACACACAATCCAAAGCCAGATCTGCTCAGTCATGTGACGTACAGGTAAAACTGTCTGCATGTTAATAACACAAAGATCTATCCCAATCACAGACAAGTCAACAGAAAATAACATCTTCGCACTGATAATAGCCTCAAACAACTCCTGCGCACTGAGCAGTGTCGATACACATTGGTTACACATGACTGGGATGACAGTAACACAACGCAGACACAATGACACGTCTAGTACCATGCCCTAATTTTTCTCCTTGCCAAAAGCTTAGGACACAAGAATAAGGGTCATACACACCGTCCTCAATCTGTCTCTCTGTCTTTTGGGTCTGGGTGCTGGTCCACAACTACCAGACAGCTCAGCAGCTCCTGATAAGTGACGATTAGAGTTGCAACGGGCTCCTCAGCCGTGCAGTGCTTTCATGTGATTCAGTTCATTAGCATTTTAATTTGCCTATTTGCTTCAGAGGTAGCCCAGGCTGTAGTCTTCAATACTCGTTTGCCTCAGGATATCCCAGTGGACAGATTAATAGGTTGCTGCGTTGCTGCGCAACGTTGCATTAGCTCCCATGCTAGTGACACACTCCAGTCCTCGGCTTCCCTCAGCTCTTTGTATCCAACATGGTGCAGTGGCTCCGAGAGGGAGGGAGGGAGAGAGGGAGAGAGAGATGAAGACGGGAGGAGGGAGGGTGTGAGAGAGAGAAAGAAGGAGCCAACAGCGAGAGACTAGAGCATGCTACGGGCATACGACGAAGCACCACCTACTGTCGCACCTACGTACTGTATGCTAGGCACACACCCCCACTGAGAAAACTCCACAGTGGTACAGATTTAAATCTCAGGCAGGGTATCTGTATGTGTGATAGAGAGACAAGTGGGCCAGTTTGTGTGACAGGCAGAAAAGAGATTCAGTTACACTTTACATAACCTCCCTCTCATTTCCAGACACATACACACTCTTCAGAGGGGGAGGGGCTGTCCAGCTAGCGGCAGACAGAAAACAAGGCTGCTCCTCCCCCCTCCTCTGCGTCTCTCCCTCTCACCCCACTTGACTGTATTCTTTCCCTCCCTTGCATTTCTTTTTTACTCCAACCGCCCACTTCACATTTCTAAATTCCAGGATCCTATCTTTACTACGCTTGCACCTTTTAGACTGAGCACTCAGTCTGTTGTGGACACAGATCAACAGTCATTGAAAAAGGGTCACCCGGGGTCCCGCGGAGATGACTCACACCTTTCAGGTAGTTCATCTCCCTTTTGAACACGAACTGTGCGCATGAGTCAGGTCTATAGAATGAGAGACTCAAGTCTGCAAATGTACTTAAATAAATAAACATCAATCCTAGACCTCAGAAATACACACACACACACACACACACACACACACACTACAACACAAAGTTACGTTTTAGGTCTCTCTGCACATCAGGGAGTCATTTCAGTAATAAACTGTCATCTGTAACAGAAACACAAACAAAGACATCTAGGTAGTGTCTGACCATAAAAGAAGTGGACGTAACCACCTTAACATCACCCATTGGTTTGTGGACTACCGTTTAAGCCTCGAGTTTGGCATCCTGGTCGTCGCCATCTTGGTTTTTAGGAACCAGATGTAAGTGACCATATTTGGATGAGAGGGTGGAGCTGGGGAGGGATACACAATGCTCTCTTTGACTTTAAATGGGACCATAATTTACAAAATGAATATAACACTGTATTAAAGAAGAGTTGAACCTAGCAATTGAGATCATAAACTCACTAGGAAAGTGTTTAAATAAATCAACTGAGAAGTAGGGTAATTTTGTCAAAGACTCCTATTCAATCGAACTTCTTTATGCAACCAGTGGAGAAGCCCCCCTGCTGGCCATTAGGAAAAAAATGGAGGTTCAAAGCATTATGCATTAAGCTTACTTTTCAGACACGGAGGTTATACCTTCTGTCTGACCTGCACTGAACGCCCAACATTTTAATGGTTTATTTAATGAACTGCATTAGCTTGTGTACGAAAAATTATAATTAAAATGTACAATTCATACTTGGACTCCATATCAAAAGCGAGATGTGAGCAACACGTAAGAGCTACTGAAGCGGTTGGTTTCATCCATTCAAACCACACAAACTACAACCTTTGTTTGATCAATTTCACTAAACACGCCACAGGGGGAAAAAATAGACTAAGCATAAGAAACAGGGAGGCTCCCAGGGGTGATGCAGACCTGTTCCATGAGACGGGCGAGCGGCAGATATTAAAAATGCTTTCTATGTGGATAGGCCTTTAAATTGTTCTGATCTGCATGAAAATGTGATTATACTCATTACTCACAGCCTCCAGGCCAACTACCAGTTATTTGGGTTAGCAATGTAAAAACTTCACAAATTAAAAAAATAAAAAACCTTTCCTATAAACAAATTAAAACATATCTTGTGTAATACTGTATGTTTTTTTTAAAGGGGCAAATTACTGATGTGCGTGTCACAAACTACTATAATCCAGACATGTCAAAGATTTCATGTAGGCTAACCTTCTGTTAGGAAACATGGGTGTTTAAAGGATATAATACAAGGCAGTACTCAGGTGAACTCTAACTTTAACCCTTCTGCTTTCTCTAATGCTCTCTCCACCATTCCACCTCTTATTCTCAGCCTTCTACACTCCCTTTCACAGTCACGACACCCCCTTTTCTCTCCATTTACTGATGCTAGCTCTACAGAGTTGATATGTGATCTGGTCAGCGAGAACCTGGCTGCAGACCTGCATTCCAACCAGCAAACATCTCCAAACACACACAACTTACAACTAGCCTTCAGACCAGTGCCCCAATATAATCAATAAAGACAGTAACAAAAATGTATGAGATATTTCTGCTAAATCACAATTCATGTAAAAATGTATGCCTAGTTTAAAGAATTTCATATAATTTGTACAATACATCTACAGAAGAACAAGCATTGGTTTCAGACCTAAATCACTGCAACTGTCAGACCTCTACATATAACCTAAAGCAGACAGACACACAGCAGTCTGCATAAACCCCACATACACAGACAGAGTGTTTACACTGGAGACAAACAGGCTTAATATGCGCAACACATGACACATGGCCACAGCCAGCATTCACAGACGCAAGACTCATACTGAGCAGTCAGCACACAGCACTGGCTGCTGCTCAGATCTCACACATGGGAGAAAGAGGGACCGGGGTGGGGGCAGAGGGGGTCACTTTGTGCTTAGAATAACCCTCAACCCAGCACATGTAACCAGGACGACCAAAGAAGGACGAAACCACTCTATGGAACCCTTCAGATGACATGAACACACACACACACTTTCTCCAATTTTTCCCCCCAACTCTATTCTCCGCTCAACGCCTTTGTACCCCATCTGCCCCCTCCCACCCTCCTCCCCCAGTCAGTCAGCATTGTGCTAGGGATAAAAGTCCCTCTGTGTGTGTGAAGGGCAGAATGGTGCATGGCGTGGCCTGGGACAGACCGAGTGCCAAGGCCACGGGACCCACAGACCCGCCACACAACTCATCCATGGTGTGCGGTGTGGTGCGGGTGGGCGCGTGCACACACACACACAAAAATATGACCAGTGCTCACAAAGTCAGAGCTGATCAATAACTGAAGTGAAGAAAATAACTCACCGTGCAGCAGGCAGTCCTCTCTTTCCCAGGTCTGCTCTGACCCTCTCTCCGACGTGACGATAAACATCCACCAATGTGTTAATGGAGGCCTCACGTACCTACAGACAACAGACATAAGCCAATTAAAAAAAGTCCAACACACACACACACAGGCTTTCACAGTATATTTGCACTAGTATGTAAAAAAGGGCATGTGTGTTTGTTAAGATCATGGTTAATTTTTCCTTAATTCCACACAGATTACATTCCTTCACTGTCTGGGATTACACACACTAAAGGCTACAAATGTAAACACATTAAAAAAAATGAACCCCTAAGGGCAAATACTCATCCCCCTAATGTGAGACATCTGATTTGCTAGTTATGCTGTGAGCACTGTTGTGATTGGGTAGTGGAATGCTGTTAAAGGGATTCTCTGCCACTGATCGTGGGCGGGCCTGGTGAGGATGTTGATTGGTCGGGACAGTATGTGGGTAGATAATCATTGGGTAGACGATAAGAGCAGATTTCAGCTTTGGGGTGCAACTCCACAGGAGGTTAAACCAAGCTCTCTCTATCCCTCTCTCTCACACACACACACACACATTCAGCTAGTACCGTTGTGTGGGTTACTGGTTGGGTGCTCATGATTCAGCGGTGAGGCTGGGTGGGGGGGCTCTTTAGAGCCCATCTCCTCACTAATAACAGTAATAACCACAGAGCTGCCTTGAGATGCCTGCCAACACTCTTTGGATGTTGAGAGCTAAACCACAGGCTTAGCTACAAAGAAGACACACTGACCTCAGCAAAGAGAAATTACAGCATAAACAGACACATGTATGTTGATCATGTGTCATATTGCTAAGCACTGTGTCTCACTGCGTTTTGTACCTGTGGGTTCTGGTCTCCAGTCAGAGTGCAGAGATGAGGAACTAGTTTACTGAGGCTCAGTGGCTGGGCCCCATACCTGTAAGAGAGTCACAAGAAGATAAGGAAATGAGAGGGATGACATTTATTCATGGCAATGTAAAGCAAGTCTGAAATATCTGATCTGGCGGTCTAATAAAAACCTTGCCCCTCATTCATATCACATTTTCAAGAATGAGAAAAACACTCCTATTATCCTTTTATAGGATTTATGAACCCTGGGATGTATAGAACTTTTTCCGCACACAGAACTGTGTAAATTGTTGTTAATTTATAATAAAACTTAAATTTAAGTTGCAGATAATAAATATTAGAGCCCGACCAATGAGGGTTTTCGGGGGCCGATGCCCATATTAAAGTGAAAAAGAGCAGATTTATAAGAAGATATTTTGATTTTGAAAATGATTTGGATAGTCGACCGCTTTCCTATATAAACCACACTTAGAACAGGTTCGATATTTAAAGCTGTTCTGTTTATGGGCTCTAAAACCTTTTCCTAAATGGATTATGTTAATAAAATAGATTACAGTCTCAACTTAACATGTAAAAAATTGCACATCATTAAATATTTGCGCTAGAAGGTGCAACTTTTTCAATGTAGCATATTCACATCTAGTTTCTCTTTACTACGAGCTACGAGAACCATTTCTAAACCACCATCTGGCTCTAAAACAGGCCATCTATCATACAGTGACCTGCTGTTGAATACATTTAATACTAAATGACTGTCTACAATTAGGACTTGCAACTTTGAGATTTCACTACGGTATAACTAAAAAGTTTCACATCTGAAAGAGGAGATAGATAACTTTGTTTGGCAGCAAGCAGTCTTAGATACTTTTTCAGCTCACATTTATTTACATGTCCCCCCGGTTTAATAATTTCTGAGATGCTGAATGTAACTACAGACGAGCGGTTGGCAGATATATTAAGAACATGTTAAATTTATAGTGTAACAGCTCATTAACATTTGCGCTCCTCCACTGATAAACACGGCATTAGCTTTGTGGCTAATTTAGCAACAGGCAGCATTAGTTGCTGTAAGCAATGTTAGAGAATATTTAGAAGTGATGAACTAGGGAGAAATGAGGACCGTTCGTTACAAATACCACATTTTATCAGAAAAAAAATCTATAAAAATCACTTCAGTCAACAGGGTAGCCTCCATCACTCAACTTCATAACATTAAACGCACTGCTGTGAACCGTGAAGAAGCCGGGAGAAGGCAATGGAAAACGGGAGGGTTAGCAAGTCTGGTCATGGAGTACTGAGCTATATTTTATTATTATTTAAGTCATGTAATTAACGTGACAAATGAGCAACTCGCTGGTAAGACGGTAACACAGCCACTTTCCGTCATTTTTTGGTCCATGCCCAGGTAGACTCCAGTCAGCTGATTGTTTTCTTCTGTGGTTTTTGTGGTGTGGGAGTATTTTAAACAGAGAAGTTGCAGAGTGCCCTCTGGTGGGCAAACTATACAACAACCATGACACGAGTGAAGGATCTGTTTCTCAGTTTCTTTTTTAATCATAAATCGGCTGTTATAAACGCCGATGCCGACATAAATGCAATTAACTCATAATGATTAGTCAGGCTCTTCTTTGCAACCGTGTTTTTTCTTGAATTGCAACGCATTGAGATTCTCAGCCACAACATCACCCGGGGATATATGACCTGGACACTGCAACAATAATATAAACAAGTGAAAACCCAGAAACAGACCACTGAACTGCTGTCTAACAAGGCAAAGCATGCATCTGTCTAGTCTTGTGTCTATACGGTGTGTTTGTGTAATGATACTTTGAGCAGCTGTGTCTCTAAAATCCCTGACTTTGCGGAATACCATAACTTATTAGTTGAAATGGGAACAAACTCATTTCTAAATGTATGAGCAGAAGACAGAAAGATGTGCGTATAACACAATGAAAATTATGTCATGAGGCCATACACACAGGCCAAATAACATCCAAAAATAAATAGGCAGCTAACCATATTAATGTCGACCATCTGCAAGTCATTGCTCAGTTATTGGGAGTAATTAATAAACTGAGAAAATTATGGATATTTTTACCAACAAGCCTTTATACAAATATCATTTTTATTTCTAGCATACATAGACTATTTTCTTTTTCTCAGATGTGATCTCTGAGACCTCCTGTGGCTTTGGAAAAGTGGTTCTAAAGGGGCCAGCATATTTTCTTTGGAACGTAGTAGTCCAATTATTCATTCCTGTTGACAGCTGAGCATGAGACCATGTAAGAGTTCAGGCAACTGAAAACATTTTTATACAGATTGTATATAGTCAAGACATCAATGAGTCTCTCTCTCTCTCTCTCTCTCTCTCTCTCTCTCTCTCTCTCTCTCTCGATGAGAGAGAAACTATGCCTCCATGTAATCATTTTACACTTCATTGTTTCACATTTCACCCTGGGAGTGATACAGATGAAGAAGGGGAAGTTACTCACATGCTGAGCGTGGCACTGAGACAGAGGCAGACTCCTTCTCGACTGCGGAAGTTCTTGTGCTTAAAACCAGGAAGTAGCCTTTCCCAAACATACTGGATGAAGAAGAAGAGAGAGAAAGGGGCGAGATGAGGGGTGGAGGGAGAGAAGGAGAGTGTCAGCAGGAAGGAGCAGAGGAAGGTTCATCTGCCAGGGAGCTCATCAGGGGTTTCAGCAGATTACAGAGTACAGAGGAGGCTACAATCTGTGAAGCTGTGCAATTGTGTTTCATGCAGATAACAACAAACACGATGTAGCATGTGTAATTCCTTTAATGTGCAGAAGAGGGAGCCTAAAACATATAGTACTCAGCTGTAGTGAGTATCTACTCATGTGGAGGTGGCTGTGATTTGTCTGATGTCTCTGATTTGCATCTTGATTGTACATACTTTCGAATAACTGGAATAACCACCTGCCTGCTGACAGCATACAAAAAAAACAATGCAACACAGTTTTTCACAGTTTAAACCACAGACATAGCCTAAATTAAGTATATGTAGCCACTGTGACGTCACCCATTACTTTGTGCACTGCTGTTTTGAAGCCTTGAGTTTGGCATATTGGTTTTCACATTGTTGATTATTTGGAACCCAAAATAGCCATATATTTGGATGAGAGGGGGGAGCTGGGGAGAAATACACATTGCTACGCCTGATAGGTCGCCATGTTATTGACTTATTTCACAAGGTTGCCACACCCTAAAGCATACCCTACTTTATCGTCTATGATCCTCTAAATGGGACCATCATTTACAAATTGAACATCATGCTGTATTTAAGAAGGCTTGAAACTAGAGATTGAAAATGTTGAAAGTGTTTATTGAGGTAATAAATCAAGCAAGAAGTAAACCAACATACAATCAGAGGTTTTTTGCAGCCGGTGGAGTCACCCACTGCTGGCCACTAGAAATAATGCAGGTTTAAGGCACTTCCACATTGGCTTCACTGTTCAGACCTGGAAGTTCCCGTTTGGCTGAAACCTTACCATACCATCTACTGTCAGTGCATAAACTTGAAAACAGTCCTGGAACTACTTCAAAAAACAGCCAATGTTTAGTCTTGATCCAGATCTCAATGATCTGTCATGTCACATGTGGTGCTTGAACTCAATCACTCAAAATAATAATTTGATCCATACCTTGGACCTTGTCTGGTCAGAGTCCTGAGACTCTGATCTTTATGTACGTGTGTCTGTGTGTGTGTCTCACCATGGGCGAGGCAGTCTGCTCCATACAGCGAAGGATGAGAGCTTGGCTGTTCTCCCTGACCTGGTCCTTTCCATCGCCCAGCCTGTCCACCAAAGCTGGCAAAACTACAGAGAGAAAAAGAGATGGGGGAAGGGATTGGGTGGTGATGAGAAAAATGCAGTATTTGCATCAAGTAGGCTACAGGAGAAATGAGGCTTTACATGACACTGCAGTCTCTACCAGATTTAAATGCCTTAGATCAACAATAAAGACTGCCCCCAAGTGGTGTTCTTTTAAAAACACCACAAACATATGTTTAGGTTTCTTTATAGTCTGTGGGTGTGTAAGATTGAAAGAGACAAAAAGGTCATTGCAATGTAAAAGCTTAAGCAGAATAACAATCTTTATTTATAGAGCACTTTTCAAAAAAACCACCATCAACACCAGGGCTCTGAGGGTAAAGGACAGGAAATGAGAAATGGGCCGTGACTAAAATAATGTCAAGATCATGAAATGCTTTCACATCACTTCCACTTTATCAAAACACACAACTGCTCCAGTAGCCTGTATGTAATGTAGTGATGCACAATGCAAAAAGTTTGAAAAAATAAATAAAAAGGATTTACTCTAATATTTAGTATTTTCAGCTTTAATGTCAGATGAACAGGTACTTAACAGCTTTCTATCTAAAGACCCACCTTTTGGGTAAATAATTTTCAGTGAAGATCAGAGATCAACGATTAATCTGGCAATCTCCTGTATTTCTCTTATTATCAATAAATTCCATGAAAAACAAAAAACAAACAAACAAAACCCCCCCAACACAATCAACAATGATTTGTTCCCACATTTTCAGAGTATCCAAAGCATGATATCTTATTCCACTGAGCTATAGACTTCCATTGTTTGCCAAAAGCTATTAAAAACACATCAATGAGACAAACCATTACACTGTAACTCATGTTCCTCATAACGAACATGAGTTACAGCTGTTAGAAATGATTTTTCCTTGTTTTTTTTTTGGTTTTTTTTTTAATGAAAGTATATATTTGTGACCTGTTTTTAAAGATATACATCTTCAGGAGAAACTAATGGGCTTCTGGATGAGAGCCACAGACATGGTAGAGAAGTCAGAGTATTGAAAAGGCGGACTAACACGTGGTTTTGGTCTTTTCATGAGATTTGCTGAAAGTAACAAAAACATTGCCAGCCTTAAATTACACAGTCATAAAATTCACAACACACAATGGTTTAAATGGCTCGTCTTTGTCACCGTCAGACCCATAACCCTGTTCAAACAGATAAAACGCCAAATTTGGCGAATCTCTCTGTTTGACCATCAAATGGAAAATGTTAAACTTGGAGTTGCATAAAACCGCCCTTTGAGAATCGCGCAGTGAGATAAACACAGATACACGCAGAAGGGCATGAGCATGTACACACACACACACACACACACACACACACACAAAACCTCCTACCCACATTCCTAGTGTGAAACTTCAGCGAGGGAGGTGATGTCATCTGTCCTTTTCCCATGCCGTGTGTGCGCATGCCTACATTATGTTACCACAACAGCTGGTTACCTTGGCAACAAGGACAATACCCTCAAACAGAAACAAAAAATGACAGGGGAGCATTGTTGTACACAACGTCATCTGCTGTAGTAAGGATGAAAACACACGAGCAGAAGTTAGAGTCATAATATTTTGTTGCCTTTCAGTCGATTTACCCAGTCCAACATATATCTAATGGGACATGTATTCACACCCTGCAGAGCAGCAACTGAACCAGAGTTAAACCTCCAGCACTCCAGTGCATCATAGATCCAGCAGAGAGGACAGACTGAGCCACATCCAGTCTCTCACATCCACACAGTAAACCACAACAACAATATCTGCAGCAAAGACATCACTTACAGACACCCCTTTAAACAAAGCCCATGATGTTGCCATGCCCCTGGTCAAATGTGCCCTCACACAATGTGGCATCAGAAAACCTCTGCTGCTGTAAGCTAGGAAGACAGCCTCCACAATCCAGACAGAAAGCCAATGTTTAGACAGGGCTGTGCCCCTGGCCAGATTAGCAAAACAGATAAACAACTGATCACACACACACACACACACACACACACACACACACACGTTCATGGGGCCTGTGACATGGGTGGCTTTAAGAGACTGGTCTGTCAGAACTGAGTGAAAATGCTTTACAGCTATGAAAGTCGCTAGCAGCTCCAGCTGCCTCAAACTTGGCTAACCCCTCAACATGCTCAGATATCAGCAGCAACTTAGACCAAAAGCTCCTTGCCGTCAGACACAGATGAAGCTCGGCCCCCCAATTCGGAGACCCAGCTTTGTCAACTGTAGTCTTTCCCAGCCCTTCCTCCACAAATGTGATCCGGCTCTCCAGGGTTGAGCGGCAGAGCTGGCAACAAAAAGCACAAGCCTCGGGCTCAGTCAGCGATCTCCTGGCACAGACAAACCCCAGACAGACAGGGCATGCCTCGTGCTGGTCCTTGTCATGCAAAGAGAAACTGCACTCCTGAGGACGGAGGCAAACAGAAGACTACTTTTTCACCAGTTTAGGCTTGGTGCTCATTCCGAAACACAAAGCTCTTGGACAAAACAAAATTCAAAACATGAAGTTCTCGAACAGCCACACTCACTAGCTGAGGAAGCATCAGCCAACGGGGGGCGCTAAGCTAACTTTGAGCAGGCAGTAGCCTACTGAAGAAACAGAGAGCAAACTAGCTGTAGCTAGCTAGTCCAGCTTGGCAGAGGTGTTCTTGGTGAAGCGTAGCGGGTAAGAACTGAGGTATGACCATGATAATAATGCAGGCCAGGGCTCACATATGTCACCACAGGTAATCTGCCTTAAAGGCATAAATAGAGGTGTCTTAAGTCAAGCCATGGTGAGCCATGGTGATATCCCATTCTTTATTTGCTGTACAGTTAACAGACTGAAAGAGAACAGGCGCACACACATACACTGTAATGGCAGCAGCTGTGTAAAATGAGTCAGTCCTGCAGATCAATACAATCACTCAGTCTAAATGATCTCATCTTCCTCCCCTCTGAGTAGGTGTGGGAGGAGGGTGGGTGCAGGAAAGGAGAGATGGAAGTCAGATGGAGGGAGGGAGGTTCCAGAGCCAGCGGTGGCTCAGTGAGATGTTTTTACCATCAATCTGAAACTCACACTTCCATTACACACACACACACACACACACACACACACACACACACACACACTCTCACACACACACACTCTCACACAGAGCCAAACTAAGGCAACGTCCTGGACAGTGAGCGAGATAGTGAGCGTGTTTTTTTTCCTGTGTGTATGTGGTGGCAGACTTTGCACAGTTTGACAGGTCCAGTCATCCTGGAGCTTCACTGCATGACTGAGTGTGTTTGTTGGGGACAAGAGCCAGTTTGCTTGACAAAGACAGCTGGTGACACCTAAAGCTGGTAAAGGCTGGCACTGGCATAACACATACACTCTCACAAAGCATGAAATCTGATACAAGATTCAGTCCATGAGATCATATGAATGTGAGATATGGTTTTGGAGTGTAATAGACAGTGCTACGGTATGGCAGACAATTCAGAGCCTAAATATAGAGACTAAAGGATGTATAATAGAGAGGGGTGGTGCCAGGCTTTAGAGCAGTGCCGCTAGTCTGTCTCAGAGGAAGCACAAAGTGGAAGTGAGAGACAAAATGGACGGACACAAGCTGAAGAGTCTATACAACAATACACACACACCATCACACTACATATAACAATATACCCTAGTGTTGTTGAGTACAATTTTATAAAAGTTTCACTTCAGAAACTACTTTGACTCAAGCCAAGAGGGCGAACTCATCCTTTACTAGGACCCGCTGCTCAAGATAATAAAAAAGGGATGAACATTTACCTTTGAGCCAAAAGAACAGAAAAAAAGAACGACATTCTTATAATCCATTTAGCAAAGAATGACACATTAGGAGTGTGTGTTAGCTATAGAATGCCTTAAACGGGTTTGCACAGGTACATGTCTGAACAGGCTTGTTTTCCATGGAAGTGGACAAAGAAATTGTCATATAACATGTAAAGTATTTTTGAGTATCAAAGTTGTTTTTACTTCAGCCTTTTCAGAAAGAACAATTAGAAAAATCCCCTTTAAGTTAAGCTTAAGAACAAATACAAAACACAAATTTCATGAATGAGTTTCACTGTAAATAGAGCTTAACCTACACGTAATTCAGGATGGCGGTAAGGTTTAATATCTCACCTGTGCCCAGGTATCCTCTGAATCGCTCTCCCAAGCGGTCCACAAACGCACCACAGATGTCAATCCCCAACAACGCCACCTACAAAACAAAGGCAAAGGGGCGAGGTTATAGTGGGTCACAAACAATACTACACACAATTACATATGGCTTCAGGTGTATGACATATCACAGTAGCTTCCTGTTATTTTCATGTCAACAAGTTGAGTACATTTGATCAAGTTTCACTGCCTACAAATCAACCACAGTGGCAGCAGTGATATGAAGACACATGGAGGATTAAATTATATTCTAATTGTAGAGGTTTTAGCAAAGTTTTAAGTCTGATCTTGGCATCCTAGTTGGGAAAAATGCTGAATTAAACTGTCTGAGTTTTGCTGACTTAGCAAATAGCTGAGACTGTGAAAGGTAATTTTCTGCAAACAGATAAACCAGTACGAGTCCCCCAAAAACTGATGTCTGGAAATACTGTACCTGACAGAGACTGGCAACAGCAATAAAAGTACACACCAGAAGTGATTTGCACTGAGCAACTTGGCGGGAGTTGCTGAACCCAGTACATGTTTCGTCTGTAAAATAAAATAATTCCAATTTTATCCTGAAAGCTAAGCATCCATATTGGAAGTAGTTAGTTGGATACTGTGAATTTCCATCCACCTGATAAGTTATACGCATAAAAACCTGAATGGAAATGCTATAAATTCAATACAAATGTTTAACTGCCAAAGACTTGAACTTGGCATAGCTGAACCCACAATATACAACCACTTCTTATTGTATGTTTAATAAGAGCCAGCTCTTCTTTGCTGGTGAAAACGCTAACATGCAGCGGAAAGCTAAAAAAAAAATTCATTCATTATTGTAGTCGTTACTTTGTCACACAAACGCTCTGAAGTATGGTGCTTAGCTGAGGTTGAAAGCTTGTCTGTATGGATAAAGAGATGATGATCTAGTTAACAGTCACATAAAAAAACATACATGTATCAAAGGGCATGATAACAGCTGTGGTACTCGATTATGTAACCTTGTTGTGCCCTCTTTATACTATCTGCATAACAGCAGCTAATCACATTCATTTGTACTTCGCTTTAGATATTCACACCTTCATCATATTTGTTAAAGCGACTCTTCTTGACAGTCCCCTTACACGTCTCTCTCGTCCACCACCACTGTGAGTTGGCTCAGTCATAAAAGACAAAAATGGCTTGTGATATGACTGGTGGCAGGAAAGGGGGAAGGTGGATTTTTTTTCTAGTGGTAAAGTTCAGTTTTCCACTGTGTTTTTGATTAAGATCACATCCCACACTGCGCTGTGCTTCTGGAATGCTTGTTTTGGCAGAGCTGCTGTAACGCTGAACAGTCCAAAAAGAAAATCCATTAAAACATTATTCTCCAGACTTCTCTGTCCTGTTGACTGCTGTTTCTTCCCTATTTTAGTCAAAGGAAGAGCAGCCAGGGAACCACAGAAACAAAAAAAAAAAAAAAAAAAAAGAGGAGGACGGACAGGGGCCGAAAAACACAGTAGTAAGAAAAAACAAAAATCACCTGGAGAAGAAACATGAGCTTTTGGTCACTATGATGTCTCCCTCATACTGACCTAATTTAGGGGGGAAGAGGGGAAAACAGCAGTAGAAAGAAAAAAAAAAAAGAAAAAAAAAAAAAAAGGACAATATAGGAAGGCGGCAGCCCTGAGGCCTCCCCCCTCCCCCACCCAGCACCCCAACAAGCTCGGCGCCCACAACCATATGCCATCTTCACTTGAAGAGGAGCAGTTAGAGGACGTGAGATGGAAGGGACTGTGCTTGTTATCTACCTTGGACAGGAGAAAGATGGAGAAGGAGGGCTCTGAAGGCCTCCTGCAGTGAAAAGTCTGACTAAGGGTGATGAGGGAGGAAAGAAGATACTAAAAATATTGGGTATGTGGACAAAGCAGTGTCTAAAAGGATCATTCTGAGACACACACACAGTTGTACAACATGCTTCATAAAATCAGCACGATGGAGGTATGCTGGAGTAGGAATGGTATGAATGAATGGTTCTTTGTGAAGACTCAGGTTGGTGCGTATGGTGGTTTAGCCTGCTAAATCGCATACCATGTTCAGAGTTTACTCAGGATTGTAGAGAGGCTTAAAGTGCATTTCTGGACAGAAAGACAGGGTCCGAGGCTCACACAGCAGCATTTGGGAGTGGGCAATGTGTAAAGATGGACTAGCTGTGAAATAATTAGACCATTAACCTATCAGTCGACAACTATTTTGGTTTGAGAAATTTATCAAGCAAAAACACCCTAACTTTTTATGGTTACAGCTTCTCAAATGTCAGGATTTGTTGCTTTCCTCTGTTTTATATAATTGTAAATATAATGTTTTGGAGGTTTTGGCTGTTAGTTGGACAAAATAAGTTATTTGAGAATAATGTCTATTTGAGAATGTCAGCTTGGGCTCTGTGATGATCATTTTGTAAATCATGATTAAAATAATCTACAGACAAACTGATTACAAAAAATGTTCCTAGCTGCAGCTCTAACAGATCCATTAGGTGCTCATAAATAACATTTTTGGTTGGCTGCCTAGTGGCTTATGCGAGTTTAAATCCTTAAGCTGTGTTGCTTAATATATACTTAGTAAATTTTGGTGGTCACTGTGCAATTGGTAGGCATGTGGCCAATTGCTGTTACACTGAATTTTGTAGTACAAAGCAAAGGAAAAGTGTGCCTTTGTTTTAAGCAGTGCCAGATTAGCCTATTTTATTTCCATATTAGTTACATTTAAATTGTAACAAGATTTTCCCAGCATTGTCAACATTACTGAGGGTGATGGCAACAGAACGGGAAAGACATCGCATAGGTAAATTCTTTGTATTTGAACTCTGATAATTGACCAAACTGCAAAAAGCACCTAGAGTTCGCCCCATAAACACTAATATACTAATAATAAAAGCACCCAAAAATCTCTAAAAGCTGTAATCAAATCCCTTCACTGGAAAATGTCTGCTATGAAGAACCTGCAGAAAGAGTTGAGTTTGCAGGAACAGCATGCAAATGTGACGGAAGCCAGCGATGCTGTGCAGTGAGTAAACCTCACTCCCCGACAGCTTAACAGACACACTGGCAACCGACACTAGTGCCCATGGGTTTTAGCCCCCTCGTCAGCGTGTCCGCCTCTCGTACCCGAGGTTGCTGATTCGAGTCAGGACTGTATAGTGCGTTGTCGGGAGCAGCCGGTTACACAAACACAAAAATCTTTCATTGTTTCAAAGTGTATTTTCACAAAGATCAGAGTGCCTGGTCGGGCAGCCTGGTAGTACTATCAACCCACTATCAGGCCAGTCAGTTTACAGTCATCTGGCCCTGCTGGCCATAAATGCAACATGCAGTATTAATGCCTTGCGTTTGCGTGTCTCACATAGGCGCCGAGGCCTCTGTGACGTTGTGAGAGCAAAGCGTATGAGGTAAATCTGCTGTTCTACCTTCTCAAAGAGAAAAAGAAAAAAGGGGATGAAACTGACTCATTGTCCAAAAAAGAACCAGATGAGGACACACAAGTGAACAGAGAGATGAAGAGAGCCATCAGACAGACAAAATATAGTATTTCATCCTTTCCTAAAACAAGAACTTGGGTGTGACAGTCGCTTAATTCGTTAACATTTTAGCTATTTATCAGTGGTAACTTGTGTTTTCCACTCACTTACCCTTACACAATTTATCACTCCAGTCCCTCCTCAACTCCTCCTTCATTCTCGGCCTCTTGTCAACTCTGCATCATCTCTCTATTCTTCCGTCTCTCTGTGCTGACTCAGCATCCTGCATACAAGTAAGTCCTCCATCCTTTTGCCCGACAGGGAGCAGATCAGCATCACTAAAAGCCTGCTATGTGAAGACCTCATCACTCCCAGACACTGATCTGAGCTCAAGTTACTGCATGTCACCCACATAAAAGAACTAATCTGAACAAAGAAACACATTTGCTCGTTACAGCTCAAAATAAAATTCTTGGAGATGAAGGCTGCAATTGTTCACTTTTGTGTTTTGTTCAATCTCTGCACCTAATAATTTAAGTCTTCATTTGTCAATAAAAGAAAACAAATGTTAGATACTTGAAGATGAACTGGTGCTTGAAAGGCAATCAAAATAGCATATGGGAGCATATTTATCAACTGCTCTGTAGTAAATGGAATTAGTTAACAAAGGTTGAACTTAAGAGGTCGAAAAGAGTCTCTTCTGCTACTAAAAAGAGAGAGGATGCTTTTGTTGTGCCGAATGCACAATTTTCACACTTACAGTCTTGCTGAGTCCTGCATATTAGTGCAGACAATGTTTATCAGTTCAAAAAGAGACTTGGGAGTCAAATTTCAGCACGCCTTGAAAGACTGTTTTGATTTTCTGTCTGGATTGGTGTGATATCTTGGCAAAATTGTCACATTCCTGCATTTCCAAGATATGGCAAAGAGTGCAGACGAGGACACACACCCAGCATGAAGCTGGAGAGAGAATAAAGAGAAAAACTGTGAAAAGGCAAAAGGAGATAATGACAGAGTGTCTGTATGTGAGAGAGAAAAAACAAGAGAGCAAAGCAAGGGATGGAGAGAAAGCATGGGTCACAACAATGAATCTTCTAACCCCTCCCCCATCCCATCCAGTGCTCCAGTTGTCTATGGTGCTGACAATGGGTTCCCCTGAACACAGACAGTCTCAGCCAGAACGATATAAACTCCCAACAAACCACAGGAATGCCCTGTAAATGTCCTACTCTGTCACTGGGGAGAGATTTAAAAATGTCTGCCTCTTGTGATGCAGGGGTAGACTAACCGGTTGTCAAAAAGAAAGACATAGCATTCTGCTTTTTCGAGGTTTGGTAGGAAGATGCGCTGAATGAAAACGCAAATAATATGTTGAATCTTCTTACTTAGCTGAGCTCAGATAAGAAAGGGGGCTCCCAGTTTGATTATCTCTGTTTTAAAGCGGGGCTCGGGTTGTCTTCTTCATATCTCTAAAGCGATGACAGCTCGTTTGAAATGCTTAAGTTCTTCGCATTGAAACCAACCTCTTGCCAAACAATATAATATTCCCATTACTCCCCTCTCTCTTCCAGCTCACTGGGTAAACTGGTGGAAAATAATTCATGAACAGGCCGAAGGGGTGACTGCTGCAGTGACACAGCGATACCCTCATACTATGATTGCCCAAGATCTCTCACCTTGAAATTGCTGGAGTTCACCCATCCCGTTAGCTCGTCCACGGTCTTATCCAGCCGGGGTTTGTCCTGCTCCACGTCCGGGGACCGTTGTGGGTCGTTTAGGTAGTCAATTAGGTCCTGGCCGACCTGCAACCTGCGGGTAACGTCTTTTTGCAATACCTGCTGGTAAAAATAGTCCATGTTGTCATGTTCCTCCATTGGGCACTCAGTGCTGTGTGGCCAGCCACCGAAGCCGGCCGACGACAGGAGACAGTGGTCGGTGGGTCGGGGTGTGAAGGAGAGAAAAAGATTTTAACTGTAGTCCCGTAGGGGGGCAGAACGACTGTGCGGTCTGGACTAACGTTACGTCTAACTTATATTTTATCATCAACCTACAAAAATTATTAATTTAACACACAAATCATCCCTCTATCAAAATCAAAAGATCAACTTTGTAACAAAGACTTAGCTCGACAGCTTCCTAACTGTACACCGTTAGCTCAGAAGGTTAACTTAAAACTCCGACAAAAGTTCAGGAAACGTATTATTGTAGTGGACCCCGGTGGGTTCGTTCAATATATCCGGATCTAAACAAGCAGGGAACCCTCTGTTATGCTAACAAAAATAGCACCTAGCTAGTTAGCACAGCGACCCAAACAAGGATAGACGGGTTCACGTCAGCTAACGTTAGCTCGGCTAGCTAACGTTAGTTATCCGCAGGCCTGACGCCTGGCTCCACTCCGCTTTTATACTCCATGACACCAGCCTGCAAAGTCTTCTGCGCCGTCAGCTGCCGACTGCTTCAGCGGTAAACTTTCACCAAACTTCCACAATAACGGCTTAGCTCCAGTCCTGCGGGAACTGGTTTTTCTTTAATCCAGGAGTAATCACCGCTACCGCTAAACCAGGCGCGGAAAGCTTGCGCGCTGCCGGGGACTGCAGTTTAGCAGGCGGCGCAACCGATCAACTATCAGGCCGACGGGTCTTCGAGCGCCGCACAGCTGACCAGCATAATGCCTGATGTAAAACAGCTAATTAATATCAAGTGTACGTGCGGACCAGACTTACGCTTAAACAGGGACATAGCTACAGCAGTAGTAAGTCGATTTTTATTCTTTTGTCATTAATTATGGCTTGATCATTTCTGTTTTCTGTAACAGTCATGAATCAAACCCGCCGCACTGTGTGTGGGTGTGTCTGCAGTCTGCACGGCTCCCGGTTGGCATCTAGTGGTTCAACTGCCATGTAGCCTGAATGCAATTTGCCGCATTTATAAAGAAGTCTTTAAAAAATATGAGACAAAATCTCACACTGGAGAGACAAAGCACATTTACTATTAGTTACTTTTATTTATTCATTTGCTTATTTTTTTCATTTATTTCTTTTTTTTTTCTTAAACATAAAACTGTTAAAACAGCTGTCAAAGAGAGGACATTAGTATCATAGCTCATAACTCAAGTCAGCTATGTATCCATCTGAGTCTTTGTTCATCTTTCCATCTGCTCTACTTGTTTTAGTCCTATCCATAGTCCTGCCAATCTCCCCAGTCTTTGAGCACTTTGCACTACATAGCACTTGCCAGTCTCTTGTTCAGCACAATATTGCAAGCTGCTGTTTTGTTGCATTTTCAGTGCTTTGAGTAGTGGTATTTCATGCCCCATACATGTGTTAGTCTGCATGGCAAGACAGATAATGTCAAGATCCTGTTGATCTGAAGGAGTGTCTGTACAGAGTGAAATAAACTGTTGGTTCTGGGGCTTTTCAGTCACCACATACCACATTCCCGCTGTCAACTATGTTTGTAGGATTGGGTGAGTGGGAATTTGTTGCTGATCAATTAGACACATTAGATCAAGTTCCATCAAACACCTGGATCAATAGTCAAGTTCTAAATAGTTCAGCATGTGCTGCTTGGGGCATTAAGTGAGTGGGGTATATTGAATACAGACAATTTATCACATCGTACATCATCAGTAAATTGCCAATTACACAAAACTACATTAAATTAACTTTCAAATACATAAATTCATGTGATTGTCAAGAAGTTGAGGTGCCTTTGCTCACATTCTCACACCTATTATCTCAGCTTTAAGCAAATTTCCATTTCATTTTGAGGCAAAGTTGCACCGTTAGCCCTGATTGATATCCAAATACACACAGCAATACATTTGAATAAAAACAGTGGATATACCACAGTTGTATCAGTGTTACTAAACTCACTCTGAATAGTAGGGAGACTGGAAACCTACTGATGTAAACAAGCTTGTCTCTGGTGCTAACTTAATCCAGGATGTAAACAAATGCTTAAGTGGTCAAGTAGGAGCTAGTGCACAGGACTACTGACAGGATTGGATCAGGGCCTACAAGCAAACATACCCACACGTTACAAAGGAGAGGCCACTCATCCCAGGAGCATCCAGAGTCAACGCTTTTAGACGCTGAGGGTCTGAATCATGGGTCCTTTTTGTTCTCAAACAGCAACAGTTTCTTCTTTTCTTTTTCAAAAAGAATGACAAACATATCTCTCCCTCTCTGGACAGACAGGCATGGACAATTACAATAAGCACTGAAAAACGAAAAGAAAAGAAAACAATTTTCGGTTGGACTACCCCAATTTTGAGTCAGTTGCCATAAGTGCAATTCTTTTTTTCCATTGCAAAACATTCTCTGTATGAACAGAATCATAATCTCAACAAAAGTTTCTCAGATGCACAAATACGTCCCACTCGGTGCTTCCTGTTATTTCTTCAATTCTTCCACATTAGAGTGTTGAACTGGCGGTGCTTCACTGTTTATATCCAGAAGATCTGCATTTCCCACAACCCAGCTTTCCTCTCCCTCCATGCTGTGTGTTTATTGGTCAAAGCACAATGAATCACAGGATGGTCACATTGAAGTGTCATGTGATTGGTTGAGATGATACTCCACAGAGAGCCAACTGTTGTCCAATATGACAATATCGTCTTTTTTTTTTTTTGTTTGAACATGATGCATTGTAGTCCCACTGTTCAACCCCCCCACCCCCCTCCCACACACACACACACACACACACACACACACCTGCAGCTGTCCAGATGCAAACCTATATGCCCACATGTGGGGAGTCGGGGGGTGTGAAAAGCAGAATGGAGCGGAGAACCTGTTTTTGTCTTTACAGCAAGAAAGACAGCATGAGACAGAGAGAGAAAAAGAGAGTCCATCCATCAGTGTTCTTTCCACCTACCCCTCTAAGCCAAAACCCGGGGTAGCTGCAATGCTGACTGGTGAGCAAGAGGAGAGAGGAGGGGCGGGTTCAACTGATCAGGGATAAGTGGTGATCAGTCTATGTATTGATCAGTGATCAGGAGCAGTGAGTGGGTCCAGCCCCTCCTCTCCCCTACACCTACCCGAGTCCGCTCCCCCCACATCCCACCCCACCCCATTTCAGCCCATATCAGAGCAGCAGGACCTGTAGACAGAGGTGGCCCCCCCTGGCCCTCCACTGTCAGAGGATGATGCAGCAGCGGCACAGACGCTGACCACCTCCATGTACAGAAGGAGGAGGTGTCACTGGGGCAAAGTAGGCATGGACCTTGATCTCTGGAAGGTGGGCCTGTGTAGGGAAGCGGTGTGTTAATACAAGGATATAAAATGACATTAAAAAAGATTTGTTTCTGAGTTCGGTCAACCGTTCTATTGTTCGTTAAAGGAGTACTTTGATGTTTTGGGAACATGTTGCATACTTGTTGAGAGTTAAATGACAAGATCAAGGCCACTCTCATATGTGCTGGTTAAACATGACAGCCAGCAGCCTAGCTTAGCTTAGCTTAGCACAAAGACTGGAAGCAGCAATTTCCTGGAGTAAGACATCTGAGAGTGGTATCGATCTATTCATCTAACTCTTGACAAGAAAGCAAATAAGTGTATTTCCCAACATGTTGATGGTTATGAAATGTTATAGGTATATGTTTTTTAAATAAAATAAGGTAGTGAATAACTGAACAGAGAAGTGATTTTAAAAGTCACTGATCCAATCCCCAACAAGAGCAGAGTCTATGTGATCCATGATTTCCACTGACCCGGATGCGTTTGATGCCAGCCCTGGTGACTTGCTGACAGTCATAGAGCTCAATGCGCTCCAGGCGATGGCAGCTCTTCAGGTGCTCCAGGGTCACGTCTGTGATGAGGGGGCAGTTGTCCAGCTCCACCACTGTGAGGCGCTCTTGGCCACAGGTACTACTGCTGAGAGCTCTGATGCCATCGTCTGTGATCAGCTCGCAGTGGGACAGAGACTGTCCAGGGCACAGCAGAGAGGGTTGAAGACACACAGATAAATGGATTAAAGCTCTATATGCATGCAGACAGGCTGAGGCAGAACCTGGCACAAACTCAGAGCTGCAGGTGTAAATGTTTACCAGTGCTTGCAGGAGAGGGCAGTGGATAGACAGCTGAACCAGGGTGTTATCTGTCACCTGTGGAGAGGACAAGCTTGATTAACGTACTGTTCTCAAATGTCTAGAGAGTCTTATTTCACAGTTTTGGAAGTGTGTGTTGCATGTCCCACTCTAGTTTTGTATCCCACTAAAATTTTTTCTTCTATGTCACTTCTTTTCTGTCTCCCGCTCTCTGCTTTTTTGTCAAAATCAATTTAAATACTGAGGTCATTGAACTGCTCACTCTCCCTCTTGGCAGGAAACACCTTGCCATGCATGTAATCACACCTGTCTTTTTCCTCCAATCTCTAGCCAGAAAAATGGATCAAAGTCAGAGAATGATTCCAGATTAAACATAAATACCATGACCATGATGTTGGGAATAAATAGGGATACCACAAGTTGTCTTACCAAAATACATTCTTCTAAGTCCATTTTTTCAAGCTCGTGACAATTCTGTGAAAAAAACAGAAATCTTAAATTAAACTCAAAGAGATATGGAGGAATGGATGGCTGACCCAAAAAAGGTTCAGAGAAAACACGACTAAAAGACCCAAAAGAAACTCACTCTGGCTAGGACAGTGAACCCAGCGTCTGTAACATGGGAGCATCTTGCAGCTTCAAGGATCCTGAGAACACACAAACACACATGCAACTTGTAAAGGCTACTTGGAGGGTATGGTTTAACGTGGTGTGTTAACAAGGTTGATCTAAATCATTACCAAGCACCTGGGTTATGAAGCGGGGCTAAGACACAGCTTTAGGATTATGTATCAGAGCTCGCAACCTTCTCTATTAAATAAAATATTTTATTTCCATGCTTTAGACAGTTTGCTCTGAAGCTTTGACACACCTATCTACATGTCTACATGGAAGGAATTTGGCCTTTTCAGGTAGCTAAAATTACTTGGAAATCCACACATACATATTACATTTATTAATTTAGCTGACGCTTTCATCCAAAGCGACTTACAATTGCTATATATGTCAGAGGTCGCACACCTCTGGAGGAAATAGGGGTTAAGTGTCTTGCTCAGGGACACATTGGTGGATGTTTCACAGTGTGTCTCACACCAAAGGCATGTGCGTTATCCACTGCACCATCACCACCCCATGTATACCAATACCAATGAGGATTCTAGTCAATTTTTGGAAATGATAGTAGTCACACTGCCTGAGAAGGAGATTTTGTGGACAACAAAGCAAGCTTTTAATGTCCTTGTTAAGGATGGTGAGACAGGTGTGCGTGTTTTTCTCACTTGAGTCGGGGACAGTTGAGTCCCATAGCAGTGAGGGAGGCATCAGTGATGTTACTACAGCCAGACACACAAAGGATCTGTAGCTTGTGGCATCCTCGGCACAGATTGACCAGACCTTCATCTGTTATTTGCTGGAGGCAACAAACACACAAGACAAATTACAAAAACACAGAGGCATACAGACACATCCCTCATGCCTTATTATCAGTCTCTCCCAGTATCCACATCCAAATGGTTTGTCTTACTGTGCAAGACTGCATATTGATGGTGGTGAGTTCTGGGCAGTGTTTCTGAAGGTGTTTCAATGCTCCATCATCCAGCTGGGTTAAGAGAAAATGCACAGAATTGTTAATCAAACACCTGGATATATAATCTATATACTGTAATGTATGTGACTGTTTATGTGTGTTGATGTATCTTCTAATAATCAACAGTGGCTTGTGAAAGACTCTGAACGTCCCCCGAGTAAACAGGAGAAACCTTTGTTCAATTCCGTGCCTGTTTTTCCAATTAGTTAATTCAATCCACGTGTGACTACTGTCCCCCGTGAGCCTCAAAAGATGATCCGTGGGGGGTTCATGGTATTTTTTCCAGGGAAGAAAAACAGACTAGACACTGGTTATGCAAACAACAAAAACTGAGCACACAGCCTGAAGAAAATATTGGTTCTAGAGGGGCAACAGAAAAAGAACATGCCAACCCAACACAAACCACTACATCAACAGACCAATCCGTGGGATGGAAAATGTACTGTGTTTGGAACAGCAAGTAGGGAAAAGGGCACATTTCTCTTCAGTAAGTCATTTTTCAGCAGTAGGGAAGCAGTGTGGCTTGTGGTTATGTTTTTTAATAATATGGGAATTTATAGGTATTTGTTTTGAGTTTTCTGTAGTTTTAACATTTTTGAGCTGTCTTCACCAACAGAGAACCCGGTTTACAGTAAATTGTAGTGAACAGTGTCCTCTGGCAGCAGGTCACACAACAACGTCTTGCACGGGAAAATAAAAAATGTATTAAAAAAAAAAAATCAGGCAATACTCCTTTTAAATAGTAGCACTTGGAACAGGGTCAAAATGCCTTAAAATCCTATAAAGAAGGCCTGATATGCCCACTGAAAGAAAAATCCCTTGCTCTGGCGTGCATGTGTGTGTGTGCGCAACCACTGCTGCCACCGTACCTGTGTACAGCCTCTGAGGAACAGTGCTCGTATACCGTTGCAGCCTCTAGCCAGAGCCTCAATGCCATCACGTGTGATCTGGTCACACCACGACAGGTTCAACATCTCCAGCATTCTGCAGCCATCACTGAGCATGCACACACATTAAACAATGAAGATGAAGACAAAACACACAGGGCATGTGTCTTAAATTACACCTGTGTACATTTATTATTTGTTTAAGAGTTCAACAAAAAAAACTGTGTGCACAATGTGTAAGGGCTTAAGGAGGAATTGAGAACTATTTTCTTTAAGGGGTTCTGTTATGTGGGATTTGGGTTTAAGTAGCCAGGGCAATACCAAGTGTGCGGGTGCTACCTGAGGGCCTTGAGGGAGTGGTTGCTGACGGACACACAGGAGGTGAGATCCAGCTGTTTGAGTTTGGAGCAAAACTTGCTGAGACTGAGACAAGTGCTGTCTGTGATCTTGGTGCAGCCGTTCAGGTTCAACACTTCGATGTTTCTGCAGTTCTGAGCAAATGTCCTGGGAAACAGTCGAAACAGTAGAGAGTGAGAGGTGGGGGAATTACTCAAGAGTCGCTTCATTGAATAAATAAGAAGTCAGAAGCTGGGAGCTGCTGGGAAGCCAATTAACAAAGTCATCTACAGGCCCTTGAGAGGTTGTTGTACAGCTTCTGTTCATTACTTTTTTTTATGAAAGCCTGATTCTCCAAATAACAGCTTGTACCTCTTTAAATCTGTTTTCCACAGCAGCCGATAAAAATCTTGTCAAACCGTGTGAATGAACAGATCAAGATGTACAAGTTTTATATAAAAATAAAATTACATCACCTTTGTTTTTTTGTTTTGTATATGCATGTGTGCGTGTATTTGTGTACATGCACAGTAAACTGAGATTAAATAGAATTTAAAAAAAAGCGTTTCTACCACACACTCCCCTGGGACTGAAGAGGAACAAGCCGCATAAACTTTAAACATAATCACATGTGAACAAAACAATAAGTTATCAAACCACCAAGAGAGTGAGTTTCAGTAAAAGTCAAAAGAGCACCACACTCAGAGACAATGAGAATCTCACTTCATGGAGGCGTCTCCCACACTCAGGCAGCCCCTGAGGCTCAGCTGCCTCAAGAAGCCTCCACAACGCTTCGAAATGTTCTCCACCACCCGCCCCTGAGAGACACAGGCACAGAGAGAGAGAGAGAGAGAGAGAGAGAGAGAGAGAGAGAGAGAGAGAGAGAGAGAGAGAGAGAGAGAGAGAGAGAGAGAGAGAGAGAGAGAGAGAGAGGATCAGCTGTGACGTCACAGTCGGCACCAAAGTGTACTGACCCAGCACTAAGCCTTGGGCTGGATAATACTACTCAACAAGCATACACATGCAGCACGTATGGGCAAGTATGCACTCACACACACACACACACACACACACACACACACACACAGTCCATTCTACCGCTTCACTCTTCTCTTTTTGTCTCTCATAAACACACCCCTCACCTCTATGTCTGTCTGGAAGTTGAACAAGTCAATCTTCTGCCAGTTACTGCCATCTAGAGCCAGTACATTCCACGCCTGAGAGGGTGACAGACAGGTTGTGGACAGAGACAGACATGTGGGTCAGACAGAGGTGGGGGAAGGTGAATGAGGACTCTGTTATCATAATATGCGGGAAACATGAATGAACACTCTGGGTCAACTGCCCCTATAATGCACTCTGTGGGTCTGGCTCGGTATACGCATGAACAATGCCCACTTTCTGTTTCTTTGTTCATGCAGCAGGCGCACTAGTTGTTGTTAATCACTTCTTACAACCACATGGAGCCCCTCTAATGTGAGGATTTGCTTCTTTTCTCTGTTTTATATCATTGTAAACTGAAAATCCTTGGGTTTTGGAGTGTTGGTCAGACAAAACCAGACATCTGAAGACCTCACCTTGGGCTCTGGGAAATTATAATGGGTATTTTTCCACTGTTGTCTCATACTTTACAGTCAAAACAAATGATTGATTAATTGAGAAAATAATTGACTGACCAATCATAACAATGGTTGGACATTTAGGTACACAGAACACCTACAAGATAACCAACAACGACATATATCAAAAATATACAATCTAAATCGCTTAGTCACAGCTGTCTTTATTTCCCTTAAAGAAATACATTGGAGCTGTTGTAAAAGAAGCAGCCACCACAGCTCTGCATTCACAGTCAATGTGCCAAGCCCTTGTTATTATTCACAGATAGCTCATTCAGAAACGGCTTTCAGCTGCAGTGCCCTGCTGCTAAACAGTGGTCCACTTCCACATAACCAGCAGATGGCACTACATTATAGACATTTCTAGAGAATTCAATAATGGTAAACCGGTTTTAATTCAACCACATAATAGTTTAGAATTACATCAACACATTCTTTTTGAAACAATGAGTGTGTTCGTCTACAGTGGGTGGTTTGGAGGTGTAGAGAGGGAAGCGCTTACCTTGGATACTTGGGCACACCTACAGAGAGTAACCACATCTAGATAGGAGAATATTCTACGAAGAGACACAAAAAGAACAGCATGAGCTTGTCTCACTTTTTCCACCTAAACTTTATACTTGAATATCTTTCCCTTTGTGTGATTTAATATATGTTTAGTTTATGTTTTTTGTGCGTGTCTGTAGAAAACAGAACAATCTCCTGTGTTTGGTCGGTAGCAGGAGAGCCCCACAGACAGCCAGTGTTTGAGCTGTGGGCCGGTCAGCCACAAAGGGCTGCATGCAGCAGGCTACTGGGTCAGCTCAATCCATTAATCTGCCATTGAGTAATCTCTGGCACTCACTCACACAGGCAAGGCCACAGACAGCATGGGACAGACAGACATACATACATATACTGAGGACACACATACAATAAAACCTCCTCAAGCACATACATGTATTGTATACTTCATCTGAGCTCCCAGTGATTAAATGGCCTTTTACCACTCACAGAAGTGCTTCAAAGAGCCAATCTATAGAAACTTTGAGGTATTCAAAGAATGGTCATGGCGCCAAAGCTTTGAGTGCAGCTGGGGTCTGAATGTCCTTTTAACCCTCGGAAACAGGAGCTGACCATTGTTTCCTTCATATAGAAGCAGACAAAGGCTGCGTGTGTTGATGTGTGTTAGGTCAGGGCATGTTGGGGCATGTCTGTATAATCTATACCGGAGTCTTGTGTCAGGAAGTACATGCATACAATCAACAAAGCAATGCAAAGACACCCACACACACACACGACACACATGCACTCTCACACATCAAACACATGGACACACACACACACACACACACACACACACACACACACACACAGTCCTCGGTGTCATTGCAAGGCCACCAGAGAAGCTGACCAAGCAAGCAGGCGGTCATCGATCTCCCTTCTAATAACTGGTTAATGGCTGTGACACTGGTCATTGATTGGCTGTCTGTTTTAATCAAACACAATCTGACTTTCCATTATGTGTGAAAGAGAGAGGCCTTTTACCACAGAATTATTATTTTACTCATACTCACAGAGTAGCAATCACTCAATCTGATTTGGTGAGTCCTGTTAACCTATTTGGCATTTGCACTTGATAATAAAAGCCTAATAGTTGAGAACAGCCCTGACGTTTTAGATGAAGACAGATTGTTGTATTCAGGCAGTGATTATAGCTGTATCACTAACATGGACAGCGACAAAGAAAGGACAACAGAAAGGGTAGGCTGTGATACAACAGAGCCAAATTCAGAGGTACAACATCATGAGTATGTTTTTCACTTTACCCTAATGCTGCCTCTGAACGCAGGCAGAACAAAAACTAAGTTAGCATCCTTTGATTGCTCTGTCAAATCCTGCCTGAGTATGCCTATGTTTTTATGACATGGTATATAATGAGATTTTAATGGCGCATAGTCCTATTTGTTGACAAAATGTATACCTGGCCCTTCAAGCATGGCTAGATAAGAGAGTCAAGCCTTCACAGCGAGTCAAGGACTGGTTGCCATAGCAACTCCGGTTAGACATGAATTTGGGCGGTGGTAGGGAAGGCGCCGAGTCAGCACTTCTGGGTAAAAAGACCCTCTAAACTCTCTCCGAGGCTCGTCTGTCAGACAGGGTTCTTCTATATCACGCCACAGTTCTAACAGTTTATATCCATGGCCGTTTACAATGCAAAAGCAGTAACTCTAATGAGAACACTGATTAATAAAAAAACACATTATTCCTCACAGGATATTTGCCAACAAATACCACATGGTTGAGCCTCTCCAGTGGTTCGAAATCTTTTCTGGCTGGTGACACCTTATGTCTTGTTATGAGTTGTAAGCAGTTTATCTAAAAAGTGAGTTTATCCTCTAAAACTCTACATTTAGTTGATTTATTGAGTACTTGATCCACATAAAATTAATCATCTGCAGTTTTGATAATATAATAATCGTTCAGTCAAGTCACGTTACAAGATTTAGTAGCAAACATTCACTGGTTCCTGCTTCTCAAGTGTGAAGATTTGAGGCTTTTCTCTGTTATATCTACATTTCGGACTGTTGGTTGAATAAAACAAGCAATGTAAATACCTTACATTACGCCCTGTTTATTATTTCTTGTCATCTTATTGACAAAATGCTTGAGTTATAAATAAAGGCCCACTTTCCATGGTTTATAAACAAGATTTACAGACGTAACAATGAGTCTTCCTCACAGCTGATGTTGTGTAACATCATCTCAACATGACACATGTGACACTAAGTCATGTGTTGCAGCCAACGAGTGCATGTGAGTACATATTTTTCTGTCCACCAGTGAAAGCAGTGCTGGTAGTAATGGGTGTACTGGTGATCTCTGTGGAGCACAGCTGGAGCAGCAGCAGAGCACAGCAATGCGGAATTCCCCACAAGCTAAGACAAGCTATTTATAGCACACAAACACAGACGTACAGTTTGCATAGGACCAGGAGCGTTTTTCTCTCTCTCACACACACACACACACACACACACACACACACACACACACACACACACACACACACACATGCAGTAGTGTAGTGCAGCGACATGCAGGTGCATCCCTTTCAAACATACATGCACACACACAGATCCATGTATAAATCAGTGTGGAGGATGAACATGTGTGAGTGATATTAGATTTATGGGTCAAGTGGGACAAAATACTGGTTTGTAGGTCACAAGGTTAACAGGACCTCATTGCAGACTAGTGACCAACATACATCATACTAAAAAAACAGATACCTACACACACACACACACAACTGGTGACAAAACAAACAAACACACACACACCTACACAATGACTGGTCAAGGCTGCTTCAGCTAATGAGGAGGGGGGATATTATTAATCTTACCTAAGAAGAAGCTCTTTGGGGAGCTTCTTATTAATGGGGGCTTCATCGCTGTTTGAGAACACCTGCCGAGACAAAAGATAAACAACAATAAGAGAGTGTGTTTGAGGTGGTCAAGAGCAATGAGAAAGAAACAAGACACAAGCTGCTACAATGGCAACAGAGATCAAAACATAGAAAGCACAGCGCATCATCATCTTCATCACGAACACAACAACATACACAACTGAATCAGTGTCGGGGACATTATTATTTTGTTTTTCTCCAAACTCAAAATGTGTTTTAAAGGAGAAGTAAGTCTTAAAACAATCCTCATATCCCCATATATACATTAAAAGCACTGTTGGTCACATTAGTTTGTCCAAACTTGCTACAAAAAGTTCACTTCTTAAAGCAATTTCAGTATAAGGGAGGGGGGACAAAATCCACAGCGCTCTTTCTGTGTAAAAAACAAAAACAACAAAGTGCAGCTGAAGCTACAGTAATATGAGGCTTCAGTAGTCTGAGTCAAGTCAAATCAAATGGATATCTTCCAGAGTTAGTCTTTTTAGTATGAATTTCCCTTCTTTTGTTACAATCCCGCCACCGCAGCTCAGCAAGGAAACAATGTCTGTGGACGCACAAAGAAAATGTGGTACTAAAAAGACTGTGACTTTGTAAGATACCCATTTGATTTGTCTAGCTCATACTGCTGGAGTCTCATATTGGCTTAAACTGGAGTTAACTTGTCACCCTGTCACTTACATTTAAAATACTTTAGAAAGGAATCTCTTTGCAGCACAGTATGGACAAGAGGAATAATCGACGTCGACAAGAAACACTTTTGGTGTACACATAAGCATGTGAGTGTTGGTGTATGACAGACTTGAAAATAAGTGTGAATCTATCCTTCAATAAAAATACAAACTTGCTATGTATTTTCAGTTACTAGTGAGAAAAAAAGGTATGCTGATAAACAAGCCAGAGCTACATTTGGCTTTCCACGTCCCCTCCTTACAAGCTTATAATTCTGTTAGCCTGGTCAGCTTGTTGGCATGCTTATCTCAATTAGTCTACTCGCTGGATGTCTGGCCATCTGCTGAGTGGGACACACACACACACGCACATGCACACAGGCACGCTCACACACAGTAACAGGCTCGCAGGTGATTCAAGTCAGACCTCTCTGTGTGAAGAACAGAGGCAGAACATTCTAGATCAGGTGGGCTGTATTCAGCCATGAATTTAAATTACGGCAAACACCCACATTTGCTGTGCCTCTGCAGACACGCATCCTTGCTAGTGATGCACTTGTATCCTCAAAGACTCAGAAACTGTATCGAATGAGGGGGACTCCCTGCTGTGTCGCACGCAAACTCAAACACCGAAATGTGAAAACACAAAAGGGGAGCCCAGGGAAAGGCACAGGAGGAGCAAAGGTTGATTCTGAAAACGTCTTGGCTCCAGCTAGCACCATGACAGACGCAGGCTCCTCGAAAGAGAAAGCAATGAGGGAGAGGAAAGAGGGAGGAAGGGGGAAGTAAGAGACAGAGGCTAACACAGAAATGGTGCAAGAGTCAAGGACTACAGGAAAAACATGTACAAAAGTCATTATAAATCAGAGAGTGAGTGGAAAGGGGGTGATGAGGAAGTAAAGGACTTTTAAGAGGAAGAAGGGGTCAAAAAGACAGTCAGTCCAGTCAAGCTCCAGCAAAAGATTAACTAAGCTGGTTTAAATTTTAACATCTATGTTCGGGTAACAGCAGTGGTTTGAAACACCAATCTGAACCTATTGGTTAACTATCTCCAATAATAGCTCCAGGATACGGTTAAAATGTTTTCCACCATTGGTTCCCACATACCCTTGTATTGAATAACACATGAGGGCCAACTGCCTCTATGGGAAGTTTAATAATGGTTCTACAAAGTCTCTGAATAAATACTTGACCAAGCATTTATCATCACTATGTGACTTTCAGGTTCAGTTATATTTAGAGCCGTGTCAACTGAGTTAAGTGAAAGTAAATTTGCCTTAATTGTACAATACTGTACATACTGAATGGTAGGAAGAGAACTGTCAACAGACACGGCCTACAGTATATTTTCTCAGTGTCTCTCTAAAGCCAGAGGTGGTTTAGGATTTAGGACTAAATTTAGACTTAATTCCAAACCACCTCTGTAACACATCACTCACCTTTGACCTCTCCTTCAACAGACACATGGTCTATACACACAATCTAGACCCGGTGGGCTGAACATGATGGCACTGGCAAAGAAGGTCATATTTTCATGATGTGGTTTAACTTTCCAACTGAAGCATAACATTTGCTGTGTAATGGCATCAAGTCTGGTACTGTCCACATATTGAAAGTACTTCACATTCAGATTCAGACATCTCAGATTACTGCTGAAACAATTCATCCATTAGTCGATTGAAAGAAATGTAATCATTAATGATTTTTATAATCAGTTAAAAGATTTTATTCATTTATCATGAAAAAATATCAAATATTTACTGCTACTATTCTTCCTTTTATATCAATTAGGGCCGCCGCTAATAGTTATTTTCATTATTGGTTATATCTGCTGATCATTTTCTCAATTTATAGTCATAAAAATGCCCAGCATAATTTCCTAGAGGTTAAAGTGATTTAATCAAATATCTTGTTTTGATCAATCAGCAGACCGACACCCAAATATATTACCTTTACCACAGAATAAGACAAGAGAAAGCAGCAAAATCACACATTTGTGAAGCTGGAACCATATTTATTTTTTTACTTGACAACTGACTTAAATAATTAATCGATTATCAAAAGAGTTCCCTTTTCAGTTTCTGTCACTTGACAAATTGACTAATCAATAAATCAATAAATGCTGCTCTAATATCCTTTCTAAATTGAATATTTTGGGGTTTTGGACTGCTGATGTTTTGATTTTGAAAAAATATCTAATTGCGATTATTTTGACTGTTTGACAATTGTGATGTGATTTGCAAAACTAGGGGAATGATCATTATTCTCATTTTCATTGAAAACATATTAAAATGAATTACGGTGTGACAAACAAAGTTGTTTTTCTTGAGTCTCTAGAATATGATGTGTAGGCATCTCTGCAACAGTATTTAAATTAAAATGGTATTTTGACACACATTTCGCCTGTAAATAACAAACATTGTGCCACTGTCATAATAAAATTACAGTAGGCCATATTGTGATTTCGATAAAATTTTGATTAATTGTTCAGCCCTACCTTGAGCGATAAGACATTTTGATAGACATTTTTCACTATAACCCATAGACGAAACTGTTGATAGACAACAAGATGGCATACAGCCTGCATACAGTCTATTCTCCATTTCCCTCCTTAAGAGTTGCGCAACTCAAACCCCAGGAAAGAAGTTGCCAGGTGGAACACAGTGTTTAGTGAGAAACCTCAGCCACAGGTATGCCATTAAAAAAGCCATCTCTGGTACGCATGCTTCATTAAAGTTATCGCCTCAGCGTTCTGGTGCCCTCATTCCCTGTGCCAGCAGAGCAACATTCCCAAGCAGGGAGTTCCTCTCTCTGCAGTCATACTCCTATTCCTAGACAGTGTACAACAGGGTGGATATGTAAATCTGAACTTGAACTTGCTTGGCTCAGGTTTAGTGAAAGCATTATATGTCATATTACATGTTCAATTTCTGGCCTGCAATGCAACAACTACAGGAGGCTTGTGCCAGGTGTTTATTTTAAAGCATCATCTCTGGTGTTATAAGTCAACCCTCCCATGTTTTACTCTACCATCCCCTATTCTTCACTCTCTCTCTCTCTGACACACACCAGCTTGTTTCCCACCATACACTGCTTTATATCTGCTTCTAAGAAGCTTATGGCGCTGCTGGAAAA
Source organism: Micropterus salmoides (assembly GCF_014851395.1). NCBI lineage: Eukaryota > Metazoa > Chordata > Actinopteri > Centrarchiformes > Centrarchidae > Micropterus > Micropterus salmoides. The sequence continues at coordinate 19,436,144 of NW_024040817.1, read as the reverse complement.
TCCACCGATATCGCAACACACATCAGCACCACCTCCTGTTCTCACTCACTCACACGTAGACACATATGTTCATACTACTGACAAATTGCAGCGGCCGAACACCTGACATAGAAAGTCAAGTACCATCAAGTCAAACCCTCAAGAATCCCAACAATGTGCTGGTGATATTTCAGATAAACAATGCTCACAGCTTAGGGGACCAGCTGTACGGAAGCTGGTTTAATGTTTGTACACAGAACACAGTAATTATTATTCCACAGGTATTAAGCATGGATCAGTGGTTTATCAGCTAAGATGCACATCAGAGGAATATGTAAAACGTCATGCAGGTGAGCAGTGATGAAGTATTAGTAAGACATTTACTCAAGTTTTGAGGTACATGTACAATACGTATTTGTATTTTATGTTACTTATACATTATCTCCACTACATCTAAGAGGCAAATATTGTACTTTTAGTAGTTGACAGCTGTAGTTAGTGTCTTAAATACAAAGCAGATAATCACATTTTAAAATATGATATTTTGTTATAAATTAAACTACCCAACAGTGTATAAAGTAGTAAAATGTGAATCAGTAGTAACATCCAGTAATATAACACTGACTGGGATCATTCTGCCTTCATTGTAAGTTTACTGTAGATGCTTTCAGTACATTTTGCTGCTAATACAGGATTTTCACTTGTAAACATTGCTAGTTTTACTTATTTTTTACAAGATCTGACAGCTCCTTCCACTACTGCAGTTGACTGCTGGCATGTGTTTACCACTTTCTTGCAAAAATTACAATGTAAATATGAAAAGGCTGTGGAAACAAATGTGACAATTCATAGCAGTCATGCTATATTAAAAATTACTAGTGGCTCTTGAACACAAAAAGGACCATCTGTAGTGTGCCAGCGACTCTCAGAAAGCCAGCCAACCCTGCTGTGTCACCTGTCAGTCACAGGTATCACAGCAGGTGTCACAGGTTTTGCAGTGTTATCTGTCAAACCCAAAGTGATGACTAATTGAATGCTGCTACACTGTTTATATTTACTCTCCATCTGCAGCCCCAGTCCCCCCTTCCTGAAAAGCCTGTAACCTCAGGCGACAGTGCCAGCCTCGGCCCTGATATATTGACTACCCTCGGCCACAGCCCTCCTGTCCCGCAGTCCTGAGCTCCATGTTGTCGCTGTCTACTGGTGCGGCAGGACAATAACAGGATTTCGGATTACCCTTGACCAACAAAACGGCTCGACTCCCGACTGCATGTAAAATTAGGAGCACGGTCTACCACACTCACGTCCACACGCACACACAGACACACACTTTGCTTATACAAGCCCACGACTCCCACGTCTACTAGAAACAAACAGTTTAACCATTGGTGGTCCACTCCCTCTGTCATACCTCGAACCGGCCCTTGGTGATACCGTTCATGTCTGCGGCGGCACGTCTCTGCTACAAGCCGCATAGACACCAGTAGAGCCGTTAGACGAACGTCGTTATTGTTTTTGTCGCCGTTTTATTTTTGGTCTGCCGGAGTGCAGGAGCCGAGCTGGAGCTGGGTCCTCACGCCCTCCTCCCCCCCCAACCCAGCCGTCAGCGAGGCCCCTGTCTCCGGGTCAGTAGGGTGGTGGTTGTGGTGAGGGCGTGTCGGTCCGGGGCACCCTGCGGTAACGTTAACGGTCGGTGTCTCGGAGACCAACGGCTCCCCAGCCCGTCTCATCACAGGGCTACCAAAATAACAATAATAACATGGACGCTCTGTCAAATGACTTCACTTCCGCCTCTCCCTTCATCGCGCTGGAGCCAGTCAGCTTGCCTCCCCCAAAAAATCTCCCGAGTTTGCTAAAAACACGCAGGAAACGCCACATTAACGTCCGCTTTCATCTCTCACAGCAGACGCCCCGCATCAAACGCGCGTACGGCGGCTGACACGGACGTTTCCTCTCAATATTTTCTGTTTACTTGCGGTGGAAGGGGAGGGTTTACGTGACGTCATTGCTGCGGGAAAAGCACGCGTGGTCGATTTGTTTTGATTTTGAGGTCTTGCAGAGATTTTTTTTTTTGAGAAATAACGACAACGGGGTCCTTTTTGCTCGCGGCCACCGTGGCACTCACGGGTGTACCCCCGCCGAGACGTGACCTGACACGAACCTGCGGGTCTGAATAAGGGGAAAAAACGCTCACGCATCTGTGAACGCGAGATCCAGGACCAAGACTTTCTCTCCGTAAGAGATGTGTAACACTGTCACAGTAAGGCTTCAACCTGCAGACACACACACCCAAAACAACTTAGGCTGACTTCTCTGTAGCTCCTTCGTTATGTAAACTGCTTATGTAGCAACAGTGGTGGAAAAAAGTAGGCCTACTCCTGTACTGAATTAAAACTAGCAATACACCAACGTAAAAAACGTCACAAGTAAAAACCCTGCATGAAGTATTATCAGCAAACTGTTTTAAAAGTCAAAGTAAGTAGAAAACCTCAAAGTTATAAAGACATTTCTGTCTATAATTGAGTCCTAAAACCTCATTTCATAGTAGGCTACAGTACTGTTTTTAAATTGTTTAAAGATGAAATGAGCACCTGTAACTTAAATAATAAGGCAGGTTGGGGTTGTAAATATATGATTTTAGAAAATCAAATTTTAGAGGGACATATTGTATTTTTTACTGCACTACATTTATTTGACTTATTGATTTATTTGAGCTGTAGTTACTTTGCAGGTAATTTTTCATACAAATTATATATTAAGCTTCTAAAATATGATGCATTGTTAAGTTAACATGTCCCTCTTATCAAGTAATTTAAGTCTTTAAAGTCAGATTAATATCTAACCTGTTTTTAAAGTATTTTTTTATTATGTTTGATTTTTCAGAATATTAGTGCAGCCATTTGTCCTTTTGTTTGCTTGTCTTAAGATACTCTTTGTACATTTTTAAAACAAGTTTATTTATATTGTAAACAGGTTGAAATATTTTTACTGCACTGACAGAGTTGTTTCACTTGTTTTAAGGAAATAAGGTTTTTAAGACTCAAGTACAGACAGAAAATAGGTTTAAATTGGGATTTTGCTGATTTTGCCTCCCAACTGAAAATAAAATAATATTAAAAAGTAGTTAAAATGACCTCAAGCTTAACCGATGCAGCAATAATAAATAATGATCTTCTAATATAAATATATTAAACACTAAAGGGGTCCAAAATGTATTTTTACATAGCTGTATTGCTACTCTTACTTAAATAAAGGGTCTAAACACTTGTCTCACCACTGTCACTGCAGGTTTGGAAGAAAGAGCTGCAGACAGACATGAGTGTGAGTTACACATCCAGAAGGAAATATCTTCACAGTCATTCTCAACACCCCCACTAGAGGGCGATCTTATGCAGTTTTGAGAAACTTGTACTTTTCTTGAGTATTTGCATTTTCTTTTATACTTATACTCCTCTACAGATCACAGAGAAATATTGTACTTTTTGCTTCTTTACAGTGCATCATACTTTATAAAAATGATCATACATTTTAGTGTAAAATCTTAATGTGTAAAGTATCTATATATCTGTAGTGGAATGAAAAGTACAATATTTCATTTGAAATTTAGTGGAGTAGAGGAAGAAATGAACACTCTCAGGTTAAGTACCTCCAAACAGCGGTGTAAGAAGTACTTAGATCCCTTAATTCATTCAAGAGTAAAAGTACTCACTGTGCAGTAAAATGTTCCCGGTCAGTTTAGTGTATATATATGATGTTTCCTGATAAATATTAATGTGTGTGTTGCTTTTCACTGCCGTAGATATTTAAGGTTGAGCTCATTTAAAACTACTTTATATGTCACTGGGTAGCTAATGTTACTTTTACCTAAGCAAAGAAGAGTACTTCTTCCACCACCATTACATACAGCATGCATGTTCCCTCAGGTCCTCCAGAGGCTACAAACATGGCTTGATTACCAACCGGGCAAAGCTGGCACCTGCCTCAGAGCCACATAGCCACAAGTTCACTGGCTTTTTTCATAGCAGACATTTTGACATTTCACAGTAAAAGCACAAGTGTAAATAATAAAACAAATGATGGCTTAATTCCATTATGCTGCTTTGGTTTCGGGGTCCTGATATTGTCACGGCTTACTTGGGCATTAATGTTAGTAATAACACCTTTGCTTTTGCTGCTAAGCCGAAATTCCTGCTGTGAAAACGGCCTATAATAAGGGGAAAGTGTTATTGTACCGTTAACCTTAACAAGGAAAGTGAGGCAGATGTCAGTCAAACTCAGTCATAAACACTCACACTCTCCTGAGGAGAGGTCTAATTAGAAAAGGGAAGTGAAAACATGTGTGGGTGTACTTTGAATGTGTAGGGCCTCATTCTGATCCTGTACTTATGTTGTGCATATTACTGAATGAATTTGTGTTTTATCAGATTGCCACACACCAAATCTGGGGTTATACAGTATAACATTACAGCATAAGAATACAAGGCACAGAAAAAGGGAAGGAGCAGATAAATGCAGCCATAGCAACACAGTTTCTCCACTTTGGTTAAAGGTGTGCAGTAAATAGTAGAATGTACTTGCGGACTTTGACTTGTGTAACATAGGTGTAAATAATTACATTACTGACTGAATTATATTCAGGTGTGCTGGTGTTGTGTATGCGTAGTGGGGCACTGAAATGACAGAGAGACATCCACCTGCACTTTTGCTGCCATTAATGCCAGTTGATACTATTAAAACCCACCAGGAAGTCAGGCTGCATATAAACCCCACCTTCTTCGCTATATTGGCAAACTTTAATCCTAACCATAAATGAAATCATAACCATTTGATTGGTGGAGCTTGTCAGGGGAGGTATGCAGCCTGGCAGCACGGTCTGCCTGCCAGCCACTGATCCTTCACTGAAGAATGTCCAGGCTCCTGCAAGGATTTTCTTTTAGCCCTGATAAAAGTCCCATGTGATATTTAGAAAGGTTTGTTATTATTAAGCTGTTGTTAAAAAAGAGAGGAATGTTGGTGGAGAGAGAGAAACATCCAAACAGAAACGTCAACCTAATTTATGGGATTTATTTGGAATAACTAGAACACAAAACAAATCAGGAAAATGTAATTGTCCCTTATTTTCTCTGGATCCCCCCCGGCAAAGATCAGAAGGCTTCTTCATGGCATAACTTATTTTTTTTATTTTAAGTGAAGAAAATCAGAAACACAAACGACAAAATACACAAAAATATGTTTGAAAAAGTAAGACAAACATAAGATTACTTCACTCTCACCCACATGTGTCTGTCAAGCTACATTTTTTAAAGCCATTTAGTCTTGTTAAAATAAACACAGGATTTGCATTCTGTTTTCTTCAAACATGGCCATATAGACTAATAACTGTAGTTATTACCAGTCATATAAAGTATGTCCAAAGCTTATTAACTGTATTATTCTATAACATAAATATGGAACTGAGATGACACACAAGAAGCACTTCTTGCGTGCCTTTCAGCATGAACACATACATGTTATGTTATGACGCTTAGTCTTTCATCTCCGTGCAACACATTTTCAATCCTTGTGCCACCCCATCTCACTGCGTTGCATGGTAATTAACAATCTCTCATTAAAAGTCAAATTAATTATGTCAGTTCTTTGAATAGCTCCATGCCCTTCTCATCCTGACTCTGCTGTGGCTGGCAGCTCAGTGTTGAATGTGTCCTGATGATCGCAATGACTCCAGTGATGACAAGCAAGGCCGTCTATGTCGAACACATAATATTTCTGTAGAACCTTTCAGATGGGAAAGTGTACCTCAGCTGTTGATATAATATGTTTAGGAAGATAAGAGGGATTTGAATACTGTTACCTTCTGTGCTTCATCCAATATATTTAAAGGTGTATATGTAGTTTGGCCTTTTTGTCATAGTCTGTATTCATTGCTTCCTATTAATTTGTATTTATCTGAGTTTGCTATGTATTGTGAACATGTTTTTGTTTATTTTATTACAGTTTATTTACTATTTGTCACCTTTACTGTATTTACTCTGTTCCCTGTGTTTTTCCACACATGCTTGTTTACTGCAGGTTCAGACACACTGACACACATATGAAGTAAAAACCACATATCTCTATTTGTTTGGTAACTTTAACAGAAGGATTAATTGTTGCTTCATGTTTTGTCGCTGAAACAGCTCTTCTAAAAACACATGGTTTATTGAAAAAGTGCACAGTCACAAAGCTGAAATCTCCAAAGTGTCTATGTTTTCCTGAGCTCATGAAAACATAGACATTTTGGAGATACAGAGTTTTCAGAGGACATGGACACACACACACAAACACACCCCCATATCTCTCTCAAAACCAATTTTCTGTGCATGCAGCTTCATCTCTTGGTTTTTCTGGACCTCCTCACGGAGGTTTAAGGAGGCTGTTGCCGTGGAGACAAAGCCATACCTCCCTCTGTCCCTTGGCTGCACAAGTATGACCAGTGATTTCCTCTGAGTCAACCACACACACCTGCTTTACACACCTCATTCTGACAGGACGTGTCTCACATGGGAAGTCACTGGTCTCACACATACTCAGAGCAATCATAGGGTTAGTGTGTGTGCTCGCATTTGTGTGTGTGTGTTTACTTCCGCTGCACAGATTGTCTAATGGGTGTGTACTAGAAGTCCTGTGAGATTACACACCTGTGTGAAGTCTGCACGTGTGTCTGTCCCCTAACGGAGCCCCCTCACCACCGCACGGACACCTGCAGCAAACATAATTCTCACCAGCCTCTTTGAGATGGTGCAGGTGTGAATCACTGTCTCTCTCCTGCTCGCCATCCCTCTCCCCTCTCCTCCACAACCCCCATCACCTCTCCAGAAATAGCCCCCCGTGCGTGAGTCAGGATCCCAGCCCACCTGAAACTCTCTCATTCAGACCCCTCTGAACAGGAGCTGAAAGCACGAGAGGTGCCCGAGAGCTGGTTGAAAAAAATAATGTGACTGAGATGGAAAAACATCAGTGAGAGATTTAAAGCCACAATGCAGCGGCAGCGCATGGTGACTCCTCTGGGGGAACACAGAGAGCTATGAAAATGGAAAAGCTGGGGTGTGGAGAGAGATGACTAAGTGTGAATCCTCAATAAAGGTGTCACTCCTTAAGGAATTTCTATATCGCTGTGTATTTGATCTCATTTCAATTGTTTTCCCTTCTAAAAATAATTTGATTCCTGTATCCCCCCACACACACACATTCAGAATATTGCTCCTGTCCCACAATGTTGGCAGTTTTCTCTCCTTCCAAACTCACCCATCATCTTTCCTACTGCAGCGAACAGGAAAACAGTCCTTTTCATCTTCTCTCCTCCTTCTTTCCTTTTCCGTCTCTTCAGTTTTAACTGAGATAGAAAATAAGAAGAACTTTCTCATTCTTGACAAAACAATCTCCAGCAGAGGAATGTAACTAAGTACATTTATTCAAGTACTGTACTTAAGTACAATTTATATTCCTTAAATTTCCTTAAAGTAAACTGAATAATGTTGGGGTTTGCAGTATTTGTTGATTGCATGCGATTGTGTCATTAATAAGAATCTGATATAATAAACCATTTTTCTGCAATGAATAATTATATTATATATATATAATTATAGCTTACTCAAATACTTCTGATCATTCTTTTTCTTGAGGGTTTTTTTCAATGCAGTACTTCTACTTGTAATGGAGTATGTTTACATTGTGGTGTTGCTCATTTTAGTAGTCAAGGATCTGAATATTTCTTATACCATCGACAATCTCGCTATACAAGGTCCACTTTGTAGTAGCTTTCAGCAAATGAAGTTGTTGAAGTGTCAAATTCTAATTTCCATTTTTTCTGATTTTATAGACTTCCTGGCCACATTGGCTTAAAATTTGAGACAACCTTGGAAAAGTCAGAAAATGGAAATGTGATCATCTACAGCTCCGTGACAACTGGACTACACAGATCTGCTGAGGAGGATCATGGTAAAACTCCAGAACAGCTACTAAAGAGACAATGAGGCAGATTATTTTATCAATAACTGTTTCCAAGGTCAAGCATGAACTTTCAGCTTCTAAATATTCCATTCTTGTCCTTTGTAGATGAGTACCTACATATTCACTCAGAGGAATACTGCAAAACTCTTGCATGTGATGTTTATGCACATTCAAATACATGAGAGGGAAATATATTGTTTATGTGTAATGCTTTCATTTATAAAAAGCATGTGTGCACATTGTGATAATTTTTATTCTCTGTGTATATAGTTTTTATAGGTTATAATATTGCTTTAGGCTTAGTGGTGGTGTGGATCCTGTATGTGCTGATACTATGTGGGTTGGTTATCTTCACCTGCAGATTCACTGAAACAATGCCTCCATGCTCCAAAAAGCTCTCTATGGGCTATGGTCATCCGTCTTTATCTCCCTTACCAAATGGGACACACACGGTCGGTGTGCGCGCGAGACACACACACACACACCAACTAATAGAGGAAAGCTTGGCCTATAGCAGAGAGGACAATTCATCCTAATTAAAATTCTTATGCTCAAAGGATGAGCTGTAGCCTATTTGAGCGTACCGAACCTGAGGTCCCTTATTAGCCACTGGGTGTTAAATTGTCTTTAAATAGCAATGCAGCGCAGTGGAGTGTGTTATTCTTCAACGCAAAGGCACACTTCCTTACATGTTTAACATTTATCTTTTATCCAGGTCAACAAGCAAAGTAAGTCAAAAGCATTTCTTGCTCAAAGACACTTAAGCGACTTTAACACCCCCTCTCTGTCTCTCTCTACATGCGCTCTCTCTGTAAAGGAGCAGTCCGGAACAGGTGTTATGCCCACCCTCAAGAGTTTCAGCCGTGACGTATTTACTAACGGAGACACGCGAGTTTTCACACCGGCGCTCCAGCTGCTTGCGAGGGCGACTATTTGGGGAGATAAACTGCGCCTCGCTCTTGAGCCGCTCCGACCGTTTTTCTTCCCGTTATCAGCCGCACTTTGTCAACAAGCCTGTACCTTCCCGCTGCTCAGTCCACCTCTGTCCACCAGGAGGGACGTAGCGGGAGTTTGCTCTCCAGCGTCACTTTCACCCGCAAGATTGTGAATTCATTTGGAAGTTTTTGGACACGTTTTTTCCAACATCAAAAGTGAGGTTTAGCCGGAGGCGTAAAAAAAAAAAAGATGCTGGATCGTTGTAAGCGAATTGTTCTATCATTGCTCTCTGGATGCCTTGTGGTGACCTCTGTTGTAGTAAATGCAGACGGTAAGTTTGATATTTTAAACTATTGTAACAGGGGCGTTATAAAAAAGATAGGCTACCACATAAATGATCCAACAAAACTATAGACTTAATTATAAATTCACAATTTGTAAGCTTTTATTTTTATTTTATTTTATTTTATTGGAATAATAAATGAGTGTCACCGAGTTTCCATCATGAAAGTTGGGGTTTGGTGATAACCGTTACTCAGAGCTGGTGGAAGCGCGCGAACAGTTGGCACCTGCTTTAATCTCGTGCGTTTCGTTGGCTAATCGTTGCCAGAAAGCACGTCCCCTCTCAACCCGTGTTTTATTTCTCTTACATAAATATTTCATGCTACATCTAAAACGCCATGTAACGTCTTATAAAGCTGTGCGTAATGGATGTGCGCGTGCAGTCATCTTTACTTCAAGCATTTATAGATGAAGCTTAATCTAAATATTTAGAAGATTTAACTCTTACACATATTGTACATGTTAAACAGCTTTTTTTAGTGCTTTTAGACACCAGCTAATGATGTGACAATGAGGTGATAATGAAAGTGACAGTGTGCTGCTGTGATGCAGTGAATTGATCACATCTGTATCACAGGAGGGGAACAGAGCAGATATCAAACTTCTCTGAGGATCTTCACTCCAGACAACTGATCCTTACAACACAAACATGTTATTTTATCAGCCTCAAAATCCATATATCTGCATGGTCTGCTTTACTGTTTTATGTCTTACATCATCCCAACCTGGAGTCAGTGGTAACTATGTAGTATGGATGCTCCAAAAAATGGGTAGTGCTGAAAAATATGGCTGAGGACATTTAAGATCAAATATAACCTATTTTTAAAACATAGTTTCCCTGAGATCAAAAACAGGCCTTTTAGCCTTCCTTTTCTGATCTCATGTTCAAGTAACCTGCAGGTCTTTTTTTGAACAAATGAATCTGTCTTCATGTAAGATTGAAAACATGAGTGTATGAATATTGTTTAGATTTGGACCAAATAGGCTCTCTATGAATTAGGCGAGGTGTCTAACTCTTACAAACCCTGCCAGTACCCAGAAGCTCACAGGTCGAATGTCTACATCAGTTGTCATAAAAACGTAATATAAGAGGTTATAGAGGCTTTCCTCTCACTCCCTGCTGTCTCTCTTCTCAGGTCGAGTGTTCGTTATGGACCTGAGGAATTCCTCCGGCCTGCAGGGCTTCAGAGATGCTCAGCGGGCTTGTGCCTCACGACATTCCCGCTTGGCCTCATCAGAGGAGCTCCGTTATGCTGTGGTAGAGTGCCACTTCTCCCCATGCACCCGTGGGTGGCTCTACGGAGGAGCAGTGGGGTAAGAAAAAGACATGTGTATGTACTTGTGCATGAGGGTCTTCATTGTTTTAAGGGACATGTAGGGAGACTTGAGGTTTCTGGAGATGTCAAAGGTCATTTTGGTGAGTGCGCTTCTGTGTGTGTGACAGAGGTGAATGGATGAAAGAGAAAAGAAGGAAAGGCAGCAGTGGCAGTTATAGAGGGAGTGGGAAGCTAGAAGAAGAGAGTGACACATTTCAGGGGGGAAAGAGAAAAAGGAGAGAGGAAGAGAGGGAGAAAGACTCCTCTGTTCCTTCCTGGAGCAGGAGGGAATTCTGAGCCGGGGTGTCATGTCGACAACTGCCTCCATTTACACCTCTCATCTCCACAGCTTTCAGCACCCAGGGACAGCAACAGACAGACAGGCAGAGAGACAGCTGATTTATATAGCTTAAAGAACATCGTTACACAGTTATAGACAGGTGTTTGATTGACAACTTCGATGCTTAGAAGTATATGCAGAGGATAGACAGAAAATGTACTGCAGTGATCCTGGTGGTGACAGGTGATGCGTATAGTGCAGGGTATATGTTGCTCAATAACACACAGATTTTTTTAAGTTGAGCTGAAATACTTTCCTGAATTTATCAAAAGTTATAGTACATAAAGAATAATTCCTCAAACATGTTATTTCTGTCTCTCTTTAAAGCTGCACTTTAAGCTTAATTAAGGACAAGCATAAAGAAATAAGAAAGATAAAAGGAACAACAAACAAAACAGGGGTACAAAGCCAAACTGTGCTTAAGCTGAATGCTGATGATAGAGAACTTACATCCTCACAATGACAATGCTAACATTGTTTAGCAGGTATAATGTTTACCATGTTCATTTTAGTTTAGCATATAAGCTAACATTTGCTAGATTTTGGTTCTGGGACATCGTGGGGAAGCAGTAAATATAAAAAAAAATTACTATGAGTTCTTTAAATGGCACAAAGATCTTATCTTCTAATCTAGAACTTTCCTTAATCCCTTTGCTGGCCCAATGTTGGAAACCCGGATCAGCTCTCCCAGGAGTGAAACTCTAGCATAAACTCTGGTTATACTCTCATATATGAATAAGGCCTGACAGAGAATGTTTTTCACCTAGAAATTTCCACGCCTCATACCAAATGTTGATTGTATTATAAACAAAGGGATTCTTTGTTTGCTTTCTTAGTTTCTTGATATCAGCTGAATAAATGTAGAGTCTCAATCTCCATCCATGCAGGGAGAGAATCAGGGGTAAAATAGTACATAGCAATGCAAAGTTGAGCTGCCCGGTAAAACCATTAGAAATCGGGCACATGGAGCCATCTCGGCCATACAGAACACCATCTATCTATTGATTTTGTTATTGAGTCTACGATAGTAGATAGTTAGTTTAGACTATCTGGTCAATCTCTGGCACAATATGGATACCAAAATATGGAAAAAAGAAAAGCTGTTCTTTCCTCACGCTCCCTGCTCTCTATGTCTTGGCCAGTGGACAGCTTTCACACCCGCTTACCATGTTTCACAGCGTATCACCCATCTATGGGACTTTCTGTCTTAAGTTCATGCCCCCCTCCCCCCTAACGTTTTCCACCTGGATTCGCCTTATCCTACTTCTGTGTTGGTGAAGAAAGTAATGTAAAAGCAGACCAGAGGTGCTTCTCTGTGTTATATCACAGACATTTTATCTCTGTTATTGTTTCTTCTTCTTTTGATTTGTTCCTATATGTGACCAGGATTTGACACAACACAGACACACCTCCTGCCAATCACATATTTCAGAGCATGCTGACGGGACATCCTTCTTCCTTTCTTGCCGGCTTCTTGGCTATAGTGTCTCCCATACAGTCCTGTCTGTTGAGTCATCACATATACAGTACAACCTCTCCCAGTTTTTATGCAAAGGTCAGGAGCTCTACACCTTACGCTACACTCTAAGGATAGAGGGGGTGTTGTATGCAGCACATATTCTAAACCTCTTTAGAAAAAAATCTTCTCCCCCACATCTGCTGTCTGCCACTTAACTGTAATCTTTCCATGTCATTCTATATTTCAGGGGTTTCTGATTTTCAAATTTTAATTCTCATCCACAAAATCCACTCCCACTCAGTTTCCCTGTAACCCACTCCCTCTTATCTCTCTCTCAGTCTTAATTGTTTGCCTCACCTCTGCACCCTCACAGGTGAGCAGAACATATCACAGAATTTCAGGGTGTTTTTGGAGGCTGTCATGCAGTACAAGCAGGGTAGTCCGTGAAAGATCAAGTGGTGTGAACTATGTTGTCGCGTTGCACTGACATAATGTTTAGGTCTGTTGCGTAATAACAAGTGCTTCTCAGATTGACTCTCCCACCTTAACGCCTTCCTCTTACCTGTCACTCATAGATCTGCTGCCCCAGTGACCAAACACAATACCAACAGTCTGAATTAACACTCAGTTTCATACAGACACAGACGTACACATACCTTTGGGTGTTCCCTTTAATAGTTTTGAGAAATGGTTGTTTAGTCAGGTGAATTGTTCCCTGCCCCTGCGAAAGGTCAGTCTCTCACTCTCTCTCTCACACACACGCACAGATGCCTGCAGGAGCTGCAGTTTAATGTAAAAACAGTCTCTGTGTTTTTTTGTCTCTCTCTGAGTGTTTTGTTGGCGATTTCGCTCTCTCTTTTCTCAGACTTTTGTCCTTATAAGCTGAAGTTAGCATGGCACAAGCATGCGGTATGACTCACACCACTTCTCACAGTCTCGCTGCACTGCCAGTCAAATTCTTTCCAATTACTGATGCTTTGATTAACTCTGTTACACAAGTGCATACACACACAGACTCACACACATGTCTGGGGCAGTACCTTTCCCATTTAATGGCTTGATAAGTAATATTACCAATCAAACCTGTCATTAAGGAAAAGTTTAATATGTCTCACTTTTAATCACATCTTTGATTGTTGACGGGAGCCGCAATGGGAACATGATTTGATGGGTCTGGGAAGTTTGAGTCATTCTTATCTGGTGCTATGATGCTATAAACCTTAATGTGGCAACAAAAATAGACTATTTACTCAGCATTTTTTTGCCTCTGCAGCTTGTAAGCGTTGTGCACTGAGCTCATTATTCATTTGCTCCCTGTGGAATGAGTATAATATTAAGTCCCTAATGTTATGATTGGGCTATATGAAGTTGGCAGTAACTTCAGGCTTCTGCATGGGAACATCTATTCGTAACGTGCCATAGTGAGATAATGTTGTGCCACAGGCTACAACTGCTGATACTGCACCATGTTCCTGGACACTGATGTCATGCTGTAATAATATTTGGATAAGTAACGAATCAGAGCAGCAAGTACTGTACATATCTGTCCGTGAGTGTCACCATGTTAACCATATACATACTGGATATAAACCAGAGTTGCAGCTTCACATGTGAGCTCTCACTCACTTTTATCAGTGACATCTCAGTGTAATTACTGGTAGAAGACATATTCAGATACTTTACTTACGTAAAGTACCAGTACATTTTTGGAATAATACCAATTACAAGTAAAACTCCTGCATTCATAATCCTACTTTAAGTAAAAGTACATTTTTATCCACTAAATTCACTTAAACTATCAAAAGGATGTGAGTGTGATGTAATGTAATGAGAGTGTGTTAAAAGTAACACACTAGGTTTAATTATGACCACCCTCAATCCTAGAGTCCCTTAGGGGTGCTTAAATGCTTCACTGTAGGCCATTTGCTCTCACAATCACATTGTAATTAATGAGTGTGTTTGTGTGTACGTGAGTATCTATCTATCTATCTATCTATCTATCTATCTATTTGCAGGACCACGGTGTGTAATATTGTGGGGAGTGCACTGAAAGCTGTGGACGTGAGGACAGAAAATGCCACAGAGGACGCCACACACATGGACGCCTTCTGTATCAAAGACAAAGGTCAGTATTTGTGTGTAGTTTCCTGAGATGTGAAAGAGGCCCTCTGTCCCTGCGTTGCTTCCATGTACACCTCTACCTTCAACGTGTGTGTGTGTGTGTGTGTGTGTGTGTGTGTGTGTGTGTGTGTGTGTGTGTGCTTGTCACTTATATATTTTTACTCATACCTGTATACCTCATATATGTCGTTGAGGAATATCTGAGCAAGTGATGCGTATGTGATGACGTAACTCGATCCATGAATGTATTTAAGCCCTGACGGAGCTGAAGCTAAATTCCACACACCTATCCCACTGGCATGGATCTGTGAGGGGAGGGGGGCCAGTCAGTGGTTGGTTTTGGATCAGACTATTATTGGATGCCACCCAGAAGAGTACTCCAGCCCTTCCTCATAAACAGTAGAGCTACTGTGGCTGTTTATACATATACTACACACCCTGAGGTGGGAACGAACTCTCCGCTGTAGGAAAAATCTACAGGACAGATCCATTTAAAGTAGTGGAGGCAAGACACAGCTTCATAGTCAAGGTTATGGCTACCATTATGGATATGGTTATGATTGGAGGTATAAGGTGCCATATTAGCACCATTATCAGGGAAACAAACAATACATGTAGTTTAAAGATGACATTACAGTAAATTAAATCAATTCTGCTTGCTAAAAATTGTTTTTGAAGACCATTTAATTTTTTTTGCATTTTTAATACTGTAAGTGCTGTAAACTTTACATCGCAACATGTTACAGGCAGTCGCTATAATAGATCACATTGCACATGGGATCTTCCTTTATTTTCTATAAATGGATATTATTGTTGACAAGCCACACTGTGAGGTCCAGCAGCTCTGGAGCTTTCAATCATATCACAAGGTCTTTGGAGTTTGTAGAGTTCTTGTGACATTGTAGATGTTCAAATGTCCATACATTTGTAAAGCACTTTAAAGATAAACAATTATACATTATTGTTATAACATAGCAACTATACATTATTGTTGTGTTAGAATGCAAGAAGTGTACATTCATTTGGTGCTTTGATGGGAAAGTTTGACATCCAGCACTGCAGAGTCAGCTGTAAAGTCAGACACAGGTTCTCCAGCTCAAGCAAGATTAAAATCAGTCTTGGAACTGACAACCGTTGTCTACATGGAAGGAAGGAACATTATTTGTTTTGAAAAATGTAAATGTAAACGATTTTAATTTGTAGTAATTAGTAATTGGTTAAAACCTGCTAATTAACTTTGTTTTACAGTAATGCCACTTTAAATTCAGTAGTTTCTTTTGAAAATATTAGATCTTCATTCTGGAAAATTAACACTTGATTTTCAATGTTTAATATTATAATAAAACAGCAGCTGAATGCATTATTAAAGTTTTTTCATTTGGGGATGTAAATAAGGGGAAGTAAAGAAGATAACAGAAATAAAATATTGTGTAGCAAATTTGAATGAATCAACATGTCATTTGTCAAATAAACTGTGTTGTCTTGGTATAATTACCATGAATAATAAGACCGGAGTCAAGCAAATACATAGCATTTATCTCACCCCAGAGGCATTGTTAGTGGTCATGTTTGTCAAAATTGCAGCCACTGCTTCCTGTCCCATGAGACACTCTTATCGCTTTCTGTTTACAAATGGGATAGTGTTTCTGTAAAGCTGGATAATAATAATGAGTCATGTTTCTTTAGCTGCACTGTGTAGTATTAAATAGGGGTCGCATGATCTTTACCTAATAGTTTGTTTAACAATTTAAAACATTTATCTTCCATTTTGTGTGTTGAATGTGCTTTTTTTTAGATTACATGCATCTCTGTTTGTTGTTGACAGGTGTGCCGTGTGGTGACCCTCCATCCTTTCCTAATGCCCGTCTAAAGGGGCACTCAGGGTATGAGATGGGAGATGAGCTGCTTTACACATGTGTGCCAGGTTACGTAATGCCCAGTGGACGCAGTGCCTTTAGCCTGCTGTGCGACAGCTGTGGAGAGTGGTATGGACTGGTAGAGATATGTGTCAAGGGTAAGAAGGAGTTTAAACTGTTGGAGAGTGGGACAGAAATGGAAAGAGGCAGAAATAGACCCCCTTCGGTTCATCCTCTTCAAAGCTTCGAGCTTTGACCCAGACAGAAGGCCGCTATGAGGTCAGCCTCCTCACCTCTTGCTTATTAGCTCCCATTGTTATGAGGCCGCCCGTGCTTGATTCCTGGCTTTTGAAAAACAGAGTCTCAGTTGTGAGTTGGGTTGAAAATGGCTGCTATTACACCTCAGTGTGACCTGCCATAGTGTGACCCAGTGCATAGCAGAGAGAGAAGGGGGCAGGAGTTTTCTATAAAGGCAGAAGACCCCAGGCCTGTGTCCATGGTTAGCTAACAGAGTCTTAGTCATGTTTGTGCTCTTCAGTACTTGTTCCTGACCTGTCAAAATGATTTAAAGAGAAAATACATTTCTGTTACACATAGGTTATATTTATTTTTTTCTGACTTCACTCTAGATTGTTCTGTTTGGATGGATATTTTCACCTAGTCAAGCCTCAAAAAATCCTTCAAGTCTCAGTAAATTCATTTGCTTTCTTATTGCGAGTTAGATTAGAAGAGTGATACCGCTCTTGCTGGAGCCACGAGCTGGTTAGTTAGTGTAGCTTAGCATAAACACTAGAACTAGGGGGAAACAGCTGGCTTGGTTCTGGCCAAAGGTGACAAAAATGGCCTGCCAACACCTTTAAAGCTCACTTATTGACGTAGTTTGTTTAATCTGTTCAAAAAACTAAATTTTGTAAAACCAAAATGTTGTAGTGTTAAGGGGGGTTAGGTGCCAGACTATTTCTTGGACGGGAAAAGTCACTTCCTGAAGTCTCTGCTGGATGCCTGGCTACTTGAGGTTGACAAATGGCCTTCAGAAAGTCATTTCTTCTGGCCAGGAAATTATGAGAGGTGATGGTAGGCAAATTTTATTTTACCTTTAGCTAGGCTAGCTGTTTCCCCCTTTTTACAGTCTTTATGCTAAGCTAAGCTAACTAGTGGCACCTTTATATTGAATGAAATTAGAATGGCATCGATCTTCTCCTCTGACTCTTCCTAAAAGTTTGGAGACCACTGCTCTAAATTACTTTGACATTGTCAGAATGTAAAAGTTGTCTTTGAAGCGTCATTGCACATGTCTCTTTGTTGTTTTTTAGTTGAGTTGTATGAATATGAATGTTGAGATTTGATGTAGCTTTGTCACCTGAAACATGTGCTTGTTTTTGTGTCTGCAGATGAGACTGAAAGTCATGTAGACTATGAGGACAAGTTCACAGATTCCTATGGAGAGGCAGAGCGCCACAACGAAAGACCACAGGAAGCTCACGGTGAGGTGTATGAGGAGGTGCATGGAGCTGCATACCCAGAGGGGAAAACCAGCCAGGAGCAGCAAGAGACGAGCTTTAGTGTTGATATGAAGGAGGAGCATAAAGACCAACATGGAGAGCATGACGTGGAAGGAAAGGTGATTGGTAGAGAATCAGAAGGAGCTGTAGAAGGAGGAGAAAAAGACGATGAACGAGCTGTGGAGGACTTTATTGGCTATACGAGTTGGGAGCAGGAGAGGAGGGAGGTGGTCACTACTGAGGCAGCTGCAGCCACAGAACCACCTGTCTCTCTTCTCTCCCAGAAACACCTCTTCTGGTTCCCTTCTGAGGCCTTCCAGGAGGAGGGACAACCTGTCTCCAACAATCCAGTCACACAGACTACACAAAGGGCCTCAGGTGCCCAATCAGAGGAGAGCAAAGAGCACGAGAGCCAAGAAAGGCCCCAGCGTCCAGTTGATGTTGATGACCATGATCATGAGCCAGACAGCTATGATGATCATGACACAGGTGACCAAGACGATCATGACGACAGCCACCACGATGATCAAGATGACCGTGACAGTCACCAAGAGGAAGATGATCATGTGAAGCATTACCCTCCAGCTCAGCATGATGATCTGGATAAACGGGACCGCCACGAAAATCATGACGATCGTGATGACCATTACGACATGGGGGAACACGAAGACGACCGTGACCATGTTCGCTATGGAATCCAGGAGTATGATGACCGAGATGATACTTATGATGAACATGAAAGCTACGAAGATCATGACGATGTGACTGACGATGTTCGTGGTCGAGAACACCCTGACGGCTCTGAGGAACATCCAGACCACGATGACCATGATGACGGTGAGGAGCATTATGATCAGGAGGAGGATGATAACAGCCAGTACACTGATCGCGATGATCACAAACATGATGACCATGACAGCTATGACGATCATGATAGCCATGAAGATGTCGATGACGGTCATCGGCATGCAATCTTTTCTATAATAACAGGTGAACGTCAGAACGTCACTCACAAAGCAGGAGGAGGAAAGGTCACCACAGATGAGACCTGGCTAGACGGCTATCCTGTGGTTCAAGAGGAAACAGAAAATGGTGACTCCACAACGGAAAGGGTAAGACCATTGGATAGAGACAGAGAAGCTGATGTCAGGACAACAGACAGACCCAGTGAGGTGGAAATTCGGAGATCCGTTGCTTACACTAGCTTACCAGAGGTGCCGAAGTCTCCCACCACAGAGCCTGCCTTAGAGCAAGGGGGAGTGGAGGAGATGTGGCCTGGCTTCCTCCCCACCGCTGCTCCTTCCCCTGACCGCTCAGACCCCTCAGACTTCCCCTCATACTCCGACACCCTGGACTTTGACACACAACAAGCAGCTCCCACCCAGTCCTGGCTGGGTGATCTCACTGAGCACCCCTTCCTCGATCACCACCATGTGTACGAAGGTGACACCTTCACCGGAGCCACGGAGGACCACAATCTGCCCGGTGAGACCGGCGAGAGGGGCGAGATGGAGGGAGATATGGGGGAGACAATCTGTGCTGGTGAGAACTGCCCTCCCCGTCCTCCGAGCTCCTCCAGCCGAGGTCCTGTGGTGGCGGCCATAATTGTGGTGATGTGTGCTGTCGCCGCGTCGGTCATCGTAGGGGTGTGGTGTTACCGACGGCAACAGCAGAAGAGCTCAATGTACGAGATGAATGGGAAGGGCCAAATTCAGACCAGACAGGGCCAACAGATAGAGATGCAGCAAAAGGTGTAAGAGCGAGAGATGAGGAAAGAGGGACACTAACAGAGGACTGAGACATTTGGGAGGGATGGGAAGATTCGGATGAATTTGAGAGGAAAGCACAGCCCCTCATCTTGCTAGAAAATATTTAAAGATTTTGGGTAGGTATGGAAAGATGAGTTAAGTCACAGCCCTGTTGTGAAGAGCAAAACTTACGTAACAGTAAGAACTGATGCTTAACTTAGTGAAACAAGATGGAAGCAGCTCTGCCTGTCTCTCTCATCGTTTTTAAGGAATTTTACTCATCTTTGTTATACCTAACCATTATTTTCAAAGCTCTGACATGTAGCTGAACAGGTGGTGGGGCTGTGTCTGGACTAAACTCAACTCAAGGAACTGAAAAAAGGAGATGACCATGTAGGAAAACCACGAGAAGACATGTCTCCCCGTCTGAATATATGAACTGAGACTTCAATCTCCAAAGCTCTTGGACATTGTGGTAAAGATTCTCTGTGTTACCTTGCTGTTATTTTTGTTTGACTTCATTGACTTCTCGTTTATTGTTGATTTAGCTGTGTTGTTCTTGATTCTCAATCTTCTCTGTTTGGCTGAGTATTGTGTCAATAAAAACCAGATTCCACTTGTTACTCCACGACAAGAGCGCTGACGTTTCGGATAATTACAGCAGATTTGGGCAGGTGGTCCCAAATGAATGACCAGGCTTCTGTCAAACCAGCATGAACAAATAAGAAAGTATGATGATGATGATGATGATGGTGGTTAGATCAGATGAGAGAGTTGAATGAACGGTACGCAGGGAAAGGTGTGAGGAAGAAGGATGACAGTTGAACCATTTTAAGATCTTCCTGCCTCTGTTGGTTTTGAGAGATGTGTCCAGCTAGTGTGTGTGTGTGTGTGTGTGTGTGTGTGCGTGTGTGTGTATCAGGTCCGTGTAATCCGCCAGTCAGCGGTACCTTGT
This sequence comes from Micropterus salmoides, assembly GCF_014851395.1. Taxonomy (NCBI): domain Eukaryota; kingdom Metazoa; phylum Chordata; class Actinopteri; order Centrarchiformes; family Centrarchidae; genus Micropterus; species Micropterus salmoides. The sequence continues at coordinate 19,415,601 of NW_024040817.1, read as the reverse complement.
GTTTGCAGATGGCGTTCAGACCTACCAGAGATCATACATTTTGCGCTGACATGGCAACAGAGAGAGGAACTGAAATCACAACCCATTGTTATAGTTTTAATTTAAACGGTTAGTAATAGTCTGATTTCCTTACTTGTGCTCTGCTCTATTTGTCATGATAAATTACCGTAAGAGAAGTTAAAGAGGGTTATTTGGACTTGGGAAGGATTTGTTCAGTTAACATCTGGACCAGGTATTATTAGTTGTTGATTGTGAATTCAGACAATTAAAGAAAACTGTGATATATGTAAATTCAGCTTGGTTAGAATATCAAAATTACTGTAACTTTATAATTTTTTTTTTGTGTCCAGCCCTAGTTCAAAAAATGAAAGATTTTACAGTGTATTGTAGCTGTGTTTGATTCTGTGATATTTACGCTGTTGCTGTTCCTACTGTGTCAGATGCTTCAGAGCAGGTTCAAATATTAAAATAAAAAAGCTCATAAAAAGGCACAAATGTAAATAAATTCAAATAGCCATAAGAGGATTGAATATTAGATCAAATTAGAGTGATGTGTAAAGACTACAATATGAATTGTAAGGCAATAACTTAAATAGAAAGTGCTTCACTTGTAATTAATATCCATCAGTTGATGGTGGCTTGTAGACAAGGCATTTTATGGTGTCATCAGTCATGAATGATCATTTAATTTTTCCTCACATGTTTCTGGTTTAACATCCGGCGTTCTCAGCTGATTTCTAAGAAGGTTTTAATCTAGTTATGTAATAAGGATTTGTCATGTTTGAACTGGTTATGTGAATAGCAGATCATTTATTTACTTCAAATTGCATAAAAATAGTTCACCAATCTTTTTCATTTCCATATTGTGGCGTCTGAAACTGAATTGTCCTAATGTGGCGAGGGCATGGGAAATAAAGTGCCTGTTGTCTATATGCTTCTGTAAATATGAATCTCTAACTGTAATAACTTGCTGTACATACTGTAGCATTACTGGAGTGGTTAAAATAAATTTGACGTATGTTTCTTCACCAAGACAGTCAAGCACAGTGGACAGCAGACATAACTTCTTCATGTCCTACACAGGGTCAGCACATCTCCATGTTACTCAAAATCTACTGCCTTTTACTTCACCTACTATTAGATGCTGCTGTTTAAACATCAGGTACTGTACACGTAGTAGGATAAATAAAGACCACATTGCAGATTATCAAGCAGTGATCTGACTGGTGACACACCACGATCTGTGCCTAAAGACCGATCGCTCTGGGACTCTGGGGAGTTATGTGCAAAATCACGACACATTTGAAAGAAAGAAAGTATTAAAAAGAAAATGACTTTTTTTTTTACTCATTCACATGATGCTAATATTTATCCACATGTTTCTTCTTCATCTCAAACAGCCTGATGTGTGTGTGTGTGATATCAGGATGAAATGTGTACTGTATGTGTTCTCTAAGTCACAATAAACTCATAAACGTGGTTTTAACTCTTGATTTCCATTAACGGATACATTCAAATAAATAAATGTTTAAAAAGAACAAAAGAGGGCAGATGAAAGATAAAACAAGGGAGAAGTAATAAAAGACAGATAAATACAGGCAGGAGAGAAATGAGAACGCAGAGTCAGAGACACACAGTAATACAGCGAGAATGTTCCCCTGTGGGTTTTTAACATCACTGTGTGACAAACTGCACAGAGACTCAATGTTCAAACATTATTAAACAACTCAGTGTTTTCTCTGGATGTCTCTCTGGTCAGCACACCCCCAGGTTTCGCCTAAAGAACCGCCTAAAGAACCCTCGTAAACATCCTGCTGATCAGCCCTTTAGTCAAACTCAAAGGACTTAAACATAGCATTAGTTAATTTAGAGTTTCAGGCTCTCAAATGTGTCTGTTTATGTGATAGTAAATTTTGGGGTTCTGGATGGTTGGTTGGACTGAACAAGCAATCTGAAGACATAAAATAGGGCTTTAAGAATTATCAATATATTTCACTATCTACTCACATTTCATAGACCAAACATATAGTGGTTGAAAAAGTAAGTGGAAGATGTGGTTGCAGACCTAGACTAAAGGGGTGTTATTCACAACTGCCCACATCCCCAAAACAAGCAACTGTAGTATTACAACAACACTGTGATTATTTCTTGAAAGACCTGATGTTTTATTATCATTTCATTGTATAAAATACAACATACATGATTCACAGTGGAGGAAGAAATCCATAAAACAGTGAGTAAAAATGTTTCTTGTCTCTTTTATCATTATTGTCTTTAGCCACTGTGCTGTATGTCCATACCTCAGAACATGATATTTAGTGCACAAAATAGGACATTTTAAAATATTCAGGATGTGGATCTGCAGGTGAGAACACAGTGACCAATCAGAGCCTTGTACAAAACCCATTAAATACAAACTGGGAGGTGTTATGCTGCTTGAGATTGTTTTTCAGTGTTTTGGAGGACCTTCCAACACGGGGAATGTATCCTCATCCAGGAACTCATCTATAAACTCCACCACCTCCCCCTGCAGACACAAATGAAAAAGGAAAAAGGAAAAGAGACAACTCAAGAGGGTCTGTTTTGTTTCAAGTGAATTAGCATAAATCCTCCCACGCACAGTTCTATCTGTGAGTTCTCATACCTGGCATTACTAAAGAGATTACAGTCAAGAACTGAATGGTATTTACCACATACAGCATGTAATCCTGGCTTATGTTGGGTTGCCCTGATGGCCACAGTCCTTGTGCTCCATCATAACAACTTAAAGAAATGCCAGTGTCGTGCTGCCACCCTATGGCTTCTATCATATTGCAGCCTGATAAACACAGGGCCCACATTGTACTGCAGGGTCATGTGACCAGACTGAAGAATCCAGGGTTTTTCCATAAATTACACAAGACTAGCCTATGAGAGCCGCAAATCACCTAATCCAAACTAGATGATTTTATGGGAATCACGCAGGTCTATTTATAAGGATAGACAGTAACTATTGCACCAACACATACATATATGTAAACACAGGCACGCACCTCATCGTCGCTCACCAGGCGCTGTCTGGAGAACTCCAACATTTGTAGCTGCATGGTGGTCAGATTGTAGTACCGCACTGCCTCCTGTAACACACAAGCAGGCATAACAGGTAAAATGTGCGTTAAAGTGAACCAAAGACACAAAACCAAGAAAGAACACTGTGCTAGGTCAATTTGACATGTAGTTAGACCAGGGAACATTACAGGAATAGTTTGATATTTGGTAAATACGCTTAATTGCTTTATTGTACTACTCCCCACCCGCCGGTTAGTTTAGCTTAGCACAAACACTGAAAAAGGGGGAAACAGCTACCCTGGTTCTGTCCACACAAGACGCTACAAAGCATGTTTTTAGGTGGTTCAAACGAATTAGATATAATGTGATAATTAGTGAGCTTTAGAGGTGCTTATGGTCAAACTTGGTTACCATCAGACAGAGCTAGCTGTTTTCCTTGTTTTGCTAAGGTAAGCTAACACTTTAAACTGACTGTACAGACATGAGTGTAGCATTGATCTTCTCATCTAACTGTCTAGAAGACACTAGCATTTAAACCAACTAAAGCAGTAGTTTATTTGTAACATTTTTTTAACATTTTGGGGAATGCAAGTATTTGCTTTCTTGGTTAATATAAAGCTAGAGCCAGCAACCACTTTGTTTAGCTTTACATAAAGACCGGAAACACAGGGAATCTGGCTTCACATTTACCGCACAGACATTAGTGGGATATTGATCTTCTCATCTAACGATCAGTTTCCCAAAATGTAAAACTATTCCTTTAAGGTGTTCTTAAAGATGAAAAATTGGAACAGGAACTGTGTGTTCTTCAGTGTAAGGTTTAATAAGGTTTGTAGTCATTAATATGTCTCACTGATCTGGCGAGGAAGTCCTCTTCTGTCAGTCCCCACTGGCTTTTGTGGAACTGGTAATAGGCCACGTTATTCTTCATAACTTCATCGCTGGGGTCGAAGAGCATGTAGCTGGCTGCACACGGTACTGCGTTCTTCAGGTCATTCACTGAAAACACAACAATTACAGCACTTAATACAGAGATTTTCCTTGATAAAAGTAGGAAACTCCAAAGGACAAGAGTGCTCTAGTTTCATCACTACACTTCAAAACAGTCCTACATGTACATAGTTGCAAAATTGTTAGCAATAACAAAACAACATGCTACTCACATTTGTAATAGGCGAACTGCAGATAGTGGTACATGGTGGCCACAAACTTCTCAACAATGAATCCCCCTACGACAGGTGTCAGTTCACTTTCACACCTCACTTTCCTGTCAAGGACCTCTATATAGTGATCTGTAAAGAAAGAAACAAAATCAAAGCTCAGCACTAGATTAAACTTAGCTATAACAAAAAAGGCTTAATTAAATGACAGATGTAAAAGGGGCTGTATTATCTAAGAAACAAAATGCAGTGACAGGTGGACTGGGGAGGAGGAACAGAGTCGGAACAGAGATACTGCAGATGAGACCGTTATTAACTGACCAGCTATGGAGGGGTAGAAGTCTTTAAAGTCTTTGACATCCCTGGGGCCCTCAGATGCAGCCAGACATTCATCGTAGACCTTGAAGAAGTCCCTCAGAGCCAGCTCCATGTCTGACACTGAGGTACGGAAGTTTTCTCCATTATACGCCCGCACCGCACGCACAAACAATGTCTGCAGCAACACACCCATAAAAATATCAGTCATTTAATGTTCATTTTGGGCATCACTGAAGCCTTCCACCTGGTTAAAAATCCTAGTTGATGATATTTTCAATGCAATGATTAGATTAAATGATCTGTATCTGCCCACTATTATGAGGTATTCAATGAATGGCAGTCATTTCAAAGAAGTTTTATTTTATTAATTTAACTAAAAATAGTCATAGTTATCAAATGTTGAAACTGAAAATTGATTGTTTTTAGAAAATGATATGTCCATTTAGAATTCTAATGCCAGCAACATGTTTCAAAAACTGTTAGGACAGGGTCACATTTATAACTCTCTTGCATCACCTCTTCTTTCTTCTTCTAACAACACTCTGTATTATATTATATTCTGTCTATGTTTTCCCATTCTTGGGTGATGTAGGATTTCAGCTGCTCAACAGTTCGGGGGCTCCATTGTCGTGTTTTACATTTTATCTTGCGCCAAACATTTTCAGTGGGTGACAAGTCGGGACTGCAGGCAGGCCAGTTTAGGGGACTCTTTTAATACAGAGCAATGCTGTTGTATTATGTGCCGAATGATAATAAATAAGCAAGGCCATCCCTGAAAAAGACATTGTCTACATGGCAGCATATGTTGCTCCAAAACCTCTATATATAACTTATAAGCATCAATGGTGGATTACCCATGCCATGTAAACTAATCCGTCCCCATCTCATTACAGATGTTTTTGCACTGTGCATTTACACCAAGTCGGATGGTCCCTCTTCTCTTTAGCCCCGAGGATATGGAATCCGTGATTTCCAAGCAGAATTTTAAATTTTGACTTGTCAGACCACTGGACAGTTTTTGCAATTCGACTCAGTCCATCTTAAATGAGCTAGGATGCACAAAAGGCGGCGGCATTTCTATATCTGATTTATATACAGTTTCATCTTTGCATGGTAGAGATTCAACTTGCATTTGTGGAACTGTGTTCACAGACAATGTTTTTTGGAAGTGTTCCTCAGTCCATGCAGTGATGTCCACTACAGAATCGTGTCTGTTTTTGATGCACTGCCATCTGAGGGCCCAGAGGTCACAGCCATCCAAAATTGGTTTTTGGCCATGTCCCTTTTTTCTGATATTCCAAATATTTTAATGATATTATGCACTGTAGACAATGAAATACCCACAGTCTCAATTTTACATTGAGAAACATTATTCTTAAATTGTTGCAGTATTTGCCAGTTCAGTCTTTCACAGAGCGGTGAACCCCTCTCCAGCTTTACTTCAAAAAGACTAGGGTGCTCTTTTTGTACCCAATCATGTTACTAACTTGTTGCCAGATGACCTGAATAATTGTGAGATGTTCCACCAGGTGTTTTCTTTTAGCATTGCACAACTTTTCCAGTATTTTGTTGCCACTGTCCCAGTGTTTTGAAATGTGGTGTTGCTGCCACCGAATTAGAAATAGATTTTCCAAAAACAAAAAAAATCTCCCGGTTTCAACATCTGATAAGTTGTCTTTCTGCTCATTTAAATTAAATATGAGATTTCAATGTTTTGCATGTCATCACATTTTGCTTTTATTTGCATTTTAAACAGCGTGCTAACTTTTTGGGAAACGGGGTTGTATAAAGACAACATCTGCATGAATAATCTTTTCTGTCAGGGCCAGGTTAGAAAAACTGACATGAGATAAAACATAAAAGCATATACATTTTTGTATGGTAAAAGAAGGAGGGTGGAGAAGAAACCCCTGACTCCTTATTTTGCTGGGGCCACTTCTGCCATGTAAAGGACCACTGAAGGCCCTAAATGAAGGATACTAAATGTAACGAAATCTGAAATGGAACCCAGTATAGCTGTGGCTTTAGACGCTGAAAAAGCCTTTGATAGGCTAGAGTGGCCATATTTATTTATTATTTATTTAAAGTGTTGGCCAAGTTTGGGTTTGGTCTATTATTTATTAGTTGGATTCAAACTCTATACCATAAACCCCAGGCAAAAATCAGCACCAATTGACAGGTTTCATCTACATTCCCTTTACGCAGATCAATTCGACAGGGATGCCCTTTGTCTCCTGCACTTTTTGTCTTGGCAATCGAGCCTTTAGCTGAAGCAATTAGACAAGATCCTGATATAAAGGTTTTTTCAGGTGGGTCAAACAGTTCATAAAATTACAAGTCAATTTAGATGGCCTATGGATGGTATAAAATACCTTGGGATATTTGTAGACAACAACCTCAAAAACCTGTACAAATTGAATTACCTCCCACAGCTCAGTAAGATTGAGGATGATACCAAGATGGATGGGCTTGCCTCTCACCCTGATTGGAAGAGTTAACTGTATTAAAATGAATGTACAACCGAGATTAAAATATTTGTTTTAATCCCTGCCCATTCCATTACCACAATCCTTCTTCAAAACTCTCAATAGATATATCAGACCATTTTTAAGGAATTGTAAAGTACCCCAGAAATCCATGGGAAAGCTAACATGGGACTATGGCTCAAGGGGACTTCGATTACCAAATTTTAAAATCTACTACTTGGCAGCTCAAATGAGGTTCATCTCATCCATTTTTGAGGGCAGTGACGCCCCTTCTTGGACAAAAATCAGACTGCACCCCATGAAAGAAAAGGTCTACAGTGACTTCATTTACAGTGCCTTGCGAAAGTATTCGGCCCCCTTGAACTTTTTGACCTTTTGCCACATTTCAGGCATCAAACATAAAGATATAAAACTGTAATTTTTTGTGAAGAATCAACAACAAGTGGGACACAATTATGAAGTGGAACGAAATTTATTGGATATTTCAAACTTTTTTAACAAATAAAAAACTGAAAAATTATTCAGCCCCTTTACTTTCAGTGCAGCAAACTCTCTCCAGAAGTTCAGTGAGGATCTCTGAATGATCCAATGTTGACCTAAATGACTAATGATGATAAATAGAATCCACCTGTGTGAAATCAAGTCTCCGTATAAATGCACCTGCTCTGTGATAGTCTCAGAGGTCCGTTTAAAGTGCAGAGAGCATCATGAAGAACAAGGAACACACCAGGCAGGTCCGAGATACTGTTGTGGAGAAGTTTAAAGCCGGATTTGGATACAAAAAGATTTCCCAAGCTTTTCCCAAGGAGCACTGTGCAAGCGATAATATTGAAATGGAAGGAGTATCAGACCACTGCAAATCAAGAAGACCCAGCCGTCCCTCTAAACTTTCAGCTCATACAAGGAGAAGACTGATCGGAGATGCAGCCAAGAGGCCCATGATCACTCTGGATGAACTACAGAGATCTACAGCTGAGGTGGGAGACTCTGTCCATAGGACAACAATCAGTCGTATACTGCACAAATCTGGCCTTTATGGAAGAGTGGCAAGAAGAAAGCCATTTCTTAAAGATATCCATAAAAAGTCTTGTTTAAAGTTTGCCACAAGCCACCTGGGAGACACACCAAACATGTGGAAGAAGGTGCTCTGGTCAGATGAAACCAAAATCGAACTTTTTGGCAACAATGCAAAACGTTATGTTTGGCGTAAAGCAACACAGCTCATCACCCTGAACACACCATCCCCACTGTCAAACATGGTGGTGGCAGCATCATAGTTTGGGCCTGCTTTTCTTCAGCAGGGACAGGGAAGATGGTTAAAATTGATGGGAAGATGGATGGAGCCAAATACAGGACCATTCTGGAAGAAAACCTGATGGAGTCTGCAAAAGACCTGAGACTGGGACGGAGATTTGTCTTCCAACAAGACAATGATCCAAAACATAAAGCAAAATCTACACTGGAATGGTTCACAAATAAACCTATCCAGGTGTTAGAATGGCCAAGTCAAAGTCCAGACCTGAATCCAATCGAGAATCTGTGGAAAGAACTGAAAACTGCTGTTCACAACCGCTCTCCATCCAACCTCACTGAGCTCGAGCTGTTTTGCAAGGAGGAATGGGCAAAAATTTCAGTCTCTCGATGTGCAAAACTGATAGAGACGTACCCCAAGCGACTTACAGCTGTAATCGCAGCAAAAGGTGGCGCTACAAAGTATTAACTTAAGGGGGCTGAATAATTTTGCACGCCCAATTTTTCAGTTTTTTATTTGTTAAAGTTTGAAATATCCAATAAATTTCGTTCCACTTCATGATTGTGTCCCACTTGTTGTTGGTTCTTCACAAAAAATTACAGTTTTATATCTTTATGCTTGAAGCCTGCAATGTGGCAAAAGGTCGAAAAGTTCAAGGGGGCCGAATACTTTCGCAAGACACTGTATAAACATAATTCTGGAACTGTACACAAGAGGACAGATAACCCAATATTGAGGTATCTGATAAAAAATTGGTATGAGGTTCACAAAAGTCTTGGATTGAAGGTAGGACTGTCACCTAAAACACCTTTATAGCAAAATGAAGTTATTCCAATGACTCTTGATAATAAGATTCTGGACATATGGCATCATAGGGGAATCCCAACACTTGGAGAATTGCTTTGACAAGGGACTTTTCTTGTCATTTAAGCACCTGAAGAGGAAATATAACCTGTCCAATCAAACCTTTTACTGTTATCTCCAACTAAGATCCTTTTGAGAGCTAATGTGGGTCCTGAAATGACTCTGCCTGAAAGATTTCTTTATGATGGGAACACATACAAATTTATTTCCAAAATGTATTGCCTGTTGTTGAATGATGGCCCAAAACCAGGTATGCATAAGTCTAGAATAAAATGGGAGTCAGATCTCAGTGTTGCAATTGATGAACACCTTTAGATAGAATTATGTCGCAACAGCTTGTCAACTATTATCAATGCCCGATGCAGATTTACTATATATATATATAATATATTCTACATCAACTATACCTTACCCTAGAAAAATTACACTCATTCAAATCTAACTTGTCAGAAATGTGCTTCAGATGTAATACTGAAGTTGGCTCCTTTTTGCACTGTACCTGGCGGTGTATGAAAGTTTGGCCTTTTTGGCATGATATCAGCTCCACTCTAACCAGGATCACAGGAGTTAATGTTCCTGTAGACCCTGAACCATGTTTATTTGGGAACTTTACAAGTATTCGCCGTTCTCTAAACAATGCACAACTCAAATTCATTGAAATTGCTCTATGTGTGGCTAAGAAGTGCATTGCAGTGTCATGGAAATCTGGCTCCCTTCTTCTTATTGACAGGTGGTCTGTTGAGATGAATAGCTGTATTCCCCTGGAAAAAATCACTTATTGTCTTAGGAAACGATATAACACCTTTTTGAAAATTTGGGGGGGGGGTTACTGACCTGTTTGTATGCATTATGTATATAAAACAGAAAAATAAAATATTTTTAAAAAAAAGGATACTAAATGTATCCACCTATGATGTGGCCAGCTTTGCCGATTCACCACAGGCTGCTACCACATAAGCACGCCCACATAGCCAATAATAGGAGGGTTTGTGTTTGTGTACATTCATAATGTGGGTATGGGTGTGTCTCTTGCATGCATGCAGCCTCCCCATGTTTGCTTCTTGCCTCTACGATGCCAACTAAAGAGAATCTGACTGTGTGTGTGTGTGTGTGTGTGTGTACCTCATAGGATTTGGTCTCCAGGTCTTTCAGGTGTTCTTCGGCTCCAGGCAGACTCTTGTAGTAGGCCATGTTCCTCTGCATCATCTCATCGTTTGGGTGTTTCAGCAGGAATGTGTGGGCAGCAGACACGGCCTTGGCCAGGTTGTCAGACTGGAAGAAATAACACAAACCCATATTGTAAACAGCGATTTGTTGTGCTCATCAGTAGAGGAAATAATAATTCAGGAACTACTTTTATGTGATGTGTCAGTTATCAGGTCGTTACTTATTTATTCCTTGTTTCTTCAGACTGTCACAGTATGTAGTGGTAAACTATAGTTTTATATTGTGCCATTGTGCTAAGGAGTTACCATTACTTTAGAAGACCAGTTATGTACACCCCCCAACCAATGTTACACTTTATATGTATACATACATGTGTATACAGTATGTACCATATATTGTATATATATATGACACAACTGCACAACCTTAAAAATATTGATTCAAATCTAAACTAGTTCCCACAGTAGTTCCTTGTAGAGGTGACCAGTAGAAATGTCCTCATTATTAGTGTTATTACTTCTTAATAGGGAGGACAAGAAATCACAAGTACACAGGTAAAAGGTTCAGGATCTCCCCTCTTGCAGAGCCGGAGGGGGGCCCAGGCGTGCATCCGTGGCACGCAGCTGACGTCAGAACGCATTATAGGAAAAGTCAGTGAAAAACTAGAGTAAAAATCATCTTATATTTATCATCACAACGTAAATTAATACATGTAGACCCATACAAGTCCTCTATATGTTCGACTTGGATGGGTAATTTGGCCCCCCTGATGACCCCACATTCAAAATATTTACTTACTTTGAAGTAGGCGTACTGTAGGTATTTGTACGGCTCTCTCCTCTCAAACTCTTCTATGGTGTCCCGGCTGGGCATGGTCTGTCTGAAAGCGGGCAGCCCCTGTTTGCAGCGCTTCAGGCACTGCGCCCTCTTCATAACGTTACCAAACGCCCGCAGCTCTGGAAACTCCGCAAACTTCTGCTCGTCGTCCAGCCTCACGGAGCTGCAGTTGAGGTTGCAGAAGGCCTCGCTGTCCCGCAGCAACCGGTACAGCCGCAAAGACACCTCCATGTAGTCCACCGTGTCCTTCCACTTCTCCCCGGTGTACTGGTCCAGTGCGTATTTGTAAGCGGACTCCAGAGGCATCAGCTCATTCCTGGGGAAACTCCTGAAGCTGTATTTTTCATACTGAGAGTTCACAGTAGAGATGGACAATGCGATTAATAGCGCAGAGAAAAGTTGGGAAGAAGTGGAGGGTGCCATTTTTAAGTTTGATAAACGGTGGAGGGGCTGGCTGGGTTGATCCAGGACTTTCGGTGTGCGTGGGTCTTTAGGACCGCCTTAAGATCCACCACGTATCCGGACAAAGCCTCCCCTCCCCCGGGCGCAGGGCTGGAACAGTCGCCCCGGCGGGTGGGGGCTGCTGGAGCTGCTCCTCCCACTAAATCACACAAGTAAATCACTGCTGTTGTTCTGTCCAAATACAGTACAAGTAAAAACTTGACAGAGACTAGATCTTATATAATGTTGCCAAACATCATGAGGGAGAATTTCATGTTGGCTAGTTTTTATATAAAGTGGACGGACTTTTTACTATTTTTAATTCAAGACTGAATAACATATAGGCCTACACATGAAATACCTCTCTTTAAAGTTAAAAACTGTTTTCTCTCGTCACTAATTAAACTCCCGGTGAGAGTGGAGTGTCCCTCCCCCTCCAACTGCCACGTAGAGACATTCCTGTCTGGTCTACCCCCTTCCAAAGGGCTTGAACCCCACCAACATAACAGTGTAATATATAACATCGTCTAAGAGCAAACTCTATGCATCCTGCTCATTGTTAACATTTGACTCCATTTCAGGGGCGTAGGTCATCTAGATGTTTGCATTACTCTGATTTAGAGTGAGGGGGATGTGTCTGCAGTTGTGTGGAGACCCCTACGTTACCACGTTGACACATACCAGAGGCTGCACTGCGCAAGAGCAATACGTGGTGCCCAAAACGATCCCATTCAATCCCCAGAGTACGTCAAGTCAGTCAGAAAGAAGCAGGTTGAGACAGGAAATATGGATTGTAATTTCAACATAAAAGTGCAATTGGCTACTTAAAATGTCTTTGTATTTCTTTGTGTCTCAGACATACATCACAGTATATGTTTTCATCCTTATTTATTTGAGTTTTATGAATAAAAAATTGCGCTTAGGTCATCAGTTGAGGTTTTATCTTCAAAGTATAACCGGATGTTGTGCGTTTTTTCTCTGTCTTGACACGTGATCGTTCCTGCCCTGGGACCGGGGGCAGGGCTTCTAAATTGGGAGTAGAGGAAACCAAAGTTCTGGAGAACAGGCAACGCACACACATACAGGCCGTATCCGCAGTTACCTGCAACGTCATAGAGTTTATCAGTAGAGAAAATGATCCAGTGCGTGCAGGGGATGCTGTTTTTGTCGGTGCTGGTGGCGTTCGCCGCCTGCAACGCTCCTCCGGTACCGTTAGACGACATCTTCATTGAGAAAACTTTCGTGCCAGAGCAGTGTGTGCGCGCAGTCAAAGTGGGGGATTATGTCAGGTATCACTACATTGGCACGTTTCCGGACGGCACGAAGTTCGACTCCAGGTGAGTACCACGCCAAGAATTAGCCTACTTTATTTTCACTTTAGTCTCTCCGTGCAGAGGCGATCGGGAGCACGACACGAGCGCGATGCGTAAAAGGGCGCGTTTAGTGGTTCGCCCCTGTTAGCCACGCAGGCAGGCAGGCAGGCTGACTAACATGCTTAATCCAAGGGCTCCTAAACCTTTTCATATTAGCGACCCCCACAGGGTTGAGGCCTACACATATGACCCATATTTCATTCGAGATTTTGCTATTAGATGATACTTTATATATCAATATTAGTCCACTTGATCTCACTGGGTTCATAAAAACCTGTGGACCAAGTCCTCATGCGTAATGTTGAAACTGCTTCCAGGACCTCTGAAAGTCCCCTGGACGCCACTTTGGGAACCACTGAGCAAGTCAACAGTAATAAAAGTGTGCCTTGCAAAGTGGTCGACTTTCCAGGGCCCCCAGAAACCTAAGTCTTTGTGTCTCGTTTTTTTTGGTCATTTAAAGAACTGCACATTGGTTAAAGAATTTGAACTACTGAAGTTCAGTAAGGCAGGTCCTCCAGTATTAGCTAAATTTGGACTCTGTCTTGTAGAGAAGCCATGTGCTCACTTATAACTAAATAGTCATTTTAATCTGGCCATTTGATACATCTTATATTTCTTATAGCCTATTTTAGAAAAAGTCCCAGGTCCTATCTGTTTGATACCGTAATTTGCTCGACGTCCTCCCAAATCCATATTCTTCATGTGTTATAATCTATTCATAACTTTGATATCATCATTGCCTACATTGTAATTCTACTCAGTTGGTCTGTTCTGTACACACAATGTCTGTCCATTCAGGGAGAGGGATCCCTTCTCTGTTGCTCTTCATGAGGTTTCTTTCATTGTTTCCCCATTAAAAGGTTTTTTGGGGGAAACCTGTAGCCAGGGAGCATAGGAAACTTAGTTTGTTTTAGGGTATTATTACATTTGTAGTTGGAGCAATGCAGAGAATTCATGTAATACAGGCATTTGCATCTTCACAGGTATAAAAGTAATGTGTTTATGTGTGTCTGTTTCAGTTATGACCGTGGCAGCACCTATAACGTGTTTGTTGGCAAGAAGCAGCTGATCCAAGGGATGGACAAAGCTCTGGTGGGGATGTGTGTCAATGAGAGAAGTCTGGTCAAGATCCCACCTCACCTCGCCTACGGAAAACAGGGATATGGTGTGTATATTTATGTCTTTTAAACTTCTTGTCATATTAGCACATCCCTTTGCAGCATTATGACACTGACTGACAATATAACATTTTCTCCACTGAGTTTTAGGACAGGCCAGTGTTTATTCCTCAGGGGAGTCGTTATAAATACACAGATGACTAAGTACACAGTTGGCACTCTTCTCTATAACAATGAGAGAATTTGGTGGGACTTTGGCAGCAACACAGGGCACAAAAATTATAGCAGAAAGTAGCGTAATGTGTTGTATTGGAGTCAACCGAAGCAGAGAGGAAGTGGGATGTTCCCAAGCATCCATGTTGAATGATGTCACAGGGACATCACAAACCAGGATGCTCTCGCAAATGCGCAAATGCGAGAGCATCAGCAGCAGGACGAGAAACTTTCTAGATCTTGAACTCCGCATGAACATAAAGAGGGTTTGTGTCAGAAAATGTTGCTATATTTGCATATGATTGTAGTGATGAAAAAAATGTCGAGGCTCTGTTTACATGTAGAGACCTGTGTGCTATTTGTGTGTTGTGTGTGCATGGCATAGTTAGATATTGGGGGAGAGAGAAAGTGGAGACAGGGGGGCATGTGTGGACAGGTAAAAGCTGAGGCTGTGTCCTTATTAGAGGGAACATCAGAGAGAAAGAAGAAAATAGATTCAAAGCGGAAAGAGACCTGCCAGCTCATCAGTAGTAAGGACTTAATGGCTGACACCGACACAGTCCTCCTCCCATCTCCTTAATATGGAAGATTTTATCTTCATCAATCATGTTTAAATATATTTAAAGGATTCATTTAATTAAAATATTTGCACCCACGTCTCAAAATGCCTCAGGTCTCTGAACATGAACAACACACACATCCTGAGAAAAAAACCAACTGATGTAAATTTATATTTGTAATGCAGCAGTTTAATGAACATCTTCTCAACCATATCAACTCCAAAGCATTAAATCTCTTACGGAGAATATTGGTAGTTCTGACTCATCATCACCTACTTGTAAGAGAGAACTTGCATGGAGAAGGGAAGGTAGTCTTAAAGGGTCAACATTTCAACAACACTTATATCATTGTGAGATCAGTGTTTAGCTTCTGAGCTTCATGGGGTCAACATTTTGTAAAAAGAAGAAACATTAAAGTTGTTTGGATCCATAAAGTCCTTTACTTGATTTCCAGGTGAGTGTGGAAGTTGTCTTTCCTATTAAACTTAATAACAAATGAGTATCAGTGTGACCACTCAGTGTGACCTAAATGTGGTTTCTCTAACAGTGATAGCTTGTGGCCAGATTGTAAAACAAGATTACAAAGAGGAATGAGCAGGGAGGGAGCATAGAGACGAGACAATATGATTGCAACTAACGATTATTTTCATTGTTGATTAATCTGCTCATATTTTACAGTTTTATCTGACCAATAGTCCAAAACTCAAAAGATATTCAGCAAGAATAAAAGCATCCAATGTTTGTGAAGCTGAAACCAAGAAATATGACTGAAATGATTATTATATATATATATTAATCAACTAATCATGTCAATGGAAAATAAACCATAATACATAAAATTGCAGACAGAATGAACCCCTAACTTGTCCAAATAATAATAATAATAATAATTGTAATAGTTTGATTTCTATAGCACTTTCAATAAAGCTTTCAAAGTGCTTTATAGCAATAAATGTAAAACAGACAAGTTGAATAAAAATTGATATCACGCAAAGTGGTTTACAATCAATCAATAAAACAAGTCAATATGCAAATGAGGGGAATTTAATTACGCGCCACACGGTGAAACTTTTTTGTAGAAACGTGTCTTAAGAAGTGAGATAAAACCAGTAACAGACTCTGCGAGCCTGATCTCCTCTGGAGTGCAGGGGCCATGTCTCCTTTGGTTAATGTAACCATAATAATCAATCAGCCAACAACTATTCACAATATAATTAAACAGGACACAGATACCAAGAACCTGTTTGAAAGGAATGACTTGCTTTTCCCTCCTCTTCAGGTGACATCATCCCCCCTGATTCCATCCTCCACTTTGATGTCCTGCTGCTGGACGTTTGGAACCCGGAGGACGGCGTCCAGATCAACACCTACCACCTGCCGTCTGTCTGCTCCAGGAAGGTGGAGGTGTCTGACTTCATTCGCTACCACTATAATGGCACCCTTCTGGACGGGACGCTGTTTGATTCCAGGTTTGTTGTTGTGTATAATCCCTCATTCACACACAAGACATTCACACCAACTTGCAGACAAATGAGTAACCTCTCTCCTCCATCCTTGCCTGTAGCCACACCCGTATGCGTACCTATGACACTTATGTTGGGATTGGGTGGCTGATTGCCGGTATGGATCAGGGCCTCCTGGGAATGTGTGTTGGAGAGAGACGCATCATCACTATGCCTCCTTCACTTGGATATGGAGAGAATGGAGATGGTGAGTACAGTTTCTCTATTATTATGTGTTTCCTTGAGTCTGATTAGATTTCTGTGAGTGACTTCAAGCCCCTAAAAGCTTCTACTGCTTTGAGAAAAACAAGAGATTAATAATTATTACGGTTAAAAAGCAGCGGGTGCTGTAGTTGCCCACAAGTAGCTCAAGGTGGCAGTACAGTACATTACAGACATATGCAGTTAAACTGTACATCTCATCTTGTTTTACCCTTTCAGTCTTGACAGAGATAGAGAATGTTGACTTCTTATTGTCCCAAACTTTAACCCTGAACAATTTATTTGCAAAAACTGCAACTTTTTACCTTATAAACTTTGATAAATATAATTTTCATGATAGATTTTATCTTTATTTTCCAGCCAAATGCACTTTTCTAAGGTAGTTTAATTCCTCAAGTCCAATTTTCTTCTTGCTCACCAGGAAATCAGGAAGAGGTTTTCATTTTATACTCCTTCAGCACACCCCAAAGCTCACGACAAGCTTTGACCTCTGTAAAGTAATAGTTCAGTATTTAATATGGTTACTCACTTTCTGTGCAGAGTTGAATTAAAAAGATCGATACCACTCTGTTTGTATGACAGATATGGAGCTAAAGTCAGCAGCCAGTTAGCTTAGCATAAATACTGGAAACAGAGGGAGAGTGTCAACAACACGTAAACAACATAAATTAGGCCATACCTTTAATGCTAGATATCAGAAAAGTTTAAATAACAATACATAAATAACAATATAAATAAATGTCTCTTTGCTTTTTATAAGGTTCCCTACCGTCACATTTACATTATTTGTACTGAAGTTCTATCGTGGCAATTTTGCAAATCCACTCTTTTCAAAGAGGTAACCACCATTGATGAACTGTTGATGCAGATGCAGGTACAGAGCCAATGAGGAAGTCTCAAAGGTTGCCAGACAGAGAGAGGCCTTACGCCTCTGCCTATATCAGGAATTAAAGTCGTGAGAGTTTACCTGATTTTGTAACCTGTACCAGTATAGTAAATTGGAATTTAAATACATCTTAAGACTATGTGTTTGATAGGGAATGGGATCATTAAAAGCTTGAGGGTTGTGTCCCAGCGTTCACTAGTAGTACTGGCTAGGTTGGGATGATTTTTTTTAACGCAGTCAGTGATTGTACATTTGAGGACAGTTGATCCATATTCTCAGTTGTGTTCAAGTGCTCAAAATAAAATGCAATTATTTCACTGTATATTCCCTTCAGTCAATCAAAAATTTGTGGATATAGTAATTGAGGTTTTAGTATTTCTCTACCTACGTATGTACATTTATCCTCTTTTTCTATTAAAAAAGGTAAACAAGACAAAGGTATAATAGTTAGCAGTACACGCACCGATGAATTTTTCACCTCTTTTATACCTTGGAAAGGTCTTCTTGTGTCTCCTTCTGTTTATGCTCCCTTTGGACAATGTTTCTTATCAGCTGGTTCTCCCACAGGACATTTTTTATGACATTTGTCAATATTCCCTCGATACAGAATACATAGTAGAAATTAAACATGCAGCATGCAGTACAGGTATTCAAACACAGCTATACATGTATGTCTAATCTGTAGTTTCCCTTACAGTTGAATTATCCTGGTCATGGTCAAGAAGAAGAATATTTCTGTTGTTCTTCTCATCTAATCTCCTTTACTTTTAAAATGTAAGCAGTTACCCCATCCTGATTAGGAGCAGTGGGCTGCAGGCAGGGGTACAGGGCCTTGCTCAGGGGGATCTTCGCCAAGTCCCCACGGCCTGAGCTAACGATGCCACCTTTAAAAATCTGCGTCTCCGGAGCCACCTTATAATGGTCACCACACCTGCCTGCCTCCTTTCTTGTCCTCAACCGTTCTTCTTCTCCTCCCCTCCAGGTAGTGACATCCCAGGACAGGCGTCTCTGGTGTTTGACGTTGTACTTCTGGACCTCCACAACCCCAGAGATAGTATCTCAGTGACCAATCAGAAGGTGCCCAAGACCTGCACAAGGAAAACCGTCGCTGGAGACTTTGTACGCTACCACTACAATGGAAGCCTCCTTGATGGAACATTTTTTGATTCCAGGTATGTGTCAATGTTCAATATTCATCATGTTAACCACACCCAAAGACTCAAATCTTTGGATTATCAATAAAAATTAAAGTTTAAAAAGTTGTTCCTTAAGTAGCCTCTGGGTGGAAGCATCACTCTGTGCACTGAAGACCTATTGAAAGATGAATCGAAACTTAAGACACACAATTGGAAATTTCCTGTTTCCATTTTGTAATACTGCAGCCTCTGAATAGTTATGAAACTTCTTTCTTCTTGTGCTGCTACTCACATCAGAGGGTAAATTCATTTGCTGTAACTCTTTGGGAGAGACTGGTTGACTGACAAGCAGACATGATGTACACTACCCTAAAAAAATTCTAAAAAGAAACTAAAAATGAATGTATTTAAAATTGTTTTCCAAAATCATAGGTTGATGAATATTAAAGATTGTATTTTCATTTTAATGTATATTATTGTATATGCCAAATACAGAAATTCACTACAATGTGTACTGTACAATATACTCAAGTCTAATAATTTATAATACATAGTGAAATATACTGATACTTTCCAGTAATGGTAACAAAATGAAACAGTGCTGCAAATATGTTTGTTTTATCCTGAGTATAGCTTTAGATAATCTCTGTAAGGTTGACAAAAAATATAAAATGTATTGTTATCTTTCTGAAGAAAAGGAAACCTAACAGCAACGTTGATAATTTGCAGCTCAGGAAGTTACTAAACACCAGTCGGACCTTTTACATCATTGCAGCTGTTGCAGCCTTGTGGGTTTGGCCTTGAAGCCTTTCTTGTTATCTGCTTTCTTTTTTTTTTTTAGCACATTCTGTACAGACGTGAAGGGCTCAGGAAATCCCCCCATGTCTCTTCTATACTCTTAGCAGGAATGTGAAGTTCTTGATATTGTAATTTGCCACCACACTGTGCGTTTGTGTAATCAAAAAACACAAATGCATGCTCCAAAACAACAGCTGGTTGCAACACAAGCACAGTGGTTTTTGGGGTAAGATTTTCTCTGAACCTGCTCCCTGCAACCGACTCATTTTGTATTGCATAGTCATCTCTTTAAGGTGCTCAGGTGCACTCTTCCGTGCACTGCCCAAAACCCCTGTAGGCCTATATGTCATTAAATTACAACTGACTTTATATTGTGAAAAAAAAAACCTATAAATTTCCAGCTTGACTGTGATGTCTTTCTCTATGGGGCAGTTTAATAATTCTCTCCGTTGTCCACAGCTACTCTCGTAATCGTACTTATGACACCTATGTGGGTCGAGGCTACGTGATTGCCGGCATGGATGAGGGTCTGATTGGAGTCTGTGTGGGAGAGAAACGCACCATCACCATCCCCCCACATCTCGGCTATGGAGAGGAGGGCACAGGTGCGTGTAATGCTTGGATACCCTTATCTGTGTAACAAAAGTGTTCTCTCACCGGTGTCTGCAGTATTTATGTATTTATTTTTTCTTTATTTTGTTCCCCCTTTACCATGTCTCTCTCAGGCTCTAAGATCCCTGGTTCAGCTGTGCTGGTGTTTGACATTGACATCATCGACTTCCACAACCCGTCAGACAGCACTGACGTCACTGTCACGTACAAGCCAGAAGAGTGTGATAAGCAAACCAAAAAGGGAGACTTTATCAAATATCACTACAACGCTTCTCTGATGGACGGCACACCCATCGACTCCACGTGAGTAAACATCTTTGAGACGCTTCAGGGCCTCCTCCACGAGATACCATTATAACTAAGGGATGCTACATTGTATTTTCTTAAAAACCAATACATACAATCTATAGCAATTTTCCAAAACTGACACACCTTGGTTACATAGCACATGCATATATTTTTTATGGCATATATTAATACACAACAATATCTCAATTACAGCCAAATACATCACCGTGCTGGTGGCGCTAGAGAAAAAAATCAGGGGATGACCAAATTGATTTGGATTCATCCTCTGGGGACCATGAATGTCTGTACAAAATGTTCTGCCAACCATCAAATAGATGTTGAGATTTTTTTACTGAATAAGTAAAAACCTTGACCTGCTGGTGCCACAAAGTAATGTGAATGTATCCTCTAGGGACCTTAAATATCTGTAGCAAATTTCAATGTTCTGGTGGCGCTAAAGGAAAATTCAGGGAGTCATAAAAGTAATTAGGATTCATCCTCTGGATATTATGAATATCTATGAATATCTGGACTGACTGAACATTGTGGAAAAAGACAAACACATGGGGTCCACCGGTACCAGCGGCATCCATATGATATGAGTCAGTTTCTTACTTGACGAGTCCAAGTGCTTTATCCTCAGTATCTTTAACACAACGTAAGCACCGTAGTAATCATACCTGTTTGGTGAATTAACAATCTGCTGTCTGCTTCAGGAGTATACATCTCTTGTATGTTTTGTAGTCCTGCACAGGATGAGAAAATAGTGTCTATAAAGAGAGAGAAAGGCGTATATTAATTTCTTCTTCATATGCCTGTTACTCTATTATTAGTCTATATTAATAGTGCACAACATTTCATTTCCTCTGCAAGTGCACTCTGTCTTTCTTTCTTCATTTAAAATACACCTTATATTCTTATTAGTGGCACCATACAGCCCTGTATGGTTTGCATCAAAATTTTAGTTGAGTTAACTTTACAAGAGCCAGTCAGGGTGTGTGTATCCAGCTGTTAATAAAATGAATAAATAATAAAATTTTACTTTCACAGGACAAGTTTCAACACAGCATACTAATAAAACCATAATATAGTACATGAAAACAAATTTAGATACACAGAATATCATACGTATGAAAATAAGCTAATCTTCAAGAATGCCTTGAACATCTTGAAATGTCCTTGACACCAGTTGCACTCATCAAAACCTTCACTTCCTGGATTCAAACCAAGCTTTGGCCTCTCACCCACTGAAACACTTGATACAATGCAGACATGCATTAAATCCTGTGACAAAGAAACAAAATCTTTTAAATTAAACCTCTTACATTCTCACATAGCAAACCTTTGAAATGAGTAAGTTAATGATTTGAAATGAAAATTTTGTATATGAAAACACAAAATCAGTGACAAAAATGCTGTAGCACCGACTTGGCAAAAAGAAAATATGTGTTAAAGAACCTTGCAAGAAGCAACACCATATGTGTGCTTGTTTAAGAATAATCACTTATTTCTTATGTCTCAATTTGTTTCAGGTATAATTATGGAAAGACATACAACATTGTCCTGGGAGCCAACCAGGTCGTCCCAGGGATGGAGGACGGACTGATGGACATGTGTGTGGGAGAGAAAAGGCACCTTGTTATTCCTCCTCACCTGGGCTATGGTGAGAGGGGAGTCAGTAAGTTACACGCACACACACAATTTAGTGCAGTAATAATAACAGAGGATATATTTGGTGGTGGGCTTTCTGATGCATGTACCTATGAGTGTAGTCATGTGAAAATGGACAGGTGTCTAAGAACTCTTACTGGAGAGGTATTCTTTAATGTGTGATGGTTTTAACCCTCCTCTGTCCAGCCACTAAAATAAATAATTATAAAATCAAAAGGACTCAGAGGGTAGACATCTCCTCCAACTCTGTGTATAAACACTTTATTACCAAATGAGATTGAGCATCAAAGCTAGTTCAGTAGTTCCCTAAACTCCTCACTGGTGGTCCATATTTATTTAATTAAATATTATTTTATACAGCACCAAATCATAAAAGAAGTTGTCTCAGGACACTTTTCATATAGAGCAGGTCTAGACCGTACACAAGGAAAATCTCCCTTTTAAAACGCATAATCCTAGACTCCCCTCAACCGGTTAAATATTTCTTTATCTATAATATATATGTACTTCATCTCCAGCTAAAGTTGTTTGTTTGCGTTGGTGTGTAGCTGGCGAGGTTCCAGGGAGCGCCGTGCTGGTGTTCGATGTCGACCTGGTAGAAATGGAAGAAGGACTTCCTGAAGGCTACATGTTCATCTGGAACGACGATGTGTCACCTGACCTCTTCTCTGAGATGGACAAAGACAAGAACGAGCAGGTGGAGCCCTCTGAGGTACGTGATAACTTGCTGTAATATTTTTAACGCAATAATGCACATTGGAAACATTAGCCCTTCTTGTTACGGTCCACGTATCCTTAATTTATCTTATTTGATCTCTCCTTTCTTTCCATAGTTTACCGACTACATCATACGGCAGGTGAACGAGGGTAAAGGCCGCCTGGCCCCTGGCTTCGATCCTTATCGCATAATTGACAACATGTTCTCCAACCAGGACCGTGATGGAGACGGAAAGATCACAGAGACAGAGTTCAAACTTAAAGCGGATGAAGCCGCCTCTCATGACGAGCTATGACGGGACTGAGTGTAAAACTCAGATCAGGGTGTAGGCTGAAGGGTCAGACAGTGGGGGGTTGTTATACATATGTGGGTGGTAGCCTAGAAAAAGATGTGCTTGTATGTGTAAAGTAAGCCAGTGTGGAGTGAGAAATGTGCTGAGAGATTTTATTTTTATTTTATTTTGAAGACTTAGATGATGGTCAAAGGGCATCTTGTCCTTTAAGTGCCAAATGAGTCAGAGAAGAAAGAAGGACAATTTAGGAATAAGAAGATTTTGAAAAATAAATGGTCAAAAGAAAACAAATAATTTGAGTATTATAATGACAGTGAATTACGTTTTTTTTTTTACCTCCTCTCCCATCAAGTTCTTGTCTTGTTTTATTTGGCATTTGTTTTATTTTGAAGGGTACAAAAGCACTGGTGTGAGAGAACAAATCAAATCTCTCTTCCTGATTTCTACGTTCAACACTCCATGACTTTTCTTTTCAATGGGTATCAGCTTGTCTGTGAAGTACCTGACCGTCTTCCAGCAGCAACGAATCGGTCATCACTTACTGTAAAAACATTCTGATGGAGAGAAGTTACATTTTGAGATACCACTCATTTATCAATGAAAGTAAGTGAGCGCTTTAAGTTATAATAACATTTTATTTGCATAGTTTACAGCTGACAACTTCCTCTGATTTACTTAAATGTCAGGAATTCTTCTGTGTTTTCTTCACTTCAGATCATCCAAAATACTTTCAGTGACTTCAGTCAACTAGTTGTTTCATTGCTTGTTTTTGTCTTCATCCAAATGTCCTGATTACAATTTAAGACTTTGTGTGTGAGTGTGTGTGTGTGTGTGTGTGTGCGAGCGGGTGCGAGAGAGAGAAAAGTGTGTGTGAATGTCGTTTTTGTTTTACTTTTTCATTAAGGAGAATACTGAGCCTTGATGATGACAATGTCAACACAAAGTTTTATTTCATTAAATGACCGACCTGACCTAAACATATGCCTAGACTGTGTCTGTTCTTTTGTCCTTGAATCTGTGTCTGTTTGCCTTAGACACTTCTTCTCCTTTGGCAAAACCTAGCACTTACATTACCCACAGTGCAACCGACTGCCAACAGTTCAGTTGGACATTCGGTGTTGTATGCTAGTAGCAGCTTATGTAGCCTCAAGCTGCGAGCCTCATGCAGAGATGAGGAGTGAGCTACAAAGGTATTTGTTTTTCATTTTCAGACTTGTAATCAACAGCCCCAACTGAAGTCAATTCAAGTGATGTCACATGAGCCAATTTATCAGACTTCACTCATTTCCCTCTGGAGCCACAAAATGCCTTTTACAACTTTTTTTGTGCTCCCAATGCCTCCAAACAGACTTTGATTTATAGCAAAGTCTGTTTGGAGGCATCTGTGCTCTGCTCAAGGCCAGATGTCTGATTTTGCACAAGGTGGTAGACGGCTGACCCAGCTGAATCTTTTTTGTTGTGCACTCCTCTTTTCGTTTCTATCTTCCTTTAATGTAACACACAGCGGGACAAATCACAAACAGAGATTATTTTGATGAATAACAGTCTAGTTTTTTTCCTCCTGTTAAAAGATGGAAGGAATATTAAAAGCTAAATATATTTTTTAAAAGTTGGTGATGATGATATGATATGAGTAACCATTTGCATTTTTATTGACAGAATATGACAGAATATATTTACATGCTATACTATATACCATTGTGTACTTAGTGCACCTTCTCTGGTATTAAACTGTCCAATTGTTGTCTTATGGCTCTCCGCTCCCATTGGAAGTGAAGTTTTCAAGGCCAGAGGTTGAGGGAACAGGGAGTTTTCCTGCAATAAATTTTATTTGTGCTCTGCTCAGGGCCAGATGTCTGATTTTGCCCTAGGTGGTAGACGGCTGACCCAGCTGAATCTTTTTTTGTGTACTCCTCTGTTTCTATCTTCCTTTAATAAATACCAAAAGACAAGTGTTTGCTGTAACTTCTTAATTGTTCAATTCTGCTCCGGGAAATATACAATTTCCACAACAATACCAAGGTAGGTATAACTATATTCAGTGATATGATTATTTATCATAACATTTGTTAAATTGGTATTTGTTCTCCTGATATCTGGGGCGTATTTGAAATATCAAGACATATTTACTGGTAGGGTCCAGTTCTGACAGTGCTTTTCAACTATGTATAGCTGTACTGAAGTCCTTGTTCAGTAGGAGACAGTAGAACAAGGTCATCAACCTAAAACAGAGACTTCAGCTCTCTATCTGTCTGTCTATCTAATTGTTTTTTCTAGTGTTTGGATTTTTTTATCTGCATAATTCATTGATTTGACAAATTAGATTTATTGGTATGTCTTCGTACAGATTTTCAGATTGCTCTCCAGATGTCACCATTTTGAATGGGAATTGAGTGTGGTTGTTTTGTGTTGAAGTTGTTCCACTAGTCTCATAGTCCTAGATTGATTTTGATTAATGAAGTTCTCAATAACAAGTTTCAGGTGGGTGTAATTTTGTTTATTGTTACTTGTGGTAACAAATGGTCTTTTCTGTCTGGGGCCCATCAGTATGATTAAAGAGAGGATGGCTGTCTGAGGGTCCATGTTAGTGATGTGTGATATCACTTAATTCCTATATGATCCAATACCACGTAATACCCAGGCTGGTACCACTTTTTACATATTTTATTTCTAGTTTAATGTGACCTCCCTTTCCCGTTTCTGTTTATGAGAGAAATAAGGAGTAGGCTGTAGCCTTACCAATTCAAAATAACAGCTGCATAATGACAAGACATCAAACTATTGTCATATTCTTTAATTATAATAAAAATATCTTGCTCAGAACTGCTGCTTCATAACATAATAATATTATTGTGACAGACTTAATCTCAGATGTTTAGCGAAGTTTGCGGTGTTGCCAAAGTATTTCACTGTCTTTGCACACAGATCACACAGAGCAACATTATTACCTTCACAGCTAAAATACAGCCAGACGTGACTGCTTTTACCATCAGCCGGAGTCAGTATTCAATCACAGGAAATGTATATCATGTGATCTTAAAAATGTATTAAATCAAGGAGTTCAGCATCAATTACAAGCTCTGCAGTAGCTTGGAGAGTGACCCAGCCCGATGGCCACTCTGTCTCTATGTACATCAAACAAAGCTTATATAGGATATGTTTAGGTCTCTGTTAGGTACCATAGAAGGGTTTGAGTCTGCAAAGTAAAAGGTCAAACCCATAGAAGGGTACAGTACTATCTTGAGGTAACAAAACAAGGGGTTAGAGGTCAAATTCTATAGAAGGGTTCAGTCCCTACATAACCACCAATCACTGCTCTCCCCGTAGAAGGTCACTGACCCTCTGTCCTGCTGCTACAGTGCTATTTTGAGCTGTTATGAGTCAAACGCACAAATATTGGCTACTACACTTCAAAGACGCTCCGTCACAGAGCCACGACTTTGACAGGCGGAAGGAAAAGTAGTTCCTATCAACCGAGTATAATTAAACCATCCTGGTGACAGTAAGACACTTATAATAAAACACACACTCACTCCAATTGACTGAGTTTAGATATCGATCCTTTTATATGATTATCGATCCTAGAGCAGGAAACGTTGGTATCAGAAATATCGATCCTTTAGGATCGATCCGCATATCACTAGTCCATGTCAATACTCATACACTAGACCCAAGAGCCAGTACCTTTTCAATAGATTGCCTTTTAATCAACGTTAAGCTGTATTTTGTTGGCAATAATTTATACCGATTTTACATTAACACCCTATTGATTTATCAAACATATTAAATAAGCGAGTTCTCCACGTGAATGCCTTTGTACATCAACGGGAAATGAAACGGTAGGATTAGGTTATATAAGGTGAGCAACAGAAAACAATGCTCTTACACTCAACGGTCATCCCACACTCGGTTTCTGGTAACGTTACAGAAAACATACTAGCCGGTGTTCTGTCGATTTTGTGTCTTCAAGCAAAAACCATAAATCAAAAAATATTTGCGTGCTTAATTTAGCTAAAACAAAGTTTCTGAAATGTGAGCATTTAATGCTTGTTAAGTTAACTTTACATAATAACTAACGTTTAACTTACCGGTAAGTAACGTTGGACTGTTGGTTGGACAAGCACATCTTCACTCTGATGGGAAGTTAACGTTAACGTTAGTCATGGAGAGATTTCTCGATAAAAAGCAATTGTTGTGGCTAATTAGCTAACGCTACAGCCCTAGCTAGAAAGATTACTAACTAACTAAGCTAACGCTAGCTAAATCTAGACAAAACCCATTACTACAGCAAGTGTTTTATCCTCTGTTAGGGATTTTGCATTGATTAAGAGGCTCAGCTGTATTATAGTTATTGGGATATTTATGAAGTGGTCCCGTTGAAAACTGTTAATACTAAAAACTGTAACGTTAGTTTAAAAACATTTTATTGATTGGGAACATTTTTAGGTTTTTGAAAGGCTGATGAGAAGAGAGATTTCTGTCAACCTCATTCAAATGCTTTTTTACTTGTTAAAGGTGAAGTTTCCTAAAATGGTCAGTAATTTGTTGCAGTCTGTTTAGTCTAACGTTAGATGTTCATCTTTCTCATTTTAACTTACATCCATAGCAGACTACAATAACTACAGATTATGGAAATAGTCTCTGCTGTACATTTTACCAATTACTGTTTTATTACTAATTAATTCATTATGGAAGATACAAAAACTAAACCTAATGTGTCACCACCCAATACTAGTTTTGATATTATGAATTAAACAGTATTTTCTGTTTATCTGTCTTAAGATCTGTCTGTCAATACTGTTTATTAGCTATAGTAATAGTAGTCAAGTAACAACAAATAAGTACAGTAAGGTCAAGAAATGTATTTCTGAATAGTGATGGTAAATTGGAAATTGTATACAACGAGAGTGTTTAAATGTATCAGAAAAACTTAGTAGACATTTTTGTGTGTGTCTTTGTGTCTGTGTAGAACCATTTCTACCCAGGCTCGCTGAACTCAAGCATGGATGCAGAGGCCTTGTTGGACTTGGCAAAACCAGCCACACGTATTCACTCTGTATCGCATGCACAGGTATTCTATACTAGAAACTGAATTCGGTACCATCTTTGTAGAGCGTCTCCTCTCGCATTTGTTCCAATATTTCCTGCCTTCAAAGGTAATATTGTTGGACACGCCCATCTGGGAGCTATGCCCCTACTGAAAACGTGAGTGTGACTAGTGTAATGAAGTTTCCACATTGGCAACTATAACTGTGAATTGGTTTCTTGAGTTTCTTTACTGTTTTGTTCCAGCAATATCCATCCTGGCATCTGTGAAGAGGAGAGAAGGCAAAGAAAAGCTTGAACCCAAAATACTGCCTAAAATGAAGCTTTGTAAGTCAAATCAGATATACTGTACTAGCTACACATTTTGTTATGTAGATGTTTTATGTGCAGTATTACATTTACTCGTACAGCTTAGGCTTAGGTTCCCATGTAGGAAGATTTTATTTTATTTCTTTATTTTATTTGTGTGGCGGTTAAGAAAAATATCATGAGGGTACATTTGGTTTGCTGGAAATCCGCTAGGCTACTACTGTTCTGTTGACCTCATCCACTGGTTTCTTAATTTGGAAAGCTTGTTTGTCGCCGTTTATATTATTGTTCACTGAGTGGATACTTGATAAAACACTGCAGATGATTATAATCAAATTCATTTTCACAAATTAAGCATAAACAATAATTATGTTTCATAGCCCCCAGGCAAACTTCGAAAGACATGGAGAAAAATGATGGAACAGAGTTGGTAGAAAAAGGATTGAATAACATTTACAAAGAAAATGAAAGAAAGAGGCCCAGCAACATGTTTGAAAAATCACTGGAGGACACACGGGGCCATAAAAGGCAGCGGCTCACCTCCAAACAAGACGCATCTGAAGGAAGTGGAGGAAAACCGAAGGATAAAGGTATCTAAATGTCATATTTAAGTTTGTGGATGATTTTTCTCTGTTTCTGTGAAAATGGCTCAGTCTGTGGTTGTCTATGGCTCTCTTACAGTGTCTTTTAATGTGAACCCCCAACAAGGAGATCACTTGTGGCAGTATCTTCAGAGGGAGAGCCACGAGCCTGTGGTTGGTCAGTGTCTTTAAAAACAATATCCAAGTCTGAAGTCTAATTTCAACTGAAAAATATCCACATTAAATTAAAGAGTCTTTATCATATATTGTAGAAAACGTGGCCTGTTACTGTCCACTGGTAATGTTATTGTAATGCTGATTGGACCATATTAACTCCAAACGTTAAAGTTAAATTTGATATTAATTGTTGGGTGGCTGGTTTAAAATGTTTATAAAGAATTAGCGGTTTAATTTTAGAAAACAAAACTTTTAGTTATTGTATTTTGATTCCTTATAACAGTTTATTAATTGTTTTAAGGGTTGTTTTACATGTGCTTCATTTATTCTTAAAGGATTTCTGTGACCATTTCTAGCCAGATTGAAGATTGATATCAATATGTCTTGTAGGTTTAAGTGCTCTCATTGAATGCCATTGTGATCAGCGTGACTCCATCTACTTCTGCGAGTGCTGCTCTCTGAAGATCCTAGAGAAGGACATCGTCAGCCATGTTACTGGATCATACCACCAGAAGGTGTATCTGGTAATCAGTAAATTTATGTAAATAGGTTTGGCATGGCATGTACATAGAAAGACTTATTGGTCAATGTAATCCTCCATCCTGGCCAAGATCCCTTAGTAGAGCCACTACACTGTAAGAAATGGGGGATAGTTGTTAATACTCTCAGACCCTATGGTAGTCTGTTAAGCAGTGCAGTATCACTCACTACAGTGCCTTGAGCACTGTTATGCATCCAGGGAAAATTTTATTTAGATACACTGTAAGTAGTACAAAAACATTAAAAGCCTTACATATCGATCTGATTCTAAGCTTGATTGTAAAATAAAATCTCTGGAGAGATGGAAGACAAGACCATTTCTAAAAATTGCTGGATATATAGGCAATCAGTCAGGATGCAGGTGTCCAGTGTGATGCAAGCATTATATTATATTACATTACATTTAATCATTTTGTTTTATCCAAAGTGATTTGAGAAAAAACATACAAGCATCAGTAAAGTAACAATAC
The DNA here is from genome assembly GCF_014851395.1 of Micropterus salmoides. Taxonomy (NCBI): domain Eukaryota; kingdom Metazoa; phylum Chordata; class Actinopteri; order Centrarchiformes; family Centrarchidae; genus Micropterus; species Micropterus salmoides. The sequence continues at coordinate 19,385,516 of NW_024040817.1, read as the reverse complement.
ATACATAGTTAGAGCAGCAATAATACTAGCAAGACCTAATAACGCATAAGACATCAATGGGATAGATACAGTATCTCACAAAAGTGAGACCACTCCTCACATTTTTGTAAATATTTGATTATATCTTTTCATGTGACAACACTGAAGAAATTACACTTTGCTACAATGTATAGTAGTGAGTATACAGCTTGTTTAACAGTGTAAATTTGCTGTCCCCTCAAAATTACGCATCACACAGCCATTAATGTCTAAACCACTGGCAACAAAAGTGAAAAAAGAGATACTGTGCCAAGGGAAGCAATAAGAGTTAACAAATAGTGCAATAAATACTAGCGAGATAGTGTAAAGAGATAGAGGAGAAAGAGCACAGGAAGTGCATGTTAGAGGTTAGGGGTCAGCATAAGAGAAAGTGTTATCAGAAGAGATGAGTTTTCAAGAGCCCTGCTCTGATGGCATGTGGTAGCTCGTTCCACCATCGTGGTGTCACAGATGAGAACAGCCGGGACTGAGATTGCTGTGTGTAGGGATGGCTGCGCCAGACAGCATTCGTTGGAAGAGCGCAATGGCCTAGAAGGAACGTACGACTGTATTATACAGTTTAGGGAGATGGGTACAGACCCAGTAGTCACTCTGTATGCAAGTATTAGTGACTTGAATTTGTTTCGGGGGGCATGGGTGGCCAGTGGAGGTCACTGAGTAATGGGGTGACATGATTCCTTTTGGGCTGATCAAAAACAAGACGTACCACAGAGTTCTGGACCATTTGTAGGGGTTTTACCGCACAAGCTGGGAGACTTGCTTGGAGGACATTGCAGTAGTCGAGGCGAGGTCTAACAGCAGGGACAGGTAGAGTTGCGTATTGTCTGCAGTGGTAGGGGAAACCATGCGAGCGAATGATCTGCCCCAATGAGAAGGGGTAAATTGAGAAGAGAAGGGACCCTAAAATCAAGCCTTAGGGTACACCTGTGGAGAGGCAGTAAGAGGAGGACAATTGTCCTTGCCAAGACACATTGTAGTACAGGGCTATTCAGTTACAAATTTAATTCGGCCAGATTTTAAAACTAGGACATGGAGATGGACTGGACATTTTCTCACAAGTTGGGATGGGTATCATTAGGATTTTATTGATACATTCTTGTAGATACTCCTTATCGGTATGGTTCTTTATTGATACTCTTATTGGTTCTTTTTCACTATTGTCTTTAAAGACATTGCACGTACTAAAGACTAAAATACACGTTTAAGAGAAATATAAAATAAGTAAAATAGAATAAAATAAAAGGGATAAAATAAAGTCAAATAAGATCGGGAAAGGCTCTCCTATAAAAGTATATTTTAAGAAGGGACTTAAAAGAGTTCACTGACTCAGCTGACCTGATTTCCTCAGGCAGGCTGTTCCAGAGCCTTGGGGCCCTGACAGCAAATGCTCTGTCCCCTTTAGTTGTCAGTCGAGACTCTGGAACAGACAACAGACCTCTGCCCGAGGATCTCAAGGTACATGCTGGTGTGTATGGGACTAAAAGGTCAGAAATATAACAAGGCGAGAGGCCCCCCCTTGCAACTTCCTCAAACTTAACAGTGACAAAACCGAGGATCTCCTAATTGGCACAAAATCCACTTTGACTAAATCTGACAGTTTTTCTCTTACCATTGACAACTCCACAGTTCCCCCCCTCCCCTCAGGTCAAGAGTCTGGCTGTGATCCTCGACAAAATCCTCAATAAATCCCTTTTCTGAAAACACATCTTTTTAAATTGGCATATCCCACGTGATCACTCTTTCTCAATCTTTGTTTCCAGTTGTTTTGTACCCTGATTTTATGCACTGTGACTATAGTTATAGTTAGTATTTTATCGATTATTGCTGTACTGTTTTATTATGTTTTGTAAGGTGACCTTGAGTGTTCAGAAAGGCACATTATTAGAGATCGATGCAATATAGTTTTATTGTCAAAACAAGACAAAACCCGAGTAAGACTTAGACCGTCAAGGCACACTGAAAAACATGGTACACTGTCTCCTCCTACATCAGGTGGGGGTCTCATCGTAGCCTTCTGATGGTTCTACTAGTGTAATTTTATTCCTGTCAGTCCCCTCAGGCTCCACCCAATGGTCATTTTGAGCATTGCTCCCATAATATTTTACTCCCTTATGTTCTGGTTCCCAGGGGCGTTTCCAGGCTCTTGAAACATCGGGGGCTTAGCCCAGCCCAGAAATCGTTTATGTTTTTACCCCCCACCCCCCATTGCTGTCTACCCAAAGTGTGTTTATAAAGAAACAGTAAATGATATATATGTTGCCTACATTTATTATGATTTTTATAATTACTACTGATAATAACCCCCTGAAGATTTTGAACATTAAACACTTAATTTCCTGAATTCTGGAGACATTTTCTGCACCAATTTATGGTGGAAATGTCTTTAGTTTTATAAAGGGAAGGACAAAATATAGGTGGCAGGTGATAATTCAGAATATGAAAATATAATAGAATGTAATGCAGTAATCAGTAGCTTATTCTTGTTTTTAGTTTATATCTATAAATCAGTTATTTTCGCGCAGTTGAAATTATAATTTTTTTGACCCACAACACAAGAAACAGCTTGAGCAGAGGGGGAGGGAGTGGGGGCTAGTAAGAGATGTAATTAGGCCAGCCTAATGTCATTATTGGTTTATGCTTTAATGGACGATTCCATTTTTTATATAAATAAATTTTTTGACTTGTAGCCTATTCGATGAGACAAGCGCACTGCTCTTCACCAGAGAAAGAAAACCGGAACTGAAAACACTTCAGATGGAAATATCACCACAATTCCACAGAAATGTTCACTTTTAATGTGCAGCTCACAGCCACTTTAGAGTGAATGCAGCATCCTGGAGACAGTGAAACGGCAGCACACAGAGTGTCAGGTGTCTGTGTTGCGGTCAGGTGTCATGATATTGACTCACTACTTTGTGGCGACTGTCAACCGTTTGTGTTAATACACTGACTAGACACTGACCGGCAACATTTATATTTAAATTAAAATTGATTACAATTTTGCTAGAGACAATTCAGAAGTTGCGGACAAGCCCTGAAGCTGTGAGCATTTCGCGCTCTCTCTTTCTCTCTCTCTCGCAGGCAGGCTGAGTAACGGTGTGGGTCACGTTACATGAACTTCAAACAAAATGTTGCAGTATTATTGCGAGTAGCCTCCGCTCTTTCCCTTAGCTCTTATCCGCTGCATATTAACATGGAAAATATTTTTGTTGCTGTTGTTGAGGGCTACAGTCAAAAACCTAGCGACGCCGTTGCTGGTTCCCATGTTTTTCCTTAGAAACATTATGCTACCTTTATTGTTACCTGCACCTCATTAACCACATTGTTAGCAGGAGTTTATTCCGGGGACACATATATTTTTAGACATTGTATGTACTTTAATACACTAGTAGAACACTCAAACCACGTTCCTAAGACCGACATCTTCCCCAATACTAATCAGCATGCAGTGTGCATCTATCCACTTTTCTATGGCATTTGATTGCTTGTCTTGCTTTTGTTTATCTACTTCTCCCATACACTGCATCCAACGTAGTCTGCCGAAGCCTACCTACACTGCTTGTTGGGTGGGTGATTTGATTATTCAGAGCCAGTGAGCAATGGACTTTCAAAATAATAACAATAAAAACTGCGTTAACTTGCGATAAAATAATTGTCTGCGTTAATTAATTAACGTGTTAATGCAATAATAACGCGTTGTGCGTGCCCAGCCCTAATAATAATACAACACTAGTTCTACCACCTTCTACCATGTTCGTTCATATACAACAGATGGACTGTTTTGTAGAAGTAATGCCTTCTCTTGTGTATGTTTCTGATATTAGGGTTTACAGAAACTGCCATGGAATAACCAGAGGAAGACAATCAGACAACAGGCTACATTGGTTGGAAAGGACAAGGGAAATTGAAACGTTGACACTTACATTTGAGGAACAACATACAAGCATCAACAGAGTATCAAATACAGATCTACAACTGACAATACATACTGGTAAGAGCAGCAATAAATACTAGTAAGAGCTCATAGTTCATATCACATCAGTGGGGTAAATACCTAGGGAAGGAAGTAAGAGTTAACAAAAAGTGGAATCAAAACTAAAAAGTGCAATCAATAATAGATAATTGTCAGGGATAGAAGAAGAAGAGCACAGAAAGTGCATGTTAGAGGTTAGGAGTTAGAGGTGTTATAAGAGGAAGTGTTCTTGGAAGAGATGAGTTTTCAAGAGCTTCTTGGAGTTAGAGAGGGACGCCCCTGCTCTGATGGTGTGTGGTAGCTCGTTCCACCATCGTGGTGTCACAGATGAGAACAGCCGGGACTGGGATTGCTTTGTGTGAAGGGATGGCAGAGCCAGTCTGTGTTCGTTGGAGGAGCGTAGCGGCCGAGAAGGAACGTAAGTTTGTATTATGGAGTTTAGGTAGATGGGTGCAGACCCAGTAGTCACTCTGTATGCAAGCATTAGTGACTTGAATTTGATTCTGGAGGCCACGGGGAGCCAGTGGAGGTCACTGAGTAATGGAGTGACATGAGTCCTTTTGGGCTGATCAAAAACCAGACGCGCTGCTGCGTTCTGAACCATTTGTAAGGGTTTCACTGTACATCTTTCCTTAAATGTGTGTCCCTTTTTGGAAAGATTGTATTCTTTTGTCCTTAGTGGTTTTTATTTACAGGTGAATCTGAACATTTTTACAGTGTGGTTTTTCGTCTGTATTTTCCATTATCTACACAGCCATACAGACAGTGAAGGCACTTCATGTTCAGCAGGGCAAAGTTGGTAAGTATTTTGTACAGATACTAATGCTGGGCAACAATTAAGTTTTTTAATTGCGATTAATTGTAGGATTTTCTTTCTCTTTCTTGTGATGCATAAAATTGAATAGTGAATTCTAAAGTAGTGTATTGCGCACTTTTAATTTAAATGTACTGCTGTATACACAAAAGTGCAACAACATGGGCAAACACTTAAAACAAATAATGTGCTTTTTACCAGTATTCCCTTTACACAGTTGCAATAAAATATTTCTTGTAAATCTCAACTTTAACATTAATGTAATAAAATAAAATATAGAACCAAAGCTATTTAACACTCCCAGGGCATTACCTTTTATTTAGCTTGTTCAAACAAGTTACGATCAGAGTCCAGTTTTCTTGGGTTTTTTTCTGAACAGGTATCGGAGCAGCATAAAGAGTCTATGTTCAATCAGTAGCCAGTTACCCTGTTAGAGTGGTTGAGCAAGCGGGTGCGTTCTTGTGCTCGACTTTTAAATTCTAAATCAAATTCATCCTCAGCACTGCTCCATGTAAATAGTTTATTTCTGTTTACCTTTTAATGATTATTGTATTACTGTTTATTGTCTGACATTTAACAGAAGGGAGTTGCAAACAGCCTGTTGTAAAATGACAATGAAATTACCTTGAATCCTTGAGTATATATACATCCAGTGGGGAGAACAAGTATTTGATACACTGCTGATTTTGCAGGTTTTCCTACTTACAAAGCATGTAGAGGTCTGTAATTTTTATTTTAGGTACACTTCAACTGTGAGAGACGGAATCTAAAACAAAAATCCAGAAAATCACATTGTAAGATTTTTAAATAATTAATTTGCATTTTATTGCATGACATAAGTATTTGATCACCTACCAGCCAGTAAGAATTCCGGCTCTCACAGACCTGGTAGTTCTTCTTTAAGAAGCCCACCTGTCCACACACTCAATCAAACAGACTCCAACCTCTCCACAATGGCCAAGACCAGAGAGCTATGTAAGGACATCAGGGATAAAATTGTAGACCTGCACAAGGCTGGGATGGTCTACAGGACAATAGGCAAGCAGCTTGGTGCGAAGGCAACAACTGTTGCCGCAATTATTAGAAAATGGAAGAAGTTCAAGATGACGGTCAGTCTCCCTCGGTCTGGGGCTCCATGCAAGATCTCACCTTGTGGGGCATCAATGATCATGAGGAAGGTGAGGGATCAGCCCAGAACTACACGGCAGGACTTGGGCAATGACCTGAAGAGAGCTGGGACCACAGTCTCAAAGAAAACCATTAGTAACACACTACACCGTCATGGATTAAAATCCTGCAGCGCCCCCTGCTCAAGCCAGCGCATGTCCAGGCCCGTCTGAAGTTTGCCATTGACCATCTGGATGATCCAGAGGAGGAATGGGAGAAAGTCATGTGGTCTGATGAGACAAAAATAGAGCTTTATGGTCTAAACTCCACTTGCTGTGTTTGGAGGAAGAATAAGGATGAGTACAACCCCAAGAACACCATACCAGCCGTGAAGCATGGAGGTGGAAAAATCATTTTTTGGGGATGCTTTTCTGCAAAGGGGACAGGACGGCTGCGCCGTATTGAGGGATGGATGGATGGGGCCATGTATCCCGAGATCTTGGCCAACAACCTCCTTCCCTCAGTAAGAGCATTGAAGATGGGTCGTGTCTGGGTCTTCCAGCATGACAACGACCCGAAACACATAGCCAGGGCAATTAAGAAGTGGCTCCGTAACAAGCATCTCAAGGTCCTGGAGTGGCCTAGCCAGTCTCCAGACCTGAACCCAATAGAAAATCTTTGGAGGGAGCTGAAAGTCCGTATTGCCCAGTGACAGCCCCGAAACATGAAGGATCTGGAGGTCTGTATGGAGGAGTGGGCCAAAATCCCTGTTGCAGTGTGTGCAAACCTGGTCGAGAACTACAGGAAATGTATGATCTCTGTAATTGCAAACAAAGGTTTCTGTACCAAATATTAAGTTCTGCTTTTCTGTTGTATGAAATACTTATGTCATGCGATAAAATGCAAAGTAATTATTTAAAAATCATACAATGTGATTTTCTGGATTTTGGTTTTAGATTCCATCTCTCACAGTTTAAGTGTACCTATGATAAAAATTACAGACCTCTACATGCTTTGTAAGTAGGAAAACCTGCAAAATCAGCAGTGTATCAAATACTTGTTCTCCCCACTGTAGATATGAATTGGTCTCTGTTGATTTTATCAAAGGTTTGCATTGTTGTCTTTACTTTATAGGCTTAAACCAGCTGATTGTAGTGTCATGTGAAGGAAAGCAACAAGTCTACTGTCAGCTGTGTTCTGTGAAGTTGAACAGTTCCAGGCACCCACTTGGGTTTGAGCACAAGTATAACTATGTGGTGCGTACTTGACAAGTCTTGTTGTAGAAAATGCAGGAAGCTTGTAAAACAGGGCAGTATTACAAACCTTTACTGTGTGCTCTTAATGTTCGTTCTAGAAAAAGCTGTACCCTTGGTGGACTGCCAAGCCATTGGACGTGGAGAGCAAATTGGACAAGATGGTAGCCAACTTGGCTGATGTAGAGAAAGATGTAGGATCCTGCTCCGCACAGGTGACCCTGACCCAAAAATGATGTCTGTGTTTTAATCTGATTTATTGGTGTGATGCCACATGTCAAAAAAAGTCCACTTCAAGAAGTAAGCCATGAAGCCATTTTAATAAAAACAAAGAAGAATTTAATTCAGGCAAAGACAATATACTAGATTGTTGTTGCATAACCACATTGTTTTTAATACAAACCGTTGGTCTTCAGTGCAATGATCAATATAAATATTTTAGACTGTTCTTTGATGATAAGCTTATTTAAATTGATGAGGGATTGTTGTGTAAAAAATTCAGATAAAAAAGCCAGATAAAAAATCTTGAACTTTTACCAAGATGTTTATTATCAACAGACAACAGAAATAAACACCAGTTAGAATATTAAAGTTTCATTGGAGAGGGTCAGAGATCGATGCAAGAGCCCCATTCTGTCACCAGAACAGAGACCTAAGTCGACATGAAACCATGTAACAACTGACTTTCAACTTCTTTTGGACCTCCTTTTATGGCTCTGTTTCTAAGCGTTACATAATCTTTTGGCTCTCTTCCCTACTGCACCTCGATCTGTGGAAAGTCCCACATATTTGGGTGTCTCTCTTTTCTCATCATTTTCAGCATTTAGTGGATTTTTATTTTACTGGAAAGTCCCAGATATTCTAGTTTCTTATCATTTGCTTTTTAACGATTCGTAAGCGTTGATAGACGTCGGCCTTTGTTCACATACTTGCCTGCGTACTTTTCGTGTACCTGGAGGATTAAACCTGAATCCACTAGGGGGCAGACCAGGACCGGGTCATCCATCACCGACACCGGATTATCTTCTTTGACAACTTCTGAATTTGCACATCGTAAATAAACCAAACATAGCAACACTAGAGCAGGTTGTGATTTTAACGAGACATAACGAATTTGGTAATTGCGGACTAGCTCCAGGAGTTTTATTGTAAACATCCCACCATAAATCTCCTTCTTTAATCTAGACTATAACATTAATGCTCTAAGAATTTACACATCAGGATACTCATATTTGTATTGCTTTAATTAAATGTGTAACTTTTTTTATTGCCTGTGTATGAAAAGTAGGGCTGTGTGATACGACTAAAATCTCAAAAGCCGATATAGAACATTTTTTGTAAATTCAATGACAACAACATAGCAAGTAATGTATCTAATGTTAGCTAGGTTGTGGGTTAGCAAACTGTCAGCTACTTCAAGGGCTTGACAATAACGGTGGCCCGATGGCCCGGGGCCAGTAAAAAGTAACTCGGGACAGTTGAACTAGCAGCTCGGGCCAGGGCAGAAACATTAGTATTTAAAAATAAATAAATAAGAAACTCAACATCCTGCAGTTGCTTTGCAGCTCATGGTGCGCACCGTTGTCCAATCCAGAACTGTAGTGACGTGACGAGTGGTTGTCGAATGTTATTTCTCTAATTTCAATCAAGCGGCAACCCCTGGGTCTGAAAGTGAAACCATGCAAACGGAACCTAAACCTGCATTCTCTCTAACGGCCAGCAGGGGGCGAGTCCGATGGTTGCAGAAAGAAGTCCGCTTCCATTAGCAATAAGGGTAAAATGTAAAATGTATGTGCATCTTTTCAGCTGATTTATTACCTCAGTAAACACTTTCATAATGAGTTTACAGTCTCAGTCGCAAGTCTTTTTCAACACAGCATGATGTTCATTGAGAAATTATGGTGCTATTTAGGGGCAAATAGACGATAATGCAGCATATGCTATTGGGCGGGGCTACCATGGCGACCTGTAAATTAGGATAGAGGCGACATTTTTTATTAAATGGCTGTCAGCAGGAGAGACATGTTTGACTTTTGTTAGTATGTTTAGTTTTAAAAGTAAATTGTTAACCTTTTCATTTTTTATAATTTAACTGTAATTACATTTTAGTTTTTTTATATCCAGGATGTATTTAATAACCGATTATAAATGTTAACAGTATAACAGGTGGCTGATGAGGTGCAAGTGCGGGTTGTTGGCTGGGCTCAGGAGCGGAGGGAGAGGGAGAGAGGAGGAGAACACAGGGAGGCAGGCAGAGCAAAACAATGGGAGAAATAAAGCGAAAAAAAGTAAACCAGGACACTCACCATCAGCCGGGCTGTCCCCACAACAGTTTGCTTTGTAACATTCAATTTAGATTTACTGTATTGTTGTTTTACCGGTACTCAGGTACACAGCTTCTCAGTTGCTGTAAGTTATATGCTCCACAGAATATACAATAATGCAAGGAACAGATATGTTAAGGTGGAAGGCCCATTTAGTAAGTTACAGTAACCTTACTTACTGGGGTCTAACTGTTATACTAAAGTAAGAGTGCAACAATCTCATTTATAATATTCAGTCTAGCTCGCTAACCATTTTCGTTTTCATTTAATACAGATATCTGTGCTGACTTCGCTGAGCCTCTCCAATGAAAGATACACAAATAGTTATTGAAAAGCCGGCAAGTGAGCCAACGCTGACATATTATGTCAGCTAAATCCAGTCAGTGTAACATTATCATGTAACAAGCATGGATTAGTTAAGCGTCAAGCTGATGAACATGCAACGTTGCACTGGGAGCATGTGAAGCTCTCTCCGTTGTGTCGGACTCTGTTTGGCTCACTCATGACTTAGGGCTTGCCCTCAAGAACGTGCTTGGATAGGTAGTGGTTGCAATCTAAAACAGCACTGCTATTTGCCGCTGAAAACTAATAATTGAATATGTTGCAATGGACAAGATGTTCTGTATCTTAGTTAAATGCAGTGTATTAAGTTACTGGGCATTGGTTATGGGGTATATGTGAGTAAAACCAGTTTGAGAAGTATCCAGAGAAGCCAGAAAGTTTGCTGCAGCAACTGGTAGACATGTGTTTAAACAAATACATGAGAACATACATCATGGAAATGTGTTTAACGAAGTAGCATGTTATGGTTTTAACATTGTGTGCCTGTTTCTGTCTTTCTGCTAGACAATGGAAGTGAACATTGATGAGTACAACGAGCTGAATGGTCTTCCAGACAACAAAGGTAAAGATATTCTAATACCCTTCACAAATCTACTGCTACGTGGCTTACAAGGTGAAAAGATTACAAAGAACCGTCCGTCTCTATTTGTTGAGTTGTTCAGCCATGTTAGCAGTGGGGTCAGAGGGGACTGAGAGAGAAATTATCCAGTCAAAATAACAATACTGCAGATTTGTTTTATAAATGTGGAGAAAATCATAATTCTCTTTTTATTCTCAGCTCTAGAAACAGAACGAGTCGCAGGTCTCATCCTCCACAACTGATGCTGCAGAGGTTTTGAGACAGCGTGTTGCCATTGCTAGTCCATGTGAAATTTCAAGCCCAGATGATGGTAAATTCAATTGTCGTTTCTTAGCACCAAGTTTGAGAAACTTTATATTGTTATTATTTATATTGTTGCCCTAGAGATATTTTCTGACTCTTTATTTTTGTTAAGTTGAGAAAATCATGATTTGTCTGTGACATTAGAAAACCAGTGAATGAGACACAGAAGTATGGAATTACAGTACACCAATTACCAATTTTGTCTCTCAGGGACTTCCATGCCACAGAATGAAATGGCAGGACCTTCTACTGATAACCAATCAGAGCATGAGAACAAATATGAGCCCCAGACGCCAGGTGAGAGCCCACATACTCACACGCAAGATTTGCTCCAGACTTATATGTCCATTTCATGAGATATGTTTTCAGACACTACCTTATTGGTAAAATAAGATAAAAACAATTCACAGTCATCATTACTTCCAGCTGAGGCACAAGGAGGGGTTGGGTTTACCAGCTGATCCACAGTCTTAAACAGAAACCTGGGATTGTGTTTATGTGTAGTAATGAGTTCAGAAAAATAGTGTGTTCTCGCATCCTTAACCATGTTATTGTAGTTAATTAATAAATCCTTCAGACTGAGGTAATGGACTTGGAGACTGGATTTTTTCTATCTGCGCTCTGCTTTCCTGCATTCCCTTTTTAGGCTGCGAATGCTGTCATTTATCCAGGGTGGCTTACTAGCTTTAGACGTAGGCCTAACTTTAGAGGAGCAGTAATATTTAGTGACGATAAACAGATATGATTGAAGTGATCGACCAGATTGTTGGTGTTGGAATCAGACAGGTGTTGGCTTTGGCTCTGAAAGAATGCGCAAAACTTTGAAACACTTGTTGAGGCAGGCGAATTGCAGCTAAAAACAATACATCTATGGTCAGATATGGTCATGTCCACTAATTCCACAGAGGAAATGCTGACACCCAGGGTAAAAACCAAGTCCAGTGTATGACCATGGTTATGTGTTTGCCCTTTGACATGTTGTTTGAAGTTAAAAGAAGTGGCCATATTTAAAAAGTCAGTTGCATTAACATTGTTGGGGTCATCAACATGAATATTAAAATCGCCACAAAGAACAATTCTGTCATAATTTAAAACCAGAGTAGATAAAAATTCAGGAAGTTCTGATAAAAATCCTCCAGGCGGTTTTGGGGGGCGATAAATTATAACAAATATGATAGGTTGCAGCCCTCCAAGTTTAAGAGTGAGAACTTCAATGGAGTTAAATTCATCACAGCGTACTTGATGACATTTAAAATATTTCCTGTACACGCTCACTAGCCCACCACCACGACCACTGACCCTCGGTTGACTAAAACAATCATATTGAGGCGGACACAGTTCAGCTAGCTGTCTATAGTCTTTCATTTGCAACCAGGATTCAGTTAGTTGTCCTAATCCTTAAGAGATTACTAATATTTCTGTGTGGGATATTCACATTTCGGTTTACTGGTCTATGCGTGATGATGACAGGAAAAGAAGTCTTTGGAACAGCGCTGGGAGCAGACGGCTTTACATGCCAGCAGGTGGAGACAGTTGTTTGTGGCAGTAAGGCAGAGATCTGTCCAGTGAGCGGTGGTGTGTCCAGGTGTGCTGCATGAATGATTAGTCATTCACGTAAGTCATGTGTGGACCGCACCACATGCTGTATGTGAGCATCTAACATTTCTGAGCCCCGTTTGTTTGGGTGAAGTCCGTCTGTCTTAAAAAGAGACATTCTTTGCCAGAAAATATTAAAGTTATCGACAGAACACACGATGAGCCCTGCAGGCGGACCAAGGAGGCCAAGGAGTCTACTGAAGCGGCCAGCACCGCGACCAACTGTGGGAATGGGACCAGAGATAAAAACTCTGGTCTCTGATAAAAACTTTCCGCACTGCTTTAAAAAGTTAAAAAGACGGTTAAAATCTGATTTTGTCAGCTCAGACTGCTGAAGAGCTGTGTCATTTGTTCCGACATGGACTATCACTCTTGTGATGGAGGACGGGAGCGACGGCATTAGGTCCTGGAGTTTTTTTAAAATGTCAGCCGTGGTGGCACCGGGGAAGCAGTAAGTGGTAGCGTTAAAGAAACGGATGTTTCTGGTTATGGAGTCACCAATTATTAGTGTGGTTGGGGAGAAAAGGGGACGAGGAGATGCCGGTTGTTGGGTTCCAGAGCAGGACTGAGCAGAATCTGCTTCAACACTGTGTGCGGACTGAGGATGGAGTGTGTGAGCTGCCGAGTGTTGTGTTGGAGTAGCAGTAACAGACCTGAGAGAAGGGCTACCTGACGGTGCAGGGTAGAGACGGCCTCCGGAGCGTCTGAGCACAGCCTCCTTCAGGATCCTACGTAGGGAAGTGGAGGTTTTTGACCGGGATGACGGCCGCCAATCAGGCCCAGTGGCAGACCGGCGGCCCAGCCAATCACTGTTTGCCGCCAGTGCAGGAGGTGTAGCCACTGGAGAAGATGCAACAGTGTCGGCCAGCACTGTCTGCCAAAAGAGATCCGTATCAGGGAGACTCGAAGCCGCAGGTGCATCCGCTGGATGGACCGGAGTGTCGTCAGACAGGGCTGCATAGTGGTTGGAGAGGCGGATGTGCGGAGGAGAGGCAGCCCCTTCCGAGCCTCTCTTGCTCGGGTTGACTGATGCTTCGGAGTCGAGCAAGAGGAAAGCCCTGGAAGGGATAGAGGGGTCCCATAGCACGGTGTCCTGGATGTTGGCGGTTGCGCTAAGAGAAACAATCTGTTTGGCTTGTACTGAAGCCACATCCATAAAGCCAGTCAGCAGGGAATCTTTCTCTTTGAGTTCCTCTGAAAGTTGTCGGATGTCTTCCATAAGGTCAGCAATCTTCTTGTTCGCTTTCTTAAGGAGTGTGCAGTCCTCATGGGGCAGAGTTATCTCGGCTAGCGTAACGTTAGTCGCCGGAGCTTTGTTGTGGTAAGTAGCGTTGATAGCTTTTTTCGGTCATCTAGCTTAAAATCTGTGTCGGATGACTAAAATAGAGAAAATAATAATAAATAAAATGATGATTAACATATTTACAGCTGGACTAATACAAGTTCTCTGCTCTTCTTAGACAAATTTGAACAGCAGAGAGTTGAGTCTGATGTGGAGTCTCAGGTTGAAGCGTTACCGTGCTGCACTGTGTGCTGGGTAAAATCATTAACGTTAGTTGCGCATTGATTTTATTAAAGTTTAGTTGTGGCAGTCACTCGATCAACAGCTGTCTGTCTGTGCCGAACAGCGAGAACCACACGTCTCCGTTGTGTTCACCGCACAGACGGTCCGGAGCTGCACTTCTGCATTTCCGAGTTCCGCCTTTTTCGTTCCGTCAGCATTATGTGATCAATTAACCTCTAGATAATCGATTATTGACATTTGTGAATCGATTCATAATCGTCCAAGTCCGCATCGCGATGCATCTAAAAAACTGTTATTTTCCACACCCCTACTAACAATGTCTTATTTTGTCTTTGCAGTCTCTTTATTGGTGGTATGTGTGTCGTCTCCTTCTGCATCATTACTCATTTACACTAATCCATAATCTCTCTGCTTTAGTTATTTTGCATGGCTGTCAACAGGCGAAAAAACTCAGGGCAGTCACTTGTCCACATACTTGAAGGTGCGGGGACTGGAAAATGAACCAGTAATAGGTGGGTGTTTCCATCCTCACACAGCAGACCCTTTTATGTAATGTCATAAAAACACACATATGTGAAAGACGGTGTGTCCTCATCAGGTCTGGGCTCTATTTGGGAGTGTCGAGGGATAACTCGGAAAGCATTCTTCTTGTGTGAGAGCTGCAAGGTTATGCTCCCAGCGGGACTCATCTGTGCCCACGTCATCAGCATTGAGCACAAGTTGTCATACACAGTGAGTGGAGTCTTAATAATGTATTGAAAACCTCTAAACAACAAAAGTATTTCATGTTTGCTCCCACGGTATTTTATGAGATAATATGCATATCTTTCAGCTGAGGCAGGACCCCAAATTAATGTCGCTTTGGCGGGATGATGAGCACCAAGAGAACATACTTTTAGATAATTTATTAAACATTGTTGACAAACTCTCAGACCGCGAAGGCTTGGACAAGACCGAGGCGCAGGTAACCTATTGGGCCCATGTATTGTGTATGTTATCTGAAATGTCCTTGGGGCAATTTGAGCAAGATGTGGTTAAAGATAATTCTAAACATATTTGTTGTCTTCTTGATAAGTTCAGAAAGTAATTATGTTGGACAACCTATTTAACCTTTATTTGCCAACAAAAACAAGTTAATGTACAAAGTGGAAATACACATCCATAATGCTAATTGTTAACCTGTGTTTTCTCTTTCAAAGTGTGTAATGCTGGGAAACGAGTTGTATGAGTATCTTCAGAAAGCTTCATTCAGTGAAGGTAGCAGTAAGCTTAAAAGGCTACAGAGTTTATGATCCATGGGAGTGTACAGTGTGTAGTATCAACTGTGCTCTTTGCTTTTCATAGCTTTAGAAATTGTAAAAGACATCTGGAAAGAACAGAGACTGAACGTCCTCTTTCCAACCCCTTCACAACCAAAAGGTGAGTCCCATTAGTCCAGTCACAGGGTCATGTTTTGTCATTCTTATACACAACTAAAGTGACTAATAAAGGCAGAATGTGGGTCTGAGCAATGAGTTTTTATTATTTCTGTTGCACAGACCAGCAGCCTGATGGCCAACAGAGTCTAGAGGAATCTCTTCACTATAATAATACACTGATGGAGAGAAGTTACGTTTTGAGTTAACATATATTTTATTTACATAGTTTACAGCTGACACATTACAGTGATTTACTTTTAAATGTCAGGATGCCTTCTGTGTTTTCTGCATTTCAAATACTTAAATTGCTTGTTTTTGTCTTCATCCAAAAGGTCTAGATTGCAATTTAAGAATTTGTGTGTGAGTGTGTGTGTAAGAGAGAGAAATGTGTGTGTGAATGTAGTTTTTGTTTTACTTTTTCATTATGGAGAATACTGAGGCTTGATGATGACAATGTCAACACAAAGTTTAATTTCATTAAACAACCTGACCTAAATATACGCCAAGATTGTGTCTGTCCTTTTGTCCTTAAATCTGTGTCTTTCTGCTTTTGACATTTTATAACTTTACAGTAATTGCATTTACTTACCTACATACTTAGCATTGCACTACCTAAAATTGTTGGACTCACAGTTAAAAAAAAGGATAAAGATTGATGTAGCAGAACCAGAGATACTGTCTTTATTATTCCACACATTCTTGCAAGCTCAGGCGGCGCCTTTGTAATGCTCCTGTCTATTTCGAAAAAATAATGTATTTTCTTCAAGCAAAAGCGTATTTCACTAATTTTGTGGTATAAAGTTCACACAATATACTGAGCAGCAGATTAAAACACAACCTGCAAACAGAATTTGATGTGTAAAATCGATGGAACCCCTTTAACACACAGCAGGATGAATCACAAACGTAGAGGAAATGATTTTGATGAATAACAGTCTCCCTTTATTACTTCCTGATCAAGGTTGTTTAGGTCATGATGCATTTAAGGGAAAATAAACTTAGACTGTGATTTGGAGCATCCACGTGAGGTGAAAAATGCAAATCACTTTGCTGATTTCAATCCTTTAGTTGAGTTCATCAAAATAACCGACCATATAGTGTGTGCATATTGGATGATTGCATCTCTAATCAAATTAATAGTAAATCAGTCAGAAATGATATCATCGTTCATCGCTATAAAGTTAACATAGGCTGTTTTTGTTTTATTTCATGTGGATTTTATCCAAAACCAGATTGGTGGTGTTGTGTAAGAATGTGTGATCTCTTCAGTATACTATATTCTTTGTTATTCAGAATGTATCATCTTTTCAATATATTACGTGCTATGTTATTCAGAAACTTGTCTAAGCATGTAACACCTATAGTTAGATCTGTGTGTTTGAACTTTGATCTGCACTCTGCACTCCACACTATTCTGTGGGAAAGGGTAAAGCCATGCAACTAGAGTGTATTGGAAACATAAAGTCTCATTGGTATTCTGTGAGAAAACAGATAAGATCAAGTACCCAGAATGTGTGTAATCCCTGGACCGTAAAGGCTGTGTAGGGTAAAGCAAGGATGTATAGCTATAGGGGACACATTAAACTTAAAAAAAAACAGGACCTACATACTAGAAAAAAACTGCAAAAACATACTCTATTAGCTTTCTTCTTTTGTCAATAACTGCGTAGTCAAAAACTTCACTGGAGACGGTCAAGAGTCAGTGCAAAAGAGTTTATTCCAATAAAGGACAAGTAAACCCGAGTAACATCTCTGCAGGTCTCAGGATGGAACTGAACTGGTGGTCAGCAAACATCGCTTTATATTTACCTTAACCTCCACCTTCCAGTGTGGACGTTACACCTTGTCTCCGCCTATGGTGTTTGCTGACCACGCCCTTCCAATGGTGAATTTCTTATCCTCTGCTGCTATCTAGTGGCCATTTTTATATACTGTTTTACCAATTTAACCCTTTCACTAATGTCAAAGTTAAAGTTATAATTTATCCTTCTTTATATTTTTAACATTACTGGACTAGAAATTCACCAATATGTTTCAACTTCAGTCTCAGCGTATAAACTTTAACAGGCATAATTTGACACCATTAAAACTCAAACACTTACAATTGGATTTTTTAAAAGAATTAATAAGGAATAACATAATTGATAAATGTATAACATGATTCAACATCAAACATGAGTATGCAGCGCCGTGTCTCATACAAAGCTTAGTTTCTTACAGTACAAAGCTTAGTTTCTTACAGTCAACATCATTCACATCATCATTCTTGGCCACAGTGTGACATGATCTCATTCTTGGCATCCGTGACTTGCAGCAGGTGCCTTACTTCTATTGTGTATGCTATGGTAGGCTAGGTTTTGCATATTCTGCCTGAACAGTTTCTCTGCTCATGTAGGGCACAGGTTCATGAATAACACAAAGAATAAAATCCTTTAAGTCTTAAGAATAAAATACTAGTTGACTTAAGCACTTAGTCAAACCTTACATTGAAAGAATGACATTAGTGGTCAACACCTTTACCCAGTGAGACCACAGTCATTCTCCCAATGGCTACACTAAATGCACTTCTGAGTAATAACAGCACCTCTAGGATATCAAAATAAAGTTTTAGATAAAACACAGCACACCAACAAAGTAAACAAAGGAATTATTATTCAACACTATGCCTAAACTATGTCTGTTTGCACGCTGTTTACCAGGTTGACTCAGAAACCATTTATCTGCAACAGTTGTCATCATGATTGTTGTTTTTCAGTGAACTTTTGACCAGGAACTATCTGGACAGTTTCCCAAGAAATTTACATTGTACATCATATTTCACATGGTTAAAATAAAAAATAAAACTGAGTTATCACTGTATGAATTCACATGTGTTTGGAGGTTAATCCCTTTCTGCTTCATATAGACACATCTTCTTGGACTAATTTGTCACCTAGGCCATAGAGGCCAAAGTTTTCTATGTGACATCATGTCAGCCAGACAAACCAAATCAGCCACATTTTTTACCTACCAAGAAAGTTACATCATTAAAATAAAGAGAAATTGGTTATTACCAGCCACCCTATATTCTGATCATTTTGGTAATGTGGTGTCCGAACAATAATGCTGCGATGATGTGTTGAGAAGAAATCTGCTTGACACTGTTCTGGATCATAAAAGTTTATTAAATCAAGGAGTTCAGTATCAATTACAAGTGACCCAGCCCGATGACCACTCTGTCTCTCTGTACATCAAACAAAGCTTATATAGGATATGTGTACCATAGAAGGGTACAGTACTATTCTGAGGTAACAAAGCAAGGGGTTAGAGGTCAAATTCTATAGAAGGACTGACTGGTTCTGACGAAGTGTCATTCCTTACACTTAAATGAACTGGGAGAAAACGAGGGGCTTTGTGAAGGAAGCCTTGGATGGGCTGGATTTAAAAAATCAGGTCAATTACAATCATAAATCTTTAAATTGATCAAAACAATCTACCTGGTTTTATTTATCAAAATTTAAAAACATTCAAAGCCTATACACTCAGATGGAAGAAAATAAAAATGTTGACAAGAAGTCTAAGCAATAAGGGAAAAGATGACATGAGATGAGATTTTTTTGTCTCTCAAGGGAAAATTTTATTTACAGTAGTGGGCAAAACCACAAATACAAGAGCCAAGAGGACATGGTACAATAATCACCACAGTTACAGCAAACAACTAAATAAAAAAGACGCAGCTTAAAAGTGTCAAAGTGACATTGTAATTACTCCTAGAGTCAGTTGTTTATAGAATATACAACAATGATTGTGTAGAATAACTTTTGTTATCAGCAGGGTTAGTTAGTGTTAGGCTTATTTTTTGGTTCTTGTCCAATTACTCTCTCCCCCTCCTAATAAGGAGCCAGGCATATTCGGCATAATCAGAACATAATGGAAGTAAGGGTTTAGCTCTCTTGCACAATCTTCTGGCACTACATACAAGCCAGGATGTTCATATAAGGACCATTGCCCAGCCAAATAATGTTGTTTATCTTAAGAGTGTTTCCACATATTTTCCAAGCACTTATGAGCCTTTGTGGTGTCCGAACAATAATGCTGCGATGATGTGTTGAGAAGAAATCCGCTTGACACTGTTCTTGATCATAAACGTTTATTACATCAAGGAGTTCAGCATCAATTACACGTTCTGCAGCAGCTTGGAGAGTGACCCAGCCCGATAACCACTCTGTCCCTCTGTACATCAAACACAGCTTATATAGGACATGTTTAGGTATCTGCTAAATACCATATAAGGGTCAGAGTCTGCAAACTAAGGCTCCAATCCATATAAGAGCAAAGTTCTATAGGATAAGTGTAGACATCAGATAAGGGTCTGAGCCTCCACGTGACCACTGACCTCTGAACTCCCCTTAAAGGTCACTAATCCTCTATCCAGCTGCTACAGTGCTATGTTAAACTGTTATGCGTCAAATGCACATATGTTATACACCACACCTTCTTACCAAGCACTTGGGAGTTGCTCAATAACTCATCAGAAATAAAACTCAGAGAGGTAAAGCTCACATTTCAGGACACAGACCAGTAAGCTCTTTCCAAGGCATGGGCCCCCTTTTGCATTTTTCTTGACCTCTGGTTGTACACCATTAGCTTCTATGCAAACAGGTCTTGTTTTGTAAAAAGATTTATGACTCCCTTATCTTAGCTCACAGGTCAGGTTGGTCACAGTCTGTGGTCTTGTCTCTTCTCGCAGAACTTCACTCACAGAGCGTAGAGTGTCACCTCAGAGTTCAGTATTTCACATAGATCTGACAAGGGTTGGCATGCTTATACAAGTTCATATATTGAATGAATGATACATTTTGAACAACATAAAATGTAATAATAATGACATTCTTACACAACAACTTCTTGATGCTGAAGATCACTTTGTTCACATTTATTCATTTAGCAAACACTTTTATCCAAACCAACTTACAATTGCTATACATGTCAGAGGTTGCTCCAGTTGCTCTGGAGCAACTAGGGCCTAAGTGTCTTGCTCAGGGACACATTGGTGCATGGGTAACAGTGGGGAATTGAACCCAGTTCTCTCACACCAAAAGCATGCGTCTTATCCATTGGGGCATCACCACCCCATCCTGTTCACTCATTTGGTATTTTGTTAATTGTCTGTCTGGTGTCTGTTCTGTGTCTAAAATCTGGTGTTTGTACACAGGTGTTTGTTGGAAACAAAGAGTGTGGCCCTCATCCCGCCACATAACACTATTCCAGCCGTTCCAGACATGATTTGTGTGTCAGGTAATGTTAGTGACACTGACATTCAGCTTACTCTCTAGTTCATAAAGATATCTTGTTGTGATGTTAGCTATAGTAGCAGGAGAGTTGTGAGTATTGCTGTCTGGAGCTGGTGTGCTGCTCTGGGACGTCCCATCCTCTCTGCATGTTAGCTTTGCAGCAGCAACTTTAACAACAGTTTACTAAGCCACAACTTGGCTAAAGTAAGTTATGTTACTTGCTGTGTTGTTGTTTGCTTTATGTCATGGTATTTTTCATGGTGTTGGATTTTTCCAGAATTGCTTACTTCATCTTTAAGACTACTGATAAATGTAAGGTGATGAGTATATGTAGTATAGGTTTCTACAACAATATCTTAGTTGGTACTTCAAATTGGGCAGTCTTCTAAAATCTGGGAGTGGCCTCGCTGCCAGGAACAGTGTACTTGATCATGTGTCTGGAAAGTACCCTTGACACCTCCTACAGCCCCTCATATTTCCTGTGGAAATAAATGGCTTGCTGACACAGCCACATCTTGCAGGCCTACTAATAGTATAAAGTAAAATAATCAGTAAGCTATAAAGAAGGATTGCAATAGCTTGATGAGTGATAAACACTTTGTCTGGTTTTGGTTCCACATGACACTCAGCATAGCAGGAACCTGCATTAAGGCAGTTCTGGCTGAGGCAACTACAGATATGCTGAATGAGTGAACTGTGTGTGTCCTTCTAGCCTTCTCTTATGTTCTTTCCTTGTGTATAAAAGTATGCATATTTGCAAATGTGAAATAAACACAATAATATAAAAATAAAGTATTAATCCGACTTAACTCTAAACTCCTAAGGGAACCTAAGGGATTGGTTGGAGATGGTGAGGAGAGCTAAAAATTCACATTCTGCTCTTTTTACCACTGTCAACCGTGGAAACCATGGGAAGTAAGTGTGCTTTCACACCTAACATGTTTGATTTGGTTAAAATGAACCCTGGTGCGTTTGCCCGGTGAATGAGGTTCAGTTGAGCTGATGTGAAGACTGTCAATCGAACTCTGGTGTGGACCAAACAACCGCTTTGATGTGAAAACAAAGATTGGTGATTTTTCTACATAATCATCTGTCAGTCAACTGAATTTGATTTTCCCATAAGGGTCCTGATGAAACACTGATCAAATCTGTCATGTTTACTTCTCTTGGTTCGTTTGTAAAAAGTCAGAACATGAACCAGACTGAAACTAAAATGCAACAATAGCATTATTTTCCTCCTGGTCTGGACCAAATAAACTAAACAACAGGCGTGAAAGCGCCATATGACTCTCACACTAAGTGAGAAAATGTGTTTTATTCATGTTTTGTATGAATCGACCCTTTATAGCTTCATTAAAAAACAAAAACAAATGCAGTTTGTCACCCTGTGTGGTGTATAATATATGTGCATTTGACGCATAACAGGTTAAAACAGCACTGTAGCAGCTGGATAGAGGATTAGTGACCTTTTAAGGGGAGAGCAGTGATTAGTGGTTATGTAGAGACTCAAACCCTTCTATGGTACCTAACAGATACCTAAACATGTCCTATATAAGCTGTGTTTGATGTACAGAGAGACAGAGTGGTGATCGGGCTGGGTCACTCTCCAAGCTGCTGCAGAGCTTGTAATTGATGCTGAACTCCTTGATGTAATAAACTTATGATCAAGAACAGTGTCAAGCGGATTTCTTCTCAACACATCATCGCAGCATTATTGTTCGGACACCACACCTGGACTGAAATCATACAAATTTCAACTTCATAAAATCTAAACAAAAACACTTTTGAACTACTTGTTTTTTCACACCAGCAGCCTTCAACATGTTTGTGTCCTGCTGTAAGGTGACCCTCAAATCAGTCCGCACATGAGCTGAGAGAAGGGAGGAGTCAGCCCACCCGCTCTTTGAAAAAGCACGGCAGCTGAGGCAGATCGGTGCATTTGAGCAGAAACTGCGCTTCAGGAAGGAGGAAACATTCTTTGCTTTTTGAATCAAGCTCGATTTGACACGTCAGTTTTTTTTCTTGTCAGCAGCCGCATTAGATGAGCCGATGTGGTACTTTTTTTATAACCCTGCAAATGACAACTTTACATTAATTTCCTGTCTGAAGAGAAGTGTTTTAGTTCACGACGGCTGTAACTTTTCACGATGGAGCGCAACAGCGTGGGCTGCCAGGTGGGTGTGATTGTGTTACATGCATGTGTCTGTAGCTGACCGTGCCTCAGCTTTGTTTTGAAGCTGTAACAATCCAGAAATTAGGGGGAAAAAACGTTTAGGTGGTTTAGTGGCAATGTTTAGTCAGACTCGATCTGTTCCTGCTTGTGCACGAAAGGGGTGTGTGTTACGTGTTCATGCTTTAAAAAAAGTGCAGATCCATGGTCTGAAATGACATAAAGTTATGGCTTAAATCAGAGAGGTTTATTAATTTCTACCTTGACATAGGCTGTGAGACCGTTACTCCACATATGACGTAGGCTAATTAACTTCATTCAAATTTAAAGGCTCTCTAAAACTGAAAACCAAGTGAAAAGATGGGAGGGAGATTACTATTCGGCAGTTAAGGTAAAGTTAACCTTAGTAGCATGTCAGTATTTCTCATGAAGGCTATGAAAAGTGAAGGTTCGCTTGAGGAATGCCGACACTGCACTCAAACAATGGAGCACCGCGTGGTCACGTGGAGTTTCTTGACTGTGTAACAAATGTTTCTTCCATCTGTCTCAGGACAGAATCCCTGAGTCTGACCACACTGAAGCCTCTTTCCTATTCGGCAGTTAAGGGGAAAGTTAACTTTTTGCACCTCTTGCTGTTGTGATGGCTTGTAGGAAATTTAGATAGGCCTAATGCCTTATCACTGCCTGAAACAGGCTTTCAGATTTGTAAAACCTTTTTCATTTTCGTTTGTGAAAATTAATATAATAGGCTTTGTTTTTTTCCCCATATAGACTACATTGAATCAGGTCCAGATTTAAAAAAAAAAACTATGCTGAGAGCAGTCAGATATGGTCTAGATTATTCCAGAGAGGCTAAAATATATTTAAACCACAATACAAGAAAAGCACATTGCAGGAATTGCATGAATCATATCGGTTTGGTTTGAGGAAAAACTTGCTGGTACATTGTAAACAAGTTTGATGCACTTAATCTGTATTGTCACTGTTCTGAGGTCACTCATTGCTTATCCATGTTAATTTGGGGAAAATGCAAATGTCTTGCTAACATGTGCAGGTAATGTTTGCTTAATGCCTAGATAATGGCATAGTTTTTGATCAAGGTTCAGATAACATGCTGTATAGTAGTAGGGATGAGTTGTTAGGTGGACACCTGCTAAAGATCACGTTCTACTGAGGAAGATCATGACATGTACACTGTAAGAGACTATTGTGTGAAATCACTGCTTTTTAGAAGGTACTTACTACATACTTGATGATGATCTTTTAAAATAATTAATCTTTTTAAAAAATACCATTGTGTGTTTAAGTTTTTTTAATACTGTCAAATTATGCACATGACTTTTAAAAAATGCGGCGTGACTTGTTTATAAGACGATGTTCGCTGACCATAAGATCAGTCTCCAGAGAAGTTTTTGACTACAAGTTATTGACTACTTTGGTGAGCTATTTAAGTATTTTTCACTAAGTTTCCTAAAGTGGTGAGGGTTACAATTGGGCCTTCAGCTGGTCTAGCCTTTTCTCTTTATCAGTTGCTTTGAGGTAAATGCTAACATCAGCATTCTAACATAAACATGTTTTGCTGCTATAATGTCTACTATGTTTAGTTGAGCATGCTGGCAGCACTCATTTGCTTATTACCACAGAACAGCTGAGGATGGCAATGTCAGTTTCGGAGCTGTTTGGTCATAAGTTACATTTAAGCTACGTTGAGACTGCAAGCCAATGTGACCCAGATCTGATTTTGTTTGGTTTTTTTGCCCATATGTGACTCAGATCTGATCTTTTTATGACCGTGTGAACAGGCCAAGTTACATGGAATCTGATCTTTTCAGTTCGGAATTGGGCCACTTCCATATGTGGTCCAAATCCAATACAGATGGGATCTTTTTAAATGCGACCTCAGTCTGGACACTCAGGTCACATTTGATGCGACTTTGACGTCACTGTAGCGCAGCTGTTCTGCTGCAGACGGAGCTGCGCTGAACAAAAAATCTCCACAAAAAGCCATAATTAAACACGTGACTCTCTTCCTTCTCTACCTCGCTATGTTCGAGCAGACACAGTGGAGGGAGAGAGGGACTGAGTTGTGGGGCAGATGCGTACAGCGCCAGAAACCGAAAAGAACAGAAAGTTGTGAACACTTGTTATAATTCGGGAGAAATGTGACAATGAAAAACGTGAGTCTCCCGCTAACCGGAGCTAACCTCTGTTGCTCCTTGTTTACGTCTGTAGGCTGCAACAGCGTGCTACGTGACATTGTGTTACTCTTCTGCGCATGCGGGTCACTTTCAGGCCATGGACAGTTCACACTGGAGTCTGATATGGGCCACATTTAAACTATAATATGAACTGTCAAACAAAAAAAATCAGATCTTGGGGAAAAAATCGGAATTGAGCATTAAGGCCTGCAGTCTGAACGTAGCCTTAAAGATGGTGCTAGATGAAAAGTCGGAGCAGCAACAAAGTTATTACTATTCATGGGGGAGTTGGGGGGGGCATGAATGTCACTACAAAACTTAGTAGAAATCCATTGAAAAGAGACATTAAGTCTGGACCAAAGAAATGGACTGACCAGCATTGCCATCCCAGAGGTGCCCCACAAGCATAGTTACAGAAAACAAAATGTCTCAGTAAGGTGTATGGAACACCATGTGCATCCAGAAAACTTCAGAGCTCCTTGTTTTGATAATGGTGGGAACGTCTGTCCAAAATCTGGTGATTAGTTAGTCTCTGTTTCATGGCATGTAGAAACTTTCCAGCTCTGATGGGAGCACTTGGCAAAGTTGGTAAAAACACTGGAGACGTCATACAGTTGAGAAAAATAAGGTCAAGTTTAGACACCATAACCAAGTTATAACTCTGAAATGTAAACATTGTTTCTAAATGCAACTGGAGGATGGAGAGAATGTTTTCTTTTACCTTTGGTCTGCATCATAGAGTGCATGCAAAGATGGATGACAGGACAGCTCCTCAAGTGAAGCCAAAACATCTTGATCACCTCCTGGTGGCTGGCATTTCAGGTAGCCTAATTCTTATTATAGAAAAGATATCAAAACCAAAATCTGACCCTCTAACAGACGCAACTTTACCACGTCGGTTTTTTTGTTGTATTTTTTCCAAATCCTGTTAATATTTCCCCCGTGTGTGTGTGTGTGTGTGTGTTCATGTACTTTCCCCTTAAAAGCAGACTACCGCGTGTGTAGCCGCATCACTCCGCCAGTCCCGTCCAGTCCTTCTCCGCTTCCAGACTGGAGTCTGAAACACTGGGAGATATTAGCTTGCGCTAACAGCATTCACTTTCCAGCAGATGGGGGAAACAACAGATATTTGTTGACAAATATTTTATTAAAGGGTAGGGCGCAATGTGACCTACACTCCATTTTTACTGCCAGACTGACAAGTAACTCGCTCACTTTCCTGTCTTTCGGCCGCACACTCTCACATTCGCTCGCCCTTTCACTTGTTATGCACCCACACATTGCACTGCCGTTAAAAGACCTAACTCTGCCGTCCATATAAAGGTACCTGGAAGCTAGCCAATTGACATCAATTACGTCAACTAATCGTTGCAGCCCTAGTGTTCATGCTACTTCACGTGTTTGTGGACTGCTGTTGTGCTGCAGTGAAGCCATTTCCAATTCACAGAGCTCACGGAACCGCACGTTGTTGACTGTCTAAAATACTCCCAAACTTTAGATGGGCATTATTTACGTGATTGATATGTCGACAAATTGCCACAGCCCTAATTGTAATCAAGGTAAAATGTTCAATTAATTGTAATTTTGATTTTAGGCCAAATCATCCAGCCCTACTGATGTATATTAAGTGTTTCTGAAAAGTTTGGTTTTAATTAGTTTATTTGATTGGCTCCAAATGACGTCAACAGTGCAAACTGGCAGCACCTATATCCAGGATATTGTGGCTTCATTTTTGTACAGGGGTAGGGAGTAGAGACCCATCGTTCATCTTGACATACAGTCTATAGTCAGCATCTGTTTCTTAGTCTTGGCACAGTAATGAAATTTAATTATTTGGGTACATTGTCCTTAAAGGGATACTCCAGCAATTTAGCATTGCACTTCCATAATGTTGGAAGAAATAGTCTGAGTAAGACCAACATAGTCTCTAGTATGGGTCAAGCTCCAAAGTTGGATTCAACAAATCAAAACATAATGCTACTCAATAGTGTCTTTAATTAACCCTGATGAGGTCATCAGGGTTATGTTCCTGCCAAAGCTCTTCCAGAGCTACAAAATACACTGAACAAAATTATAAACGCAACACTCTTGTTTTTGCCCCATTCATCATGAGCTGGACTCAAAGATCTAAGACTTTATCTGTGTACACAAAAGGCCTATTTCTCTCAAATATTATTCACAAATCTGTCAAAATCTGTGTTAGTGAGCACCTCTCCTTTGTCGAGATAATCCATCCACCTCACAGGTGTGGCATATCAAGATGCTGATCAGACAGCATGGGTATTGCACATTATAGGCCTACAGCTGTTTTCACAGGCTTGTCCTCATGACAAGTAAACTGAATTTCATGTGTAAAATTGGAGTGTATGTAAATGTTTTGATATTTTCAATATTTGAATTTCTTAGAGTTGCAATGTGTTTTTTTTTTTTTTTTTTTTTTTTTTTTTCTGGTGCTACTGTACAGAGCATGCTGACATGTTGCATCACTGCGTAGTAGGGGAGTGATGAAAGTATAGTGCAGGTAGACGAGATATTGTGAATTCTCATGAAATGATGACGTTAGTGTCGTAATATTACGACTTGTCAGAACCCAAATATGTGATAGATTTTGAATGTGCAGAAAGTTTTGAACATGAGCAGAAAACCTGCTGAAAACACCTGCTGAAACACAGGAGCCCAGGAGTTTATAACTAAATTATTAAATTATTTAATTTGTCATTGAGGTGAAAAGGTCCCACAATCACATTTACAGAGATTACTTCCCAAATGGAAGACAAGACAGGGAAGACGATATCATGTCTGCATGTGTGTTGACTCAGCAGGTATGATATTATGAGAAAAGTTGATCAACAGGAGAAAACATATCTGAAAGCATTATAGAATGCCTGAGAGCCTTACTGATTTATATCCCCTTTTTTTTTTTTTTTTTGAAGTTGTTTCCCTTTACATAAAAAAGCAATTTGTTGCAGAAATAGTCACCAGAATGCAGGATCTAAACTGTCTAATGCTCAACATTTTCATATTAAATCAGCATTGAAAATGTCTTCAAAATGGTGTTAAAATCTCGTCATGTCTTGTGAGCTGATTGTATTGTCACACCCCCACTGCGTAGTAGAGCAACATGTTTCCTGCTAACAGGCAGGGTCTACACCAGGAAGTAAAAACTGCCAAGAGTATTACTGGTATTAGCTTACCCTGCACTGAAAGAAGCCAAAGAAGGGCCAGCAACATCATGAAACCTCCAACCCACTGTACTTGGATTGTTTGTTTCATTCCCATCAAAGAACATCCACACTAAGATGACCACACCCGAGGAAGTTTCACCTCCCAAGCTGTCATCTGCTCTCTGGACTCCATGATGACTCCTACAGCAGCTTCCCGATATGTTTTTGAAACACCTTTTCTTTCATTCACTTGGACAACTTGCTGCTGTTTTTTATGCACATCAGCGATGTGAACACAGATTTTAAGTCATTAATATATGTTCTTAAATGGTTTCTTCAATGGGGTAGTGATTGTAAACCAATACACCTGTTAAATACAGCAAATATTTCCTAATGGTTTGCCAGCTATGTTCTCTGAAAAACAAATTGGGGTTTCCTACATAGCCCAGACTCTGTAAATGGGAAAACAAAGAAAGTAGTGTGGTCCTGGCCCACAACATTGTTCCAGTCAATCAGCAACAGGTGGCGTTGTGCACAGGAGTGATCGGGGAGTGGGGCGGTGGAGAGAGAGTTCTATACACAGGCACATTCAAACATGCTAGACTCCAGGCACTGTAAAGGAGAGATGGCAGAGAAACGTCAAGTAAGAAAGGTCTGAAGAGTGTAAATAGAGAAGAAAGGCATATTGACCAGACAAGGGTGAAGGCACTCTGGTGCTGAAGAAACCTCCCAGAGATTTAAAATTTGGGGGATGGAGCCTCTGAGGGAGCACTGAAGGAGGGGTGTATTTGTTTGGCAGTTGAGTTCAAATGGCAACAATCCTTCTGCAGAATCACTTACACTCCCTTTTAATGTTTGCTATATAGTTACCTTTGCATGAGGGCACCTTAGAAGTGAGACCATTAGTTCTGAGCTGGTCCAGATCCTGGCTGCTGAAGGGGATGGGGAGGTGGATGAGCGTTGTGGTGCAGTGAAAAGGGAAAAACTGCTCAAACACACAGGACCAGCTTCTATATCAGAGAACAAACCACTTGCGTGGGAGATCACCTCTCTAGACCCAAGTAGTAACTGTAAAATCTACTGTCAGGTTCAGGGATACATTTGGCTACTGCCCAGAACTAACTAAAACAAACTAAAAGTTAATATTGATGACAACGAAGGGAAATGTGTTGGACTGGAAAAGTAAATATGAAAGTGTCATAATTATAGTGAGTAATTGTAATCTATAATTGCGGTGTCACCTGTGTGATATCAGTCAGTTGGCATTAGGATTGCAAATATCTTGCATTGTAAACATGTTTTATTAAAAACATGTTTACAATTCTCTTTAAATAAAACTTTAACTGAGTTAAACAGTTCAAGCCCTGAAATAGTGAAATATTCATTCAAGTTCGTCCGTGCTAAATTAGAAAACCAGATAGCCCAGTCTGATAGGGTCTAACTTCAGCTTCTATATTTTCTGGAAATGTTAGCGGTACCCCGAGAGCCAAATCTGTCATCCTTCAGTCCCGTGCCATCTTTATGTTTTGCAATATTTTGATTGAGGATTGTCAACTAGGAGAGGGTCTGTAACCTATATTGTATGGGAAAGAAAATGTGGATGTAGTGACACCCACTGGTTTGTGGACTGCTGTTTTGAAACCTCAAGTTTGGTAGTTTGGCTGCCTACATCCTGATTTATTATTTGATTTATTTTTGATTTATTATTAAGCTTGGTTTGCTAGATGCACCGGTTATTCACGTTTACTGTTTTTAACCAGGTGCTACATTTGGCTAGCTATAAACTGGCTTAGAATAAAACATTCTTACCGGGAAAAAATCAACAGCAGACTCCTATATTGCTTTTTCCTATTCAGCTTTTTCAACGGCACTGGTTACACAGTGCAGTGAACAGAGGTGGGTAGAGTAGCCCAAAACTGTACTCAAGTAATAGTACTGTGACTTTGCACAAACAAGTACTCAAGTAGAAGTAAAAGTGGTCATCAAAATAACAACTTGTGTTAAAGTACAAAAGTATTTATTAAAAAAATTCTTTAGTAGTAACTTAAGAAAACAACAATGGGTAATTTTCCCCAAGTCTTTATTTGTGATGAAATGACAAGTCTTCGTTTCCAGACTAGATAACCTTCCATATTTACCAGGACAATATTCAGTGTGTATCCAGCTATTTATTATTAAACATGTCTGCATTAACACAACAGACACTGCTCTCTGTCAGCTCAGTGACAGCACAGTGTAGCCTATTGGCTTCACAATCGAAACCCGCTGCACCAACATGGTCTCATCCCAGGGCGTCCGATACCGACCATCAGGCTTCCTCAAATCGTCTGTATCTGATGCACTGGGATGAAACAGTGTTGGTGCAGCGGGTTTCGGGCTGGCTGCATAGTGCACTAAATTTTAATCTGTTGCCATTTGAAAGCCATACTATCATGCTGTAGCCTCAGTCATTCTGTTCTAACAGAGTCATAAAGAGTCATAAGCGGTAAATAAACAAGTAGAGAAGTGGTGGGATAAATGTATCCAAATGTAGTGGAGTAAAAGTAATGATTTATCTCTTTAAAGTGTGATACATTAAAACTACTCTGACAAGTACAATTTACTCAAAGTTACTTGAGTACATGTAACGGAGTAATTACCCACCTCTGGCAGTGGATGTGAGTCACTCTTGCCTGATTTGAGAGGTCACCATAGTAGCGACTGATCAATCACAAGGTAGTCCCGCCTAAAACCATACCCTACTTTATTGTCTACCATCCTCTAAATGGGACCATGTAATGGATTTGAAGTGGGATGACACAAGGCACTCAAAATACTTTATTAGCACAGAGGTTAGGGTGACGGGTCATTTAGTCGTGATGTCAAGGGTGATGGTGGAGGATTTGTAGCAGGCTGGCACATGGTATGTTTCCAGTGAGGTGTCTGTGAACACTGGAGACAGCTGATCGGCACAATGCTTCAGGGTAGATGGGGAGACAGAGTCTGGCCCAGCAGCTGTACGCCTCTTGAATAGTCTGTTGATGTTCATTTCTAAAATGAAGAGAGGGAATGGGGAAGACGTGGCCCTCACTGAGAAGGGGGAGGATGAGTTGGTGGACTGGGTCTGATCAGTGAAGTCACTGGGGTTCAGCTCTTTGCCCAAGCGGGGTTCAGCTCTTTGCCCAAGCGAGAGTTGAGGAGTGGGGGGCTTTAGGTTTATACACTACTCAAAAAAAAATAAAGGGAACACTAAAATAACACATCCTAGATCTGAATTAATGAAATCTCATTAAATACTCCTTTCTTTACATAGTTGAATGTGCTGACAACAAAATCACAAATTGTCAATGGAAATCAAATTTATCAACCTATGGAGGTCTGGATTTGGAGTCACACTCAAAATCAAAGTGGAAAACCACACTACAGGCCGATCCAGCTTTGATGTAATGTCCTTAAAACAAGTCAAAATGAGGCTCAGTAGTGTGTGGCCTCCACGTGCCTGTATGACCTCCCTACAACGCCTGGGCATGCTCCTGATGAGGTGGCGGATGGTCTCCTGAGGGATCTCCTCCCAGACTGGACGCTCATACGCTGATGTCCTGGACTAAAGCATCCGCCAACTCCTGGAAAGTCTGTGGTGCAACGTGGCGTTTGTGGATAGAGCGAGACATGATGTCCCAGATGTGCTCAGTTGGATTCAGGTCTGGGGAACGGGCGGGCCAGTCCATAGCATCAATGCCTTCCTCTTGCAGGAACTGCTGAGACACTCCAGCCACATGAGGTCTAGCATTGTCTTGCATTAGGAGGAACCCGGGGCCAACCGCACCAGCATATGGTCTCACAAGGGGTCTGAGGATCTCATCTCGGTACCTAATGGCAGTCAGGCTACCTCTGGCGAGCACATGGAGGGCTGTGCGGTCCCCCAAAGAAATGCCACCCCACACCATTACTGACCCACCGCCAAACCGGTCATGCTGGAGGATGTTGCAGGCAGCAGAACGTTCTCCACGGCGTCTCCAGACTTTGTCATGTCTGTCACATGTCCTCAGTGTGAACCTGCTTTCATCTGTGAAGAGCACAGGGCGCCAGTGGCGAATTTGCCAGTCTTGGTGTTCTCTGGCAAATGCCAAACGTCCTGCACGGTGTTGGGCTGTAAAACAACCCCCACCTGTGGACGTCGGGCCCTCATACCACCCTCATGGAGTCCGTTTCTGACCGTTTGAGCAGACACATGCACATTTGTGGCCTGCTGGAGGTCATTTTGCAGGGCTCTGGCAGAGGTAGCAGTCCTGCTGCTGGGTTGTTGCCCTCCTACGGCCTCCTCCACGTCTCTTGATGTACTGGCCTGTTTTCTGGTAGCGCCTCCAAGCTCTGGACATTACGCTGGCAGACACAGCAAACCTTCTTGCCACAGCTCGCATAGATGTGCCATCCTGGATGAACTGCACTACCTGAGCCACTTGTGTGGGTTGTAGACTCCGTCTCACGCTACCACTAGAGTGAAAGCACCGCCAGCATTCAAGCGACCAAAACATCAGCCAGGAAGCATAGGAACTGAGAAGTGGTCTGTGGTCACCACCTGCAGAACCACCCCTTTACTGGGGTGTCTTGCCAATTGCCTATAATTTCCACCTGTTGTCTATTCCATTTGCACAACAGCATGTGAAATTGATTGTCAATCAGTGTTGCTTCCAATGTGGACAGTTTGATTTCACAGGAGTGTGATTGACTTGGAGTTACATTGTGTTAAGTGTTCCCTTTTATTTTTTTTTGAGTAGTGTAGTTGGGGATCTGTTGGAAGTCCCTCCAGACAGAAGCAGAGTCTCATGTTGTCAACTCATGTTGTAATCTTTGAGTATAGGCGTTAAACTTGCTAACTGCTAACCTGTACTTTGACTCCTTAAACCTGGCCCTGTCTCCTGTCCTAAAAGCCTCTTCCTTTTCCAGCCTTAGCTGTCTGAGTTTAGCTGTGAACCAAGACTTGTCGTTATAACTAGGCCTAGTGCGTGATGGTATACAACAGTCCTCAGAAGTTGATGTAGGGCAGCTGTTACAGCCTAAATTTCAATTCAAAGAACTTTATTTATCCATTAGGAACTTCATTCATGCTGAGCATCAATGCGTGGATGGTTCCACATACACAGCACAATATACCAAACACACATTACATGAAAGTAATAATAAACGGTTCTATGTAAATAAGTAAAGCACAATAAATGAAAAATAGGCAGTAAACGTTAATAGGATTGAATAATAATGTCAGATGTTGTCAGCTGTTATGCTTCCTACTGTGTTGACAATGATAAGATTGTACAGGTGTATCCAAATAATAAGCCATGGGTAAGAAAACCACTTAAGCTGTTATTAAACAGAAAGAGGCAGGCATTCAGGGAAGGCAACTTCTTAGAATTGAACAAGCTGAAAAAGGATATAAGAAGTGAAATAAGGAGCGCAAAGCAGGGTTACAAAGAAAAAATAGACTTTGGAAGAAATCTACGTTCAGCCTGGGATGGCATGAAAACTGTTATTGGAACCAGAAGAGAAAAGAACGATAAGGTTGTGTTGAAGGGCTTCAGTTGTGACAGTCAACTTGCAACAGAGTTAAATAAGTTTTATTTGAGGTTTGATACCTCTAATTTTAGGAATGTCATTTTAGAACAGAAATCCCACCTATCTGGAAATTGTCCTGTGCCTTTCTTTGAACATGACGTGGTCAATATGTTTAAACACTCTAGAGCTAGAAAAAGCCCTGACAACATAGGCAGTCGCCTGCTTATCTCTTGTGCAGAGCAATTAGGCCCAATTTTTCATTATATCTTCCAGTTGTCTTTAGAACAACACAGAGTGCCGAATATCTGGAAACAGTCTACAGTCATTCCAGTGGCCAAACATAATCATCCCAAAGTATTAAATGACTTTAGGCCGATTGCTCGACCTTCTTAGTTATGAAGTGTTTCGAAAAACTGGTTAAAGTTCCTTCAATTAAATGTAGAAAAGACAAAGGACATGCTGATTGATTTTAGGCATAAGTCATCAACTCCTCAGAACACTACCATCAATGGGCAGATGGTGGGATTTGTAGAAACATAAGTATCTCGGCAGTTTGACAATAAATTGAATTTTAATTCCAACACGGAGATGCTCTGCAAAAAAGGCCAACAAAGACTGTTTTGCCTTCGCAAACTGTCAAAGTTTCATGTTAAGACCCTCACGACCCTTTTTTATAAATCATACATTGAGTCTGTTTAAACATTCTCTGTAATTTGCTGGTATGGTAATCTCACTGTTAAGGCCAACACTGCTCTTTCCAATATAGTGAAGGTCAGCAGTAAAATGTTAGGTGTCCAGCAGTGTAGCCTCACTGACCTGTATAATAGACAGGTAGTTAGGAAGGCCAAATCAGTTATTGCTGACAGCTCCCACCCCCTCATTTGGAGTTTCAGCTCTTACCTTCTGGTTCTCGGTTCAGATTACCCCCAGTAAAGAGCAATAGATACAGGCACTCATTCGTTCCGAATGCCATCTCTTTTCTAAACTCGGTCCGGAGAAGTAGATGGAGTTAATAATTAAATAGTGATGGGGTTGTTTTATAACATGTATAGTACTGATGTTGTTGAAGTGATGGTGATTGTTATGGAAATGTTCCTCTGTGTTGCAGTCTATTATTGCTATATTGTGTTAGATGTTTGTTTTTAACATATGGTTGTCGTATTGGAGGCCTACTTATTTTTAGAAATGGAGCACCTCATTCTGTAGTGCTTATCTATCTTAATTCTCTGTTGCGCAACCAGAGCTTTTTAACATTTAGTATTTATGTATTTCGGTCTTGCATATGTGTCTGTCCTTTGTCTATGTCTTGCTGCAGAACCAATTGCCCTACGGGGACAAATAAAGTCTTAAGTTTTAATAAAGGAAATGATCGATTTTGGGAGGGACTGAAGCATAAAAGTTAATTGAATCACATCCTTAAATTTAGCTACAGTACTATCAGATAGACATCTTGTATAGAAATGTTTGCCTAATGGCATGTAGTTCAGCAATAAAAACTTCAAGTTATCAAATGATGATCAGAAAAAAATGGACCAAAACAAGGTCGAGGGTGTGGTTAAAACAGTGAGTTGGTTTATGAAAACTGAGAGAAGCCAATTGAATCTAATAGAGAGAAACTCATCTCTCTCTAGGCAACGTTAATATTAATAATATATATAGGGCTGTACATATCAATTATTTTTCAAGTCGATTAATCTAACGACTAATTTTGCCTTATTCTAAAGAAAGAAAAGTTGCCAATTACTTGATTTAACATACCAATTTATCCAAAATATCAAAAACATGTCTAATCAGTAAATCTGTATTTTATTCAATCATCCTGATGAAGCACATTAGAATAATGACAATAGTAGCAAATCTTAAAAGGAATCAAATTTCCACGTCACTGCTGTGTTATAACAATAACAGACATTAATTAGGCTACTTAACTTAAAACTTTAAATGTTTCTGACATGGATTCATTTCAATATTAAGTAATGCAGTATGATGCATCAGTGAACACCTGAAAGGACTCAGACTGTACAGTCACAGATCATCTGTACTGTTAGTTTCAGCTGTTTTTTCGCTCATACGTGGCCGTTAAATAAACAGAAAATATAAAACCAACATTAGATGACACGCGGTGTAACGTTACATTACCATGACAGCAGCAGGACAGAAATTACTTTTAACATGAAGGCAATAAACATGTGTTGTGTTGTGCTTGTGTGTTGACAAAGTAAACAAGATTTGCGGTGCTGCCGTCTAGACAAAGTGCTCCGGGATACTTTCGTTTCATGTATTTGTGGACAGCAGTTGTGCTGCAGTGAAGCTGTTTCCAGTTGAGCTCACGGAGCAGCACGTTGTTGAGTGTCTGTCTGAAATAATCCAAACTTTAGACTGCCGAAGGCATGGTCTTGTAGCTGCTGGAGCTTGTCCGGGAGAATCCCACACCGGATGCAGCGCCGCGTCAATGCACGTAATGCGCCCCAGCCCTAATAATATAATATCCAATCCCCTTCAATAATAACTTTATCCGTTTTTTTAAGGAGTAAAGTTGACAAAACTCTGCAAATTCAGATAAATGTGAAGATTAATATGTCTGGGGGGGTGGATTCATTTAGGCTAACATAATTTTCATCACTCAGCCACTCCTCCCATAAATTACTATGCAAATAAACATAAATGTGTCAACTCCTAAGGTCCAAATAACAATGGCTAATCCTGCTGCAAAACCCGTGATAAAGAGAAATTACAGTGTGAGATTGAGTTGCTGATCTTTGAAGTGGAGGAAAGGAGAAATATTTTATTTGATGGTTTGAACTCTTTGATCAGCAACAAATGCAAAACGACGGAGTGGCGTTGGTGTTACAATGGCAGTCAGTGCAGCTGGCTCAGAGACTCATACTAGCTAAAAAAGAATACATGGTCTGACATAAAGTGGATGTCAAAAAACATACAGAAATCGAGGCGCATGTGAGGTGGAAGTTAGAAAGTAGCTTATGTATTGTTTGATGCAGCTTGTTCAGAGTGTTATAGAACTATATTATTGTAAACAAAGACTTTTGGTAGAAAGCTAAACTCTATATATTGTTGATCCCATCAGACACACACCAGTGGTTATAGCCTACTTGTATGGCACAGTCCCGCTAGGTCGGTCTGTCAAATGCTGTTCAGTCAAATGATGTTCAGCACACAGATCCAAGAGCAGGACTCTAGGGAATCTAAATCGAAGTAGTAGTCATCATCATAGGCCAGGAAATCTTAACAGGCACTCTCTAATCTTCACACACTGTTTTCCTCTCATGCAGCATTACGCATGAGTGTCACAAGAATGCAGATCTCGCGACGTCTCGGTGCCCTCTGTGCCCCTGACAGCACGGTCTTGTTCACCGCAGCGATTTTACACACGAAAACGAAAAGGGCAGATCAACACCAGCTTTCATTCAGCACAGTGAGACACCAGCATATTGGCACAGTACTCCTGAAAAAAAAGGCAGAGTGACAGCGGCTATAGAGACATACAGACAGGGCGACTGCTTCACACAACATGCTGGAAACTCAGGTAAACTCCCACTGCAACGTTGCAGTAATGTTATCAGCTTGAGATTGAACTAATCCATGCTCGTTACATGATAACATTACATTTACTGCATTTAGCCAACGTGCTACAGCGTTAGCTCGCCTGCTGCTTTCAGTAACTATCTTTACTACTTGTGTATCTTTCACCGGAGGCTCAGCAATGTCAACACAGCTAAATGCATATAAGGAAGCGGTTAGTAAGCTGGATTGAATACCTTGTGGACATTTTTTGGCCAACCTTACATTGGAAAGTGTTCTTCTTGAAAACACATTTAAAATTCAGATCAGATTTACCTTTCTAACATTCCTTTTAGTAATCCCATGGTACCAGGGTTAATTGATCTTAATGACTAATCTAAACTAATCTTTATGTCTTCAGATAGAACAGACAGGTGACTATAAATGATTGTCATGTATTAATTTAATAAATCTCCAATAAACTCAGAAAACAGCATGTTAAGTGGTTTGTCTGTAAACTGTCTTACAATAGTCTACAGCACGGTTTATTGTGCTGTGTGGAGATGCTGCTGCAGTTGGTCAGAAAAAGGAGTACGAATGTTTGGTTTACCAGCTGACATGGAGAGGAGGAAAAAATTAAGGGTGCTCCGATCGATCGGTCACCGATCATAATCGGCCGATAATGGCTTTAACTAGTTTGATCGGTGGTCG
The DNA here is from genome assembly GCF_014851395.1 of Micropterus salmoides. NCBI lineage: Eukaryota > Metazoa > Chordata > Actinopteri > Centrarchiformes > Centrarchidae > Micropterus > Micropterus salmoides. The sequence continues at coordinate 19,347,678 of NW_024040817.1, read as the reverse complement.
CTAAAAAGGCCTATAAGAAAAGCCGATCAGATGATGCAATACTCATCAGGCAGAGAGAGACTGATCCTTCAGTGTGAGTTTCCTGATGCAAAGAGCGGTGCCACTCAATCAGCTGACTGCTTCTCTCTCTGTTTTCGTTACAAAAACGGAGACCTTTTGCTATGTTTCCGCCTCCCGTCCAGATTAAAACGGTTAATCAGAAGATGTTTGTTTGAAAACGCTGCTGACCCGATGGACAAAACAGAGGACAAAAGGATGACACACACTCACATTTGGCTTTGTGAGTCAGTCTTATCAGTCATGCAAAGCTACTTACAGAGTTTTAGTTTTGGTATTTTTATTAAAATATAAGTACTGTGTAAATAACACTTAACAGTTAGTCTAGCCTACTGTGCATGTCGCTGTATTTACTTTGCGACAACTCCCAGTCTGTTTTCTGCCGCCGTCTCTCGTACTCCCGTGTTACTTTCAGTAACCGTTCCACTTGCAAAAGAAAAAAGCCTGGTGGTTCTTGGTCTGTATTAATTTCTTGTTTCGATAAATTCTGCTACTGCGGTGTAGACCATCTGCTTAGTGTTTACACTGGCACGCGCATGCCCATTGTAGGCTACCTGAACGGCCACTAGATGTATGTTGTCAGTCGTTTTACTATAGACAGAGATCAACTCGGGGGGAGGGGGAGAGATCCAATTAATGTTTATCCAAGAAAAGTTGAATCGGGAGCATCTGGACGTTTCAGAAAAATTCCAGTTGCTCTCAATTCAACCTTTCTTGTGAACAGCTACAAGTTTGAGAAGGTTATGGATTGTTAAATTTTGGAACTTCATTAAGAGCTCTTGCTGCTGATGTTGGCATCAGTTACTTGATAGTTTGTAAGTAAGTGAATGTTTTTATTTTTTCAAACATTTCTCACATACAGGAACTCTGATGGTGTGATATGAATTTGTACAAAGTAATTATGTAATTAGAGTAAACGCATCCAGTATGAATTGAGTGTTCACCAATATGGTGCGTTCAGCCACTATGATGTATTAATGTGGGTAAATAAACCTGAATTGTGTGGAAAATAAGCTCATAAGCTAAGACAGGATGCAAACACTGCGAAAAGGGAAAGAAAATGTTTTATCATTTTCTAAGTATGATTTCTTATAAATGGTATATTATAATAGGCATTTGCAGTCGTGGTGTTTTCTATCTCACCATGGTCCACACAGTTCTCTTTAGCATCACTGCTCCTCCACCTTGCAGAGTCTACTGCTCTAATATAATTAATGAAGATTGTTTTTATAATATTTTAGTATACTACTTTTAGTCTTAGGGATACCCCCCGCCCCCCCAATAAATAAAGTTTTGAAATCTTTTATTCATACATGCACCACTGATATATTTAAATAAAATTAAATACCACCCCCCCAAAAATACACATTTTAAAATAAATGAATAAGCTGCCTAAGCTAACTTCCGGGAACTATTAAGATGCTCCATGATCTGCCATTGCTGTGAAAAACTGGTCCATTGGAGTGAACGGAGATGACGCGACTCTCTCTTTAAAGGGCTCTGAGTTAGACCACAGTAAGTAACTTTACTGTGGTGTTAGTGGATGGCTTTGTCGCCGTTTTGTTGCAATATTGTATCATGTGGGTCACGTTAGTTACAGCAACCAAGAGGTGGAGAAGCTGTGTACCTGAATATTGGTAAAACCTCTAAATCTAAATTGAATGTTACGAAGAGCGGCAGGTCCGAGCTAATGTAGCGTTAGCTGGCTGCTCCTGGCTGCCCTGCCTGCATCATTATAGGCTAGTAAACAAATTGCTCCACATTTGCTTTTTACCGTTACAACAACAATTTGACATAATACCAGTGGTACACAGGATAGTAACAGGGGTTGCGTTAGTTGGTGAAGTAATGTGGAAAGCGCAGAGCTGAATCCAACCTGGAGACCTCCATTAAAAGCAGAATAGTGGCTGATGCAAGCAACTGAGAAAACAGGTGTGTGCTTCATTTCTAAGTGAGTTTTGAGCCCATTGACAATAAGGCAATGAAAATTTGATTTATTAATAATGTCTTACAAAAACTTACATATAGTCCCTTTAATGCTATTTGATGTTATCTTGGATTTTCCATCAGTTAGCAGAGTTTAAGTTGGAAACGCTCTGGCTTTCTATGCTGCGCTCCGGGGGGACTAATGGAAATATTTAGCGGACATTGATTTAAGATTTGGCACTCATTTTATTTCTTGTACAATTGAAAGGTGCAGTATGGAATAGTTATGGCTCACTAGCGCGAGCACATAACACTGCTGGTTTGAATGTTTAAATGATAGTGATAACGTGATATGAAGCGAAAGAAAATATGTGAGCGGCAACATTGTCTATTCCTCTAGCATTCAATTTTATTTTGATATTAAACTCTTATTGTGTATTAACGGACATAATTAGGTTTTTGATTGACATTTTGAAACATTTGGTGAGTTTTGGCACTTTGGAGTTTTCTAAAAGATACGGACAAAAGTTTGCAGAGGGTCCGTGGCAAAATGATGACATGCGGCTGTACATGTCATCACTGGTCAGATTTGGCAAGGGTCCAGAGAAAACTATGGTGTCCGACATTGTTTTTGCGTTATGTACACGCCGACTCAGTATGTATCTTACAGTTATATGTATTTACATTTATCCTTAGCCAGCAGTTTCAAATAAGACTATGTTGCCTGCTCTGGCCCCAGGGATGCACTTAATTATGGCTGCTGGCTTCACTAACTTCACGTTTCTCAAAATGGTGTTGTGTAATTGTTAATTTTGTTTGTTAACCTACTGTAGACATGTTTTAATATAGAAGTGCAACTTTAATGTAGAAGTGTTTCAGTTATTAGTATAATGATGGATTGAATAGTGTAACATTATAAGCATAATTGTTTTTGTTTAGACTGTTTTTTTTTTTTTTGTTTTTTTTTCTGTGTAAGCTTGTAACCTTCCAGTGTCTCTACATGTGAAGTAGAGCTCCTGAAAGTCAGTCACTGACAGTAAGGCCATGAATGTAAAGACTAGCAGATGTACATAGGTACTGATAAAGTCAGAGAAGCCGGAGAATAGCCAAAGTAAATTTGATATGATTGCTCAAAGACCCAATAAAGTGATGTAAGGTTTGTTGGAAAGCTAGATAAAGTGTGGTAATGTTTGCTTAACGCCTAGGAGATGGTGTTTGCTCATGTTTGCTTAATGCATAGATACTGTATAGATACTGTGTTTGCCTGAGGATCTGATAACACGATCTACTGCGTGAGATCATGACCTATACACTGTAACCCATACTATTGAGGGAATCAGGCCTGCTGGAAGCCCAGATGTGTCATCAGCACTAACAAGTGTTGGTGGTGGTCGACAGCACTTGGAATTCAAAAGAAGCTACTGGAGTCAGTCAGAGATTGATGCAGTAGAGTTTATTGTCAAAGCAAGACAAAACCCGAGTAAGCTTTAGCATACCATCAAGGCACACTGAAAACATGGTGCAAAGCTTCTCAACATATAGCGCTTGGTTCCCCCTATGTCAGGTAGGGTCTCTGTGAGGCGCCCGCCTATTTTAATTTATTGCAGCCTTCTGTTAATTTTATTAGTGTAATTTTCTTCTTGGTGGTCCCCTCTGGAACCGTCTTAAAACCCCATTCCCATAATATTTTACTCCCTTGATTGCTCTCATGATTTCCTTTAAAACATTAAGTCATTTTTATTTCTAACTTTATCAATCATATCGTTGACAGGGCTGTTCCGTGGTTATATATATCTTTTAGACATCATACATCCTTTGAGACACTAGTAGAACTATCAGGCAGGCTTTTCCCAGGCCATGGGCCCCCTTTTGGATCGTTCCGGTCATACACAATTAGCTTCTAAATTCATGGGTCCTGTTTTTTTTAAAAAAAAGATTTGTCCCCCTGACCATACATTCCTACACAGTTATGGTGACCCAGGCATAAAGCCATACCTGGTCTTATCTCTTTTCTCACAGAGTACCACGGAAATTTTACAATACACTCGTGTTGCATAGCTTTACCGTTCTTCACCTTTCCCTACAGAACACATTCCACAGTACATCCTTGGGGGTCATCATTCTTAGACTGTCAGCTCTGATCTCACGTAGAGCGCAGAGTGGCCCCTCAGAGTTCAGTCTACCACACAGACCTGACTAGAGATGTTACATGCTTGTACAAATTCATATATTGAATAGATGATACATTCTGAATAACATAGAATAAAGTATATTGAATAAATGATAGTCTTACACAAGACAATTGTCCAGTCTTTTTGAAAGATACAAGGCTATATACTTACGTTTGATATGTTAACTAATGTCGTGTAAAAATTCAAGACTTGGGCCAGATAAGAAAGCTTGAACTCTTACCAACATCTTTATTATCAACAAAAACAGACACCAATTAGAATACAAAAGTTCCATCGGAGTGTGTCGGCGATACAAAATAGAGCCCCATTCTGTTACCAGAACAGAGACCCGAGTCGACATGAAAACCATGTAACAACTGACTTTCACCTCCCGTTGGACCTCCTTTTATAGCTCTGTTTCTTGGCTTCACATAATCTCTTGGCTCTCTTTCCTACTGCACCTGGATCTGGGAAAGTCCCTGACTGCCTGCTCCTCCTCTCTGTGTCCTTTGCATGCCCTCCGCTTGATGATGCCATTTCATCCATAACCTTACTTTTGGTGTTGTTTGTGCTCCGTGCTAGAAACAGGACATTCTTACTGTGATGGACTATATTGATGCATGTTTTGTAATGCAATTTTCACAAAATCTGCTTCTACATTTTCCTTTGCAAGTGTTTTTGATGCTATCTTACTGTTAAAGTATGGTAGTATTAGGTACCAAAACTCTTGGAAACAACTGAGATTCAACGAGAGTCGCTAAAAGATGGAAAGAACTGTGAGAACTACTGTGAGAGTTAGGGCTGCACAATTAATTTAATCGAAATCGCAATCCTGATGTCATCATGTGTGATTTAATAAAACCGTGTGTGTGAGAGAGACTCTTTTGTGTGCGAGCTGCAGTCGGCTCATTATTTCCGACCACACCGGGCTCTCGCATGTGCCTCTAACAACGGATAAGCCTATGTGCAATGAGAAAAGGGTTTTATGAGCAGTGTGTGTGAGTAACTTTTAAGACCGCAACCTACCGTAATCCCCCGCCCCACCGCTAATCGTTCAAATCATAGTTTGACTCGCCACCAACATCTCGTCCACAGCTGAAGCTGTAAGACAGAAGAAAACAGGGACAAGATATGATCAGAGTTGCCTGAGGTGGCTCCCAATCTCACAGTCAAATCTTTTCAGAGGCCTTATGAAACAAGGAATATCTCATTTTGTCTATATAGGAGTGCTCAACGTCTGATTTTACGTGGAACTATCAGTTTTCCCACAATAAGTTAATATGCAGCCTATTATGATATACAGATGCTGGTCATATAATTAGAATATCATCAAAAAGTTGATTTATTTCAGTAATTCCATTCAAAAAATTTAACTGGTATAATTTATACATTCATTCCACACACTGATATATTTCAAGTGTTCATTCCTTTTAATTTTGATGATTATAACTGACAACTAATGAAAACCCCAAAATCAGTATCTCAGAAAATTAGAATATTGTGAAAAGGTTCAATATTGAAGACACCTGGTGCCACACTCTAATCAGCTAATTAACTCAAAACACCTGCAAAGGCCTTTAAATGGTCTCTCAGTCTAGTTCTGTAGGCTACACAATCATGGGGAAGACTGCTGACTTGACAACTGTCCAAAAGACGACCATTGACACCTTGCACAAGGAGGGCAAGACACAAAAGGTCATTGCTAAAGAGGCTAGCTGTTCACAGAGCTCTGTATCCAAGCACATTAATAGAGAGGCGAAGGGAAGGAAAAGATGTGGTAGAAAAAAGTATACAAGCAATAGGGTTAACCGCACCCTGGAGAGGATTGTGAAACAAAACCCATTCAAAAATGTGGGGTAGATTCACAAAGAGTGGACTGCAGCTGGAGTCAGTGCTTCAAGAACCACCACGCACAGACGTATGCAAGACATGGGTTTCAGCTGTCGGATTCCTTGTGTCAAGCCACTCTTGAACAAGACACAGCGTCAGAAGCGTCTCGCCTGGGCTAAAGACAAAAAGGACTGGACTGCTGCTGAGTGGTCCAAAGTTATGTTCTCTGATGAAAGTAAATTTTGCATTTCCTTTGGAAATCAAGGTCCCAGAGTCTGGAGGAAGAGAGGAGAGTCACAGAATCCACGTTGCTTGAAGTCCAGTGTAAAGTTTCCACAGTCAGTGATGGTTTGGGGTGCCATGTCATCTGCTGGTGTTGGTCCACTGTGTTTTCTGAGGTCCAAGGTCAACGCAGCCGTCTACCAGGAAGTTTTAGAGCACTTCATGCTTCCTGCTGCTGACCGACTTTATGGAGATGCAGATTTCATTTTCCAACAGGACTTGGCACCTGCACACAGTGCCAAAGCTACCAGTACCTGTTTTAAGGACCATGGTATCCCTGTTCTTAATTGGCCAGCAAACTCGCCTGACCTTAACCCTATGGAAAATCTATGGGGTATTGTGAAGAGGAAGATGCGATACGCCAGACCCAATAACGCAGAAGAGCTGAAGGCCACTATCAGAGCAACCTGGGCTTTCATATCACCTGAGTACTGCCACAGACTGATCGACTCCATGCCACGCTGCATTGCTGCAGTAATTCAGGCAAAAGGAGCCCCAACTAAATATTGAGTGCTGTACATGCTCATACTTTTCATGTTCCAACTTTTCAGTTGGCCAACATTTCTAAAAATCCTTTTTTGTATTGGCCGTAGTAATCTAATTTTCAGAGATACTGAATTTGGGATTTTCATTAGTTGTCAGTTTTAATCATCACAATTAAATGAAATAAACATTTGAAATATATCAGTCTGTGTATGTAATGTATACATTATGCAAGTTTCACTTTTTGAATGGAATTACTGAAATAAATCAACTTTTTGATGATATTCTAATTATATGACCAGCACCTGTAAATATCAACAGATCATGCTTTAAATAAATGTGAAAAGACAGAAGCTTTTAATAAGTTTTTTTTTTTTATAAGTACGTGAATAAATCCAAAATTGTATCCCTTAAGGTAGGGTCGTCAGTGCGCATGTGTGGTGCAGCGTGTGTGTAGTAGAGAGAGAGCACCACCAGCTCCGGTGATGTGCAGAGTTATGCGTGAACTTTGTGGGACATTCAAATTAGGGCCACACGGTACCAGGAACAGCCCAGCTGTGTAACTCATGACTGTGACGTTGCAACCCAAACACAACAAACGCATGTGTATATATTTACAGCTGAGAATTGTGGCTTACTTTTGCTAGCCTTCAACTCAACTATCGTGTTACTGTTACCTTGTTTGGGGTCCCCTCCATGGACTTGAAATAATAGCACACTTCCTGGTTTTTTTTCCTTCTGGTCTCTTCTTCTCTTCCTATTTTTTCTCTCTTCCTCCACTTTGCAGACACCGGCATCAAATCACTTCGTATTCATAGATCACAGAGTAAGCACGCGCAATGTGCGTCAGTAATAAATGTCGCTGTGAAACAGTGCGCTATATAGTTATATGGATTAAACGAAGTATCGATGCAAAGAATTTGTGTCTATTCTTTTTAGTAATTGTATTATTCAAATAACTTGAAAATTTGTTTCAGCCCTAGTTCAAATCATTTATCACCATTGATGAACCACACAAAGAATATTATATTTTTTTATTTACACAGTAGCTTACTCAGAATAGACCCGAAAGGAACTGCGATGTGCACCGATGAGTCGGCGGACACGCACAACTCTGGTGAATGGCAGGCGAGCAGAGAGAAGAGGATAAATAATAAGCTTCAGTTTAGCCCCCCCCTTTCTCGACACACACACGATTCGACTACCAGTCCACTATAGGCAAGACTTGACAATACTGATTTGACTATGTAAATCCATTGTCAGGGAAAGCCCTAGTCTATGGTCATCTCCACAGATTTCAGCGAGTTAAGCTCCAGGTTGTTCTGCACACACCATAGAGCCATCTGTTAAAGTACCCATCTGTAGGCGGACTCATCACTAGGAATGGGTATTGTTAAGATTTTAACGGTATCACTACTCTTACCAATACTGCTTATCGATCTGGTACTGTAGAGGGACAAAACGCTAGACTCAGGCCCGCTGGAAATCCAGATCTGTCCTCCAAAAAGTATTGCTGGTAGATAAACACTTGGAGTTCGAAAGAAGTTACTGGAGTCGGTCAGAGATCGATGCAATAGAGTTTATTGTCAAAGCAAGACAAAACCCGAGCAAGCCTTAGCAGACCGGTAAGGCACGCTGAAAACATGGTGTGGAGCTTCTCATTATATAGTCCTTGGCTCTCCCTCGAGAGGTAGGGCCTCTGTGAGATACCTGCCTATTTTTTAATTTAATGTTGCAATTAATTAGTTCTACTGGTGTAAATCTCTTCTTTGGCGGTTTCTTTTCGGACTGTCTTAAAACCCGGTTCCTGTAATATTATACTCCCTTAAAATCCTAATTCTCCTATTCTCCTTAAAAGCATTAATTCATCTTTATTGTCAGTTAACTGTATAAACACATTAACTGAGGGTACTATTTTGTAGTCATTTTTAAAAAACATTTGTGTTATAAGACACCAGTAAAACTCTCGGGTCAGGCACTTCCCAGGGTTTGGGCCCCCTTAAGAGCGTTTCTGGTCACATACCAGTAGCTTCCAAATTTATAGGCCCTGTTTTTAAAAAAAACGATCAGTCTCTATAACCGTATGTTCTGTCACAGGTATGGAGATCTATGTCCCCATCCCCATAGGTTCTGTAATAGATATGGGGCACAGAGATGATGTAATATCTGGGTACACTTTTCTCCTTTCCCACTGAGTAGTATCGTGAGTCTTACAATATATCTCAGGTGCATATGCTTTTAGCTGCATGCCCTTTTTGACCCATCCCTATTACACACATTCCAGGAGCACTCCTAAGAGGGTCAACTTTCTTGGCCTGTCAGCTTTGGTCTTATGCAGAGGGTAGAGCGGCACCTCAGAGTTCAGTTTAACACTCAGATCTACCTAGGGATGTTACATGCTTATACAAATGTCTGAAAATCATAAGGCATAACATTCTGATAGAAGAAACATTGAGTAAATATGTTCTGGATAAATGAAACATTCTTACTCAACAGTACTTTAACAGTATTCTTATTGGTTCTTTTTGTTAAGAGGAAAAAAAAGTTGCAAAATCTTTAAATGGGTGATTGAATTTATGAACCACCCATAGCTTTAGTGAACTCCATGTGTAGGCTCTAGGCTGCTAGCAAACCCGATGTAGATGGGGCAACGAGAGATGAACTACGAGCTAGGCAGTCAAACTGTGCGTTTCTCTGCCTGTGTATACGATGCACTTTCGATAAATGTTTGGACAGGTCGCTTGAATTTCCGCGACCAGGGTCTCTGCGCACGTGTGTGTTGAATCAGTATCAATGAATTTGATGTATAATGCAATATAAAAATATTAAAAGGTATGTGCAATTATTTATCAGGACAATTCACATTGCAACAGTAGAATATTAAAATACTAATTGATAGGGGACAATTCACAATGAATGCAATGTATGCATTTTGAACATTTCCCTATCAATCAGGTGGTTACTTGACAACCTCCACAAGCTACTAAACGTAGTATAACTAATGTAAGATGTCACAGTGTCAGTTCATCCAGGTCTGTAGTTGCAGCCACAAAAACACTCCAGTCAGTAGAATATAAGCAGGCCTGTAGTTGCAGCTTTGACTCGTTGGTCCATCTTCTTACAGGCTTGACCACAGACTTGGCAGAGTTAAATTTCTGCCTGTAGGTCAGGATAAGATGAACCAGATCATGATCAGGGAGTCTCCAGACTGCATGGGGAACAGACATCATCCTTTTAATGTTGTGAAACCATTCCAGTGGTAGAACACGTAATATGCTGTCTTTATTTTGGGAGTTCACGGTTGATGTTTGCTCTGTTAATGTCCCCAAGAATAATGAGCAGGGAGTCTAGGTGTTTGTTTTCCAAGTTAGTTATCTGAACAGATATCTGTGTGCCAACCTTCATTTATAAAATCTTAATCTTTTATTTATAAAGCACTTTGCAACAAACAAGTTGCAAAGTGCTGTAACAAGTGCATAAAAACAAATTCGATGGGGAGAACAAGTATTTGATACACTACTGATTTTGCAGGTTTTCCTACTTACAAAGCATGTAGAGGTCTGTAATTATTATCATAGGTACACTACAACTGTGAGACGGAATCTAAAACAAAAATCCAGAAAATCACGTTGTATGATTTTTAAATAATTACTTTGCATTTTATCGCATGACATAAGTATTTATTTTATTTACTTTTATTTATCCTTTATTTAACCAGGAAAAAACCCATTGAGATTAAAAATCTCTTTTGCAAGGGAGACCTGGTCAAGATAGGCAGCAAAATTACATCACATCATTACATACGTACAAAGACACACAAATGAAAGCCAATTATGCACTTGCAATGAAATCTCAATAAAAACATTGACATGTGAGGGAGTCCAACTCAAAGCATGTCATTCTCAACTCAAAAACACTTAAAGGAATCAATTTACAAAGTTTTAAGTTGTTCTGCAGCAAATTCCATGTAAAGGGAGCAGAATAAACAAAGGCCTTTTTACCCAGCACAGTACTGACATGTGGGACAGAAAACAAGACAACAGCTTGAGAACGGAGAGGGTAATGACCAACACTTTTTTTCATAAGAAGTGAACATAAATAGGATGGTAGCACACCAAGAATAGCCATATATATATATATATATATATATAAATGTATACCAATGACAAAGCCTCCGTGTTGTCAGAGCAGACCACCCTACACGAGAATACCGCTCACAGTGGTGGGTGTGAGCTTTACAATTAGTGATAAATCTCAGCAATGCATGATGGGCTGCGTCAATCATGTGAAGGCATTGAGCAGATGAATGCACATACTGTATAATATATCACCATAATCCAACACAGATTAAAAAAAAAGTGGATGCCACTAACCGTTTTTTAACATTAAAAGAAAACACAACTTATTTCGAAAGTAAAAACCCAATTTTAGCCTCAACTTTCTCACTAGACAGTGAACATGAGGCTTAAATGATAGGCAATCATCAATAACAATACCAAGATACTTATAAGTTGTAACAGTCTGTATTTCACGTCCATCAAGAGTAATCACTGAGGGAATATTCAGTGGTCTATTCCGAGGGCCTGTGAAAAGCATACATTTGGTTTTGTCTGCATTGAGCACAAGTTTCAACTATAGCAAAGTGTTTTGGACCATATTGAAGGCATTCTGTAAATGTGCAATGGCTTGTTTGAGAGAGGGTGCACAGCAATAAATAACTGTCATCTGCATAAAAATGAAAATTTGCATCAGACACATGCCGATTAAGATTATTTATATAAATAGTAAATAAAATAGGGCCTAATACAAAGCCTTGTGGAACCCCTTTAAGGATTGGTAAAATACCAGATTGAACACCATCATGCTTAATGCACTGAGTTCTGTCACTAAGATAGTTTGAGAACCAAGAGACAGTTTTCTTTGAAAACCCTGAATTAAGAAGCCTAATCTTTATTCAGGGTTTTTATATTTCATATAACGGAAAAGCAGAACTTAATATTTGGTACAGAAACCTTTGTTTGCAATTACAGAGATCATACGTTTCCTGTAGTTCTTGACCAGGTTTGCACACATTGCAGCAGGGATTTTGGCCCACTCCTCCATACAGACCTCCAGATCCTTCAGGTTTCGGGGCTGTCGCTGGGCAATACGGACTTTCAGCTCCCTCCAAAGATTTTCTATTGGGTTCAGGTCTGGAGACTGGCTAGGCCACTCCAGGACCTTGAGACGCTTCTTACAGAGACACTCCTTAATTGCCCTGGCTATGTGTTTCGGGTCGTTGTCCTGCTGGAAGACCCAGCCACGACCCATCTTCAATGCTCTTACTGAGGGAAGGAGGTTGTTGGCCAAGATCTCGCGATACATGGCCCCATCCGTCCTCCCCTCAATACGGTGCAGCCGTCCTGTCCTCTTTGCAGAAAAGCATCCCCAAAAAATGATTTTTCCACCTCCATGCTTCATGGCTGGTATGGTGTTCTTGGGGTTGTACTCATCCTTATTCTTCCTCCAAACATGGCGAGTGGAATTTAGACCATAAAGCTCTATTTTTGTCTCATCAGACCACATGACTTTCTCGCATTCCTCCTCTGGATCATCCAGATGGTCATTGGCAAACTTCAGACTGGCCTGTACATGCGCTGGCTTGAGCAGGGGGACCTTGCGTGCGCTGCAGGATTTTAATCCATGACGGCATATTGTGTTACTAATGGTTTTCTTTGAGACTGTGGTCCCAGCTCTCTTCAGGTCATTGCCCAGGTCCTGCAATGTAGTAAAGTAGTATAATTGCGGCAACAGTTGTTGCCTTCGCACCAAGCTGCTTGCCTATTGTTCTGTAGACCATCCCAGCCTTGTGCAGGTCTACAATTTTATCCCTGATGTCCTTGGAGTCTGTTTGAGTGAGTGGACAGGTGTCTTTTATACAGGTAGCGAGTTCAAACAGGTGCAGTTAATACAGGTAATGAGTGGAGAACAGGAGGGCTTCTTAAAGAAGAACTACCAGGTCTGTGAGAGCCGTAGTTCTTACTGGTTGGTAGGTGATCAAATACTTATGTCATGCAATAAAATGCAAATTAATTATTTAAAAATCATACAATGTGATTTTCTGGATTTTTGTTTTAGGTTCTATCTCTCACAGTTGAAGTTTACCTAAAATAAAAATTACAGACCTCTACATGCTTTGTAAGTAGGAAAACCTGCAAAATCAGCAGTGTATCAAATACTCCCCACTGTACATGATAAAAGCAAGACAACACAAAATCCATCCATCGTCAACCGCTTATCCTGCGTACAGAGTCGCGGGGGGCTGGAGCCAATCCTGCCTGACATCGGGCAAAAGGCAGGGGTACACCCTGGACTAGGGCTGAACAATTTTGGAAAATTATGTAATTGCGTTTTTTTTTTCTCAATATTGCGATTTAATATGCAATTAATTTTTAAGCTCTTTACCGCCTGTATTATTCAAAATGGACAAGCAGTAAATCAGTGTATACACAATATTAGAACTACACTGTTCTTTCTTGTGTTATGATGATGAATTAGGTAGAATTATTACTATGAGCAATGGTGGAGAAGATATATCAAATTGTAATAATATGAGAAAGATAATTTGAGTCAAGTCATGGCATTAAATAACATGATATAATATCATCAGGTCGGCCTACCTATAGACCACAAGAAAAAATAACATTAACTCACCAGTGTGCTCAATACAAAACCCAAAGTTCAACCTCCAATTAATGCGTCTTTATTTCAGTTCAAATCTCTTAGTCCATCTTTCTGTATCCCAGTAAGCACACTTAAGGCCATTGTACAACAAGAAGACAAGGTACAGCGTAACGTGCAGACGAAGCATCAACTTCTTCTGCAGACTGCTTTCCTCTTGGATGTCATGTGAGTGTAATCGCAGCCGTTGCGATTAGAAAATCTCGTTTTATTACATCGCGATAATATCGCAAATGCAATTAATCGTTCAGTCCTACCCTGGACAGGTCGCCAATCCATGGCAGGGCCACACATAGACAACCAGTCACGCTCACACCAAAGGACAATTTAGGGTCACCAATTAACCTAGTCCGCATGTCTTTGGATGGTGAGAGAAAGCCGGAGCACCCGGGAGAACCCACGCAGACATGGGGAGAACATGCAAACTCCCCACAGAAAGGCCCGGAACGACCAAGGTTTGAACACATGACCTTTCTGTGAGGCGACAGCGCTAACCACTGTACCACCGCGCCGCCCAAAACAAACTAAAATGTTAAAAATATAAAAAATATATAAAATAAAGTAAAATAAAATCATGAAAAGCTCAGCTGTAACCGCTTCCCCCAGGGAAAAAATACTGCCGGTGTTGTGGTGCTGCTGCTCTTCAGCAAACTCCCCAGTGACTTCTTGGACTTTTTTGGTGGAGGTGGGGCTGGGACTGTTTGATCCTGGGGCTCCGTGGCTCTGTTCTGGAGGATCACAGAATAATAACACGTAGTACATTTGGCCAAATAAATCAACAATTAAAGGACTTTTTGTATCCACACTGCTCTTAAGATATTGGAGGTACTGTATAGTGATACTGTGGTGTCCGAACAATAATGCTGCGATGATGTGTTGAGAAGAAATCCGCTTGACACTGTTCTTGATCATAAAAGTTTATTACATCAAGGAGTTCAGCATCAATTACAAGCTCTGCAGCAGCTTGGAGAGTGACCCAGCCCGATGACCACTCTGTCTCTCTGTACATCAAACATAGCTTATATAGGACATGTTTAGGTATCTGCTAAATGCCATGTAAGGGTTTGAGTCTGCAATCTAAAGCTCCAATCCATATAAGGGCACAGTGCTGTAGGATAAGTGTAAACATCTGTTAGACACCATAGAAGGGTTCAGTCCCTACATAAACACTAATCACTACTCCCCCCTTACACTGGGTCAGAGGTCAAATTCCATAGGAGGGTTCACTCTTTACACACCCATCAATCACTACTCCCCCCTTAAGAGTTCATTGAGCCTCTGTCTAGCTGCTAGAGTGTTATTTTAAACTGTAATGGTCGAATGCACATATGTTATACACCACAATACAACTATAATTCTAAAGTAAAAAAATTACATCTACTTTATCACCTTTCATTGCAAAAAAACACCCAAGACGTAATCACTTTCATCACCATCTTTTAGAAAAGACGAGCTTGTATTCAGGTGTTTTTATAGTGCACAGAGAGAGTTATTTAGGGCTCCAAAGTGCGGCTAGATCACAGATCCATCATGGTTGGAAAAATATTCCATCTGTTTGATTCCAAGCTCAGCCTGCACAGACTTTCTGCACTGCTTGTCTAGATGCGGAATAGCCACCTGTGAGAAGTAGGTGCGGGATGGGATTTGATATTGTTTGTCCAGTTAATTCAGAAGCTTCCTAAAGTCTTTTTACCAACTGTGTACATTGGCTAGCTCTGGCGTATTAACAAGACAGGGTTGTTGCATTTTTTTGGGGGACACATGCTGTATATCACCATACGGCACATTTTGCACGGTGCACATCTGTCGGATTAAAGCCAAAGTGCTTCTAAGCTACCAAGGAGGCATAATTTTTGCCCACTAACGTTTCCTCTTTGATCTCTGTTTCAATGTCTCACTAAGCCACACTCATCTTCTTACTTTTCTGTCTCCTCTGACTCGTCTTTCTCTCGCATGCTCACTCGCTGTTGAAGTATGCCACACGTCACGTGGTATGCTCCAAAGGGTATGTTCGTTTGGTGGACCCTTACGCTCACATAGTTTCAAGCGGGCTTTAAATCGAACACAACTAAACCTCATCTCCAGAAAATAAGCAGAATATCGCACACTTTCCTCAACGTTTTCAATGTGAAATTGCAATAATGGCATTGAGTCAATGAATCTTACACACCTATTTCTATTGAAGCACTTTCAGTTGCAGCACATCTCTGGGCCTTGAGTTTCCTAAATCCTAAATCACCTGCTGTTAGTGCCAGAAGCATAATCATGGAGATAGAAGTGTATTGTAATGCTATTGGCAAACCTCCGCCTGTTTTTGAAGAAGATTTGAATAAGATTTGTGGATAAATACTATCCACAAATCTTGGCTCATGTAAACAAATGTACTACATATCATTGTATTTCTGTGTTGCTGATACAACTTCTTTTTTTCTCGTTTTAGGTGTGCCTCATCCAGTTTAAAAGTATTTTTAAGTTGAAGCAACATTTTCTCTCAAGGGCACATAAAGAGGTGGGCATTAAACTTCATGTACACTTAACTTGGTTAATTAGTAATTTTTAAATTCTCACTCTGAACCATTCACCAACCAAAATAAATATTTTCCTTGATGGCTACTTGAATGTCTTTAATTTAACTGTCTCATCAACAGCATTATAAGTTATGTGGGTAACTGTGTTGACTTAAAGCTGGAGGCTCTGGACCATTGATTAATAGGCGAGTCCTTTGTTTCACTCAGTGCAGTTGTCCAGTTAACTGTAATCCTGTATCATGAGACAGAACCCATATTTCTGTTGCTATGTTTGCTTCTGCATTAATAAACCTCCTCTGCATGTTTCATCTGTTCTTTACCAACAGAAAATGGAAAACGTCTTCCAGAAAGGTTGTGCTTTTTTCTTATTTAATTTCTTGTTAATCTCTTATCTTCTTGTTTCCCGCACCATCTGTTACTTCGATGGAATGTCCAGTAGATTAACCTTTTTTTTTAATTTTTTTTATTTTTTTTTAGATATTTTAAAGGGACATGGTAAGCCTGCTTATTCTTCTTCCTATTTGTTTGGTGCTTGTTAACAAAGTTCTTGTGTATGTCCTAGAAAAGGAAATGTTAAATGCATTTCCTCAGAAAACTGCCATATTTTGAGACCTGCAATGCTTACATCCATATTTTTCCTAACAGTCTTCCCTGCCTTTCCTAGGTCCTTTGCATTTCTGGTAAAAAGAAAAAAAAAAAAAAAACAAGGATTAGAACTATCTCAAATGAGTTGGGGGTTTTTATTGTTTTTTTTCGAGACAACATAATTCACCTCTTCTGCGGGTATAACAAAGAGTGTGACACTTTAACCATAAAGGAGAGAAAAGTGCACATTATGCCAATTTATCACATCTTGCCTCTCTATAGTCATGTGTTGTGTGTTAAAGTTACAATTCACTGTGTATAACCCACTTTGCTATATATTCTGTGTGAACTGATGGTATGTTTTAAAGTTACCATGTAACTAAAAACATTAAGGACACCACCTGGGAAGAATGTTAGTGGAAACATAAAATTGTAACAAAACATCAAAAAACGTCATTCGGAACTGCTGTAAACTCTTTAAATGTGGTCCGACAAAACAATGTTTAGCCTAGTTTGTTGTAAGCATACAGAGACCTTTTAGACTGAGACTGTTTAATTGAAGTAACGTAGGCTGTCCTTTATTTGAATAGCACATTTCAACAACAAGGCAATTCAAAGTGCTTTACATAAAACCTAATAGCAACACGGGGAACTATAAAAGGCAAAAATACAAAATTTAAAAAGAGTTGGATTGAAAATGAAAACAGCACATTAAACTGCTGAAATTCAGACCTGAGTCCATGACTGCGCCAAGGTTTTTTGCCAGGTCTGTTTGTAACTTTGCTAACTGAAGCTGAGGGCTGACTTTTTATCATGTAATAAAGTGTAATATTTTTCTTTCATTGTTGTTTGCTCTATAGGCACCTTTCCCTTTATTACTCCGCTAGCGAAACATGAAAAACATCCCATCATAGGTTAGTAAAGTGTCTTGAATTGCACATGACGTGCGGTACATTAATATTATTTTATTTTATTTATTATTATTTAATATTTATTATTTATTCTATGCATTTGTTTTTATGACTAAATACACATTTTTGATGTGTAATTAAAGCACCAGATGGTTATGGACTTATATGGTATTATTCCCATTATAACAAATGTGAGACGATGTTTAGTACTGCTGAAGATGTAAAAGATTCATTATGTCTGAAGTAATTATCCTATTTTAAATGGCTTTCTTGCAGGCTTGTCTCTGCTGACTCTGTGTTTCAGTCGAGAGACAGACACCCATTATTATCTGTGCCATGTCTGTGAGGAAAAGCGTCCCTCAGACAAGATTTTACACC
Organism: Micropterus salmoides; assembly: GCF_014851395.1. Lineage (NCBI taxonomy): Eukaryota > Metazoa > Chordata > Actinopteri > Centrarchiformes > Centrarchidae > Micropterus > Micropterus salmoides. The sequence goes on along the minus strand of NW_024040817.1, from coordinate 19,329,807 downwards.
ACCTGTCTTCTGGTGACCACTGCAGCAACTACTTTGTAAGTGCTGATTATTGATGATAAAAACTAACCCATGCTTAAAATTTGGAAGCACAATTTTAATTTATTGTATTTTGTATGTCAGAACTACACCAACCCCAATGTACTGCCTTTCTCCTGGCTCCCCGTGATGGATATGAGAGCCTTTCTGAAGCCTGAGATCACAAAGGAAGTCAATGAAAGAGGGCCTGGACTACTAAAGGTTTGTACCTGGAGGCCTGGAATCATACAGTAAATATATATTGACAACTTAAAGCAGTTGTATTCAATAACTTTATATTAACAATGGATCACTTAACGACTTGTATGTGGAAAAGGGTTGCTTGTAGTGAAAACCCACAAAGAATTATCACCCAACTCTGCAGTTCCCATCAGCTGTATGGAACTTTATAACTCAGATCATTGTTCATTGATCATGCCGTTTTGGTGATATGGGGGTGCTCAATGTCTGATTTTACATAGAGCTACCAGTTTTCTCCCAATAAGTTAATATACAGCCTATTACAATATACATTTCAGTGTTTAATGCTGTAAATAAAAAAATGAGAAAAGAAAAACAGCTTTTAATAAATGTTTTAAAGTGCGCAAGGAACCGCGACGTGCTTACAGCTATTGGCCGCACGGCAGGCATGCAAAACTCTGCACAAGACTGGTGAATGGCAGGCGAGCAGAGAGAAAAGGGTCAACAATGAGACTCAGTTTAGGTGGAAACGTACAGTGTAAGTTACAGTGACTAATGAGCCGAGACTACAGCTCTGCAGCTTGTCAAAATTAAAGCGGAGCTACCATGTGTTACCCCCCACCCGCTCGCAATCGCCACACACAAACACCGTTCGACTGTCAGTCGACTATAGGCAAGACTTGACAATTGTGATTCGACTATGTAAATCCTTAGTCGGGGACAGCCGTAGTAGGTGGAGACCAAAACGAGCTAAAAGGAGACTGTAGTATCCAATATTTATGCATTTGACTCATAACAGTTCAAAATAGCACTGTAGCAGCAGGACAGAGGGTCAGTGACCTCTAAGGGAGAGCAGTGATTGGTGGTTATGTAGGGACTGAACCCTTCTATAGAATTTGACCTCTAACCCCTTGTTTTGTTACCTCAAGATAGTACTGTACCCTTCTATGGGTTTGACCTTTTACTTTGCAGACTCAAACCCTTCTATGGTACCTAACAGAGACCTAAACATATCCTATATAAGCTTGTTTGATGTACAGAGAGACAGAGTGGCCATCGGGCTGGGTCACTCTCCAAGCTACTGCAGAGCTTGTAATTGATGCTGGAACTCCTTGATTTAATAAATTTTTATGATCAAGAACAGTGTCAAGTGGGTTTTCCTCTTAACACATCATCACAGCATTATTGTTCGGACACCACAAGACACAATATTGGTTTTTGTCAGATGGCTACAAACAAGACTCAAAACGAGTGCTAATGATGATCTGTAACTGCGGATGTGTAAATGGGTAACTGTTTGCTAATATGTTCATCAGCCTAAAAGGTGAAAACATGTCACTGTTGGGTTTATAGCTTGTTTCTGCTGCGCCAAACAAAATGCTACTATGTGTAATGTTCTCTTTAGGTTAAATTAGCACCTGAGTGTGTGATTGAACTGAAACCGGTAACATGGTCATGCTTTTTCTCATTGTCGAGGACAACTACAGTTCACCCTACCACATTATTTCTTACCATTGTATTGTACTTACACAGCACTGCCATATAAAGTTTCTGCAATATTTGTATTTTTTGTGAATAAATTAGAGGATGTTAAATGTTTCCACTACATTTTTTTTAGATGTTGGATTTACCTGGAGATCTGTTTAAAAAGCTTGAAACGAGTACCTACAATGAAGGTAAAGGATTCTAAGATTTCTATATGTAATTTTTGTGTTTTGTTAAATTGTCTGCTTATGAAAATGATCTGATCCTTCTCCCCAGCGATGAAAACGCTTAGTGAAAATGAGAAGCTTCCCAAGCTGTTTGAAGGTGTGTGCACATTTTTCTCAATACACTTATTTCTGCAGATGGATTAATCAGGACTGAGGGAGTTGGAGTACAGTATAGAGTTTAATCTTCCTCTTTACCAAAATCAAACAGTGCTTTGATGTGTTGTATAATTATAACAGCAGCCCTTTGTTGTAAGCACTACTTGGATTGATTGCTTACCCCAGTTAATATCCATCCATCGTCAACTGCTTATCCTGCCAACAGGGTCGCGGGCCCAGTTAATGTATGAAGTTCAAAGTTTGTTGGAAACAGCAGTCAAGTAAACAAAAGGTCCATTTAGTAGCTGGAACTTTCAGTAATATCAAATGATCTTGGTTTCATAAAACATGAACCTACATAGATAACATTACTACATAACATGGTGCTTTAAAAGCTCAAGCCAACATGGACAAGAAGCCTTAAGGTGCTCAGAATTATTTTTAAACTTTAAATATTTAATTATTATCATATCTTACATTTACTCTTTCTTATTGTCCTTGAGTCTGTGTTTCATCACTGCCATCTTTTGTTCCCCTCTAGCTTTTAAGCCAAACAGGACGATGATACAAACATACCAAAGAGACAGCAACAGGAAGCATCCACTTCTTGGTCAGTAAATGTGCCTAAAAATAACACCTGATGATCAAACATAATGTTTTTAAGTATGGAGAACAGGAAGGGCATGAAAAACAAGAAGACCTCAATGAAATAAGCTATCAATAAATCACTTTTTCTGCCTATTTTTCAATGGGCTGTAACATTAGGTAAAAATTATCCACACGCTTGCTTTCTGGGTCCCTTGGAACAGCTGCTATTCTGTGGCCTATGTGATTAAAACCCAGTCGGACTCTCTGCATGTGCGCTCACTAGCCTCTTGCCTACTGATTTTGAACTGTACACACAGCAACAACACTGCAGCTAACGAAAGTCCACTAATGCCAAACAGACACCTGCTCCCAAACAAACTCTAACACAAACTCTGCGTAAGGATAAAAAAACAGTACATTTTTATGTGCTGAAGCCGTCAAGCCAAATGAGTATCAGATCAGTGTTGGGTGAAAACACGATCAACATCAGAAAGGCTTGAGTCACAGTGATTTAGTTGGTTCAAGTTAGATAACATTGGTTTGCCGGCTATTGCCGACCATTTCCTAACCTTATCTGGAGCAAAATACTATTGTTGTATGGTTTTCCATATTACGTCTAATGCGACCCAGATTACTATCCTGTGGACCACTGGTGTATGTCAAAGTGTTGATTTTAACCTGCAAGAAAGGGCATAATGGTACAAAGTAAAAGTGGAGTGATTGTTGATACTAGCCTATACTAACCAGCTCACGTTGGCACGGATGTGCCACTGTTTGCTTCGTTACATTCAATTTCGATTTATTGTCGTTTTACCGATACTTACACAGCTTCTTCACCATCTCAGTCACTGTAACTTATGTGACCCACATTATATAACAATGCAACATTTTGGTGCAGGACAACAGCACAGTGGAAGAACATGTACTACAGTACATTACTTATTGCGGTCTTGTAAGATTCAGTCTAGCTCACTTAGAGCCTGATTAATAAAGGTTTGCGTGAGTAAAAACGTGCGCAAACTTGATATCACCAGCAAATTAGCACGTAAGCTGATCTACTAATGGTGTGCACGCAGAATGACGTCTTTCAAAAGTGCAAGATGGCACCTGTTGTTCATGTAGTACTTTTGCCATAATGAATATGCAAATTGGGGCATTTGAGTTTTATTGTGCAAAGTAGTGGGAGGGTAACATGCAAATAAATTTATTTGCTACATGCAATGTGATCTACCAAGTCTAAACGCAATCTCATGTGAGTGCAGCATCTGTATTAAATACGTTTGAAAGGAAGGTGCAAACCGCCAAGTGTTGCGCAGAGATGGCTGCTGTTATTGTTACCAGAAGGAGACACAGCCGTAGCGAAAGAAAATGTAGAGAAATTAACAATTATTACAATTAATTATTATTCTATATCCAATATATAGAAATAAATTATTGTATTTATTCAATGAACTTTATGAATTGAATAGTTTTTTTTGTATTTTCTTTTAGCTTTGGCAAAACTGTTAACATCCAAAGCAAATTTCGATTTGACCTGACGTCTTTTCTCCGTGAGATGGAAGAATTTAGCGTGGCGCTGTAGTGCATGGATCATGTGTAAATTTATCCGGCCAGAGGGAACGATCACCAACTATTCACAGCACGCCGGTCGTAATAGCGACACAACTCATTGTAGGTATCGGATGGAGAGGGAATGGGGCGTACAGGGCCAGGGACGGGAGATAGTGGAGCAACCGGGCATGGTACGGACAGTCGGTGATTGTTCCCTTTGGCTGGATGAAGCACGATCTGCTGGCATTTCCTCGTGTCTGGGTCATTCCAGCATACTGTATATGTTTCTGCAGTTTTTCAGGTGTGCTGTCCAAAGTATTTAGTGCACTCTCAGGCAGGATGGTATGATTTCCACATAATCGGGACGCACTTAACGAAACAAACCAAGGTTTTTACGCAGTGGCTGCTTTCCCTACCGACTCTCCATGGCGGAAACCATTAAAACACGTAAAACCCTCATTTAAATACACTCACCTCCACTGTGTTTTCTCCTGTTGTCATCAATGCAATAATTCTTAGTAAATCACCCAAAACAGGTACTAAAATTGCACCTGCAATATTTTAGAATGCACACGCAATTAGTACTCTTTATTCGGGATGTTAGTAAATCGGGCCCATACTGTTTGTTTGTTTATCATCCATTACATTTAGCTATGTTGACATTGCTGAGCCTCTCCGGTGAAAGACCGAAAAAGAGTTATTGAAAAGCCAGCAGGCGAGCCAACGCCGACTATCCAAATGCAGTCAATGTAACGAGCATAGACCTTCTTGTTGTCTCTGCGTTTCAGACTCTGCTTGCTCATGAGTTTGAGCAAGTACGCCCCTGGTTGCAATCTAAAAACTGCGCCACTTGTAGCTGCTGAAAACCAGCCCCTTTAAGGGAAAAATGTATTTTGTCTTCTTACATAGCATATTAAATTCAATGGATTAATATACAAATTAAATAAATGAATCACTTTAGTTAGTGGAATCTTTTATTATAGTATACCTTGTCGATACTGTGATATTAATACCAATTCAACAAAATTAATTATTACAAAATTAATACTTGAACAAACCTACTCATGCTGGAGAGTTTACTTCATTGTGAACTTCCTCAGCTTTAACTACAATCCCTTCCCCCTTTGTGTCTCTTATTCTGTCTTGTAGGCATGCAGCACCTTGTTGAATGCATTGGTGCTGGACTGACTGAGAAGAGACACTACCTCTGCACGCTCTGCAACCTAACTATAGCCACCCACACGATCATCAAACATGTCCTGAGCTTTGACCACATCTTTGTTACTTTGTAAGTAGCTATGACATTTAAAGAGGATATTCAGAAAAATCTGCCAATAAGACAAAGATCTTTGTTAAGAAATGTGACTGTATACAGTGACTGATCAGAAGATTTTGGGTTTCTCATTTTTTGATATAAGTAATGGGCATGAAACACGAGTGGAAGCACAATAACACAAGACAAAGCAAGCAAGCTAATAAATTCTTACTTACTAGTCCAACAGTAAAAAGGCAAGCATCTTTCCTGCATTCCCTCAGGTCTTTTAGCTCATGGCAACGAGTAAAGGTCAGTCTGATTTTTACTCTTGTCCGGTCTTTTCTTCGTCTCTCTCTTCTCATGCACGGGACTCCAGTGTTACATAGGGCAAGTAACCTGCTTCTTGGCCCGTAGTGGCAATGAGCGAGACGCCATTCACTATTATTACAAGTCAGTGTAGCATCAAAATGATTTTAAAAGTATTGTTTTAACTTTTGAACAGCAGAGATTTTTGTACAACCAGGACCATAACATAAAGAGGTATGAACCAATGCTCCTCCCACACCTCCAGCAATTCGGGATGTCTGTTAATTTTGGGTGCGTTTGGGGGGGCAGACACCAGTGGACAAGGTGCCTGAAACCAAAGGCACACTATAATAGGAATAAATTTGGAATACCCATCCCACACTGGTCTACCAGCCTTTTGTAGTTTATGCAGTTCAAGCCTTGGGAGACTGGGGGTAATTTGAGAATATAATTGAGCTTCAGTGCGCAGGTAATTTTGTATCAAGAAAAGAGGGGCCTATCTTTCAATATCTGCTTAAAACTGATTCAGCAGTGGTTCAGTGTTGACCTTTTACTATATAGATATAATAATTGGGGGACAGTGAAATCCAGGTATTTGGTGCCATAACTAGGCCAGGAAAAGTTTCCTCTCTGCGACATGACCCTAGGCAGTGCTTGGCCCTAAGCATGCACTTGTCACAGCAGGTTTTGACTACCTGCAACCCCTCCGTAGTCATAATCTACAGTAGGTGACAGTCGAACAAGGTGAAACACCTGCATTCAATCCTCCCACTCAAGGATCTAACCACAGTGAGCTTGTTTCTGTTTTCATGACTACAGTTCACTACTTATAAGTGTCTTTTGTGCTGTGTGCTAGAGACAGGACATTCTTATTGTGATGGACTATATTGATGTATGTTTTGTAACACAATTTTCACTAATTCTGCTTCTGTATTTTCCTTTGCTGGTGTTTTTGATGATGCCTTGCTGTGCTTCCTCACTCTGCTCCCAAAGCACACGTGCTTGCTCACGCACGCACGCGCACACGCGCTACTGCTGAGCCTGGGCAGTTGGATGCAAAAGGAGCACATACACTCAGAGCTATAGAGTTTTAACACTGTGATCCTAACTTTACACTATAAAATAACACTTTAAATGATGACAATGTAGACCACCATCGCTCTAGTAATTAATGATAACAATTTAGGCTATAATGCTCTAAAATAATTTACAACAGAAGTTTTTCACCTGTTACACTGTCTACTTGATGGTTACATGCCACTTACACCATTTACTGCTGAAGTTCTTGACCCTAAAAGTTAAAATGCTTGTTAAATTCAGTGATTAAAAACGCATGGGATTTCCTGCATCATCACTGCAAATTTGATTTTAACTGGAAAAATGCACATATGCAATAATTGTGCAAGATGATACCATCTTACTGTACATAATGTTGCAGGATATCTGAAGGAATGAAGCATTATAAAGAATCCGCCATGAATTTAATTTTTCCCCTGAATTACTTGTGAAAGACAGATGAAGCCTTTTTAAGGTCTTTATTATGTGATTTCAGAATGAGTAAACATAATTTCTGCTCACTGTCTTCCTTCCCACTACACATAGTTTAACAAAAATTCGATATTGAAGTCCAGTGTGTGTATTGTGCAATAGCACAGCATTTTCTCACATACCAGTTTGATAGCTTTCGTTTCTGTTTCTGAGAGCTGTACTTCCCCTGGGACCAGAGAACTTTCCCTGAGTCACTTAATAACAGGATACATCTGAGAGGTCATTTCAGGACACAGTTAGCATTTACATTTCAAGCACTTAGGAAGGCAACTATTACTGTTAACAACTTTAACGTTGGTACATGTACACTGATTGCTGTTAACTGATAAATTTAAGGTGTTAAATTTAGGAAATATAGGTTTCCACCACAAATCACTTGCCAGATGTGGTTTATTAAGTAAACAGTTTGACTGCACAGTCACGGCAGCACTACATTATCTACCCTAAACAGAGTTGTTTTTGTTCTGATGTCTGGTTGAGTAAGAAATCTACCACAACTGAAATCAGTACTGTTTGTTTTCCTGTGACATAGTTTGTGTATTTCACATCAGTTTTAATCTGTGCAGAGAGCATGGCACCCCTCTACTTTGTTGACAAAGGAATGCTACCAGAACTACAACAAGGACTTTGCCTGCATGATACTTGATCTAGCAAAGCAGACAGAGGAAATTCATGGTACTGCAAACACTGATATGAAGGTAATAGTATTTTCCAAAGTCTCTATTGCAGGCTTCCACAAATGGATATTTTGTTGATATTAACGTGAAACTATTGTTTTACAGCAAGTGAACCTGGAGCCTGGTACATCAGTGAATTTCAGTCGTTATGCAGAAGGTATATATTTTTAATGCCTCAGTTTATGTTGTATTCCTCTGAATGATGTCTTACTAATTAAGCTTATGGTGGCTTGTAGCTTTGAAGAAACTGGAATCCATCACGAAGGAAAACAAGACCAGCTTGATTACAACTGTCAAGCCAGGGAACAAGCTGGGTATGTATTTCAGTGTAAACTAGTTGGATCTGTTTGAGGCTGTTGGTGTTACACCAGTTGTGATTATGTGAAATGTCTGCTGTGTAAAATGATAATAATGAAGGTTATTTCCCTCAATGGATGGATGGATGGATACTGTCAGAAGTCTTAGTGTATTAAATGTGACCACTGTTTTGAAGACTAATAGCTCAGAACCGGGCCAGATATCAGATCTGAACTCATTTCCCCACGCTTTTGTATGCACTCTCTGGTCAGAGCATTTGTCGGGGGCTCTGGGTCTTAATAGACTTTTATGCCTGTATTCTTGAGAATTTTATGCAAGTCCAATTTGGGATAGAATAAAATGATGTTGCCTTTACCCCAAATCTACTAGAGGAGCAACAAAAACACTCTACAGGCCATTTCAATAAAAACTGTATTTGAAAAGATATGAAACAACAATTCCTATTTTCACCAAAAAATAGGTAAAATTACCAATTCGCTGCAGAAACTCACTCATTAACTCCTAACTCCTCAGGCTAGATGAGTAATTAGTATTAGGATATTATGATAGTATACCACTAAAACATCCCACTACCAAAATGTAAAACTGTTTTACTGTATTTAATATTAGTACATAATGTTAGGATGTTATATAGCTTTATTAGTATACTAGTCCTAGCTGTACTAGTCAGGGGCCAACAGAATAATTTAAACTAGGCAGTAGCTACAGCAGGTTTAGAATAACAGGAACAATGTTGCTTTTAGTAGTTTGTTTCATTAACCCAAAATAATCTGACTTGTGGTTAGTCTCTAATTAAATAAAAACAGTAAGCCATGAAATTAATCTCTCATTGATACCTGTTTATCTGTTGGCTACCTTATTTGCGACTGATATAATGTTCTTACCATATCACTTATGCTTTGCCTGGGCTACTAGTCCTATTGTTGTTACTATCATTAACATTACGATTATTACCATAAACACTATAAATATCTGTACCATTATTCACTCAGTCCAAAGCAAAATAACCTTTACTGTCTGTACCTCTGTGTGTATATTGTGTAGGCTACCCCCCATCCCTCTCTCACACACTCACACTCACACTCACACACACACACACACACACACACACACACACACACACACACACACACACACACACACACACACACACACACACACCCGCCCCTAACGGTCAAGGCGGATGGGCGCCCACCCTGACCCATTATTCTGCCTCTTAAAAGGAAGTTTTTCCTTGCCTCTGTCACCTAGTGCTTGCTCTTTGTGGGAATTGGTGGGTTTCTGTAATTAACATCACAGAGTACGGTCTAGACCTGCTCTTTTATGAAAAGCACTATGAGATAACTGTAGTTTTGATTTGGTGCTATATAAATAAAATTGAATTGAAATTGAATTGCACTTCATTATGTTCTGATGTGTAGTGTGCTATTGACTGACATAGCACTGGACATAACTGTCTGTTATGTCCCAGTACCTTTTAACATGTCATTAACTGGATCCTGACACCATTAAAACCAGGAAATGTCTAATTGCGTTTTTTCTAATGAAACATCTTCCAGTTGAGGTCAACTGACTTCTCTAAGCATGCAAACTTAACATCACAGTTGATACACTGAGTACATAAACCACATACATTTTACATGTGTATGTAATATAGTGTACACACAGGTTATACTGAATGAATAATTAACTATGACAACTGTATGTTTTGGTGTTAAAATATCACTTCTGCGTCCTCTCACATGTTTTGGCTGCATGCATAATATCTTAATATACTTTTTTTTTAAAAACACCTCCATTGCAACCCTCTACGCAGGAATAAGCGGTTGACGATGGACGGATTGATGGACCTCCAGTGTTTTAAATAGCGTCTATAATAATACTTAAATCTTATCTCAAATTGTTGAAATAAAAAACATAATTTGATAGATTTGTGAAAAAGAGACGATGTGTATTTTTTTTTAACTACTATTGTAAACATTTTTTTAATTGAACTTTAACAATATGGAATTAACAACTCTACTACTATGTTTTTTTCTTTGTAGAGCGTCATACTGCATCAGCAGGGTCTGTAGCAGTGCATGCTACATTATTCTACAAAGTTCGCTGTCAGGTAATAAACTATCATAACACGCTGGATATTACTGCTGTACCAAATACCAAATGTTGCTGGACATTAAGAAAACAAGTTTAATACAGTGGACTTTGTTTCTGTTGTTTTTTCCCCTCTTGTGGCAGAACTGCAATATGGTCTTTACCATAGGTCAGTATTTGAATCATTTGGCAGATTTGCAAAACTGGAACCACAAACAGGTAGATCAACATTTTTATATCTTTCTAGTCAAAATAAAATGATTTTTTGATTTTTGATGATGTGCTATAAAATATGACTTCCGTTCTTCTCCAGATGTTGAAGAAATCCTTTGCTGAAGGTACATTGGACTTTTCTCTGATTTCTCTTATGATAGTGTATTGTTAAGACGATTTAAATGAGATTATTAATTTCTCCCTTTCTTACAGCTGGAAGAGATGACCAAACAGGTACACTTTTCTCCTTCTGTTACAACATGTTGCAACACTTTGAGACATTAGTTTAAAGCAATACAGAAACTGTATTTGTCAAAAGGTTAGAAAACAAATAAGTCTGTCAGCTTAAAAAAAAAAAAAAACTAATTGTAATAAAGTAATAAAGTACTTTATTAATCCCAATAGCAAATTATACTGTCAGCTTGGAACAAAAAATCCCCAAAGACATTGTGCAAAACACTTAAAATAAGTGTGATGATTTTTACTGTACATAGATACCTGTGTTACACACAGTGAGCTTTGTATTTGAATTTCCAGCATTTCCTTTACAGTGATTGATGGTATCACAAAAAGCATTGGCATGTGTTTTTCTGTGTTTTCGGCCCAACTTTTGAGTTGACGACGTGGCAATTCTGCAGTTCCACTCTGACAAATAACAAAGGAAGGAGTTTACCTCATATATATACCTTACCCTACCAAAGCTGTTTCTTATCAGTTATTGTTTAGCAAACCCTCTGCTCGTTCTCCCACAGGCCACGGCTTGACCTTTTTAGTAACATTTGTTAACGTTCCCACTCTGAGGCACCTTTACACAAGATTCTGATTTATCAAACATAGTAGAAATTAAACATGGTTAGATGTGCATGAATAATTTGCAGTTTCCCTCACAATGTTCAAATCTGTTGTAATTTAAGAAAAATTTCCATAGATTTTGGTATTTATTCAGCTCCTTCTCTTAACCCTCTTTCCTTTTTTAATGTTAGCATTCACACCCTGGCTGGACTTGTACACGTACACCCGAGGGAAGGAACCAGCTGTTGGTGAGCTGACCCACTTACTATGGTTTTGTTCGGTGTTAAACTGAGAAACATTTCATTTCTTAATTTGATTTTGTTTGTTTAGGTGCAAGCCTGATAGTGACGTGTATCACCACCGAGATTCAAATGAAACCTATTTATGTGTGCTTTGCTTGTGAGGACTCTTTCTCGGATTCCTTTCTCAAAGAACACTTAGACTCTCAAAAACATCTCATACTCACATTGGTAAGCTGTTGTTTGAGTTATTTCCATATGTGGCTTGTGTTTGGACATTATGACACCAGTGCAGCTGTGTGTGGGTGCTGGCGGTATGTACACTATGTACATAGTTTTTAGTTTTATATCACGTCTATATCAAATTCTGACACAGGTCAATAGCTGCCACATTGTTGGGTGTCCTTTCTTTTTGTAATTAAGGTGATCAGATTTAGAATAGTTTAGGTTTTTCTGGATTCCCACAAGCCCTTATGGTGCCTTTATAAGCCAAACTGTAAAAAAAAACTCTTTCAGGATTCCATTTAAAAATAACAATTCATGCAAGGGCCGGAAACACAGTAATATACAGCGAAATCCAATGGGGAAAAGCTTGTTTTTTTGGCCACTGTCCTAAATTATGGGGCGGCTGTGGCTCAGGAGATAGAGCGGTTGGCCGTTAATCGGAAGATCGGCGGTTCAATCCCGGGCTGCATGTCGAAGTGTCCTTGGGCAAGATACTGAACCCCGAATTGCCCCTGGTGGCTGTTCCGCCAGTGTATGAATGTGTGTGAATGTCAGTTCAGTTTCTGTTTGAGCACTTAGGCTCAGTGTATGAATGTGTATGACTGGTGAATGCAGATGTAGTGTAAAAGCACTTTGAGTGGTCAAAAAGACTAGATATACAAATACGGAGCATTTACATTTAAATTCTTAGGTGTACCAGAATCCCTGGCGTCTCCCTTTTGCCTGGGAGAAACCTCTGGATATGAATTTCTTGAGGTCAATGGCATGGGAAGAGGAGAAGGAAAGAGGATCACATCAGATGATGCTGAAGGTAAAATGCCAATTCAAATATTTTGTATTTTCTTACTCTGGTGTTTACATCTGTGTATACATATACAAAAGTCATTATACCCGCATCATAGCATATAAAGTACCATTCAGTCTTAAAGCTAACACCACCACCACCAGAGTGAGGCTTCTTAATGTAATAGAAAGGTTAATTTCCTGTAATCATTTTCTCTAAATAATTTTCTTTAGCCATTACTTATTAAAAATGTTTCCTTTCTCAGGTGCTTGATATGCCATACTGGATGTTCCAGAGGCTCATCCCACCTTCTTACCCTAAAGGTACAACTGGTCTTGCATCAAATTATTCAGAGGTAGTTAGGGAGACTGTATCTTTCCTCTCTGCACTTAAACCCTTGTTTTAGACAATGCAGGAAATTATGCCACTAATTAATGTACCTGTACATTTCCCCACACTGCAGTTTTATTTATGATGTCAAAATTGTGACCAGTGCTCTGTGAGATTTTTTGAACTGGTTTTGGTCATACTTGCCACCAAGCCTACTTGCACAACATTAAAATCCAAAAAATGAAACCTGTAGCAGTCTAACATAGTTTTGTGTTTTGTTCTTGATTTTGTCTGTAGTGATGGAGAGACTTGAACTATACCACACTATCTTAAAGCGTGAAGGTTAGTGCTAAAATAATTTCTTTATTATACAAGATAAATGAAATTATTTGACTTGTTTACTTTCATCTGACTTGTCTTTCTGCTTTTCTGTCTGTGCAGTTCCGCGGTGTGAAACATACAGCAAACTCCAACAAAACGAGAGATTTCCTTTGCTTGGTGGGTACTACTAGGGAGAAAAAGAAATCAAAAGTGTTGTGGTGGGAGATTTCTTTAGCGAACGCTCGTAATAAACTTTAGTCAGCCAAAAGATGAGAACTTCAGGCCACTTGTACACTTTATTGTGATATCACAGAACAATACAAATGCTGACACAACTGAATAAAGCATATGGTTTTATACCATGTGTATGTATTTCTAGCAGCTTTGTTTGTTCCTTTAAGTTCCAACATCTTTCTAATTTCTTTTCTACCCTCTCCCCCTTTTCATTTAAAGCTGTAGCCATTCTATCTCTCCCTGATGTTATCCATAGCATTGCCTAATGATGCCTGAATATGTTTTCATATTCTATCTTGTGAATAAATATCTGGTAAATAAATCCTCAAACGTTCCACAGTTTGTTTGTTTTTTTTTATCTGTAGTCATGTTCAAGCATGCATCATATCACTGAGGGCTATAACATTTACAGGGAGCATGCCCTTGGTCACGCAATTTGCTGCGCTTCAGCAAATTTATTATACATAATTTTACCACAGTGCACTATGGATTTCTTTTGACTTTTCACCTCGTCATTGCAGGTCATCAGTTCATGGTCAGTTACAGTGTGGCTGTCAAATGGCATCCGTCCACAGAAAGGGAATCCCTGTGTTTGCTCTGTGAGAGGAAGCTGTCAAAAGATGAATATTATGCTCATGTGTTCAGTCGGGAACATGTTGGAACATTTCTGGTGAGTATTTTTATTCCAAACGCTTCTCATGCATGATTTTTTCATTAATGGTGACCGTTACTCTTATTGTTGTTGACCTCTACCCAAATAGTGTTGTGCAAAGGCACACAAACAGCACAGTAAATAAAAATCCTAAAGGGTGAGACATCTGGGTCTAAAAAGAGATTAGACAGACACTGGAACTTAATAATAATAATAATAATAATAATAATAATAATAATAATAATATAATAATAATAATACATAGAATGCATAATAGCATGTAAAGTACAGCATTTTGAAATAAGTGCAGCAGTGCATAAATGTGAAACAAAGTGCAAAAAGAGGTTTCATATCTACATTAGGAAAGTCATAGCTAGTTAAAAGCAGTTTTTAGCTTTCTTTTTAAAATATTTAGCTTGCAGGCTTTCCAGATATCTATAGTTAGTGTGTTTCATAGCTTTGGGGTGTAACGGTCAAAGGCTGCATTTTCTTTCTGCTGTTTGTGAGAACCTCCTATAAACCGGGAGTAGGGGATCAGAGTGTTCTTGAAATCAAGTTGTGAACAAGGGAGTCAGCAATGTAGCTTGGTCCTAGCCCGTTAAGAGCTTTGAATATCAGGAGGGAGGACCTCCAAATAAATTCTAAATATTGAAGGAAGCCAGTGCAGAGCAGCTAAAACAGGACTAATGCTTGAAATAAAGGCATGAATAAGTTTTTCTGGATCTTTTTTAATTTATAAATAGTCGCACTTGCTGTGTTTCTAAGGTGTAAAAATTATGTTTTTGTTTCCTTCTTGAGTCAATTTCCCCAGAAGACCACTAGTAGGATTTCAGTTTTGTCCTTGTTTAACTTTAAGACATTAACGTACCTCCATTTATTTATTGCCAAAAGTAGTAGAAAAATGTGCTATGCTTAAGTATGTTAAACTGTTGCGAGCGTTTTCGGTGAACTTATATAGTCTCAGTCAACTTATAAAACAGGACCTGGTGCATAGACAGAGCTAGGAAATGTCTACGTGACTTGGTCATTCTTTGATAAAGATTATTCTAACAGTAAGGTAGTTTATAGCTGCAGCATTATTTGGTTCAGCAGAGTTGTGCAGTAGCTTATCACTTGCATGGAAACATACATTGTGCTCTCTGATGATGTTACCACGTGGCACCATATATATTGAGAATCATAATGTACCAAAGAAACTATCATGTGCAACCCTGAAACAGGTCTCAGACATTTAGTAAGAGCACCTTCAGTGCTGTTGTATTGTCTAAAGCCTAATTGAGATTTATTCAGGTAATATTTTCTTCAAGAAATGAGTTTATTTGCACTGGAACCAGTGAAAATAAAAAAAGTCCCTTTTTACCTTTTCAAGTATCTTACTAAAGATTGGAAGGTTCGATATCAGCCTACGGGTGGTCCTTGCATTACCGTTTAGGCTGTGTTTTTTTTTATTTTTTTTTTTTTTAGTAAGGGTTTTACAACAGCTGTTTTGAAGGCATCTTCAGGACATGACTACAACCACTATTGAATACCTGCTTAAAAAATGCTCTAGATACAGGGTAATACATGAGGTGGAGGAGTACTCCGTGTTAGTCTTGGAAAGGTCAGTTGACGTAATACCGGTGAAGTTCTGTTTTTACAGGATTTGGTGACGCCTTGTGTCCCCCTATTTTCCTTCAGCTGCTCTACAGATTCTGTTAACTAATTAACACTGTTTTTGTTAATTTTTCAACCATATCATTTAAAGAGCAGTCATAACTGTATTACTCATAATATTGGAGAACTTTGCTTGAGCCTTGCCATCTAGGAATCTCTAACTGTAAATTTTTTGTTTTTGTTAATATTAGGTTGGCAAATTCAGGGATGGTCAGAAATAGATCATCTTAATACTGAAACATTATCAATGTTTAACCCTGTTTTTATAAGCTAGTTAAGACTTTTACCATGATAATGAGTGGCTTCATTTACATGGTGGTGAGTTCAAAGCTGTTCAGT
Source organism: Micropterus salmoides (assembly GCF_014851395.1). NCBI lineage: Eukaryota > Metazoa > Chordata > Actinopteri > Centrarchiformes > Centrarchidae > Micropterus > Micropterus salmoides. The sequence continues at coordinate 19,313,664 of NW_024040817.1, read as the reverse complement.
AAAGCTTGAGAGCTTTGGGGTCATTATTTTTGTTAATATGAATATTCTGAGAAATTTACCCAGGTTAATGCCAACTGGCCCATACGATATTGACATTTTGAGAATTAATTCAGTGCAAGTCTATGGGAGAGAAATATTACAGGTTAGACTATTAACAAAGGGCAATTTATATGAGATCTAAGGAAACCTGACTGCTCTTTTAAGTGGAAGTGCTTGCCCTTAATTAGAGATGTGACTTTAATAACTTATGAGTGTATGTATAATGTCAATTGGATATAAGAATATAAACATACTGTACATGTATGTGTTTCACTAATTATTCAGTAGTGTGCAAAAGGCAAAACCCTCCAGCCAAGCTTCTGGCAGCACTGTGTGGGCTCTGTGGTGCAACTCCTCAGAGTGGTCAACCCTGGACACGACAGGGAACAGGCCATGTTAAATTTACTGCCCCTCTTGTGTCACTCATCCTTTCAGTGTTTAAAGAACTAACTTATTTGGTTGTGGTCTGAAAAGGGGGATAGCTGTCTGACAGTGAATGCACTAATAATGGAGGGGTCCTTGTCAATGATTTCATACTGTAAGTTACTACACTAAACCCAAGAGCCAGCACATTTACAATTAATTTTACTCTGGTTGCTTCTATGTAACGTTAGCAAGTACACGTTGCTCGAATCCAGTGTTATCTTTATTTCTATTAATACTTTATATCATACATAGAAGCTTATATTTTAGCTTACTCAATTTTAGTTGCCTAACTCTAGCGTTAGCTAGCTTAGTAACGTGTTATGTCACTGTTGGACATGCTGTGGTCACCGGGGGAGGACGAGAGAGGGCAGGTATTTTTAAACAGTCTATGGTATTTGCACAGATGCCATGAGCTGAAATGCCAAACTTCTGATAAAAAATGTCAGTTGTTAAACTTGATCAGATATGGTCTTGATTTGAGTTAATTTTAAAATGTCCATCATCAAAAGGGATTATTAAATATGTTGTAACTTAACTGAAACAATATTGGTTATTGGTACATGTTTGTCCTGTTGAACTGTTAATACTAAAAACTGTAGTTTAAAAACAATTTATTGATTGGTAACATTTTTAGGTTTTTAAAAGGCTGACGAGAACAGACATTTCTGTCAACCTCATTAAAATGCTTTGTCAACAGTTGTTAAAGATAAACTTCGCTAAAATGGTCAGTAATTTGTTGCAGTCTGTTTAGTCTATGTTCATCTTTCTCATTTTATAACGTTATCCATAGCAGACTACAATAACTACAGTTATGTTTATGGACAATGACACTGCTGTACATTTTACCACCAAACTACTGTTTTATTACTACTTAATTCATTAGACAAAATTCAAAAATTAAACATGTTACCACTGTTGGACCGTGACTTTAAATTACCCTTTTTAAACTATGTGTAGTCCTTGGCCTGCGTGTTCTTTCATGAAGCAATAGGAGAAGATGTTTTTGGTCCACGTTAATCAGTTTTATTACAAGCAAATGAATAAAGCTTACAGAGCTCTGGGTCAATCTTCCTTTGTCTGACTGGCTATCTCTCCCTGACCCAGTGTTTTAGTATACATCCTCACCTCATAAAACAATAAAACAAAAGTGTAGGTCAGTCCATGATGTTGTCCTCTGACTCAACGAATCATCATGCTGTTGCTGGGCAGATTATGAGCATAGTTCCTGAAATAAGATATCTTGGAGAAGAGATGTTTTGTACCACATTCCAAACCACCCCTCACCCATTGTTCAAGTGTCCTTATCTGATCATGCAGAGACCCCCTGTTCCTGCACCTCTCCAAAAAACACACACATCAGGTCTAGTTTAATAAATGATAAACCAACATATAAACTTCTACCTATAAAATACATCAGAGATCAATATAAGAAAACACAATAATTTTGGTTACCCTGAGTAATAGAAAAATCATACTATAATAATCTCTCACCACCCAATGCTAATTATATTATAAATTATACAGTATATTCTTATTTTTTTTTTACATGTTTACATGTCTTAAAATGTGTCTGTCAATACTGTTTATTAGCTATAGTTGCAAAAAACACAACCACACAAATAAGTACAATAATGTACTGTAATGTAATAATAATGAATAGCTATGGTATATTGGATATTGTACACATGGCGTCAAATGACTGTTTTAAATGTACCAGAAAAACTGACTAGACATTTTTGTGTGTGTCTTTGTGTCTGTGTAGAACCATTTCCACCCAGGCTCGCTGAACTCAAGCATGGATGCAGAGGCCTTGTTGGACTTGGCAAAACAGGCCGCACGTATTCATTCTGTATCACATGCACAGGTATTCTATACTAGAAACTGAATTTACTATCTTTGTGGAGTGTCTCCTCCAGCCATGCGCTAATGCTTTTGTTCCAATATTTTCTGCCTTCAAAGATCATGGCGTTGGAGACGCCCATCTGGGAGCCATGCTCCTACCGGAAAAGTGAGTGTAACTATTGTGAACAATGTTCCACATGGTCATCTGTAACTGTGAATTGGTTTCTTGACTTTATTATACTGTTTTGTTCCAGCAATATCCATCCTGGCATCTGTGAAGAGGAGAGAAGGCAAAGGAAAGCTTGAACCTGAAATAATACCAAAAATGAAGCTTTGTAAGTCAAGCCTGATATACTAGCTAAACATTTTGTTATGTAGATGTTTTATGTTCAGTATGACCTTTACTAGTATGGTTTAGGCTTGAGTGGTGGCATGGTGGGAGATTTTGTTTGTTTTTTATATTTAATTATTATTTGGTGTAGCAGTTAAGAAAAATATCATGAGGGTACATTTGGCTTCCTGGAAATCCTCTACTATTAATCTGTTCACCTCATCCACTGATTTCTTAACTTGGACAGCTCTTTTTTTGCTGTTTGTATTATTGCTCACTGGATGGATACTTGATAAACCATTGCAAATGATTATAATCAGATTCATTTTTTTAATGTCATGTTTCTCAGCCCCCAGAAAAACTTCAAAAGACATGGACAAGGACCATGTGAGAGACAACAGTCAGAAAAACGGCAGGATGATGGAGGGGCCTGAGAAAAACTACAGTCAGAAGTCCATAGACAATAATGAGACGACCATGAAAAAGATTTCAGTAGAAGCTGCTGCTGAAATCACCAGTATACACTGTGTAGAAAGTGCAGCTGGCAAGAAGACTCATACACAAAGTGAAAAAGAGTCAGAGCAGAGAAGAGAGGTGTTTTCAAAAGCTAGTTCAGAGGAGACAATGAATGCAGATAGTACGTGCCCGGCAATAAAGGTGGAGAAGATAGAAGAGGAAAAGGTAGAAAAGACTATTAAGCAGGAGAAGGTAGAAGAGCCTACAGCGACCCTAGAAAGCTGCCAGAACACAGACAAAAACGATGGAACAGAGTTTGGAGAAAAATGGAGCAAAAGTAGCAAAGAGGTCTCGACACCGTTGAATAACATTTACAAAGAAAATGAAAGAAAGAGGCCTAGCAACATGTTTGAAAAATCACAGGACACATGGGACTATAAAAGGCAGCGGCTCACCTCCGAACAAGACGCATCTGAAGGAAGTGGAGGAAAACCAAGTCAGACTGCGAAGGATAAAGGTATCTAAATGTCATATTTAGGTTTGTGGATGATTTTTCTGTTTCTGTGAAAATGTCTCAGTCTGTGGTTGTCTATGGCTCTCTTACAGTGTCTTCTAATGTGAACCCCCAACAAGGACATCACTTGTGGCAGTATCTCCAGAGGGAGAGCCGAGAGCCTGTGGTTGGTCAGTGCCTTTAAAAAAATTTTAAATATTGTAGGAAACTTGGTCTGTTACTGTCCACTGGTAATGTTGTTGTTACGCTGATTGTACCATAAATGTTACTTTCAGTTATGATATTTTGATTTCTCATATGTACATGAGCTTCATTTATTCTTAATTAAATTACTTCTGTGAAAATTTCTAGCCAGATTTAATATTGATAACACAATAAATGGTGAATGATATGTCTTCTAGGTTTAAGTGCTCTCATTGAATGCCATTGTGATCAGCGTGCCCCTATCTACCTCTGTGAGTGCTGCTCTCTGAAGATCCTAGAGAAGGACATCGTCAGCCATGTTACTGGATTATACCACCAGAAAGTGTATCTGGTAATGAGTAAATTTAATATAAGTAGGTTTGGCTTTTTTCAAGTCTATCTTAAGCCTAGTTCACACTACACGATTTTAAGCCCAATTTGCCGGTTGGTGAGCTTGGTGACCGTCTGGCTCAGACTTGGCTCAGACAATCCCTGCTACCTGGGTGTGCCAATCCATTCTTTCACCCTTATTCTTTGTCTTTATATTTGCTATCTTTATAATAACAAACAACAGCTGTTTTGTGTGTAGATTCACGTCATTTGTTTCACATTGCACGTGTGTTTTCTTGACAAAACGTGGTTTGGAGACCAGCGTCTTGTCAGCTCGTGTAGTGTGTGAACCCCTGTCATCCAACAGTCACGTAGTGTGAACGCCACAACGACTTCAAGACTCCCATCACATCATTGCAAGCTGTGTAGCGTGAACAGCACGGCGATTTGCCGTCGCTGAAAGTCGTGTAGTCTGTGCGAGCCTTTAGTAGTCAGAAGTGTCAGATTCTGTATTTACATAGAAAGACTTATTGGTCAATGTAATCCTTCCTCCTCTCCATACTGGCCAAGATTCCTTAAAGAGGTGGTATTATGGTTTTTGGCTTTTTCCCTCTCCTTTATTGAGTTAAATATCTTTTTTGTGCATGTAATAGGTTTGCAAAGTGGAAAAAGCCCGAAGTCCAGCCCAAAGGGAGTTCCCATCTCCCACAGAAAACACTGCTCTGAAGTGCTTGAAAACAGCTCGTTTGTAGTCCAGTCTTTACTTCCCTTTCTTGTGACGTCACAATGAAAATACGTGTCATAATGCTCGCTGAGCGACTAGTCCGACACGCCCTCAAAAACACTGGTGGAAAAACACCTCTCCTCTCCCTTCCAAACACTAGCTACCCTCCAAGCAGTCAATGGACATAAAGTTGTTACTGTGATGTAGAGACAGAGCTCAGTTAAAACATTATGGATAAAAGATACTTTTGTTACAGATTAATAACTCACCACTCTGAAACTCTTGCTCCAGTCCAAATTGCCAACATGGTCGGCAACACGTAGCCTACAGCTGAATCAAAGCTGTTTCTCTGCTTCTGATTGGCTATTACCAGCCTTCGCTGTTTCTCTGCTTCTGATTGGCTAGTAGTCCTTAACTAGGAACTGCGCATGTGCAACTCCCAATAAAGATCATTTAGAGACAAGCTGTATCACTTTAGCCTTCAACACACAGGGTGAAAAGAGGAGCTGCAGCAATGTGCAGTATGACAATAAATATGGTGTTTTTTGAAAATTAAACCATGTAAACCTGTTCTGGTACAACCTCTAAATAGGATTTTGAACCTGAAAATGAGCATAATACCACCTCTTTAATGGAGCCACTACACTGTAAGAAATGGGGGACAATTACACAGTTGTCATTCTGTGCATAAATGATGGTTAATGCTACGTTATGGTCATTTTAGTGTTTTTCCTTGCTGAGCAGTGGTGGAGAGAGAAGTTCTGACAAACTCTCAGTTGAATGTAAGTTTGTTGCCTGAACAAAACACCAGCAGTAAAGATGCACACAACTGCTAGGTCAAGGATACCCACCCGATTTGAATGAGTGAGTCTACTGACAATATTCCTTTACAGCCAGTATGAACGGAAGGAATTATTGCAACCAATATGTCTTTTTTTTTTTTTTTTTTTTTTAATCTACGTTTTTCATGTTAATATTGTTTTAAGATAGACTTAATCATTCCAAACCTATCCTTTAAAACACACGTTCCTATTATATCCAAAAGTATCAAAATACCATGTTGAAGAATGATCAATATTCATAGCTTGCTACTACAACAGCTAACATTACTGTCAACTTACTTTTAAAGCATACCATAGTAGTAAAGAGTAAAGCCACCTTCAGAATTATGGTGTTTCCTAGTTTCTACCACGTTTGATACAAATACAACAGATGGTCTGTTTTATAGTAGTAATACCTTCACTTGTGTATGTTTCTGACATTAGGGTTTACAGGAACTGTCATGGAACGAGCAGAGGCAGAGGATCATCAGACATCAGGCTGCATTGGTTGAAAAGGAGAAGGGATATGGAGACGCTCAGGTGTGATGCTGGTCTAAATTACTTTAGTTGTAGACATGTTACACTGACACTTAAAAAAAAAAAAAAATAAAAATAAAACGTCAGTCCTGGATAATATTGGCGTAAAGATCTAAAAGAAAAATCATAAAGAGGGAGAGAAAAGGAGCCAGTAATATGTTTTACTAATTGTTGTTTGTCTCCAGGTTGTTGATCTGGATGAAGATATTTACAATAACATCTCAAAGCAAAACTTTAAATCAGGTAAGGGTACATCTTTCCTTAAATTTGTGTCTTCTTTTGTCTTGACTGGTTTTGGTTGAAGTTAATTTTGTGTGATTTTTACAAGTGAGTCTGAACGTTTTTACAGTTTAATATTCTTCTGTATTTTCCATTATTTACACAGCCATACAAACAGTGAAGGCACTTCATACTCAGCAGGGCGGCGGACGTGAACTCCCTTCAACCACAGCTCTGCCTGCTATTCATCCTGTGGACACATCAGTAACCCTTCATACTCAGCATGAGGTCTATTCTGCGATGGATGAATTCCGGGTTAGTCAATTTCTTCCATTCGTCATAAAGAAGTCAATCTGCATGCTGAGCAGATAAAATCGATAACAGGAAGATGCAGCTTAATGGAGCACCACAATTCTGCTCGAGTCTTTTCTCACTGCACTTGTGTTCACCTTATCTCTCTATCTTGACAACATGTTTGAGTCAGGGACAGAAGGGTTTTGACCAGACAACACACTCATTTTATTCTGCTTTTGCTCAGAAATTACAGTGGCTGCGAAACTTGTGAAAAACACAAAAGGACGTGTTATATTGTCTGTCCTGGGCAATATGGCGCACTCTGTGGAAGAGTACCTGCTACTTCTGTAGATAGAAAGGGCCCATTATAAGTTAATGAAAACGTGTGGGGGTTTTTTCAGGTGATTATACACTAATGAAAGCATGCTTACATACTGCTAATAGATCCCCCTATATCTTACACACTGGACCTTTTAACAAAAAGGCTTATAAAGTTAACATGGTAACACATTTGACGGGCAGTGACAGTTCTGTGTAGCTCTCAGCTGAAAAAATGAGCAGTCTACTGAATACAATTGTTTCATTTCAAAGGTGGTGAAGATGGAGATTGATGATGATTCAGAAGACTCTGAGGCACAGCAGTCTTCAGTTGCTGCAGCTGTGTCTGTAATGGCAGGAACCACCTCCAAAACAACTGAAGACGTCAAAATGACAAATATCAAAGTGCTTGATTCAGCTGACAATGGTAACACTTGCCTTACTGTTTCCAGATGTAGTAAAGAAACAACAAGTCTTCATGTGTCTATAAGTGGGGCAAACACAGCACGTATGCATCCTGAATCCACAGGAAAAGCTGAACACATTAATGTGGGGTCATTGAAAATAGCAACCACTTCCAAAATAGAGGGGACATGTCAAACTGTAGCAACGTCATATTCCACGGGAACCACCCTCACCAGACCCATGACGGCCAAAACTTCAAATTCTATTCCAGACACCACAATATTATCAACCATCTCCAAACTTCCAGCCACCAGCTCCAGCTATTATACAGCCTCCACCACATTGAGAGAAACTGCCTGCAAAAATGTAGCAAATACCTCCAGTGCCGGTGCAACCCTCTCTAAATGTACAGCAAATGCTTCCAAACTGACAGGAACCACCTCCACCTCTAGTGCAACCAACTCAAGTACAACCTCAACCACAATGCCTGCAACAGTGTCCAAACCACTGGAAAGCAGGACTGCAGCTGCATCAATGCAAGTTGCAGTGTCTTCATCTAAAGCTGCCACCATCTCTAACACAGGATCCAAAGTAGTGCGTGAAGTCACCAGCAAAACTGTACCTGCCTCCAAAAATTCAGAAACTTCATCCAAAGCTATGGTGACATCTGCAGCCACCGCTAAAATGACTAATATGTCAGTTAAAGACGAAAACACAGAAGCCTCTGTCAAGACTGTACATATGAAGAATTCCTTGGGGTCAAGTGCTGATGTCGCATCAAAAATTCCTAAGAGTAACGCATCTGCAGCTCTCCGCCAGACCACGCTCATGTCCGTCAGGTCTGAAAACCAGAGTCCACCCCCAGAGCCATCACATGCCTCCGCAAGCAAGACAAAGCCACATGAAACAGCTCCTAGAGTTGGTAAGTATTTTGTGTAGATATACATGTAAATATGTCTCTATGAATTGGTCTCTTATTTCAATCAGAATCAATGCATTGTTGTCTTTACTTTATAGGCATAAACCAGCTGATTGTAGTGTCATGTAGAGGAAAGCGGCAAGTCTACTGTCAGCTGTGTTCAGTCAAGATGCAGAAGTCCGATCACCTACTTGATCGTGTCCACAAGTATAACTATGTGGTGCGTACTTGACAAGTCTTGTAGAAAATGCAGGAAGCTTGTAAAACAGGGCAGTATTACAAACCTTAGCTGTGTGCTCTTAATATTCGTACTAGAAAAAGATGTACCCTTGGTGGAAAGCCAAGCCATCAGACATGGAGAGCAAATTGGACAACATGGTAGCCAATTTGGCTGAGAATGATGTAGGATCCCGCTCCGCCCAGGTAAACGTGACCCAAAACCTTTTGTCTGTGTTAATCTGACTTAATGGTGTGATGTCCAATAATAATAATACAAAAAATAATTAAATACACTTTAATTATAACAATTAATTAATTTAAATTTTTTTTTTTTTTTATTTTTTTTTAAACAAAGAATTATACTTAAGTCAAAGATACTGTGCAAGATTGTTGTTGCGTAACCACATTGTTTTTTTACAAACCGTTCTGGTCTTTAGTGCAATGATCAACTTAAATAATTGACACCTATCTTTAATGATAAGCTCACTTGAATTGATGTTATTTACTCATATTTGTACTGCTTAAGGAGCCTAAATTATTGAAATTGGTGAATGTTCTGTATCTTAGTTAAATGCAGTGTATTGAATTACTGGCCATTGGTTATGAGGGATACAGTTAAGAAATGACAACAAATACATGAGAACATACATCATGGAAATGTGTTTAACGAAGTAGCATGTTATGGTTTTAACATTGTGTGCCTGTTTCTGTCTTTCTGCTAGACAATGGAAGTGAACATTGATGAGTACAACGAGCTGAATGGTCTTCCAGACAACAAAGGTAAAGATTATTCTAATACCCTTCACAAATCTACTGCTACGTGGCTTACAAGGTGAAAAGATTACAAAGAACCGTCCGTCTCTATTTGTTGAGTTGTTCAGCCATGTTAGCAGTGGGGTCAGAGGGGACTGAGAGAGAAATTATCCAGTCAAAATAACAATACTGCAGATTTGTTTTATAAATGTGGAGAAAATCATAATTCTCTTTTTATTCTCAGCTCTAGAAAGGGTGAAAGTAATGGTGAAACAGAACAAGTCGCAGGTCTCATCCTCCACAACTGATGCTGCAGAGGTTTTGAGACAGCGTGTTGCCATTGCTAGTCCATGTGAAATTTCAAGCCCAGATGATGGTAAATTCAATTGTCGTTTCTTAGCACCAAGTTTGAGAAACGTATTGTTGCCTTAGCTAAAGTTAAAAAGATTCTTTATTTTTGTTAAGTTGAGAAACTCATGATTCGTCTGTGACATTAGAAAACCAGTGAATGAGACACAGAAGTATGGAATTACAGTACACCAATTACTCTGATTTTGTCTCTCAGGGACTTCCGTGCCACAGAATGAAATGGCAGGACCTTCTACTGATAACCAATCAGAGCATGAGAACAAATATGAGCCCCAGACGCCAGGTGAGAGCCCACATACTCACACGCAAGATTTGCTCCAGACTCGTATGTCCATTTCATGAGATATGTTATTCAGACTGTTTTATATTGGCGTAATTAATTAAGAAAATTACAGTTACACAGTCATTGACCAACAGAAAATAATAATAAATAAAATAATGATTAACATATTTACAGCTGGACTAATACAAATTCTCTGCTCTTCTTAGACAAATTTGAGAGAGTTAAGTCGGATGTGGAGTCTCAAGCTACGGGTGAAGTCACAACTGCAATTGAGAGTTCTGGTAAACATTCAGCCTTGCCTTCAGTTTTTGTGTCTGTAACATATACATACAATTCTGACGAGTAGTCAAAGTAAAGTAAATTTAACGGCCAGAGGATGGCTCTGGATGACATTAGTAATTTTAAGCCACTATTACTTTATTAGCTGTTACTTTGTAGAATAAAGTGATTATATTGTTTTTACAATCTCTTTATTGGTGTGGTATGTGTGTCATCTTCTTCTGCATCATCACTCATTTACACTAATCCATAATCTCTCAAAATGGGGAAACCTCTGGGTTGTGCCAATCCTCTTGCCGCTGACTCAGAATCTGCAGGCAGATTTGCCCAAACTCCTGATACATGCCAAGAGACTCTTTTGAGGGGACAACAGCAAGAGAGAAGTGATCCAGACTTACAGGACACACAGAAGGTGCTGGAAGGCACTCAGAAAACATCACTTGTAACACTCTTCAACCCAGACACGCTTCCTTCCTCCGCTACAGTGAATGCCGACCAGCAGAAGCAATCAGGACACAGTCAGAGAACACAACATGTACCCATACACCACAGTACATCACAGGCACTGTCAAGGATGCCAGTAGGTAGGTGTTAAGCATTTGTGAGTCAGCAGTTGTTGCCATTTAATGTACTGATTTTGTTATTTTGCATGGGTGTCAACAGGCGAAAAAACTCAGGGCAGTCACTTGTCCACATACTTGAAGGTGCGGGGACTGGAAAATGAACCAGTAATAGGTGGGTGTTTCCATCCTCACACAGCAGACCCTTTTATGTAATGTCATAAAAACACACATATGTGAAAGACGGTGTGTCCTCATCAGGTCTGGGCTCTATTTGGGAGTGTCGAGGGATAACTCGGAAAGCATTCTTCTTGTGTGAGAGCTGCAAGGTTATGCTCCCAGCGGGACTCATCTGTGCCCACGTCATCAGCATTGAGCACAAGTTGTCATACACAGTGAGTGGAGTCTTAATAATGTATTGAAAACCTCTAAACAACAAAAGTATTTCATGTTTGCTCCCACGGTATTTTATGAGATAATATGCATATCTTTCAGCTGAGGCAGGACCCCAAATTAATGTCGCTTTGGCGGGATGATGAGCACCAAGAGAACATACTTTTAGATAATTTATTAAACATTGTTGACAAACTCTCAGACCGCGAAGGCTTGGACAAGACCGAGGCGCAGGTAACCTATTGGGCCCATGTATTGTGTATGTTATCTGAAATGTCCTTGGGGCAATTTGAGCAAGATGTGGTTAAAGATAATTCTAAACATATTTGTTGTCTTCTTGATAAGTTCAGAAAGTAATTATGTTGGACAACCTATTTAACCTTTATTTGCCAACAAAAAACAAGTTAATGTACAAAGTGGAAATACACATCCATAATGCTAATTGTTAACCTGTTTGTGTTTTCTCTTTCAAAGTGTGTAATGCTGGGAAACGAGTTGTATGAGTATCTTCAGAAAGCTTCATTCAGTGAAGGTAGCAGTAAGCTTAAAAGGCTACAGAGTTTATGATCCATGGGAGTGTACAGTGTGTAGTATCAACTGTGCTCTTTGCTTTTCATAGCTTTAGAAATTGTAAAAGACATCTGGAAAGAACAGAGACTGAACGTCCTCTTTCCAACCCCTTCACAACCAAAAGGTGAGTCCCATTAGTCCAGTCACAGGGTCATGTTTTCATTCTTATACACAACTAAAGTGACTAATAAAGGCAGAATGTGGGTCTGAGCAATGAGTTTTTATTTCTGTTGCATAGACCAGCAGCCTGATGGCCAACAGAGTCTAGAGGAATCTCTTCCCACAGAGATGCTGTCAGCACAGGCACTTGAGACAGACCACAGAAGTGTCAATGGTTTGATTTATCATAATATTTACAGTATTGGAAGTTTTTTCCCCACATGTTGCAGTCCACTCCTGTGAACTTGCTTGAAAGTACACAAAAAACATGATAAAAGTAACCCAGAATTCCAGTGTGTAATAATGATATTAAGTGAGTGTTTATGGTGTCAAATATTGTTGAACTCTGACTCATTTCATTAAAATGTTCCTGAGCTTATCCAGACCCTGGGCTCAAAACCAAGTGAAATGTATGACTTGTGTTACCTGCTAACGAGAAACTGTTGACTCAGTATTTCCCATTAATTAACGAGACCATGGCGGCCCGCCAGAGTCTAATTTGCTCCACCATCTCAAAATGAAATGAAAATATTTTTACACATCTCATTACACATCATAATAAAATTTCAGACCTCTAACATTTGGCCGCTGCTCTGCGCTACTGTAAGCTTGCACACTTTGGCATTCGTCCCGAATCGACTACGTTTCTTCCGAGATAACTACGGTATCGTTGACTATATTTCTCTGTCGGTCTGTTCACTCGCTTGAGAGAAGGCGATTAAGCTAGCCGCGCCCCCATTTGGAGTGCACATGTATTCAAGCCTTTATGGTAAATTCACTGAAACGGCCCAGAGTGAGCGTACAGGCAGGTTAGCGACTTTATCCTGTCAGTTTGTGTCTTTACAAAGACAAATGTTGCAGTATGAGAGTCCTACCTGAAGAGAGGCTGTGAAGTCTTCATGTTACACCATACGAGAACCACATGCAACATTATTTATCAAATTGGGTCGGACTCTGGTCGGACTTGATGAATTTAGCGCGAGGTAGTGTTGCCAACTTTGTCACTATGAAATAAGGGACAAAATGTGGCACTGCTGCAGTGCGGGTATAGCCTATTTTTGTGTGAATATACAGTGTATTGTTTTAAGCAATTTGTCATACTGATAGCTATCTCTTAATTAAATATTTGGTAGGTTTAACAATACTTATTTACAGCAGGTACCTTCAACACAGTCCTTTTGTGTTTGCGACCTGACCTTTCTTTTCTCCATGAGAGGGAAGAATTTAGAAAGGTGCGTGACGTTGCGGAGAGCCCCCAGCTGCAGGATGGATCATGCGTAATATTCTTTCAGCCAGAGGGAATGATCATGAAATGAAGTCTGACGCACTGCATGATCATGATAGAGAAATACAGAGATTAATGTCAATAAAGCATGCTGTCAATATTTTAGAGACCCCCCCCCCAAAAAAGATCACAAATCATGCTTTTAGAGGAGCTGAGCTCCCCCTGGCTCAACCATAGTTAGCACCCTGAGCGTAGTTGTCAAAAAATGGGACAAGAGAGGTCACGAATGGGACAACTCAATTAGGCCTAATATAAGGGACGTCCCAGCTAATACGGGACAGGTGGCAACCCTAGCGCAAGGATACACATGTGACAACGCCCGGTTTTCAAAATGTGGTGTCTATACAGTATGGACATAAGATTAATTGGACTATATTCACAAAGTATTAAACATATTACCCGCGACCCTGTGCACAGGATGAGCGGTTGACGATGGAGGGATGGATTAAACATATTCCATGTGTCCATTAAAAGTAAAAAATAACAACAACATTTTAGGGAAATTACTTATTCTATTTTCTATTCTTTGATTTAGGGTTTTTAGAAAAACATTAAATAAATGTGTTGACTTTTGTTGCCATTTCACCACCATTTATAGCTCCACGGTGGGTTTTTTATGAAATATTTTTTTAGAGCACAACATTGTTTACAAGCATACAAATTTCTTCATAGATAGCTTCTTAATTTTGCACCAAATTAATGCATTTAACTTTAAAATGTACAAAAGTTTCTTCAATTATAAGTTTAAAAGTACAAATGTATTCATGTTTTCTTGTGCTTTTAAAATGTTTGTAAGACACTACTGGAATCATTTTCAGGACTCAGAATGGGGCTTATAATCTTTCTCAAAGCTGTAATATACTGAAGCTTTTTTTTTTTTTTTCTTCTATCTCTCATTCATTCTTCTCTGTCTTTTAGAAGCGAGAAAAAAAACCGAACCACATTTGGAAGACACTGCTATGGTTGGAGATTTGGATGAGGTCAAACAAGGAAGAGTCTTGAGTCTGGATGTGACCAGTGTCTCCTTACAGGCTGATTCAGTTGTCTCTCCACTCTCTGCTGCTGCCACACATATCTCTCCCAAAGGGACCTGTGTGAGCCTGTTTGTGCAACCAGAAGTCAAACCACCAGTCTCGCAGCAGCAGAGGCCTGTCCCCGAGTTGCTAGTGAAACGGGCAGAAGTGCGCTCCGAATCCCCATCTTCCTCTGTTGTTGGTCCTAGTCAAAGCCCGTCCCCGTCTCCCAGCAATAAATGCCTTTCAACCAAGAAAAGGTCAGCTGATGAAACACTGGTCAGACCTAACATAAATAACCAACTCAAGGGTCCTTTTGCAGCCAAATGTTCATGCAGTGCATTGCAGCCTATCAGTCAGCCCAGCCCTGAAACGGCCTCCGAGTCCACTTCTGTTAACCATGCTGCAACCTCCACCCTCCTGTCTGCTAAGGACGAAGGCACAGGAACTGGATCTGATGAGCAAGACACACCCATTATGGACTGGGACTCGTTCGCACAGATAATGGCTATGGTGAGAGAGAGGAAGTCTGAGATAAATATGCACCCTTGCACGTCTGCTCCAGATAATGCTGAGACTACTACCGCCTCCGCTAACGCTTCAACCAAAAGTGCTGTGGAGAGAAGATGGGAAACAAAGTGTGTGCAGACTACATCTACAGTGGCAAAAAAAGAATGGGATTCAGAGTCTCAGCTGGTTAAAGCTACATCTAATGCAGACTCTGCCGGTACCACTGTTAGCAATGGGGTTTGTCAGTTGCCCATTAACACAATCGTAACTGCCAGGCCAGACCCCACTAAGCAGCAGTTTGTGGGCGGCTTTAATGGACAGGACCACAATCAGATCTCTTACTGTTTCTCCACAGCTGCAGCAGCAAACGCCAGTGACACTGTGGCAGCTTCAGGAGGGTATGGTCAGTACAGCCAAATGGCTTATTTTGCAAATGGACATTCAGATTATCTTTCTGAGGCTGTTGCAGGTTACATAACACCAAACAAGCCTCCTGTATACACTGGGAGTTTGCACCAACATGAAGGGTATACTACAGGGGGACTCTACCCAAGCCAGATTTACCCAGGGCAGGAAGCAAATCACTTTGGACACACAGCAACTCCGACCCAAGGATGGGTGAGGCTGGGAATGCAGGAGCAACAGCTAACACAGCAGCAGGAGCAACAGCTAACGCAGCAGCCACCGCAGCAGCAGCAGCCACCTCAGCAGCCACCGCAGCAGCAGTACCTCTCATGGACAAGTGGTTCCCTGGGTGCCGGAAATGGAAACGTGGCCAGTGAATGTGCCTTCTTTGGCGCTGTTCAATTCCCCACTCCGGCCAACAATTCACAAATGTTAATGGGGTTGAACAATTACAGCACCAACACAATTGTTCCAACACAAAATGGCAACATCATAATAACACAGCACAATCCCCAAGTTCACCTTAACTCTGATTCACGGTTCTCCTACAACCAACAGTGAGATAACATCCCATGTATCCGCAAACTCCCTTTTTGCCTCTGTGTTTTTTTCTGTAGCTCCCTCAATGGTTAATGCCACTTCTCCAATTTCACATGAAACTACCTGTTAAACCATGTAAATGAGAGAAATTTTTACAGTGATGTGGTGACTAATTTCTGCAATCAAAATGGAAAACCCCAGCTTTGTTCATTTTATTTTCTTGTTTTGCTATTTCAGCCTTTTCAGGTTTTAAATAATCCTTATAAGCATTTGGAAGCATTTTTGTGTGTGTGTGTGTGTGTGTGTGTGTGTGTGTGTGTGTTAAGATAGACATGGTAGAAGTTCAGCTTTGAAACACCCTAAATAAAATTACCTTTAAATGAAGTACACTGCTTTTCTGTTGAAGTAGCACCAAGTTCAGGATAAGGATCTGTTTATAGCTTGCTTTAAATATGAAAGAAGAGTTTGTAAATCTTTTAAATACGAGCACTTTAAGCTGCTGTTGCTCGTTTCAGTTTTTAATGTTTTTCTAATGTTCAGCAGTCAGCTACTGTAATTTTTGTACAAGTTTTATATTAATTTTGTGTTCATTTGAATAAAATTCCTTTAAAAAGATCTTCTGTTGAATGTGAAAAGTGTTCTTTTTCTTTAGTTTCTTCACTTTTGGCCTAAAATGACTCTACTTGTTTTTTGGACACAGAAATTACTGTGGGAACGTCTGCTTTGTTCAGGGCAGTTTTGCCTGGATGTGTAAAGAGCTACTAGGTGGTGGATGAACAGGGATCTAAAATCATAATCCTATGTTGCCTTTGATTGTTCTGTTCACTGACACAGAACAGCCTCTGCTCTGAGACTATTATTTAATTAGACCAAGAGCCTCTGACTCCAAACGTTCTGTCGGTGTCCATGGGCAACAAAATTGTCCATATTGACCGATGTACATAAAACTAGTTTTCACATGTTCAATGTCTTTGGATTTCTTTGTAGGGTAGCTACTGCTACAGGAAGATTTTTCATCAGTAGCCTTCTTACATTCTTGTCATGACAAAATTCTCATAGTTACATTTTCAACATTTATTGTGTCTGTTTAGCAAAATGGCCATCTGTCACCCTCACATGTAAGGTCAATTCTGGCCTGTCCCAATCTAATATCTGCCTGCATTGCTTAAGAGCATCAGATCCAAGCAAAGCAGATATACATCAATGGCAGGAGTTAAGATTGCATCTAATGGGTCACTTATCAATGTCTTGGATCTCTTGGTGCCGTGCCACAATTTCTTTTCTAGAGAACCCTGCTCATGAAACGTCTCTACCTTCGAAATCATACGGGGAACAGATGCACCAAGGTTTTTCAGTTGGTGAGAATAAGGATTATGAAAACTGTTGATGTAATCCAAAAACAATCAAAGCAGAACCGTGTTATATACCGGGGCACCATGTTTGATGTACAGAATTTTCCCATGTTCTTGTAGAAGGAATGTTAAAGCAGATTTGTGTAAAAACTTACAAATCATATTGGTGTATGATTTATACAATACAGCAATATATTATATAGATGGCTAAAGTTAAGAGCACTATGTGTGTTTGTGTGCTTCTCTCTGTATCTGACTGCCTAGGCTCAACAGGAGGACGTGGGTGTATTTGCAAACATGTGTGCTATCAGGCAGAGGGTGAGGAAGACAAACAGCAGATTGAGGGAGCACAGTGAGGCTGTGCACAGTCAGCATTTGATGCCCTGTCTTTAGCACACAGCACAGAAGTCACCAGTCCACTGGAACTTTCCACAAAGCCAGGTGTGTCTGAGATTTCATAAAAAGCATGCCAAGGCCACAGAGGTTTATTTATTTCAAACAGAATAATACTTGTAATGTTCAAATAATATCAAATACACGTCATTCATTTGATCTAGTTCTGACAGACTGCTTATGCTTTTTTATTTTGAAGTAACATCAGGACAACAACACAGTGCAGGATGAGAGAAGTTAGCAGACAGAAAGCGATGGACTTCACATGACAGGATTCACAACTTGGATTAATTTTTATAAAAAGCTGTTTTGATTCTTTTGATGGGTGGACCCTTACAGACTAAAGGAATATAAATGGGCCTAATCAAGGAACGGACACATTCGGGCTTAACAAGCGCACTTAATGAGCGCTTCAAAGGTAAGGGGAGTCATCATTTTATTTTCTTTCCTCTCTTGTACCAGGCAGATTACACCGGTAAATCTATAAGAATTAGACTTTGGGGCTTGTTGTTTCCCTTAAATGAACTTAACTATTGAATTGTGGAGAATCTAACCGATCTAACGATGTGTATCATAACATCTAAGCAGCTTAGAAGCAGCTAAAGCGGGCGACCCCACAGGGTTTAAGAGGTTTTATTCATCAAGAACTTCTATTAAAAACTAGACCAGACGTTAAATAGAGGAAGGCGTTTATTTGTCAAAATGGGTTCCCACACCAACACAGTAAATGGGATAGGCGGCTATTTGGGACTTGGCGATTAATTGTTATACTTATCTTGCATCCCAGATAGAACTTACATACTGTTACTGGTGTCGTTTTTTGCTGAGAATAGAAATGTTGGGAAAAGTTCAGGCTCTTTCATCAGGCCCAAGTCTTGAATTTTTATTTTTAACGACAACATTCTTCCAAGATATAATAGGTTGTGTTCTAGCTGGAAGGTCACATTTCATTCCAGACACAAAATCTATCATCTGTGGTAGATGAAACATGATAAAGAGCCAACCTAGCAGAAAATGTGAAAGAGTGCCCTATAGGGTTCCCTTTCAGTGGAGAAAACCTGATGCAGTGCCATAAAGGCTTTCTTATACGCTAGAAAAGGGTTTAAAAAGGTTTCACCAGAAATGATTACTTTCTATGTGCTGGCACCCTTTTTTATTTCTTTTTTTTTTGTCACTTTCCTATAATAACTAACGTCACAGTTCCTCATTTGGCTGGAAGTTTGTCTACTGGTTAGATTAGTTCAGTCTCAAGATGACCAAGAAACCATTATCTTTGCAGTAAGCAGAGTAAGGTTGGCCTTGACATTCGGAGCACACCCAATGAGCCGTCCTTTCTCTGGGCAGAGAGATTCTAAAGCACGTTTTATTGATTCAAGTGATTGCGTATATCCTTCAACTGTGTGCCACTCTCAGCTACCAGATAACCCACATCTCCAAAGTTGACAAGTGTGAATGCTTTACCTAACAATGACAGACACCATGGTACACAGAACACATACAGGAAAGGTCTATAACTACTTGAAGTTAGTTTCCCATCATTACCATTATCATAAGCCCCTGCTAAAGACTGACGGGTTAAAAGGTCAATTTTCTCTTAATTGATTAATCAACTAAAGCTCTGGTGATGGCGCAGTGGATGAGATGAAGTGGAGTATAAGTAGAAAGTGGCATGAAAAGAAAATACTCTAGTAAAGTAAAATTTTATTTGTACAGCCCTTGAGTGAATGTACTTAGTTACTGTAGTATCCACTACTTATGCATTTGACGCATAACAGTTCAAAATAGCACTGTAGCAGCAAGACAGATGGTCAGAGACCTTTGGGGGAGGTGTTCTACGGGGAGAGCAGTGATTGGTGGTTATGTAGGTTGAAGGGACTGAACCCTTCTATAGAATTTGACCTCTAACCCCTTGTTTTGTTACCTAAGAATAGTACTGTACCCTTCTATGGGTTGGAGCTTTACTTTGCAGACTCAAACCCTTCTATGGTACCTAACAGATACCTACACATATCCTATATAAGCTATGTTTGATGTACAGAGAGACAGAGTGGTCATCGGGCTGGGTCACTCTCCAAGCTGATGCAGAGCGTGTAATTGATGCTGAACTCTTTGATTTAATAAACTTTTATGATCAAGAACAGTGTCAAGCGGGTTTCTTCTCAACACATCATCGCAGCATTATTGTTCGGACACCACATTACATTCCACTACTGTTTGTGAGACGCACAAGCTATGTCATCCTGGGAAGACTTGTGGGTGCTTTAGTTGTTGTAATGGACATTTAATGTGAAACTTTGACTTTTAGTCTTCACAATTGCATAAATTGATTTGAGAATTACTTATTTCTACATTCTAAATATTTTACTGTTTTTTACTGTTATCACATATTTGATTTGGCCCACTTACACATTCAATTTGAACATTTGCATCAGCTCATTTCTTGATTAAAATTTCCTTCTATTTTTATCAATGTCATGGATGATTGTTGTAAAATTGTTTTTTCATTTGATCTATACGTACACATTTTTTATTTTTTATGTTGTGTACAGTGTGCTTAGTTTGCCCAGTTCATTTTTTCATTAAGTCTGAAATTCCTGTAAGAAGACTTGCAAGTCAGCACAATTCTTAAATTCTTTCCCAAGATCAACAATTTTTCCAAAATCGGGTAAAGATGTAGGAGTTATACTGTAATTTATAGAATACACAAAATGAATGTGGTGTATCCACTGTTCACCTGGTCGAATGTATTCATTTTCATGTGAAAATATTGTGGAAGTAATGTTGGGTGTAAAGGATGAGAGGAGAGTCTTTCTGGGGCCTGTTTTGTTTTAAGGCCAGGTTGTTATGTTGTGACTATCCTCCTCCACATGTGTGGTATTTGCTAGAGCTTTAAAGTCAAGCAGGAAGTTACATCAAGGCCAGACCTCTGTGAGAAATTCATGGCAACTGGTGTGGGGGAAATCTGATAAAGAGGAGAAACACTAAATATTGATGCTATGAATCAGTTGTTTTCTTCTGCATGCAGTATGGCAGGGACACACCTCGGGAATGAAGTGCTCTCTGAGGCGAAGAAAATGCAAAGTTTTTATACAGAGAGACAAAACAAGTCCAAGGACAGGGGAGTGTTGTACAGAAAACAACCCTCCCTCAAGGAAGCAATATATCTTTCTCTGGTGACACACAGTTCACTCAGAGGTCTCGTCCTCCTCTCAATTCCCTGTTGCTACAGCTACATAACACAATCAAAACATAGGTGCCTACAATTATTCATACGTCATTATGACCGTATGTCATAAGGCACAGTTTACTACCAAAGCATTCAAGCTACCATAATGCAATATTTTCCCCTCACCGGTTTCCTAAGAGTTCATAGTTACAGGAACATTAGTGTCAAACTAGTGTCAATCCCAGGCAGGTACACAATTCTAGTTCTCACTTCAATTTTACATAGAGTAAATTTCTTCTGTTTTGTTTTTGTGAACTACTGTAAAGTTTAGAAACAATCTTTGAGGGGGTTTGCTTGTGTTCACAATCAATCACTTCCTTTTTTAACTTCTGTATCATAGAAATTTCTTTGCTGTATGGGAACAGGTACCCATTTTCTAAATTAAATTGTCCTTTGAGGTTTTAAAAGGTTGGTTATTTCTTTTTCTCTCCAGCTTAGAAATATATTAGTCTGCGTTCAGTGCAAAGACCTGCGTCCTGCTCTTGAGGAGTTTTCTGCAGAGTTAGGTGCAGCCGAGATGAGAGTATTACCTGCCGGACCAGCAACTGAAGTGAAGGGGAGATGGTTCGACCAGTAATAAACATGTCTAGAAGATGAGAAGGGGAAAGGTTACTCCAGAGAAACGAGTGGTGACAGGAAAGTAAACAAGGAGATGAGAGCAATAAATAAACATTAAAATGTCAAAACCAAATACAAATATTGGTTAAAAAGACATTAGCTAATAATATTTTTTTAAAGGACAAAGGAGCTTCATGAGACGGGGAAGAAAGGGGAAAGGCATAAAAACTAACGACAGTAACAAGCTATTTTCAGTTCTGCACATTTTGGCATGTTTGGTTTGCACCAATATTTGACTGGCTTCAGTGAATTTTTGGACTCAACTTACTGCCAATATATTTTTGCTGATCAGTTGAAGTAATGGAGAAGAAGGTCTGGATTTTTAATATGACACAACCCGTCAGGGGCCAGGGTTAACCCCAAAGTTTTCTTGATAAGCTCAAATCCTGTTTTGTGGTATAGGCTCCAGGCCTCTCTCCAAAGCCACTCCCCCAAAAAAACTAATCATGCACAATGACACAGGCACAGGCAGTGTGAGCACAGGCAGTGTGAGCACAGGTAGAGGGCAGTCATGTCTCATCTCAGGGCGTCATATACCGATGCTTTCAGAAAGGGTGACAAAGCGTAGTTATTTGACGCAAAAAGTACCCTTCAGCGTTTGTGTGAGACGCCTCGGGTGCATCTGCGTTGTTAATGACACACTGAGGTTGACAGACAGGTAGGCCAAGTGAAAAATAATGAGTGTATCCAACCTGTGATTCAGATCCGCTCCAAAATGTAATGGTTTCTTCCTTGACCCATGCTACGCCATTCCACCAAGTGTAATGAAAATCAGGCAAGAAGTTTTTCCCGTAATCCCACTGAACAAATACAAACTACATTTCTTTCAGTGCAGATTCTGGGGTTGGACTTTGGGTCTGACCACATAATAAACCTGCTGAACTTGGGGCCTGATTGAGCCCAATGTCTCGGATACAAAAAAATATGTTTGTGTACTCACTCTGCCGTAAGGGTCATGCTGACCTAAACTTTAGGGATAGGGGAAGATGTCAACATGCACTGGCTAAGAAAGACAAAAGCATCTAGTTTCCTCAACTTTGTACTTATGCAAATATGTAATCATAATGGGCAAATGTTTCATGGAAAAAAAGGTTAAAGGTGAGAATGATATGGTAATAAATGTAGTCTGAGACAATGTTGGGAAAGTAAGAACACTTAGGTTGTCAGGAACAGTGTGATGATTAATGGCACATCATGGTAACAGCATATACTAACCAACGAAGGTTAAAATCAAGGGCAACTGGACTTGGTTGAAGATACTGGAAGACGTTTCGTCCCTCATCCAAAGGACTTCTTCAGTTCTGAGAAACTCAGCTATTTAACCTCAGTGGGGTCGTTGGCCCGGGTCATCGATACTGCTGGTTCGTTAGTGTTCCTTGTTGCTGTGACGACAGTCATTACAGTCGTTAAGACTACCTGTGGCCAAGACTGAACGACCATCGTTGGTATCTTCACCTGAGGCCAATAGGTTACGTTTGTTGAGTTTCCTGGGAAGTGATGAAAGGACAGCATTGTAAGTGGGGGATAAGTGGTGGCGTAGACCCCCTCCCCTGTTCAATGACGGCTTCTCGACCCTGGTGCAGATGGCTTCCTTGATACCTCTTTCAAACCATCCATCTTCTCTGTCTAAAATGTGCACCTGGTGGTCCTCAAATGAGTGTCCTCTGTCCTTCAGATGTAAGTAGACTGCAGAGTCTTGACCTGAGGAGTTGGCCCTTCTGTGTTGAGCCATGCGTTTGTGTAGTGGTTGTTTAGTCTCCCCAATATACAGGTCTGTGCATTCCTCACTGCATTGGACCACATACACTAGATTGCTTTTCTTGTGTTTGGGTGTGTGGTCTTTGGGGTGTACCAGCATCTGTCTTAGTGTGTTCTTGGGTTTAAAAAACACAAGATGTTATGTTTGTTGAAAATCAATCTTTCACAATGTGTTAGGGTTCATTAATCACTATTTTGAGAACTGTTAGTTTCCTGATTTCCCAGTATTTAGTGTCAGTTACTAAGTGTCTTGATCTTCTAAGCTTTACCCCTTTTAACATATCTGCTCCTGTCACTTACACTCGCTTATGCATTAAATTTCAATATTTTCCTACTCTCCCTCACTGCCTGATGTTCCTTGTCTCCTGTTGTAACACTAGCCCTTTTATCTGACTCTGGTGTCGTCTCAGCGTTGTTTCCTAATGAGGCCTGAATGGTGTTTTTGCATCTTGTCTTGTGAAGAAATTATATTTGGTTAGACCTATACAGTCACTTAAACATTCTTTGTGATGATTAATCGGAATATGATGAAAATCAATCATAAAAGTGCAACATCCAAATGACAGAAGCTACAGTTATAATGTAGTACTGTAGTGCTGCGGAGACGCCCTGGCCTACAAATCCTGTTCTCCAGATGAGAGAAAATGAGTTTGTTTTGTACAGACCCCAACAAATGTGAAATCATCTTGACTTTAATAATTTTAATAGTTTTTCAGTGAAATTGAAAACTGTGATGCAAAAATAATCATTATCACTAATCGTGAATCATTTTACAAATCGTATTTTCTGTCAAAATCATCTAAATATGATTTTATTTACAGTATCTGCAGCCCTAATTCAGACAAAATCCAGTGTGGCTGTGATTCTCTGATTGACAACTGCACTCTCTCTGTCTCTCTCCCATAAACAAATGAACACAAACCACAGGAGCTTTATTCTCTATTTTTCAGCATAGTTTTAACCTTTCTGACGCAGGTCGCTGTGGTTATTTTGGAATCCCCTATGGCCCCCACCACCACAGCATAAATTGACTACCCCCAGTTTTTCAAAATGCATTTTCACAGAACCCCAACTCTAATCCAAAACCAATAATAACCAATCCCAAAAATTGCAACAAACACACAACTGAACTATGAAATAGGCCTAACATAATCTGGAAATGTTAATGCAAGAATATGATAGCTAAGCATAAATAAAACTTGTTGTAAATCTAGATAGGCTACTTAAAGAGAGAGAGAGAGAGAGCAAGCAAGCGCCTGGATGAGTTTGCGCAACAGCAAAGGACAGGAAGCCCTGGTCTAAAGGAAGAATAGAAGGATGTGGAAATTGAGTTCACCATAATGGGTAAAAAAAAAGACACTTACAGCAGGAAATAATGGGTTCCCAAAATTTTGTTGTCCCTTGAACAGTGATTATTAATCCCAGCATATATTTGTGTTTTGTTTAACTAAACAAACATCAATCTTGAAACAGTCCTCTGAAGCAGTGAGGAAATGTCCTCACAAATGCCGAAATACCCTCACTAAAGGTGGCTTGGATCTGAAATTGGTCCTCATAGAAACACACGCAGTTCTAAGCAATGTTGGTTTGATTGGTCAGAAATCGTCCTTGTTCTGCTCACTCCCTCTTTTACAACGTGAAGTGCAGCAGCGGATGTGCCGCTGACCTTTATACCCTCTTTGTGAACGTCGCTTCCTTTTTGAATCGATCGATTACCTCATCCAGGCGGACACGGACGTTAATTTTCTAACGGTAACGTTAAGTAACGTTAGGTCTACAGTAGGAAGTCAATGTATTTATTTATTGTATTGTAACGTACAAATGTTTCGGTGGCACGTTGAGAAGAAGTTTGTTGGTTTTGGTCGTTTAAGGTAACTAAAAGTTGCTGTAATCTGTAAATTACCGTATATTATCGTCGCTATTTGTGACAACATGTTAACGTTAACGTTTGTCAGCTGTGGCAGGGAACACGTTAACGGTTAACGGCTGTTAAAACTGTAACGTTACCGTTAGTTGGCTGTTGCACTGAAAAAGTTTCCCAGCTCGACGAGGAAGCGCACACCTTTAGTTAACGTCAGTGGCGCAGGTTAATGTCTTAACTAACTTAGGCCTAAGTTACAGTTAACGTTTGCTGATGCTAATTTATCTCTCTGCTTATTGGGGTGCTGTGATTTCAGCGACGCGGAAACACACGGAATTTGATAAAAGTGGAATCAACTGTAAAATGCGGTTTAAAGTTATCTGCCATAACGTTGAGGCAGTTCCTATAGAAATAGGATTTTTTCCCTAGTTATATTTTTTTGAAGTGAACAGAAAAAATGTTTTGGTTATTTACAGGCACGCTGCCTCTGGATTTCAGCTCAACAGTATGATGATATTGCACCGCCATCTGGTGGCTACAGATTAATTTAGAGCCACTGTTACAATATTAGCCTCTGTGGTTATTTTTATTTCAATGTAAGTGAAGGAGAATCTAATATACAACTACAATAAGGATTATAAGGACATGTACGTACTTATAAACACACACAGAACTAAACTCAGTCAATCAAAGCTCACATGATTATAATATGTCAAAAGTTTTCAATATACTAATAGACCGGTGAATCAAAATCAGGAGGTAGATATGATAGAACTGTGTAAATTATGTTCAACTATTTACACCACGTTGGCATGTAGGCAATCAAAATTTCTCACCATGAACGATAACACTAGTAACTTAAAGTAACATGAGTTGTATTGTATTTATCTTAATGTAAAGACACAAAAAGTGTTTAGCCTCAATAGTTTGGAATGTGATCATGTTCGGTAAATAACTGGGTGTGGTGGGGACATTGTGTACAGAATAATATTTGGACCCTAATATTTTTGTTTGATTATTTAGAGTTTTTTATATACAGTTTTATATTGATTAAAAAATGTGGAAGTCTGTAAATTTTGGTGAGAGCATGGATAGGCAAAATGACTTGATATAATGATATATGAAGGTAAATTACTATTCTGGGGGCTGATGTGGGTAAATAGTGTGATGATGATTGTGGTGGTCAGAGGCCTGTGATGGCATTCCTGTCTTTGATCTTAAATAGATTAAGAAGGTTTCTTCGGCTGAACCTGGTTCATAGACTTTCCCCGCTTACTTTTATTTACTTTTCTAAAGTAAGTTTTCTAGTAATTTTTATGCTTATCTGTGCCTTTTCTGTAATTTCTACACTTCTTCATGCTAATTTAGGGGAAATCTAAAATAGTTCAGACATTTGGCCACAAGCACACAAATTTTTTCATCAGAAGGAATACTTGTAGAAATGAGTGGTTTCTGCCTTGTTAGATAGATAACACACGGGAAGGCCTTCACTTGTGGCCAGCTTTGTGTGGGAATTGCAGGCTAGACAGTATTTATGACTAGTGGATCTTGAAAATGCGCTCTGTTCCGCTGACACATTCAGAAATCGCGGAAATGTTAGAGGACAAATAAACTGAGTTGGAATACTTAAGTTTTTGGTTTGTCTGTCCGTACGTGCTTGTACCAAGTTCTTCGCTGATATCACATTTGTGTGTTATAGAAGAAAATTTTGAAAAAAGATTTTTTTTATCTTGATATTGTCTTTGTGTATCTTGATTTGAGTGCCCACCTTTCCATATGACAGTGAGCTTTGTGTTGAGGCAAACTATTTTACTCTGATTAACGATCCTTGTGAGTGAAACCTTTTGTTTTATTGTGAGGAGAACCTCAGGATGGAGGTCTAGACAATTACTGATGTAGCCTGTATGTTTCCCTCCATGCAGCATGAATGCTCATAATAATCGTCTTTATTCTTCTGAAGTAAAGATTCTTCAGTGTGGAACCAGAGTTATATATTTCGTCTTCTACAGTGTCCATCTGATAAAACCAAAAGGCAGGACCACGTGGGCTGACAGAGTTTTATTCTTTCTTTTATTCATCATAAGTGAAAATTGGCGAGAAGAACACTTTTTTTTCAATCACTCACTGTAAGCTCCAACTTCAACTGTATGCAGGTGGTGATTCTACAACTGCAGCATGCAGCCGGTTGGGTCACAGAAAGGTATGTCCTTCACTGTCTGTATGTGGGCTTCCATGCTCACACCATTTAACCATGCCTTTTCTACTGTATATTAGATGCATTCTCTGTTTTCAGGAATTTCTACCAAAAGCCAGCTGTTCGATTCTCTGGAAGTGTATTTGAACAACAAGAACAGACTGCAACCCATTATTGGTCTGTAGCAACAAAAAAATGTTTTTTGGTGTGGGTATGTGTGTATTGAAATAATTTGTCATTTTATGTACATTCAGGCCTAGGCAGCATTATAGAATGTATGAAGGCGGGTGCACAAAACAAACAAGCACTGTACCTGTGTGAGGTGTGTGTGTGTCGACTTAGTAAAGCTGACATGCGGAACCACATTACGGGAAGTCTCCACAGATACAACTACATTGTAAGTAGCACTGCAGAAGAAGTCATGATGGCAAGTTTGCTTGCTGCCTTTGTAGTTTATTAATGGCCTTTGGTGTGCTTGACAGAAAGCCTGGCATCCCCACTTAGTGTCTGAATGGAAGGACAAGTTCGACCTGTCCAAGCTGGCTTGGCCACTGATGAAGATGGCCAAGATACTTGAGGAAAAAGAGGGACCTGGAGATGTCCAGGTATGTTGTTTTGATCGTGTATGTCTTTGTTTGCAGTTTCAAAGACGGGAGTGTTTTGATACAGGTACTCATATCTGTTTGCACCTTCATATTAAGTTGTTAGAGGTTGAAGACGCCACATACCAGAAGATGGCAACACACACGGAGAATAACGGTCAGTGACTATTCACTTCTTCAGAACAGTGGTTCTAAACATCTTCTATATCCACCTCTTCAATCCCACCCTAGGTCTTTTCCTATCACCCTTCTGTGTTTTTTGTGCCATTATTTCCATATGTATGTCTCTTTTTCTTTTATGGATTTCTTTCTCTCTCCAACACCACAGTGGTAACTCTGATAAATATCTTAAGATATGGGCAGGGGCAGGGTAAACCTGAGAACCATTCAGAGACCACATCTGTGCTGTTCAAGCACAATCCCATCCATCCGCAGAGGACTGTATTGCCTCCCCAGAACCAGCGGAGACAGTCCGAGAAATCCCTCAGGACCCCAGCAGAGACTAACAAGCCTCCATCTCTGATACAGTCCACTTTGGATTCTATCAAGGCAGAAGGCTGGTTAAGCAACATGTCTGTATCACTGTTGGACAATACTCCGACGTCAGCCGAACCCTCTGTGTTATCAGAGAAGAGCAGCAGCTTCATTGATAGCTACACAGGAACTGAGCCCCTGATTGGTGAGCACAGATAAAGGATAGCAACAACAGGTGCTACAATTACAGAAAATGTCAAACTGGTGTCAGCATGATTGAGAAGTACACATTTACAGTAGGTTGTAGGAGAAGACATTTCTGCACATGTTGATTGAAGCTGTTTTGACATCAGTAATTCGCATTGATGCTACTGCATATATTATGAGTATGGCACATTTTACAAATAGTTAAATATTTTGCTAAAAAGAGTTTATTCATACCACCTTCATGTCTGTACAGTAAATATGTACCTGCAGCTGGTTAGTTTATCTTATTTTAGCTTGGCTAATTTCTTGAATGGGACCATTCCTAGAGTTTACACTGCTTGCTCGGAAACTGCTCCTGGCCAAGGACTAGCGTGACCCCTGTAAAACGTCGAATTGTCTTTTTTTTTTAAATTTTGCCATGCTAACTATTTCCAGCTAAGCTAAGCTAACTTGCTGCTGAATCCGGCTACATATTTACCGTACAGTCATGCGAGTGGTTCTTATCTAACTCTATTTTATCTCAATTATTGCTTTAAAAAACTGCTAATACATGTTTGCAACAGGTCTTTTCCGCCTGGTTGAGTGTAGAGGTGAAGACGGCCACACATACTGTTTTTTATGTCACTGCTGCCGCATCAAATCCACCAAAAAGGACATCATTGATCACCTAACCAGCTCTTCCCATCTCATGAACTACTTGGTCAGTTTGTTGTGGATCAATATTTGATATTAACAAAAACACAAATCCCTTTACCTTTACACATCCAGAGGCTTCAGGGAACATGGTAGGTTTAACTTCACTGAAAACGTCTGTGTGTAGATGGAAAGTCATCCTGAGCAGGTGGATGTAATGATGGCAGATATTAAGGACAACGATCAGATTCTCCTGTCACTGGCCAAGAAAGTGGAGCAAGAGGAGGGAAGAGGAGAGCTGAAGGTATCCTATTTGCTCATATGCACACATTGTCCAGCCTTGGTGATGCTAGGTGTACCTAAAAAGGTCTCGAGTTAATTTCTACTCCTATGTCCATCAAAATGTTCAAACATCTCATGTTTCCAGGTGGTAAACGCACCAGAATCCCTCTGTATCCAACTGACTGGCAAAAGTTACCACTGGTGTAAGTACAGTTGTATGTCTGTCCACTGTTTTCTTGTTTGGCCATAAACCATTCACCTATTTAGCTCCAACTGTCTGCTCTTGAGGAGTGATTCATGATGTAAGTATAATACTTATTTAAGTCCAATACTTAGTTAAGACGTGGTGTAATACTTGACGCTGTCCATAAAAGTGATGCTCTTAAAGGTCTCAAGTTTGAAACACTGAACTGCCCCCAGGCTTGAGAGGTAACTACCATGAATCCAAGGCAAGCATAGCCTCTGCTCTCCATGAGGGAATAAATTAGAAACTTTTACAGCCAGCTTTTATAGTAAAGGGGAGTGTGTTTTGAGAGCAGTTTATACTTTGTGGTGTAAAAGGGCAGAGTTAAACTTTTTTCTATTATCTGTTGTTGTCTTATTCACCCCTATTATTACTGTGTTCGACCACTGCAGTGTTTCTTTTCCAGCATTCAAACACACTCTGTGTTCTTCACCCGATGATTTTTTTGAATGCAAAGACTTATGTATGTTTGTATTTTTTTTCTTTGTATATCCCCTGTTTTTTTGTTATAATTTTCCAGGTATAAAGATGCTGTGTAATGATTGGACACATACTAAAATCCAAAAGGCCAAAATAGCTGTCAAAGGTGTGTGTCTAATTTACTTGAAGGGGTCCAAAACTTATGTTTGTTTTTTCTGTAATTCAGTATTGTAATTTACCTTCTTTTTGAGCTCTGTGGGTCCGATATATACTTTTTCTTTAAGGGCCGAGTATGAACAAGACTTCAAATCAAGGCATTCCAGAGAAATGTGCAAAAAGGAGGAGATCAAGGAGGAAGACGAGGAAAGTGAGTAATACGGTGTTCAAGGTAAGCCTGCCTCTTACCAAAGGTGCAGTGCTGCTGGAGAGGACGTCTTTGAGTGTGGACAGCTTCCCTGTATCATCCGCATACTCACCTTCATTGGACTCGGATCTCATTCCCTTGCCAGAGTCTCAGTCAGAGGACTGTGAGTCTGAATCATTTGCAGTTAACCATGCTGAACACACATCAATGGGTACAACCCCACAACTTCAGCAAGACCTCTATATTGGACATGCAGGCGCTGGTCAGTACATGGGACCAGAAATAACCTTCACAGTCAGACAAGAGGTGAATAAAGAGGCAAATGGTTACTTCAATGACAATGAGTACTTCAACCAGCCTGAAGACATAACTGAGCCAAAAGACAAACGGTTTTATGAGCCAAATGAATACAACAGACAGCACAATTCTGAAGAAAGATCAAGTAAAAGGTTTTACAATGAGTGCCAAAATGAAGGCCCACAGACACACAACAAGGGGCTGTCGGCTGCTGCGCCCCACACTCAGGACTGGTTATCTTATGACTCTTCCAGCAGACTTGAGAAAGATTACACTGAGCAGTGGTACAATTCCGGCACTAGGGTTGAAGTGCCAAGAGAAGAGAGACCAAGAGAGACGAGTGCAAACGCTACTCAACATTATTACCAACATTGGCCCCAATATCAGGACATGGCACAAGAGCATACAAGTCTTTGGACAGGTGGTGTGGAGCAGCATGATTTGTCTGGCGAATTGGCGCCTCATTTTGATGCTGTTAGGATTAACATGCATCCTCGCTTCGGAGATTCCCTTGCTCACAGTTGCAGCATTGCTCCAGAGCCTAGAGCACAGTTTCTTGAGATTGAACAGAGACAATTGCAAACATACATGGAGTTCACCATTGGCCATGTCCCGACAGCTCCACATAGTAATATGACACAAACTACGGCCCATCAAGCCACCCAAGTAGGCCATGGGGTGATGTCTAACCCCAACTACAATACTGGGCCATGGACAAACCCTGACCATCACCTTCCTCATCCAGTCGGTGGTGGGGATGGTCACGGTATGTACCGGTCAAATGCTTTTATCCCACCTGGGCAAGCTCTGAATTATGGGGTCCACTCTGATCCTAATTTCAGAGCTGCTGGTTTGTAAGGTTTGCTGATTTCAGGAAGTAAAGATGGAACAAAAACTCCATTATGTTTACATAAGACAATTTAAATTGTGCATATATTGCCACACGACACTGAGACCATGTTTCTACCCAAGAAACTGGTAGCCATTGAATAAAATGGCACTTAGATGGTCCAGCATAAGCTCCACTCGGGCTTTGGCATTTTTAATGTTCTAAAATAAACGTATCTGGTTTGTCAGAAATGGGAATCTTCTAATGGAGGGATGTTTTGTCTGTAGTAATACAACCTTCATAGCCTCTGAGATCAGTATTAAACTTTCTCCCCTTTGATTTTCAGTTAGAACATTTATTTTATATGACAAAGTATTCTTTTAACATGAAACTGACAAGGATTTTACATTTTAATTCACCCAAATCTGTAAACGGATGAAATTTACCATTAAATTGAAATGAGCCTAGTTTGTGACATTTCCTTGGATGTGCTTTGACATATAGGTGTTGTAGGTGTTACGTCACATGGTTACATATAAACAGGTATTGCCTTCTGATTTTAAATTAAGGATATTTAAAATTATACTTTGTTTTTGTTATCCAAGAATTTAAAAGTGACTTTTTATGCAAGCAGTATTGGCTCATTCATTTAAAGGGAAAAGTACTAGAATGTAATCATATTTTTCTAGGTTTTACATGTATCCTAACTAAGTGAGGGTGAGAAACATGCTCAGTAACATTAAGCATCAAACTATGTGTAGCAGCAGGCAGTTTTTCTGTGATTAATACTTTGTATTGGTTCAGAGAAACAGAAATTACAAAACTTTCAAATCACAGTGAGGCGGTGGTGTAGTTGTCACATATGTTGAAGTAACACCTACATTTTCTGTTTCTTTTGGACCATTTTGTTATGTACAAGTTGGGCCTGAATAACTCCAAAGATTAATCAACTGAAATTCAATTAATGTGTGATGGCTCACTTCAGGTTTGTGCTTGAGTGGATTTTTTTTTTTTTGGCAGCTTTTGAAAGTAAATGTAATGAAACAACAAGGTCAAATGTGCTGCTTGCTATTTTATTATTGAATAAAGAACTGCTGATGTTACTTGCTGATTTGCACTAAAAATATAATATAATTATATAATATAATAATAGTTTAGTTTCTTAATTTGTTGACTGGTGTATAATGGGATGATACTGGTATTATTGCTATAAACAAGAGTTTGTAAATGATGCAAGTGATTAATCTATCACCCTTTGATAAAGTAAGGGCAGGTACTGTAGGTAAAGTTAACAGCTGATGTAAATGTCCAGTGCTGGGATGTAGAGTAAATGAGTTATTAAATCATCTTCCTTCATTTAGGAGATCAGATCTTTGCTGCATACATTTGAACCTTGGTGTGAATGTTTTACACTGTGCAGTGTGAACAAACAACACCAAAAAGACGTGCAAAGTCCTTTTACTATACCGTATGGTAGTGCTGCTTGCATCACCCCGATAGGCTTGTCCCCCAGCGAGAAAGAGAGAATTTTAATAAGTAACCCTTCAACTCTTTATGCTGAAACTGATAACATGCTCATTTTTGTTGTTAAATTTGTACATAATTTTAATGTACGCATAAGCTAATGACAAACTTTACAGCCAAACAGTAGTCTAGTCATTCCTTTTCCATGTCTTTTGTTTTTTAACACACAGAATCTCAATTATGTAATGCAGTTCTTGGACAATGGCAAAAGGGAAAAGTGAATGAGAGAGTGAAGTTTTACGGTTGACACATCAGGATGTTTTTTATGAGGCAGAGTGGAAGAATGGTCTGTAGTCCAAATATTAGTGTTTTGTCCATAATGCTGTCCAAATATAGCCTAATTTACCACAGTCCCAAAAACCTTCTTGTGGAAACTTTTAACCGGTGTTTTGTTTAGTTGAGTCCTCAACATACTGTATATGAATTGGGTTGAGAAAACACGTTTCAATAAAGTTTGATACACAAAAGTGATAACGACTTTGCAATCAGAGCTCCAAGACTTTGGAATATTGAGTCAAAACACAACAAGAGTTATGTATCTAATATATAACTAATCAAAACCAGAGATCACAACGTTTTTCACAAGGAACAAAAACAACATACATGTTACATTTACATCACTTTAGACATGCTCCTGCAAAATAATAGTAATAATATGATGCATTTGAGTATAAAAATACATTTTGTGATTGGGGATTACCTTTGTTGATTATTTTCAGAGGCTATATAAATAAAATGTGTTTATCTCTACTGAGAAATGCAGATCTATAAAGAAAGGAAAAGGTCAATTTGATTTCACAGTTTTGAGCTATGAATCTTATTACTCTAATCAATCTAATTTATTGTAAGTCTGTGTTATATTTTTATTGTTATATTCATTTTATGATGTATGTGATGCTGTTGTTACACACGGTTTCTAGAAATCCACACTATTTCTCTTAGCATGTCTTTTCCAGATGTTATCTAAGTGAATCTAATGCCTCGCCATAGAAAATCAAATAAAACAGACACAGATCGATTGCACATCAGAGGCTTTTCAGTGTTATTACTGTTCTTGCTATCATTCATAACAGCAGCTCAAACCTCTTTACAGTGGGATGCAGACAGACCGTCAGATGGGTCTTTACCACACATCTCTGCTCACTTGTTTGTTACAGCAGTCCAACCTCAGTCAAGACTCTGTTTGCTCTCTCCTGACCTAATTATTAGGCCATGTATTGTCCATCAGTCCTGGACAAGTGATTACCTTCGAGATTCCTTTTCTTTTGTCAAAATCTGTCACTTGTTCAGCTGCATTGGCCTCACAGTGTCTGTTTCTTTCAATTATTGTATTTATTACTAATATAGTCATGTATCCATCACAGTAAAATAATCTCAATATATTTGACTGATAAATGGAAGTTTCTGTCCCGGTCACGAGATTGCACTGTTGATGTGCACTAACAGACTATTAAAAAAGTATGCACTAGGGCTCTCTGCCTCAGTTCTGAAGCCTCCCGGTCTGTATTTACTAAGGGTAAGGGTTTTTTGTTTCGAAAAAATAAAAATAAAAAGAACAGTAAAAGAACATTTTACATATTGTGCGACTGTGTCAATTTGCAATGCTCTTTATCTATGAAATTACAGATACGCTGTTTGGAAGACTAAACTGACTCACCTACCCAGTATGCCTTGCGAGAAGATCCGCTCCTACTCTGCCTGTGATTGGCTATAGAGAGGCGAAGTCCTGCCCCTCTCGGTGTAAAAAATATAGGCTGTATAAGAATAAATAAAATATGTACGGTTGTCAACGGAGAGACACAAATAATTTTCGATCAGTTTGAATTATGCCATAAATTACAAATATAATGTTTATCAACCGTTATCAACGTAAAAGATAATTTTGCAAGTCAAGAAATACTGTGCCCGATCCGTTCTGCACATGCGCATATTAACGCTACAGAAGTCGACGTTTGCTAACGTTAGTTAGCATAAATAACCAGTCACAGGAAAGATAGCGTCTGACATGTAATTTGGATGGCTAATATTCCTGTAATGACTGGCTAACTTGCCGTAGATAGCACATCTGGGAGAAACCTTAACGCTGCCTCTCCCTGTGTCTCCTAGTTACTCCCATAGAGGTTACTCCTCTATTAATCGTCAAGATGTCAGCTTTCTCTGAGGCGGCTTTAGAAAAGAAACTATCCGAGCTTAGCAACTCGCAGCAAAGTGTTCAGACGTTGTCGTTGTGGCTCATTCATCACAGGAAACACTCGAGGACTATTGTCAGTGTTTGGCTCAACGAACTGAAAAAAGGTAAGGTTGCTCGGTGAGCTAGCTAACGTTAGAACCCCACAATAAAGACCGCTGACCTGCTTCTGTTCTACAACTCACAAACAAGTTAGGTGTAACGTTAGCCTGTGGCAACAGGAGTTGGCTAACGTTAGCTCTGGCTAGGCGTTCCTTGTGTGCTTCAAACTATTGTAACGTTAGCTAAGTTAACGTTATGTTGTTAGACAACGGGTCATTGTTTGCACAGAAACTTCTAACGTTAGCCTACTTCTGAGCAATACCAGTTGAAAAGGTTTTGACTCACCAGCACTGGCAAACAGTACGTTAAGTTAGCCTTAAACATTGACGTTATATATCTTTAGTTAATCTGTTTTATAAGTTAGACGTTAAGAGGCTATTTCAGTTATTTTATAAATTTAAACTGACTTTCTAAAATTGTAATTTACAACATTAATGCTAGCCTTGGTAAAGAAGATAAGTTAATAGTAATAGTTCAGCCGTGATCCAAGGACGGGCCTGAAATACTATTTAAGTTGACCCTCCCTCATTAATATATGTTGTATGTTATATGATATTAAATGTTTAAGATCCTTAAAGCTGCACCAATAAAGTCATCAGCTGTATTTTTAATATAAAAATTGTGTAATGTAAAATGTGTTGTTGCAATAGTGATGAACCCACACATTTTATCAGCTGTTCTTCGCTCAGACCATTTTAGCATCTTGTTTACTGCCCCAGCAGCAAGAGGCAACTGTTTTCAGCAACTCTCATAAACCTACGTTAACTTAACGTCACGCTACTTATCCAGCACCAAATGCCAGACAAAGTTAGCGATAAGCTGGTGAACAAAGTGGAGCATTTGGCAACTAAAGAGCCAGATAGTTCCCTTAGGTGGAGAAAAACAGATCATGTTGCGCCACGTCTGTGGGATGTGCAAGCAAGCAATTGTTACAATTTTGACATGACATCTTTGACATCTTATCTTAAA
Organism: Micropterus salmoides; assembly: GCF_014851395.1. Classification (NCBI taxonomy): domain Eukaryota; kingdom Metazoa; phylum Chordata; class Actinopteri; order Centrarchiformes; family Centrarchidae; genus Micropterus; species Micropterus salmoides. The sequence goes on along the minus strand of NW_024040817.1, from coordinate 19,277,431 downwards.
ATCTTATAACAAGCGGAAAAGCTCTATAAACCCACTGTAGCTGCCTTCTCAGCACCAAATAGCAGATAGAGACATTAAGAAGCTAGCTAGTGAACACACTGGAGCATTTAGCAGCTAAACACCCAGATATTTCCATTAAGTGTTGGTGTAGACTAAAAACAAAGCTGAAACAGAGTGAATGTTGTACTTACAGTTGCCAGGTAGACACAACCCGAAATCTGTGGTATTGTTGCTCTTTAACTGCTGGATGTGTAATAAGCAGCTGTTTGCCATATCAACTTAAAGGTGATCTGTCAGTGTTGTGTTCACAGTGTTTGTCTGTGCTGCCCCTAGCAGGTGCAAGAAAATTGTTTTTTGCAGGTTTAAGTTCAGCTGACATCAGCATTTGTATCTTAACAGATTGCTGAGAAGTTCATCAAAGCATTTTTCTGTCATGGACACTAAAACACCTGAAATAGGTGGATCACATATAGCAGGCTTCCTGGATCAGCGTAATCATTAAGTAAACCTCAAATGTGAGCAGTTATGTTTTAGCTACTGCTGTTTGTAGCTGCTTGGATCGCTCTGATAAGAAAACTTAAAAAATTACTTTCTTATTGATTTTGTTCTTAGTTTCTTTCTGCCTTGCTCTCTCTCCTCTCTCAAGATCTAGCTCAAACATGCTCAAGTTGATTACAGTTTAAAATATGTCCTTTGTATGAGTGGGCTCCATGTCAAATGGAAAGTGTAGGCTCGACCACTGACTTGCCACTGATTACTGTAAGCAAAGGTGTCCCCCTTGAATCATAACAATAAAATGCTGGCTCTAAATGTACTAAGTAGATTCAGTGTAAGTACAAGAAAGGGCTGTGTTTAAAAAATCAAACATGTTGTGTGGATTTCGGGTATTGCTGTAGTTATGCAGCTAATACTGGCACACTTTTCCTTAGGGTGCTAGTCAACAACCTAATGATATCTCAAGTGGATGTAATATTTTTGGAGCTTGTCGGAGGACTGAAAGGAGTGTGCAGTGTTAACAGCCATGGGGATAAGAGATGGCACATTTCTCTGGGGCTTTATACTTAGCTCAGTGACTGTGACCAAAAGCAACAAATACTTATGTATCATTACTTGTTTATTGTGACTGTGAAGTACATGTTGGTGGATAAAAGCCAAATGGAAAGGACACAAAACAAGCGATTAAAGGTGCTGAAATTAAATTATTAAATGCCTGAACCCTTGGGGCTGATATGTAGCCATAGTAAGAATGAACTGTGGGATAAATGTTTGGTACTGGATAGATTTGCTGTGTTTGACAGTCTGGCCTGGAGGAGAAAACATAGCATTGCATTTACAGTTTTTTCCTTTCTCAGATGAATAAAAAGTACATAAATTCTAATTTGTTTTAGTAGGTTAATTGATAGATCACTACTCATGAACTCATAATGTGCTACCCTTCAGCGGAAACAAACCTGCATTGAAAGCTACCTCTGTGTTGCTAGCCTCGGTTTTGACTCAATGTAAATCATAACCAAATACCTCACTGTAATATGTTTATTTGTACATTTGATTGCATGCAGCTCAGGTGTCCCGCAAGCTGACCTTTGTTTACTTGGCCAACGACGTCATTCAGAACAGCAAGAAGAAAGGACCAGAATTCACCCAGGACTTTGCACCGATCATCGTTGATGCATTCAAACATGTCTACAGGTCAGAGTTTATATTACAAATCATTAGTAATCTGCATTGTCTAAATTTCTGCATTGAGTTACCTTATTTAGGACTGGATATTTGTTTATTCTTGTTGTTAATGGCATTTTTTATAGGGATGCACTGAAATGAAAATTGTTGGCCGAAGGTGAATATAATGGAAAAACTTTCCTGAAGACAGAATAAGGATTTTCACATTTTTTTTCCATTTATTTTGCCTTTTTTTTTTTTTTTTTTTTAAACCATTGCATAAATTAATCAGTCAAAATGTGCTTTTTACTCTGCGTTTCCCACAGGATTTGGAGAGACTATGGTGGGTGGGTCCGAGGCCCGAGAGGGTCCTGTAAAGTAAATTACATGTGTCCATTTACTTTTAATGGACATATGTAACATGTTTTATACTTTCTGTGAATATAATCCAATTAATTTCCATACTATATAGACACCTTATCTTGAAAACCGAACGTTGTCATATGAGTACGCGTGCACTCCAAATGTAGGTGCGGCTAGCTTAATCACCTTCTCACAAGTGAGTGACAGAAACGCTCAAAGCGGGTCAGGATGTTTGTTGCCTTTTCTGAGAAGTCAGCCACAGATGGAGTGGATATGCTAGGAGTCAATTCAGCAGAACAGTGTCTGCAATTGCCGATTTTTGCGTCTTTCTCGGACACTATAAAATGCTTCCACACTGCCGATTTGTCAACGTAATTGTTTGGTAAAATTTATTTGGTCTTTTGACTTATTAGGCCGAACACCGAAAGTGCTTTTTTTTGGCTATTTTCGGCCGATTCATTTTAGTTGCAGAACGTTCGGTGTGTCCCTAATTTTTTTTATATATTGATACACAATTTTGATAAACAATATAGAAAAAGTGGGGTGGTGATGGGGCAGTGGATAAGACACATGCCTTTGGTGTGAGAGACCCGGGTTCAATCCCACACTGTGACCCATCCAATGTGTCCCTGAGCAAGACACTTAACCCCTAGTTGCTCCAGAGGCGCGTGACCTCTGACATGTAAAACAATTGGAAGTCGCTTTGGATAAAAGTGTCGAATAAATGTAAATGGTCAGATTTTGCCAAAAGTGATTTTGGAAACATGAGACTTCATCACAGTTTTTAGGCCTGTATTGTCCAGCCTTAACATCAGCTGAAGTTCAGAAAGCTGTTTAAAGTATATGTGCTTGTTCTGTGTTGTATTTTTCCTGTCCAGAGATGGCGAGGAGGGCTGTAAGAAACAGTTGGGTCGGGTTTTGTCCATCTGGCAGGAGAGAGCTGTGTACGAGAACAACCTGCTGGATCAGCTATCAAAAGTCCTATGTAAGTTCACACAAAGCTAACCTGCACAGGCTTGTAAGCTGTGTTCAACACCCAACCATGTCTACATAGTTGTTCTTTACAACAATACACTAATGTAAATGCTCACCCTGCAAGTTTAAACCTTGCTAGCTTAGACTTGTAAGACGTCCCTGCGTGGTTTTGTGTTTTCTAACAACACATGGCTCCTGTTTGAGCTAGAAAACAGTACTTCTGTGTGTGATGTTTTCTTTGTCTCTTTTTGTAAATCCTAGATGGAGAAAAGAAGGCTAAGAAAAGGTCATATGAAGAGATTCAACCAGATGATGAGGACTTTGCTTCCCAGAGCTCCCCAGCCGAGCCCCCACAGGTGCTGGCCTAGACAAACAGTACAGCCAATACAGGGTGTTAATGAAATGACATTTTACAGTTGATACAACTGCCTGTGGCTGGATTTGTATCGTAACACTTCCTTTCTCAGCTGCCTCTCCAATATTGTTCACATTTGACATGTGTTAACCGCTCATTTACCATACCTTCTTCCTTTACTTCTCTCCTCCCTTTGCTCCTCTCACCCCCCACCCCTGCTTATTGTCCTCTCTGTCCCTCAGACAACAGAGTTAATCCGAGCTCTGCAGGAACTGGAAAATGCAGCCTCTGGCGACTCAGTGCTACGTCAGCGCATCTCCTCCCTTCCTGCTGAGGTACAAGACACGTCACTGCTTCACCGGATCACAGGTAGGAGGCAAGACATTTACTTTCTAGTTAATAAAGTAATTCTCTTTATGGGTAGCATTTTGGGGTACTGAGCAGGAAAACTGTAGACCAGGGGTTTATATCTGTGTGACAACAAATACCTGCCCTGCCTATGTGCCCTTGTCCTTATTGGACATTTACTCCCCCTTTTGCACATGACCCCATCTACTGCTCAACTTTACCTTACGAATATACAAAACAAATGCAAACCTAAACCTTAAAACGTGTATATATTATTTGATAACAATAGGGTTAGCGACCATGAGTTGACTACGGAGTCATCTGCAGTGGACAGGTTTTTTTCCCCTTGGTATTCAAAGTTGGTTCACTTCCAGATAAAACATCTTTAAAAAAGTTTTTTTGGTCTTTGTATGGAATAGCGTATGTTCTCAAGACTGACAACACGTTTACTTAGTACTCATGCCTTTCATTTCAAAAAACAATCACTACAAGCAAGCTAAAGTGCCCTTGAGCAGGACACTGACAAAGACCAAACGGGCTAAAATGCCTCCATCTTGAATAGGAAACAATGTTAGCCACTGAGTTTACAGCAGTTATCTGCATTGTACCAGTATTGATGGACAACTGAATGATCTCCAGGTTGAACCCTCTAGGCTGATTATGTTTAAGCATTGTGCCCTGTATGCTTTGTGTGCTTTAGATAAGGAATCAGGGGAGCGGCTTTCCAGGCTGGTGGAGGAGGCGTGTATGTTGCTAGCAGACTACAGTGGCCGCTTGGCGGCAGAGATTGACGATAGGAGGCAGCTCACGCGCACACTAACAGTCTTCCTGCAAAGCCAGAAGGATGGCCTGGCCCAGAACGAGCAGAAACTAGAAGTGCGTAAATCTTTTTCCTTTCAATCACTGTTATCTGTGTATGCTTTGTCTACCTCACAGTTGTCGTCATGATATTTGGTGTTCATCTGTCTGTGTAGCTGTGTGCTTACACTTCTCGTCTTTCAACCTTTTGAAGTAAAATTTCTTTTCATGTATTTCAGCATGATGCATACTTCTGCAGTGCCTTTTTTGTTGCTGAATCAGACTGTAGATTACAGTAGAAAGATTACTGATTAGATACACACTCTAAATCTAAGTACTATTTTACCTGGTCACTAGGAAATGCTTGTTCTTTCAGCATTTGTCATTTAAATCAGTTCAGTCTAAAATCAATGTGTACTTTCCCACAAGGTAAGTATCAACCAACGTACTTGATCTTGAAAAACTTCACTTCAGATTTTCTTGTTTACTCATAGCCGTCCTATTTTGTGGTGACAATAACTGTCCAGCCTTTATCCACAGGGTACCAGGAGGACAAAGAATTTCCTACTTGTATCTTCACTCAGTCAAATCTTTTTGTAATAAAAAAAACTGAAAATAAAAAATAAAACTGATTTTGTGAGTGCTTTTATTTTGCTGCAACATTTGCAGCACCTGGTGGTACATGGATTGTACAAATGTTCAATTTCAAACATGGTCTATGACAGATTTTGTATTTTGTTTAGAGACAGTAAATGTTACACACTCAAGATTAAATTGAGCTCAATCCAATCAAAGTTGTAGATGTGCACCAAAACTACAAAAACACAACAGGTTTTTGTAGTCTTAACAGTCATTGATGAGATTTACATCAGTATTGATGACATGATGAGATATAATTGGAAGTTTGTGATTAATACTGAACTTTTGAAGCCTCCTGTGGCCTGAGGAAATGTTTTCTTTTTGCACAACACACCTACATTTATCAGCTGTTTGGCAAAGATAAAATAAGCACATGTGTGCAGCAAAGCTGAAGCTGAAACATCTGAGTGACACTTCCTGTTCCTGAATCTTTTAACAAGTAAAAATGGGATAATACACATGAATTAAGTGAAACTTTTTGTTGGTATGAGTTGTGTCTTTGATGACTGGCCTTTAGCCTATATTTCTGTAAACACTTCATTTACTCTAAAAGGCTACTAGGATAAAATATAACCACTTCCCTGCATTTTTGTTGGCCGTCTTTACAGCAAAAAGTAAAATAAACCTTAATACCTTTTTAATATCCTCAAAACTGATTGGAGGAGAAAGTTTGTGGTGTGTGTGTTTCATAGAAAGTAAACATTGTGGCAAGTTAGTCATCAACCTGAGCTAAAAGTAGTGATACATTTATTTATTTATTTTTCAAATCACATCATACATTGATAGGTTTGAAAGAGGATATGGTTAAATGGGCTGCAAGCTTAACAGCCAATAAATATGTATTTAATGTGCTCGCACAACCTTTTTCATAAATGTGGTGGTGCTTTCAAATGGGACTTATTGTAAAGTACAACATATTTGATGGAAATATTTGGCCAAAAATCCCAACTTTTGTTAATTAACTTCAGTTAGTGCTTTAACTAACACCACATTGTGTATATATGTACAATACAACGTTATATTAGTGATGTAACCTCGTTTCCATTTTTATACTGTCTTCATATCCTTAATTCAGATTTCCTAATAACATAATATCTACTTGCCACAAATTGTATTTCCAAAATTGTTGTTGAGACAAATTCAGAAATCACAATTCCACTCTTTCAGAATCTAAGATCCTTGAGTTCTGATGGACCTTTTTCTGCTGTGGACTTTTTCAGGAGTACAAACGCAAACTGGCGAGGGTGACCCAGGTCCGGAAGGAGCTGCGCTCCCGACTGAACAATCTTCCAGGAGGACTCTACAACACCTCAAACTGATTAGTTTCATCTAATCAGATGCCTGACCCTCCTGCTACTGAAACATCTCAACATTTTGTCTGTGTCCCTTTGTGTGGTGACCTGCGGTTCTCATTCTGTCCTCAATGGGTTATTTATGGCTTTTATTAACAGAAATGTCATTTTTTTCTGCCTGTGAAGTCATCTTTGTGCTGTATGTTATCGGTACATTGTAAATTAAGATTTATAATCATCAGACACAGGCCTCTCTCACGCTTTGGCCCTTGACTATCTAACGTGTACTGCTTGAAAGTGGTATGGGTGATGCTGGTGTGATATTTTTGTATTTAGAGTGACTTAAGATAATGCACCAGAGTATATCCCCTTAGTATGATCGTTTATAATGTTCAGTATTTTGGATTGCTGTCATAACTTTCTTTTACGATTTCTGTGAATGCATCTGTGTAACTCTTGGTTAAACATCATTGCAGCAGTGGTTCAAGCTTGAATTTTTTTTTAATGCAGTGTGATAATGGCTTCTGAAGAGAACGGTATACTTGTGACATTATTAGGAAACCGTATTCTGAAACTGATTGGTAAGCCAGTAAGCAAATCAAAATATGTATGTGTGAGGGGTATATAAATCATTGGTCATTGTACATATTCAAATGTGCATGTACATACGATGGGAGCTGTACCTGTAAGTGCTTATGATTTGTATCCATGTCAACATGGCTTGCAAAATTATCATTCAGACAAGTTGCTGAGTTTTGTATATTGATATCTTCATAGTTGCTCAGACCTCCACTGTACTGAAATAATGAGTCAAGGAGTCCCTTGTCTTACTGTATCATACTGCTTCATAGATCTGTCCTTAAGTCTACCGAATGCTGTGCAGATGCCCCACACCGCTTGACATGTGCACCAGTTTCCAAAGCCAGACTTTGTACATATGAAGCAAGTTCTTAGAGCCAAATAAACAGAAAATGTTCAACAGTCCTGTCTGCACTATATGGCATTGACTTTGATTGCAATTTAGGTCCAGGCCAACAGGGGGCGTAAAGTAACTGCCATCAATATGTGTACTTGCCTGTGGGGTGCGCTCGTTTTGAATACCGTCGTAGTTTTTTCTTTTTTTTTAACGGAGATGGCTCGGTGCGAAGACGACCCCGCTCATGAGAAAGTCTTAGTCTAAACTGAACAAACACACAGGAAGTAATCATTATCTTATTCAGTTTTGTCGACGGTGTAAACAAAAGTAATGGAAGGCCATACAATATAAACCACACATAAGCGAATACGAATTCGTTAACGTTATAGTTAGCAAAATAACACTACGCACACTGATAGCTAACAGCTAAAGCTACACGACTCTGCCGTTGTAGGAACTAGCATGGTTGCGTTCGCTAGCTAGTTAAACGTTTGCTAACCTAACGTTAAGCTAACATTACTAAAGGTTTCTTGAGAAGGTAACGTTAACACAAGTCGCAAAACATCCATAATGGACAACATCGAAACACCATATGATGATGATGCCGAATTTATTGAATGCAAGGTAAACTGTCTAATGTTAGCTTACACTTACCACTTAATGAGGTCTACGACTGCTAACGTTAGCTTCAGTGTAACGTTAACAGTTAATGTTATAATCAGTTTTTGCTGCCACTGTTACACACACACACACACACACACACACACACATATATATATATATATATATATATACTATAACAAATGTTGCTAATAGTTTATCCATCCACACTGATTTAATAGTTTAGCAGTGTGTAATAACTTGGCAGCTGACTGTGTATCACACCATCTCATGTAGCTGTGATGCTGATTCATTTATGTTTTCTCTTTTAATCCAGGTCTGTGATAAATCCATAAGAGGTGATACTTTGTTCAAGATACACCTGACTACACCAGGACATATAAAGGTACACAGCACCGTTTACTGGTACAGGAAGCTGTGTTTAATACTAACGTGGCTAAAACACCCAGTGATAGACATATATTATAGATGTTACTGTTAGTGAGGACTTTACTGTGACTAATGTTTTTTCCATGACCTGCTTATTTTTCTTTTAATTCAGTCACAGGTCTTTGACAGATTCAAGATAAGTCACATAGCAGGAAACAAGGAACATCATCCAAAAGTGATATTTCACTATCTTTCCAAGCTGTTAGCAACATCAGGGGACTTAAAAGAAAACAAACAACCTCTCCAGTACTTTATTTCTGATGTATTGCCTTCTTGGATATCCTGTGACCATACTTCCTTCTGTCCTGCAAGCCAAGGACCATGCATCTTGGTATACCCAAGTTAAATAAGCTGGTGAATGCTTACCAACATTTGTCTTTGACCATTGTGAAGACTTTGGCGGAAGACTTTTTGGAGGAGCACTGTGTCTTTAAAGAACACCCCTTGCAGTACGTTTATGGCGCAGAAGAAGGCAACATGTAAACACATTTAGGTCGAACAGGCCTATATGACTTTACCGCATGTTGTCTCTGTGTGGATGTTTGAAACCCATTTGCAATAACAGCAGGTGACGTGATTTTTAAAAACATGTTGCGCAACTGCTCTGCATAAAAAATATCTCCTTTCAATTCTGAAGCAGCCATTTGTTTTGTGGAGGTCATCACCTATAGCTGAACTTGCTTTTTTCTTGGTCTACATCAATCAAGTATTGAGACTCAAGGCTACAACAACACAGGTTATAGGCGCTGTTCTTCCTCGCACCACATCACTGGAAGTTTTGTTGATGATTTAGTACATGGCAACCTGAAATCCCGTATACTGATAAATGATTTTAGTTAAGCTTGATAACAGTCTCCATTGGAGTCAGGTCTTGTGAGAGACCCTCTTATTCTTTTTTTTGCAGGTGCTTTTCAGTGGTTTGTGTCATATGGAGGATGCCCTTGAGCCATTGTATCACATGCACTTTAATGTAACCATGACAATTTTCTGTGTCTGCTTTGTACAGAAAAATATGTACCAGCTCCATCTGGAAAAAAAACAAAAGCTGCAGCCCTCTGGTGAAGTGCATGTAAATCTCTTAATGTTCTTGCATATATGATGGCTTTATGTTTTTGGAGGGAGCCCAATCACAAGAGGCTCTGAAGATTCAAGGATCAACAACAGACTTTATTTCACACTGCTGGAAAGTCAAGCCTGGAAAACGAATAATAAACATGGACACATCCTTGAAAATGGACCATTACAGATGCTAACACCTTGTCCGCGCTGTGTAGCGACAGCAACTTGTCTATACTAGAAGCTTTCAGTCACAGTACTGCTGTATGGTCAGCCATGTTTTGGCAAAGCTAACTGCCTCATACACAATCACAGTAGTAATGTGCACAAGCAAAAGTTGCTTGAACATTGGTCTGTGTCTGCATACAAATATCCATTAGATTTGGTTTTCAGCAGTTATTATAAACTTCTCCAAGGAAGGAGGCTTAATATATGTATGTTTTAAAATAACATTTGAAAGAAACTGACATCCAGGAGTACACACTCTTTTTCTTTTTCCTTTACTATGTTACCTACTTGCTGTGAAACTATGGTGAGGATATGTATCTTTACTGCACCTCAAGTGAGCTGTAGTTTTGGTTAACCATTATGTGTTAAAAAATATATTTCCATGATATAACCCTTTCTCTGTTTGTAGCAGCGGTGACGTGACTGAAGTCTAGCTAGTGCCCTGTTTATCCAGCACTGATTGACTTAATTTTTATTGCTCTCCTTTCGTTCCTGGCAGAAAGAGGATGTCTTAGTTGCTGCGGGTAAGTAGACTTCATCTTCAGCCTTGTCGTTTTGTTCTGTTCTGGCCATGACTGTATTTGCTGTCTATTCTGGCAGTTAATTCAGTCCACACACACAAAGTTAACAGAGGTCACTCTGTAATCTGCTGCCTGCTTTTAATGGACTAGTTAAGATCCATCAGTGGTTGTGACCCTCTGAGAATGGCTTTGAACAAAAGAAAAAATCAAAGGTCATATCATCGTTGGGACTGTATCGCACTGTATTGAAAATGTTTGCGAGCATTTTATAGTCAGATATGAAGACTTGACACTCTGATCTTGATCTTCATGCTGCAACTAATGTTCTTGTGGTTGTAGCCAGGTACCAACATCTTCTGGAGAGCCTTTCCAGAGGAGTGGAGGCTGCTTTAGCAGCAGATAAATGGCAATCATTTTGGAATGAGACATCCAGCAGTCACACAAGTGTAATGCTTGGTTGTCTACATACATGCCATGTGACGTATGTTGGACCTATCAGCACAGTTAGTTTGCTGATAATAGTGTCCCCTGTAGCCAAAATGGCTCAACAGATGTATAAATCCAGCATGTCTGATTGCCAGACTAATGCAGGTTTCGTAATACTCTAAGTTCAGAACTTGTCCATCATTGTGGGTCCTGAAACTAGCCAAAGCTAGCTCCAGTGCAGCTCAACCAGAGCTGATTGTCAGTTCAAATGTCAATGTTACATGAATGGCCTGTTGTGTTTTTATCTTGTTAATGGTGGAGGACAATCTTTCCACAGTGCACCTTATCTTGGGAGCGGTGAGATGATTGCGTTCGGTAGCTGAGTCATGCCTGGAGAAAGTGCTTCTAGGACAAAATGGGACTGATGGCACTGGGCTTCTATAACGTCGCTGGCTTTGAGAATGCTCCTAATTTTCTTAGTGGTGCGGCCTCTTCGCCATCTGTACAAGGAGAGATTGTGGACAGTATTTACACAAGTCAGCTACCTTTGTCGCAGACAATCATCTTCTGTGAGTTTGACTTAAGACTTGTTGTTGCACGCTCACTGAGAGTGTACCCATTGCTGGTGTCCTTTGAGTGAACACTTTATTTTATTCAGAAATGTAACTCATTCACCTATTATTCTAATAGACAACACTTGAACAAAATCAGGCGGAACAGGCCCACCCATGCCTGCATGGCTGTCCCAAATCATAATGTAGCCAATTTTGGCAGCTGGATATCATTCTGCTGCTGGAACATCAAAGAGTGCACTGCCACTCACCAACATCTCTGCGGTTCAACGCAGAGAAGGGCGTTATGGACACCCGTGGGTTGCAGAGGTTCGCAGAGAAGCCGATGCGCAAACTAAGTGTCAACAACGTGTTGTGCAACCCTGCACATCGAACATCCTGATTGTTTGATCCAACTTCCTGTTTGTATGTGGGTTCAAAACTGAATAGAAAAACATGTTCCTTTCATGTATAAAAGAAACAATAAAACCACAAAAATGTTTTCAGACAATGCCTGTTGTTGCTAATGTGCAGCCTGGACAAGTGTGTTCCAGTTTTACCTGTTGAAGAATGTGGCGTTGGCTCAAATACCAAAAGTGTGTTTCCGTTGAACTGAGCAAAGGGCTTTGGCATGCGCACTCTTGAAGTGAACGTAAACTTTGTGTGACTATTTTGTTTTGGATAGTTGGAAAAATCATTTTTCCTCTGTTGTTGGTGATGTAAGTGGCATTTAGCTGGTTTTGTCATAACATGGACGTCACAGGATCAAAGGCCTCACCGGGCAGTACTTTTTTTGCAACGTAAGTGTATAAATACCATAAAATCATCTCGGTCAACATGTCTTGACCTGAAGACATTCACACAACAACACCAAAGAATCATGGGACACAGAAGATTGCATCCTACATTTGTTTCGGAGGGATGACTTTTCTGCAAAAGTAAGTAGAGCAGAATTTGAGGTGTTCAAAAGTGAAACTTTGGAGATCATGCATCCAAACATGTATGGTTACTCATTTGCAGTAGTCAGGTTTCTGAAGTCAGTATACCAACAGGAGAATTTAACCCTTTTGTTGCAGCGACAGTAAAACTTGCTTATTACCTCCCTTAAACCACTTGACCTGTTGTATGCATGGAATATGGGATATCATTCACTTATAAGGCATCAAGGAGATGTTTGTGGACATTGAGGCAATTCATTTTGCAAGCTAGACCTTGCACTGTGCATATAAGACTTTATTATCTCTCTGTTGTATTATTTTGCTAACTACCAGTGTTTTCTCAGGGCTCGTTGTCAGACAACACAGCATACCGGTGTTTGAGGACATTGTACAATATCTGGATTACATGAAGCTTAATGAACCCATCATTGGTGAATAACTCGTTAACCTGTGAACAATTTTCATTTTGTTCCATGTTAATTTTTTACTCGTGAAACTCATGTTCTGCTCTGTTTCTTAGGTTTAAACTATTTGGACGAAGTGCCTTGTAACGATCCACAAGCAGGCCCCAGATACACATGCAGGCTATGTCATCACACTGCAAACCTACAAGAAATGGTCCGTCATTTGATTGGACGTAAACACCGGCAGAAATATGTGGTAAAGCATTGTGAACATTTTCAGAAAACTACAATGGAACTTTTTGAGTGTCTTAGCTTTATAATTGAGAAAATTAATCGAGAACTTTTGTGTTTATGCAGGAATTGAAACGGCCAGACTTGGTGACCTGGGATAAACAATCCATGGTAACCCAAGGAGGAAAGATAATACGAGCCAAAGCAGAGATAATAGAGAGACAGGATGGACGAGGAACTCCATTGGTGGGATATACAGATTTCAGTATTCAGACATGTTGAATATTATTAAAATACTATGCCTTTAAATTCATAACAAAATAATTTTGAGAGAAACTTTTGTTTTTTGTGTTTCAGCTACTGGTGAAAAAACGGATGGAGGGCAAAGGAAACATCTCAAGAGGTGCATTCATACTGTGAATACAGTGTAGTAATAGATAATGGATTAGATACTGAAGAGGTTACATATAATAATTCCAATATTGTTCTGGTAACACTGACGAAAAAAATTCAAGCAGAGTAGGTTAGGTGTTTAGAGCAGCTTGTCAGAGCATCGATAAATACATAGAAATGTCAGGCACAGATTTTCATGAAACATTTTAAAGGAAGGTAAAGTTTTGTAAATATTTCTTAACATGTCAACATTCATGCTACAAGGTTTTTGAATAATTATAGCGTGATGGAGACTATATTTTTGAGGCTGATATTGATAATGACATATCGGCCATTAATCATGATATCAAGATATTTTAACACTATGTACGTACTGAGAAGGACATTTTACAGGTGAAAAATAAATTATATACAGTATACACTGATAGAAATGTATCAGCAAGAAGCTATTATCTACTAATATGTCTGCCCATTTAATGCCCAACAAACCATTACCCTGGATTTGTTCAACAAACCCCACATGAAAACATTCAGTGCCACAAACTGTCTGACTTAAGGTGTGTGGGAGTTGTTGTCATACTGCATGTCATACTTTTCAGGGAATCTAATGTGACAAATCACAGTCATCTAATTAAAAATGTATTAATAAAAAAAAGTAGTAAGAACTGCTCATACGAGCAATGTTACGTGTAATATTTTTCTCGACAAATGATGAAATGACCTCTGCTGTAAATCTGAGCAATTGAACACTTGCGAGTCACTGGATGTAGCATATGGTTGAGGGCCATTGCAGCTGTAAAGGGACTATTTATAAAAACTGCAAATGAGCCCATAATCGTTTATATTTTGCTTAAACTATATGCTTACTCTTCTCTAGTTCCCACACGGCAGAAGCAAAATGGGAATCGAAATATCTCACAGAGTTTGACCCACCGAGATGTGCCACCTCTTCTACCAGAACTCAATCGGGATGAGTACTCTCACCGAGGGAGGTTTCCCAAAGGTTACTCAAACCCCCCCTCATTCCTTACAGAAGACCCTTACATGGTCAACAGAGTCAGACAGATGTACCAACAGGAGGACACAGTCAGCCATGACCACATGGGAGATGGGCTGCGGAGGGCAGATTACAGAGAAGCTGATATGTACAGACCAGAGTATATGGATGCTGATTATCGTAGGGAGTGTGAAGGGGAATATGTTGAAGATCCACAAAGAAGAGCCGTACCTGAGCCTGGTGGTGTTCCCAGGTATGATTCAAGGGTGGAGATGCCCCATGTCCAGGCTCAACATGTGGAGTATGACCCAGAAGATGCTTCTTCTTACAGAAGGCCCTACCCAGAAAGAGGTTCGCTGAAAGAGTTCTTCTCTGAGGAAGAAAGGCGTGGGCGAGTTTGTTCTGCTGAGCATCAGCCCTCGCAGCCAGTGTACACAGAAGATGATAACAACCGGTGGTCTCTGGACAGGGAACCAGGCATACATGACAGTATGAATATAGCAGGTAGGCAGGGTTCGAGTGAACCGGAGGCCAAGAGGAGTAGCTTTCCCACACCTATGGAGAGTGACCAGTCGCGTGACCATTTGTGTAATGTGATCAGAGATTATTGCCATGAAATGAGAGAACCACATCAGGAGGAGGCAGTTGCCAACCCTGGGCCAAGCAGAACAGGACCACCTACCTCCCAGAGAACAGTGGAAGTTACCAGGGCCATGTCTGACATCCCAGAGCCATTCAGGCGCTTTCTGAAAAGGGCCCCCAATGATGACGAGGAACACTGTAAAAGAAAAAGAAAGAGTCGCTTCTCTGATGCCACTGCAGAGGAGGTGAAAACGACAAAGGAGATGTGAGTGATAATGTTCCTGGGAGTTAATCTGTAAAAATTGCTCTCCAGGAAACTGGCTGGCTAATACCTTTTTTAAAAAATGTTTTATTTTGTGTGACTGAATGCTTCATCATCTTACATTAATTTTCTGGACATGTTTGATCTTTAAGGTTCAGTGATGAGTATGGCCCTCCAAATCCAAGGTTTGGTGGTCGTCCTAGACCAGTTAGTGCAAATCTGAAACCTGAAATCTATGAATCACACCAGGACCTCTACATAGAATCAAAGGTGGTTAATCATAAAATGAAGCCACTTGTTCTAACTAGTCTAGAATATATACTCACTTATATAATAAAATTGTTGTGATATCAAACCTGTTGTTTCTTTAGAGCCAACATCATACTGAAAGCTGCCAAAGAGGACGCTCTGAGTCAGGAGGTGTTTTTGATATGCTGGTAAGAATATGAATTTGCACACATGTATTAGTGATGTGTTTGTTGTGCAGCCATTCATAAATGTCTTTTTTTCCCTTGTCCCTTCCTTTTTTAATAGAAAAACATTGAAATTGAGAATGCAGAAGAGGCTGACTTCCTGAAGAACAAACTTTGCAACCTTCTGCAAGAATTCAAGTCCAAAAGATTGGAGAAAGCTGGGGTACGTGTAACCCTGCACTGGGTCGGTCTTTTCTAATGGAACATGTAGTTTTATTCTCTGCCTCTCTGAAAACAGTAGAAAAGAATTAAAGAAGCATGTGTATTTGTTGTTGTAGCAAAATAGCCAAGGTCGAGCTGTCATCTCTAAAGACTACGACCACTTAAAACTGGACTGGGAGCCGTCTCCAAGACACCAGTATGAGACAATCCTCAAAGAAGATTCAGACCTCAGACGACCAGAAGACCTCTACTTTAAAGAAGATTGCAGAGGAAGAGGCTGGAAGCAGCATGAGCAAATACCTGATAAGCGGCTCCAAGAATACGACCACCCTGTACGTAGGGAACCCAGACACTCGAACTCAAACATTGATGAGCGGCACCAAGAATACGACCACCCTGTACGCAGGGAACCCAGACACTCGAACTCAAACATTGATGAGCGGCACCAAGAATACAACCACCCTGTATGCAGGGAACCCAGACACTCGAACTCAAACATTGATGAGCGGCACCAAGAATACAACCACCCTGTACGCAGGGAACCCAGACACTCGAACTCAAACATTGATGAGCGGCACCAAGAATACGACCACCCTGTATGCAGGGAACCCAGACACTCGAACTCAAACATTGATGAGCGGCACCAAGAATACAACCACCCTGTACGCAGGGAACCCAGACACTCGAACTCAAACATTGATGAGCGGCACCAAGAATACGACCACCCTGTATGCAGGGAACCCAGACACTCGAACTCAAACATTGATGAGCGGCACCAAGAATACGACCACCCTGTACGCAGGGAACCCAGACACTCAAATTCAAACAGAAGCCGTTATGAAGGTAAATTGTATAACTGGATTAGATGACACTCACCTCAGTCAGATTTGACAAAATATTCTTCATTATTCTTCTCTTCATATATTTGTACCATTTTCTGTTAAGTTTATGTGTAATAACCGTGGAGGCAGTGTGCACATTTCTGTCAGCTCATCTTGTGATTATATGAGAAATTAATCTTGTGATGAACAGCAAGCCACATATTCCGGTTCACTCTGTCAAATCACTCTGCATTTTTACAAAAACTTTGATATAAGTTTTTTTACATTATTTTGCTTTCAGAGGTTTTTGGGCGGCCGGATATGTCTCGGACACCACATGCTACCCATCCAGATGAGCCAGCAAGTTATCCTGAAAGGTTTCAAGAACCCATGCACCCTCGAGATTACCGACCTGCTGCTGAGGCGTTTTTTGACTCCCACTGTTCTTCACCTCCCTTCCACATGGAACGAGGACCCAGGATGGACAGGGACCTTCGGTACTCCAACAACCTGGAAAAAATCACCTCCACTCTCCTGGAGCTTGTGGCAAGGAAATGATCGTCAGATTTCCGTAGAAGATCTGTAAACTAAATATCCATTAAATTTTCTTCTTCGATGTTGTTTGAGTTTTAGTTCATTGGCTTTAGACATTTGTAAATAATTTGGTTCAATGGAAAATGTTCGAACCTGAGTGTTTATGTAACATTTGTCTACTGTAACTGTCATGTCTTTCAATTCATATTATTTTTATCACCAGCTCCAATAGTAATGTTTTTTTCTATATTGGCTTTTAACTGTGCTGCCCATATAAATTCATTCAACTTTTTTTATATTTACTGCTGGTATTTGTGAATAACGTGGTTACAAGGACCAGAGTTTAATGAAAACATTAAAACAGTTTGGTACAAAGTCTGTCAAGTCAATTCTTCCTGTTATCAGCAGCATTAATATATTTTACAGATTTATCAGTTACACTATTGCTCAACTGGATTACCACTTCCCTTATTTTTCATTTTGACTAACAATACTGGGAACTTAATATATTGATCAGATAGCCCATATCCCGTTCAACTGTACGTCTGACCGGTGGGAAATTGACGCCGTTGCTCAGGGAACTAAGCTGCAACGTCATCGCGTTCGCGCAGTCAACTCTTTCCGGTTCGAGTAGCAGCCATCTTGTTTCCCCTTGCTAGCTAAATAAAATAAATAATACGCTGAGCCCGGACTTCACTTCGAACCCGTAAAACAAAGTGAGTAAGAAATTAAATTTCGTTTGTGTGTATAACGTTTACAAGAAAGTAGCCCGTGTTGGGGGGAAGTAGGGGCAATTACTTCGCTTCTTTTCATTTGCTGTTCTTGACCAATAGACGATTGTTTTGGAAGATGAACATAGGCGCCATTTCCCTCCCCGCTCTCTGAGGCGCTTATTGGTGGCCCGCTGAAGGGATCATGGGCGGTCAGGAAACTGGTATTTCATGTCCACCATGTTGGCTCGTGTGTGAGAGATTGTCAGTCAGACTGGCTATTTCTACTGGCGCCCGAATGGCGACAGTTGCAGAACGAACTTAGCCCTAAAAACCTTGATTGGTGGAATCTAGTCCGAGGTTTGATTGGTCTGAGGGACAGATCCAAACGTTGTCTTTATTGGTTAGATCGCTTCTTCCTAGCTTTGGAAAGCTTTGCAAACTTTCATTTGATGGATGAGGTCGTTGTCCAGTGGTGATTAAAATAACACACACTACGAATGGTCACCTGTGCTGTAGAACAGTCACCAGTGTTCATCTCCAACAAGCTAACATTAACTTGACTAACGTTAGCACGAAGCCACGGTCACCACTGACCACCATAACGTTAGCCGCTAGAGCTAACTGTGTTTTTAAGGTCGATGTCCTTGTAAGTGTTTAGAAGCCGGTGTGGCACGGTTTAGCACTAACGTTTTATATGCTACTAATTAAATACTTCCGTCTGCTACCCTGGGATGTGGCATTGGTTTCAGTGTCTCCTGCTAGCGGCTTTGTTCATCCTAACTGGCTTATAATGCAGCGACCTAGTTAACGTTAAACATGCAACATCGTATTAAAGGCAAAGTTACTCTAACAGTTATGCCAGTGAAAATGCATTGTGCTATCAATATAGCAATTGTATCGTTTTCTTACCCAGGTCAGTGTGACCAACACGCCTGTCCTTGATAAAATATTATGTACATAGTATATAAATAACGTTACTGAAAGTATAGCTTTAAATCTAACCACAAAGTAAAAAACAGAACAATATCATTAAAAGCTGCACCTTGTTGGTTTAGTTTGGGTTTTGTCATCAATGATTACCTTTTTTTTTTCCCCCCCCCCGCTCCTCCCAGATTGAAAACATAGATAGCAATGCCACCTCTCTGCTATAATCTCCAGTGAATATAAGAATTTCAAAGGTGCTTCAGCATTTCACATTCATTGTTAGCATTGGAGACCAAAACTGTACAGTTTGCAGCCTCTCCTAACATCTTAGTTTACTATATTAATCTAGAAGAGCTATAGTACTGTTGTGTTCTTAATTCACTGTTATCTGTGCACATTTAACTAGCAGTTACATTATATTTAAAATGGCTGGATGAGGGTCGGCAATACCTTACAGAGCTTAACCCGAGTAACCTGTGTGCAGCTAACCATTTAGTCATGCAGGTTTGCATGTGTTTTTTGCATGTTTGTGGTTGAATGGTTGGTACGGCCTGACTACCCTGAGGGTGCTGTGTGTTTATAAAACCCATAGTCTGGCTGGTGTGTTTATCTCTAAACAGCATGAGTGAGAGCAAACATGTCCCTGCTACAGGCAGCACAGGTCATGGGAAGGTCTCATTTGTACGGTGACCTTGCCAGGTGTTATTACTGAGGCATTTTGGGTAACTACAGTACACCTACAGAGAGAGCTGCTCTGGCATAGCAGCCACGCTGGAGAGATTAATCTTTGTGCAGATCCACTCTAATCATTAACTGGATAGCTTCTCTAGTCCCCATGCTCCTTACAAAAATAGAAAAGGGAACATTTAGCTTTTTTCTCTTGAGTCTCTGTCTTGTACTCTCGCCCTCTCTACACTTGTTCTTCCCCTCCCATCCTGTGACAACTCTCCTCTCTGTCCTTCTCCATCCTTCCGGTTCCCCTCCCCCTGAAGTTTTTCATTGATGGGGCAGGATTGCTGTCTCTCTCTCTCTCTCTCTCTCTCTCTCTCTTAAGCTTGTTCTGTTCTTCACTACAGTCAGGATTTGCAGTAATATGCAGCACGAACACCCCCATCATTTGCACACGTTATTAGTTAAAGGCTGCTCTGGACAAAATATCAGTACCATCACACCTTCAGTTTCTGTTACTTGTAGACACTTTAATGTCCAAGCTTTATGTGTCTTGATGAGTTTGCATATTAGATGTTGATTAACTTATATAGTTGTGCATTAAACGCCATGAGTTGTGCACGTGAGCAGCAGTGTCCTGCTGTGGTGTAGAAAGCGTGCACATTAAATTGATGGTGAGTTAACAAGAAGGGCATTGTATGACATTGCTGATGTGGTTCGTTGATGACGTTTTAATTGTGGAAGTTGCTGTGAGCGTAGTTTTTGCGGTCAAGACAACAATGTCTTTGTTTACAGAATTTCACCCATATCTCTTAAGTCTTGTTTATCCACAAATAGGACGAGAATCAAATGCACTCTTGCTCTCCCCTCCCTTCTGTGGCTGCTCACCAGTCAGCTGATTCTTCCTCAGCTTGTACAAGGGCCCCGCAATGATCTGTTTTGAAGTAATTTGTTTTTGTGTAAATATGATTGACACCATAATTAGGGTTTGACTGGATTAATAATGTTGTGAGTTACATAACTAAATGTTCCCACGAGTCAGGATAAAGTTTAATTCAACTAATTCATATTCCAAGCGAGTAACGAGTGACCATGCATGCAGACAATTTGTTTCCTCTCCTAGCCTAATATTAACAGTACAATGAATATCATTATAATAAGTAGGCTGGTTAGAGGCTAGATGTTTGCGGTGTGTACATGTGACTGAGCAAGGATGAATGAGACAGCAAGGGCAAAAACGTGTACGTGGGTGTGCGTGTGTGGATGTGCATTGTTACCTGTGCACATGTATGAGACAACGAGTCTGCCTAGTATGCTTTTGTACTTTAAATCATCATGTGGATGCAACATGCAGCACCCATTCTGGCACTTGTTTCAGCCAGTGAGGGCCAGCGTGGCTCTCTGCATCACTGCGCCGTCAGCCTGTAGCAGCAGAGAGGAGGCGGGGCGGAGGGAGACATTTAGTTTGACATTGTAAATAAGCAGAGAGCAGTTGTCAGAGAGCAGCCCGTGGAACCTTTCTCATCCGTCCAGCAGCGGGAGAGGCAGGGAGCGCCCGAGGACAAACAATGCCGAGGCAAGCCACTACTAGCACGCGCACACACACTCCCTGAAGAGCTTTGCACAACTTTATTTGCTCTTTTCCACCTATTTTCCTCTCTACGCTCTCTTCCTCTTTTCTTTTCCCTGACCCCTATCCTGCAGCTCAAGGTAACTTAGAGCAGGAAGTTGGCTGTCGCTAAAAGGGGGTTGGGTGGAGGAAAGGGGAGGTGCAAGGGACGTGTCAGAGCTGATTGGTGTGTGCAGCGTCCAATGGCGCTGGAGGACCTTGTCTTCTCATTGGCTGCAAGTGTCTGAGTGAGGTGGGAGCCGGGTGTGAGGCGGGGTTTGAGTATCATGTAGCATGCTAGATTGATTACTCTTGAATGTTAAAGGGGAAGGAGGCTAGAGATTTTTGTCTGTGAGTCGGGAGTGCCGCTGTACTGTTTGCCTGCTGTTGCCTGCTGCCGTACTGGCTTTCTATTCCCTGTCGCCCTCTTCTCTGCGCCGGGCCAGGGGTCAGCTCAAAGACAAACGCATGGGTCACTGGCTAGAGGGAGGGAGAGGTGTGAGAGAGTGAAAAAGACAGAGAAAGAGAGAAGGTCAGTGAGTTGAGGGGACTTGGTCCAAAGAAAAACAGGAGAGACGGGGCTGTATGTTTAGGCAGGAGGACGTTGGGGGGCTGCTGAAGGAGACAGGGCAATGTGTAGAGGGAGAGTGGAAGAGAGAAGGGGGAGGGGTAGAAGAAGGGGGGCTTGCTCTTCCCTGTGTGTCCAGGCTGAGAGCCTTTTTAAAGCCGTCCAGTGGAGCCAGAGTGCCTTTTGTCTGTTGATACGATCAGGGGACTGGAGAAAGTGAAGGAGCTTGAGAGAGAGTTTTTCTGTCAACCTCTCTGCCTCTTCTTCCTGCCGCCGCCGCAGCTCTCAAGGAGACTTGAGCAGGGCTATCTGTTTCCCTCTTTTCTGCTCCAACAGGGCAGACCGTTCACCATGAAGGGCACAGGGGTAAGTCTGACCGCTGAAAACACACACACAGAGAAGACCTGTCAAGTTGGTTAGGCTTTTGAGTTTCTGAATAAATTGTTCATCTCTTGTTCACTTTCTGATGAGTCTCTCTCCATCACGCTCTGCAGTGATGAGACAGTGTCTGTCCTTTACAGCCGTCCTCGATCCCCCCTCCCTTTCCTGTCCTGTAGTACTCTCCTTGGAAGAGTGGAGTTGTTCGTTTCGTGTGTTTCTCATCCGTGTCCTTTAGTGGTCACCTTCTGCAAAATGGACTGTGGTTTAAAAAACAAACAAACTGTGATTGTGATGTGTTTTTTTCATTCTCAAAGTAACAATGTACAGTCAAGTCTGTCTTTGGCTGTCACTTGTTGTGTTTTAAATTTGGACCAACATGCACACAGACAACACAGGCTCATTGCCCTTCGATCGACTCCATGCAAGTGCACGGCCGTCAGACTCTGTGCTGGGCGTCGATAGCCTGGGGGCTGAGGGCCACAGTGGCTCCCGGTGCCGGTCCGGACCCTGCTTTTCCCCCGGATGTCCTTGTTTACACGCTAGCACAGGACAGTGACGCAGAGCTGAGAGGCAGAGCATGTTGAAAGATTTGTTTTAGATGGAGGACTCTCTCAATGTTATTGTCACTGTTGGTGTCAGGGGTCCCCAGGGGTTGAGGTGCAGCTGGTTGCAGTGACCTCAGGACCCCCCAGGGCCCCCCAGGCTCCCGCCCCGACAGTGCCAGACTCCCAGATGGGACAGACTGTCAGCCTGTCAGCTTCAGGGGCAGAGGAGGCTAATAGTTTGATCTGATCTCTTCTGATGGAATCTTTGGAGGGCGCCTCTTCTCTCACTTGCCTCTGACTCCCTTTCTGTCCCCTCCCTTCCTCCCTAATTGAAAGTTTCCATTGGTGCCTTTGACAAAACAGAGTCCCGTTGGGGAAAGAGAAGAGCGAGCGGGAGAGAGAGAGTGCTGGAGCTAGAGAGAGGGAGACTAAAAATAACTCTTAAGTTGAAGTCCTTGCTGCCAAATCCCAGGGTTGGCTTCTGTCTGCATGAGATTTGAATATAATTTGTGCCCCGTACTGTACCATATGCACACCGGGGGAAGGAAAAAAGTAAACGAACCACGCAAACCACTTAGACATAGCTAGGCCTTTCAGCTTATCACTAAGGTGACCACTACTGCCAGGCCTTCACTCTTTTGCCCTTGCTCCCCCCTGTGCTTTAGCATGTGTACACTGTCACTAAAGGCTGTGTAGGCAGACAGGGGGGGAGTCAGCTGTGTTCCAGCTTGTAATATGCAGGTAGCTTTAGCCCTGCCTACTTTGACGCCAGAGACTAGGCCTAGCACTGGATGAAGGTCACAGGAATGTGAGATTGGCTCCCGCAGTCTCTCTGTCAGCAATGAGAAGGAAACATGTAGAGGGAGATGAGAGGACACAGCGGAAGCGAAACTCAAAAGGGGATACTGAACAGAGCTAATATGTACACTATGTGATGTTTTCATTAAGCTTCTTAGAAACTACACAGCCTGAAACACTGGGGTCACTTAAGTGCTGCAGTGAAAGTTGAAAAACCTGTCCTTTTTCTATCCTCCCCCTCTCCCTCCCCCTCTCCCTCCCCTTCTCTCTTTCATCTCTCCCTCCCTCCCTCTCTGGTTTCTTTCTCTCCTCTGTTGAATGACCTTGGAAGATCAGTGACTAGCACTTCCTGGAGTTGGCTTGAAGCAGAACCAAGGGCAAAGTTTGCAGGGCTGTTAGGTTGGCTGGTTCAGTGCGGCCATGCCAAAGAGATGTTGCACTGCAGGTCACAGGGAGCATGTCCTTCGTTGTAACCCCGTCTGTTCTTTTTTTTAATCACGAAACATTTGCACCAACATCTGTTAAAATGTTCTGCGTGTCCCT
Organism: Micropterus salmoides; assembly: GCF_014851395.1. NCBI lineage: Eukaryota > Metazoa > Chordata > Actinopteri > Centrarchiformes > Centrarchidae > Micropterus > Micropterus salmoides. The sequence goes on along the minus strand of NW_024040817.1, from coordinate 19,253,707 downwards.
GTAGTTAATCTGTAATTCCTGGCTGGGAACTTCTTGTTTTTTTGTTTTGTCTGAGTAGATCATTTACCCTGAATGCTGTAACCTTGCCCGTTTGTGATTGGGTTCATCATGGTGAACGCTTTAATAGTTCAGGATTTGTACATACACTATTGATTTATGGCCAGTATTTAAAATGAATGTTGACACCATGATGTGTTGCCTAGGCTGTATTTATTCCATCTGTTGGGGCATAGTAAATCAGAATACAACTAACACACTTAATGTTAAATAATTCTCAGCGCTCCAGTGAGATATAGACCCTGGTTTACGGTAATGTATGTTGTTTTTCTGTTTAGGAGGCCATTTAAACCAAGTAGACTAACCTTTAGTGACCTTCCTGCCAACTGCCCATTCTGCATCATTGACAGTTTCACACAGCAGCATGTGAAAAATTGACCTCTTGCTAAAAACATGTCAGTGTGGCAATACCCATCCTGTAGTTGTTACTCTAGCATACAAAAGTATTTTGTGGATTTCATAATTTATAGTGAAACATAGTGGTGACCAGTTCATGTGTGTACACGTTTGCTGTTTGTACAGCCTGATGTTTTAACTGTTAGTAACCATGAAGAGCAACAATGGGGAAGGTTAAGGTCACAAAAAGGGGGAAAGAAATCATCTGTTTTTTTGTTGTCCCCTTCCTCTATGATTTGGCACCATAATTTATGTTAATTTGCCCGTATCTGTTTTGTATGTTGTAACAGTCACGTTGAACTGAAAGGGCTTAAAAAAACTAAAATAGTTTTAAAACTGTCTGTTGTGATAACTATATTCTTAAAAACAATCTAATATGCAGTTATTTACAGTACTGTACAAAAAATGGTAGGGACTAACTTATTTTTAAAAGTCAACCAGGTTGGTGTAGGCATTTTTCTCACACGTAGATTAGTACATTAATCAAATCAACCAGGCATGTTAACCAAATCAAGATACAATGATAATTTTACTGAGCTCATTCATTTGGTAAAGTATATGGCCCCTTTTATTTACTGTGTGCGTCAGGTCCTTTCAGTGCAGTTCAATGTGAAGTGTCAGCTCTGCTTCAGGGAAAGATCTGGCTTGAGATGAGTTCTTCAGCACAATGACAATGTGATACTGAAACACCTCAGGGAAAAGTTCACTCTTCTGCCTGATAGACCTTCAGGTTGCCCTAAACTGCCATGCCTCATTACCTATCAACTACACACAGCAAAATTATACACAATTTACACCAACTGTCAGGTCATTATTGGGGCAGTTAACTACAGAAAATTTCACCATAACCAAACACCAATCTAATTAATTTCCCTTATTGTATTTTCTTGTGCAACGATGCCAATGTGCAGCGTTTGACCCTGAAAATTTTGTAATCTTTAATCTTAAAGAGCAAATGAATAGGCATATGGGCTCTAAGTGATACTATCTTGTTGTTTTTTTTCTGGTCTTCTGCCTTTCTGCCTGCACTGCTATCGGGTTTATTTGGACAGGAATTGAAGGCTCATGTAAAGTGGTGTGATGTCAGAGTCGCTGATGCTGCTGTGAGTGGCCACTTGATGTGACGTGCCAGTGAGCGAGGGAGGGAGGGATGAGACAGAGAGAACGAGAGAGGAGAGATGCAGGACCGGGGCGGGCAGAACAACATTAGCGCTGATTCAGCTGCTGCAAGCGGAGAAACATTGACTTTCTCAGAGAAGTTGGAAGAGGGGGGATGAGGTGAAAGTAAGTAAGACAGAGCAGGAGAGAAACACGCACCCACGAGCGACAGAGAGAGATGGGAAGTACTGGAGAAGCGACAGGAAGAGAGATGTAGAGCCGCTGAAGGAGGAAGAGCAAGTTGCTGTGTTGGACAATGTCGACAAAGCACAGACATCACATTCGTGCACACGCACGCACACACACACACACACACACACACAGACAGCAGAGTTGGTAGGAAACCCAACACCGGCACCTCTGGTTCTCGATGACCCGATGAAGGGCAATAGAACCGCAGGGAAGAGGAGAGGAGAGATGCTCAGCGCAAAAAAAAAAACACAATGTACCCTAATATAGCATACAGTAACAGCTAAGAACAACACAGCAGAGATGAGCGTGTCAGGTTCATTACAGCAGAATGATGCACAGTATTGTCCAGAATAACAAGCTCACAGGAAAGTAAAATACATTCATGTCATTTGTTATTTAAAGCGGCTTACAATGCAGAGTATAAAGGAGTGAACTGGACTAACAAGCTTTAATTCTTTGGTACAGATTTCCATTTAAGTGGCACTTCAAAGCATACTATAGATGAGAGGCCTGGAAAGACCAGAAGCAAATGGTACTTATCACTGCGGACAAAATAAGCCATCTTGACATTGGCTTTCTCTAGCAGTCTGCATCAACCTCCAGACCTTTTACAACTTTAATAACGTTGACATTTATTAGCTTTCAGGGAGTTTCAAATTAGATTGCCTTTGTGCATTGTATAGCCGCACTCAGTGTTTGTTTGACTGGTATAGACCCAGACCATAGAAGGTCTTGCAGAAGTCAGCAGTTCTGCACTTGTGTGTGAGACATAAGTGGGCTCCCACGCAAACTTTCCGTTGATGCAAAGCCTTGGGAAATATGTTAATATTGCTATACTGTAGGTAGAACACGCTAGCTAGCTGCAGGAGCAACGCTCAAGGGCATGTTGATACTTAGCCCTTCTCTTCTCTCTCACATATGTCGTTCTATTTATTCCCCCCACGCTTCAGCCTGCCTCTCGCCACACTTGCTTTCTCATTTCTTCTCACATATTGACTTCCCCTCTCCCCCCGCCCCCCTGCTTCTGTGGTTAGTGTGTAGCTGTGTATTTAGATTGAAGGTCACGGGGTCAGAGAGAGGGGGTTGGGGTGTGTGTGATTTAATAACAGCTCTCTCTCTCTCTCTCTTTTTTAAAAGAAAAGGTAGGGGTTTAAAATAAGTGAACTATGTGTTTAGAGCAGAAGAAGGAGTTAGTGTTGCCTGCTTGTTTATCTCTCTTTTTTTTTAATCAATTGAATTATTTGCTATTTTATCCTGATGGTTGTCTGTAATGCTGTGAAGTGAATTGCCTAATTATTGTTTCTTATCAGACTACCAGTTGGAGAGAACCACACAAGCTGGAATACAGTACACACACAAGTTGTCTTGTTCAAAATTATCACAAGATTAACTGCTGATGCTAAAATGCTTCTTAGCCGGGAAAACAAGTAGTTCTTATTTTGTTCACCCTATTTGCACGGTCATGGTACTGCAAAGTACACGGAGGCCATGAAAAACCCCTGGCAGAGGTCAGTTTGCCCATCAGGCAGAGGAGGAAAAACTACAATGCCCATCAGTCATTCCTGCCCCGTGGAATGCTGGGATTGTTCTAGTGATTGCAGGATTTCAATCAACCTTGAAATGTAACTGGACACTGGAGATTCAGGCAGAGAAGGGGAGACATTGTCAAGGTCAATCACTAGTCTGGCATGCCATAGCTACAAGCGGCCTGATTGATTTACATAAAGCCAACCCTGCTGCCATTCTGTCCCATTGATTTAAGCTACACTCGGTCGAAAAACTGAATGACAGAACAGGATGCAGCTCCGCTTCTTCTATATTATTCAGTAACTTCCACATCTGCCGGAGAAGCAGTCTTTCCTGTCAGAAATCAATCGTCCTGCAAAGGTCCTGCATTCTGAATTAGTGATTTATCTGTGTAAAATATTTACAGCTGCACTTAAGCAGTACGAATAAAGGAGCTGACGTGGACCCAAAGTCAAAACAATCCTCTACAACACCGCTTTAACAGGGGAGACACATCGATGTTGGAGTGAAAGGCTGTCTTTTGTTTTGTATTGGCCTGTCAGCTGGACCAGAGCTGGAGCTATTCATGCTTGTTGGCCCAGAGTGAGAAAAGAAAGAGAAGATAAAGAGGAGACCCCCCTCCCTTCTCCTTACACTCTTTTTCTTTGTTCTGTCATGTCTCTCTCTCTTTTTCTCTCTGCGTCTCCCTCTTTCTGTCTCGTTTGACCCACATAGCCAGTTTGCAGAGCAGTCTGGCTGCGGCCCTGTGTGTCTCTTACCTCCCCCTGTTAAAGCCTTTGGCACTTTGTCTTAGCGCTGGATTAATGCTGAACTGGACAAGGCACTGCCCCTTCCTCAACAACACACACACACACACGCTGTCTCTCTTGAGTAGCTCCACACACTCATCTGTTGTTCTGCCCCCCCCCCCCCCATGTTGCTTTTTTCTTCTCCCTTCTGCCAGATCTTTTCACCGAGGTAGGGAGAAAAGGGAGAGAGTGAAAGGGTGCGATCCAGACACTTCAAGCTCTGCGTGCTCAGACAGGCAGGCCAATATTCCCCCAGCAGATTCCTGGCATGCCATAGTAACCTGCTGGATCCTCTTTCAAACTGTCAGACCCCTTGCAGAAGCACTGGCTTTTTTTAATATCCACATCAATGTGTGTGTAAGAGTTGGTTTATTTCACATTACAACTTTTGGTTAGTTTGCAAGCACGTGTCTGTGTGTGCGCTCACCATGTGCGTTCATCAAAAAAGTGGAATGCTGTTGTTGTCAGGAGATTGTTTCTCTGTGACACAAACAGAAATGCGTCTCCTAGGTCTGTTGTTCCAGGGTTGTTCTCAGTGCGTGGGGAATCACAAGCAGCAGTGACTTACACATGACATGCTTGTGTTTGCAGAGGAGCCGTTATGTGCCCAAGGTAATGGAGCCATTGAGTTTGCAGCCAGTCTGGTGGTGGGTTCTTGGGCATGTCAGCATCCCACAAGAACAAGAATAGAGTCCCATCAGGCTCTATTTTAGATTTCACTGTATTATAATTACAGGCTGTTGTAGGACATGTGGTTCTGACACACGGGAAGAGCTGTAGGCACCTCAGGCCTGGCTTGGACTGACACTGTTCTGTGTCCTGGCGTCTTGACACTCATTCACTAAGGACACATGTCATTGTTTATGCGTTTTCTCCTTATTAACTTTCTGTTTCCATCTGTCTCCTCCCCTGTCTTTCCTTGATGCAGCAGAGTAGAGGATGTCCGCAGATGCGTTTGGAGCTGGGGGCAGCGATGCCCAGCAAACCCTGCAGTCCTTCTGGCCTCGTGTCATGGAGGAGATCAGGAACCTGACTGTAGTACGCTATGGCCATTGAAACACACACACAACACACATACCAGCCACAATAACGCTAAGATTCAATGGGTTTTATATGGTTTCAAATATGCGTACATGCAAATACTAAAGCACAACTTTCTTGTGCCCTGTTCTGTGCCTTTAACTGACCACACATGTATTCTCCTCAGAAGGATTTTCGTGTGCAGGAGTTACCTCTGGCTCGAATCAAGAAAATTATGAAGCTGGATGAGGATGTCAAGGTGAGAGGACAGCCTAAACAACTGACCATATTGAGAAAATAATTATTATTTGGGTGGAGGATATGTATTAAAAGGAAGCACTTAGCTCTAGTGCAATTCCTTTCATAAAACCAAGAAATTAAATCCACTGCAAATCTGACCAAAACCACAAGATGACACTAATGTGGTTCTTGGATAGAATTGATTAGAATTGGTAAAGCTATGGTAAATTTCTATTGAGCATACTGGTAATTTTGAATAACTGAGATAGGATTAAGGAAAAAAACAGGCAATGTATTACTTGATCCTGGTCCTTGAACCATTTTGTAATATTTATTTCTGCATTTACTTATCATTTTAATGCCTTAAAGCCTGACTGATAATGTTCTTTAATTTGGTGTGTATATTCCATCAAGTTGTTGGTTTGTGCCCTGTTGTTCTCAGACTGCTCAGTGGCCGTGAATGGCCTGCTGGACTTATTTTATCAGCTTTTGTGCTGTCAGCAGTGCCTGTTGATAAGAAGTCCATTATTTATACCAAGTGGGTTTACATCAAAACATATTAACAGTGTGGATACAGAAATAATCAGGCATCATTAAGTGAGCTTACAAAACTGATTGTGTTGCAAGTAGCTGCCACTTGCCACAGATTTTAGCCGCTTGTCGACTTTTCAAAACGTAGCCTATTCCACGTTGTTGTAAGTTGTGGTTTATGTCGAACATCTACTGGGTAAAATAAAGTCAAAGTAATTTTATTTGTCATGTGCAACAAAAAACATTGCATCAAATATATGTTTGGCAAACTAACAATCAGAATTTACACCTTGAGACCAATGCCAGTCTCTCAGATCGGCTAAGGATATACTGTAGATTTAGGGGCATGTATCCACAAGCTTTATTCCAAGGAACCTACTCATCTCCCAACATTTGTCAGTTGCATTGAACTCAAAAGTTCATACCAGATTATCATCCTGGGCTGTTCATAATCTCTTAGAAAAAAAATAAAAAAATAAAGGTGTGTGTGTGTGTGTGTGTGTGTGGCTTGCCGTGTCAAGAGCGCTATCCCCTTAGTTTAGCAGCAGCTTAAAGAGATCAGGAGATCACTAACATATCGGAGGACAGGACCCTTCTGTCAGCTGTGACACGGCAGCTTTCACTGCATGTGTGTACATGTGAGTGGTGTGGTATTATTACAGTACATCATGTACATTTACTTTACATACACTTAACTTAATATCACGAGGCTTGTTCTGAGAGTTCAGTGCCACTTGATAAGAAGAAGTGCTGTTTGAAGCTAAACAATCTTCCACTAGAGGCCTGCAGACCAGTGATTTTTACAACTGATGAGGCGTTTTTAGGGACAAACAAAGGTTTTGAGATAATTCACAACTATAATGAAAAGAATAGAAATGTTCATGTGTGTTAGAGAAAAATAATGACATTATCCGGCTAAACAATATACCAGTCACTCTGTATGAGAAGTGTTTCGGGCTGACGCATTAGCCTGTAATTATTACGTAGTGTTGAACAAATGAGTGCATTAATTGCTTATTTTGCAGCACCTGTGAATGTGATGCAGCCAAGTGTTACTCAGGTCCTGAGTGATTCATGTTATAGCGGATATGTGATTGATTCTTGATACTCTGTGGGTGTATGTAACCGGGTGTAACCCCATCTCCTCTGTACAGATGATCAGTGCAGAGGCGCCGGTCCTGTTTGCCAAGGCAGCTCAGATCTTCATCACAGAGCTCACCCTCAGAGCATGGATCCACACCGAGGACAACAAGAGACGTACGCTACAGGTCAGACACACTCGTTTCATCTCACCTTTCCCACACCCTTGCATCATTTGGCTGTCTTTTTGGTTTGTTGCTTTCTGTTCACTGAGTGTCTGTGTGTGCATATACAAGCAAAGGCCCCATACCAGCATCCCCTTGAGGACTCTCCCTCTGTTTAGTTGCTTCTCTCTCCATTGATTTGAAAGCAAAGCCAGGCAGGTGCCATTGACCCACTTATCCCTCCGTTGCCATTTTGCCTGCTCTACTGTCCCAAAGTTGAATAAGATGGACTCTGGAATGATGTGAAGTAGAGAACATGAGAGCGCTGATAGGAACAGTCAGGGAAAGTCAGCTTGTCTCACCTGGACGTCAAGAGAGGAAAACTGTGGAGCAGAACACGAAAGCCCTTAAGTCCACTTTATCCATTCACATACCTCTGAGAGATTAGCAGCCCATGGGTATGTGTGTGTGTATGTCAATGTAGGTAGAAAAAGAGACCAGGAAAAAGAACGTAATCGTAGTTAGTTTAGGAGGAGTCTTAAATTGAACTACCTACTTTGGAAGTGGGTTCACGGCGCTGTTGTCTTTTCTTTGACCCGGAATCCTTTTTTAGCATGAAACTCTCACTTTAAGTAGAAACTTTACTGCTCAGTTTTAGATTTTAATTACATTTTACACCACAGGTGATGCATTAGGTATGTTGAACCTCATGACGATTTTCATATACCTTTTAGTGAGGGGGGAAAACGGTACCCTTCATCTCCACATGTTCACACACGCACTCACACACACACAGCTCGAGTCCTATTGTGAAGAGGGCACGCCAGTTGGGATCACCATAGCAACGCTCATCAATAGAACATGTGTAGATGTAACCTGGTGTTACCAGATATTAATCAAGCTACTATAAATAACCTCTTGTGCAGGGAGGGCCACAATGGGGGGTCCTGACAGCCAATATCCTGTGGAAAATTCCACAGAGACAGCACACTGCTGTAGATATAGGAAGGGGTATAGCAGCAGAGCATGTGCTCACGACGGCTGGAAAGCTTCTTTACTTTTCCCATCACACACATACCCCCAGGTTTATGACTGTGATGCTAGGGTCATTGTGTTTTATTAATCTATTTGACTTCAGTAACTGTTGGTTAATAAAAACTTGTTGATCTTTCATGTAACACATATAGAGCTGCAAGTAATCATTAATTTCATTATTGTTTAATCTGCCTTTATTTAATCTCATTCATGATTAGTTGTTTTAATGTGTATAAAATGACAGATTATTGTGAGAAATGCATTTGAAATCGATTCAGCTGTAAACTTTTCCTCTCTTCCTTTGACCTCAGTTATCAAAGCAAATGCCTATTACAGTACTACTGGTACTGGGAACTGTATTTCAATTCCACAGTAGCCTCTTGTGTGGCTATTTTGGGAGGGTTGACCTTAGGCCTTGAGGCATGTTTATATATAGGTCACTGCATATATTGAATTAGCATAATTAAAGTCTGACATCATCACTTGACACTCTTTGTCTGTTACGTTTACAGAGGAACGACATTGCCATGGCAATAACAAAGTTTGACCAGTTTGACTTCCTGATTGACATTGTGCCCCGGGACGACCTGAAGCCACCTAAACGACAGGTAGGAAAGGACACTGCCCGGATTGACTTATTACCCATGCAGTGTTGGGCAAGCAGCAGATGAAAAATATTTTGTGTATACAGTAAAGTTGGCACAAGAAGAAGAGTTGCTCATTTGGGTCTTCATCTCAGGTGCTTTTCCATGGTTGGCAACCTGGAGGAGCTGTAAACATCCTTGACTGGAAGCTGTGGTTTTGGACAGCGAGGGCTTTCAGTCGGATGTTTGCAGCATCTTATTGCCTCTGACAGCAAAGAGTAACCTCTACCAGGGACCAATTCAGTGAACCAATTTCACACAGAAAAGCAGCATATCACATTGAAGTTTTGCTCAAATGGGAGATTAATGTACTGTATACAAATATATAGGATACCAGATGGATGTGTGAGATATTTAAATTTGTTGTCAACTGTCTCCAGACATGTAAACATCCTACACTCTCAGCTGTGTTGTCATGGAGCTGGGAGAAGGGTGTTTACGCTTCTGGTGATGGAGAAACCTCATCAAGATGAACCTCATTGGAGAGTTATGAAGCAGTGACACACACTGATAATTTGATTTGTGATATTTGTTAGACCTGGGTTCAAGCCCTTGTGTTAGCAAGCATCTAACCTGCTGAACTGTGCTGAGTACACCGAATCCCAACGAACTCTGACGCTGCACTTTTGTGGCTGACCCGGGAAAAGGACGGACAGAGAGAGCATTTGCATACATAAATCAATAACTGTCACATTTGTTTTAGTGTAACTTTATTGCAGTAGCGTCACAAATGTTTGATGCAGTTGATTGTTGAACTCAACATATCACCATGTTCAGCCTCGCATGCCTCCAGGTCTGCGGTGTATGGTATTGCACAGTATGGTGCCTGTAATGGATCTCATGTCCAGATTACATTACTCTCCTCCCAGCCACATCCCATCAGTTATTTAT